>NC_080749.1:75397765-76016671 GCF_020826845.1 Diceros bicornis minor
AATTTTATTTTATTTTTTAATTTTATTATTATTTATTTTTTGTGTGTGTGAGGAAGCTCAACCCTGGGCTAACATCCATGCCAATCCTCCTCTTTTTGCTGAGGAAGACTGGCTCTGGGCTAACATCCGTGCCCAGCTTCCTCCACTTTATAGGGGACACCTCCACAGCATGGCCTGACAAGTGGTCCGTCGGTGCGCGCCCGGGATCCGATCCGGCCCTCGCCCGCAGCAGAGCGCAAGAACTTAACGGCTGCGCCAGGGGCCCGGCCCCTATATGCAAATTTTAAATATGCCCAGTATTTATTCTGAAGTTTCCCCAGACATAATCTCATTCACCACACGAAAAAGAACTTCTGTGCAAACTTAAAACTAGACCTTTTTTAAAAAAAAAAATGGTTTCACTTTATTGAGCGCCTAACTCGATGTCAGGAACTGTGGTCAATTCCTTCCTACACTATCCCACTTAAATCCTCATAGAATTTAATTTGTTTGTTATCATCCCCATTTTACATATGAGTAAACTGAGCTTCAACGTAGCTGTTGAACATCCACAGGAACATGTAGGAGGCCAGGGTCTGAACTTAGTCCTGGCTCCAGAGCTCGGGCTTCTGCGTTTTGCCGTGCTTCCTCATGTTTCTGAGCGCTGCTGCTTCCCCACGCTGGAGAACCTCTTTAACTCCTGTGTGAGCAGGGCTGTGTTAGGCGGCAGGTGTCGGAATCGAGTTTTCTCTGCAACGAGACCGGAGGTCGGCAGCCCTGGGCTCGCGCAGCGCCGGCGGGCTCCTCTGTCTGTCCGTCCCAGCGTCCCTGGGCGTGGCCTCCATCAAGGCCATCTCGCACAGTTAGGGAAGGCTGCTCCCCTCCAGGTCCACTCACTGGGTACTGTCAATCTTTTTGAAACTCTGCTAACTCAATGAGAAAAAAAAATGACATCTTTTCTTGTTTGTTTTGCAGCTTTTTATGAGTGAGTTGAAATCTTGTCATGTTTATTGGTTATGTTTCTTTTTACATAAGCTACCTGTTTGTGTCGTTTGCAGTTTTTCTACTTGGCGGTTCATCTGTTTTTTATTAACATCTCTTAGTGTCTTAGAATATTAGCTCTTTGTCTCTCATTTGATTGTTTCTTGATTCCAATTTCTGGTTTACCTTTCCATGTTGTTAATGGAGAGTTTTTTCTGTGTGGAAGTTTTAAATATTTAGTCTTAGTATTTACACAGTCTTTTCTTTATGGCTTCTGTGTTTTGAATTATGCGCTAAATATTTGCTTATATATTATTTCACTATTTTTATAGTTTCGTTTTTTACACTTAAATCTTTAATTCATCTGGAAGATATTTTGGAATAAGGAATGCATCGCATTCGTTTTAACTTGGGTGTGTCGCAGTAGCTCTTGACACGAAGAGGTGGGAAGAAAGGGAGAGACACACACAGAGCGTCAGATTGCAACTCTATCAGAAAGCTGGAAGTTTAAAAACAGTGGAATCCTAGCTAATACTTTTGGAGGGGGTTAAAAAAGGAGAAAAATCTTGAGACACGTGGTTTCCCAGAACAAATTCAAAAGAATGACATGTGGTTAAGGAACTAATGTCTACAGAAAAAATATTGAAATGTTAAAACCCACTTTTTGTATGTGTGGTATAAACATTAAACTATGCCTCTAGTCTGGGAAAGAAAAAGGAAATGTAAATAAAATAGCCAAATTTGGTGTGTTTCAGTTTTATATTAATTACTGAAATTAAAAGACATGCTATTCTCTTGCTTCAAGAAATAAAAAGTCATTTTACTAACCACATCTATTACAGTGATGTGAGTGGTTCTCTCTTTGAAACTTTAATATGTTGAAAACTCTGTCCCTGGGGATTAGTATGCCCATTAAGACACAAAGGGATTAAACATGTATTTAGTAGTTTTTAATGTAACCAACAAAAGAAATTCTTGCATTAGACGGCTGGACTTAGATTTCCCAGATGTCCATTTAGGGGGAGCTTGGCCAGCCCAGGCCGGGGAGCCAGGTCTCCTGGGGGTGCAGGGAGAGCAGTGATCAACTGGGACGGCCAATGGGCACTTGACTGAAACTGGTATGGTTGGTTCAAACTTTCTTTCCATGCAGGCAAGGCTTCTAATTCCCCTAGCTGTTTTATTTAGTGATTCCATTTTTGATGAGAGAATAAGAATAACTCGATTTCCATTTCTTATTGGTTTGCTTCATTGCCTTGGTGCACCCTCTGGAACTTCTTTTTCAGCAACTGAGATCATGTTTTACAGGGAAATGACTCAATAGCTGAAAGAAGTAGAAAAAAATTGTTCTCATATTACTAGAACTTATTTTCCACACCAAAATATGGCAGCTATTGTATCTGTGCAATCCTCAGAATAGCCGCATGAAATCAATACCATTACTATCCCCATTTTAGAGATAAAGAAAAATAAATCTCAGAAAGGTTAAGAAACTTGTCCAAGATCACAGACCTGGCAAAAAGCAGATGCACCAAAGACAAGGACATGTGTCCTGTCATCACCTGTGAATTATGTTAACCTCTGGAGTATGTTCCCGGATGGTGAGCTCCTTCTTGATGTGATCCTATGGCTATTTTTTTCTGTTTCCTAAATGTGGGCTCCTCTTCATTCTTTTCTTTTACTGCTAGGGAATGACCAATCACGTTGTCCGTCTTGAGTTTCTTCCTAATCAATCAAAAGTATTGAGTAGGTTTTCCAATAATTGTCTTGCCATCCTGGCGGTCTCACTGTGGCCTGATAGTTTGTGAAGGAGCTGGAAGGATTAGATATGAAAGCAGCTTTCTGAGCTCAAGTCTCTGTCAACATTGAGTTGTAGATAGTTTGGTAGCAGTGAGGAAAGATCTGGGAGATTAATCTGTACTTTGCATTATCCTTTGAATTCCCTTTATAGATTGAATGGTTCCTAATTAAATGCTGGGAATAGAGAGGGACAAAGGAAATTTTAGGAAGCAGAGATACTATTTTGAGTTAGAGAATCTAATCAGTTCTCAATGATCAGGGGATTTGGAATCAAGCCAAGTTCTGAATTCTAGTTTCCCCACTTCAAGCTGCGCATCATTAGCAATTTACATAAAATTTCAGGGTCTCATCTTCCTCATCTATGAACGGGAATCAACGCAACCTTAGTGATCACTGTGAGGAAGAAACAGCACATGTGAAAGCTCCTGGCTGCATGTCTGGTCAATATTAACCACTCAGTGGTTTTAGTCTCCTTCCTTTCTCTAGGACTTGACATCTTTTGTCTGAAAAATTTAGATAATTTAATACAAATATTTTGTAGAATCTTTAATATCCCTGAGGGTCCTTTTAACATGCTTTAAGATTCCTGGGTAGAATAAGCAGGATCCTTAACTACACTGGAGGAGAGGATAAGCTTTATCTGGCCGTGATACCAGCTGTCAGTCCCTAAATGAGACCAGGACCAGACCTTCCAAGTCAAGAGTTTGCTTCTTCATGGCAAAACATGTGTCATGGTGTCTGGCTGACTGGCACCTTTGTTTTTTTATAAGCTCTTTGATAGAATTTCAAATTTACAAAAAAGTTGCAAGAAAAGTAAAAAGAACTCTCATATAGATACCGTGTATGCAGATTCACCAGTTGTTTACATTTTGCCCTATTTGCATTATCAAATTCTCTCTCTCTGTCTCTGTCTGTCTCTCAAGGCACACACACACACACACACACACACAATTTTTCTTCTGAATCATTTGAGAGTAAAGTGGCAGGCATCAGTCCCTTTATGCCTAAATATTTCTGTGTATATGTCATAAGAATTTTTTTTTACATAGCCACACAGTACAATAATCAAAATCAAGAAATAACATTGACACAATATTATCTAATCAACAGCCCGTAGTCCCAGTGATGTGCGGTAACTTCCTATTTCCACATCAGCCACCCCTCCCCTCCATCCAGGATCCAGTCCACGTCATGTATTGCTTGACATGTGATGTCAGCTAGCTGTCATGTCTTTTAATCTCCTTGAATGTGGAACAGTTTCTCAGCTTTTTGTCTTTCATGACCTTGACATTTTTAAAGCTATATAGGCCAGTTGTTTGTAGAATGTCCCTCAGTTTGGGTTTGTCTCATGTTTCCTAATAATTACAGTCAGGTTGTGAATTTTGGCTAGGAGTACCACAGAGGTGATGTTGTGTCCCTCTCAGCGTATCATACCAGGAATCACAGAGTGTTGGTTTGTTTCATTATTGACGATGTTGACTTTGATCATTTGGTTAAGGTCCAATCAAAATTTGACTTGGCAACATAAACAAACACATGTGCTATGTTTGGGGAATCTTGAGCCTGATGGGTTCTTCCTCCCCAGTACCCGGAGTATTCGTATTCTTCCTAGTCTGCATCCTGCAGAACCCAGAACACTCACTCCCAAGCGAGAGCACAGGCTCACCCACGTGAGACTGATCCACAAATGAGTCATGAGGGAGGAAAGCTGAAAGAAGGACAGCCATTTTGCTGAGAAGCGTGGCAGCAGAGACACTGGGGTTCTGGGGGTGCGGGGTCCTGCAGAAAGTTGCGGCTGTCAACTGGAAAGTGGGATTCCTGGCGGCAGTGCTTGGTGCTGCAACAGCAGGCCCGTTCTCCTGTGTAGGCTTGCACATCACTCCTGGGAGCTTAGCGTGGAGCTTGATTCTCTAGTTCTCCCAACAATTCTGTGAATTCTCCAATAAATGTTACTTTTATTAAGATACAATTTACACATAGTAAAATGTACCTATCTTAAGTGTACAGTTAAATGAGTTTTGACAAGTGTATACATTTGTATTACTTTCTACCAAATAAAGATATGGAACATTTCTATCTCCCCAGAAAGTTCCCCTGTGTGCCTTTATAGATGCTATATACTGAATGTTTGTGAACCCCCAAATTCATATGTTGAAATCCTAACACCCTGTGATGTGATGTGATGGCATTAGGAGGCATGAGGGCCTTTGGTAGGTTATTAGTCACGAGGGTGGAGCCCTCATGAATGGGATTATGTCCATATAAAAGAGACCCCTCAGAGCTCCCTTGCCCCTTCCACCATGTGAAGTTAGCGAGAAGACAGTCCTCCACGAACCAGGAAGCGGCTCTCACGACGGGCACCTTGATCTTGGACTTCCCAGCCTTCAGAAGTGTGAGAAATAAATTTCTGTTGTTTCTCTGCCACCAGGTCTATGGTGTTCTGTCACAGCAGCCCAAACGGACTAAGACAACAGTCAACTCCCCCAACCCTACCGGCAGCCACTATTCTGATTTTCATCACACTAAATTAGTTTCACCTTCTCGAATCTGCAAGTTGATATCTCTTACCAAATTCGGGAAGTTTTCAGCCATTATGTCTTCAAGTACTTTTTCAGTCCCGTTCTTTCTCCAATCCTTCCACCATAACTCTAATGACATTCGATCTTTTATTTTGTTACAGTCCAAAGTCCATTTTTTTTTAAGTCTTATTTTCTCTCTGTTCAGCTTGGGTAATTTTTATTGCTCTATCTGCAGTTCATAGCTATTCTTTCTTTTGTCTCCTCCATTCTGCTGTTGAGCCTATCCACTGGGCTTTTTATTTTGGTTATTGTATTTTTCAGTTCTAAAATTTCCATTTGGTTCTTCTTTATGTTTTCTATTTCTTTGCTGATGCTTTCTAATTTTTCATTTGTTTTAAGCACATTCATAAGTACTTGTTGAAGCATTTTCATCACAGGTGCTCTAAAACTTTTTAAAGATAGTTCTAACGTCTCTATCAGTATTGACATCTATTGATTGTCTTTTTCATTTAGTGTGGGATCTTTCTGGTTCTTGGTTTGATGAATAATTTTCTATTGAAACCCAGGTATTTTCATATTGTGGTATGAGACTCTTGATCTTATTTATACCTTTGGCGCTAGTTGGATTTTTCGATTCTCCAGCGAGGGAATAGGGGGTACTGCCTAGTTACCGCCAGGTGGAAGTAGAAGACCATGTTCCTTTCTCGACCTCTGTTGACACCTGGGAGGGGTACTCTTCACTACTGCTGACAAGGGTGGGAGTTCCAGTTCCCTAGGTGGTCTCCACTGACACCTCAGTGGGAGTGGCCTCTGAGAGAATGGGCGATAGTGAAAGTCTTGACTCTCCACTAATCCTCCTCTGATACTCCCACAGTGAGGAAGGAGAGATGCATCATTAGTACTGGATGGGGGTGAAGTCCAAGCTTCCTCCCTCATCCCTACTAACACTGTGGGGGGAGGGTTGGGGGCTCTCACTGGCTAGTGGGGATGAAAATCCCAGTTTCCTACTTCTCCATCTCTGCCACCACCATGGCCCGGGTGTTGCGGTCCCTTGGTATAAGCCTCCTGAGGGTGGAAATCTAGGCTTCCCACTGGGTCTGCGCTGGTGTAGGGGGCGTGAGGTCACAGGTTTTTCTGTGGTGTTTGGCTGGAGTATTGCGGTTATTGTCTAAATATTGCTGTCTTGCTAGGCTTTTGTTAGGGTTTTTGGTATGCAACACTGGCATTTCTAGATTGCAAGCTTCTTTCTTTTTGTTTTTAGATTACTAGCGTCTTCAGCTCCCAAGTATGAGATATATAAAGGAAAAATAAAACCAAGGAACCCACCACTGGCCATCTTACGTTTGTTTCATATATAATAATAATGTTTGGGGTTTTTGATTATCTTTCATGGGAAGCATCTACTTCATCTTTCTGGAAGCAGAAGTCAGTATATTTTCTTTCATGAAGTGTCTGTCCAAGCCTTTTACCCATTTATTATTGGATGCTGGGTCTTTTTATTATTGATTTATAGGAACCGTTTATATATTCTTGATATGAATCCCTTGTCAGGTAAGTGTTTTGCAAACATTTCTCCCAGTCTGTGGCTTGCTTTTTCATTTGTTAAATGTGGGTTTGATGAATAGAAGTTTTAAATTTCGATGAAGTCCAATTCTAGATATCTTTTGAAATAAACTCCTTTACTGCTAAATGAGCCAAGGTCAGCTTCTGTTGCTTCTAGCTAAGAATGCTGGCTGAGGTAAGCCTGCAAAGAATCACCTTGATACTTATACATACACTGATTTTACTTACTTGATTCTTATACATACAATGAATTTAATGCTCAAAAACATTTTTGGAATTCGTTTTTGGAATTGTCTCTATGAAAAGTTTATTAGCCTTACCATAGACAAGTCTTATCATTTTAGAGTTTTGTCTAATTTTCCACCTCAAATACCATCTAGAACTTAATCATCTGTCAGACCTGGCTCTATAAACTTTGGGTTATTGCACAAGTAAAATTCACTCTCAAAGTATGATAAGTTGCCACAGCAAATATTATTTAGACGGATGTGCTACAAGTTCTGATGGTTTGCATTTAGCTAGTTTTATCCCCCGGTAGATTCTGGCTTAGTGCACTTAGTTACAGACTCTCCCCACTGTTGGCACCTCCTCCATTTGAGTTCTCACTCGAGATTTAGTTTTTCGGTAGTACAGGGATCCTGGGGCCCTGAGGAGCTGAGAGAGAGAATTCCTTTTTCGCCTTATGCTGCACGAGCCACAGTCCTTCCAGCCCAGAGGGAATGGCAGTGAGGACTCAGGGTATGAGGAAGGGCTGGGAAAATGAGAGAGCTCCTCAGCTCTTCCAGAATGAACGGAATGAAAACGCATCCAGGACATTTATAGTCATATATATTAACACCTGCTCCTGCTAAAACAAACGATCTGGAGAGAGTTGTGATTTGGATTGGCTCTGGTCCTGCTCCTGCTTCTGTGGGTATCTGAGACTCCTGGAAGCCCGAAAGTCTCTTAAAGAGATTGACCTTTCCCTTTACCTTTTGCTGAAGAGAATGATAGTGACATTGATAGAGCTGCTCCTCAGCTCAGCCGTGATTTCTCTGGTGATCAGGTGTTAAAAGTCATCCATGAGGGCCGGCCCCGTGGCTTAGCGGTTAAGTGCGGGCGCTCCGCTGCTGGCGGCCCGGGTTCGGATCCCAGGCGCGCACCGACGCACCGCTTCTCAGGCCATGCTGAGGCCGCGTCCCACATACAGCAACTAGAAGGATGTGCAACTATGACATACAACTATCTGCTGGGGCTTTGGGGGAAAAAAGGAGGAGGATTGGCAATGGATGTTAGCTCAGAGCCGGTCTTCCTCAGCAAAAAGAGGAGGATTAGCACGGATGTTAGCTCAGGGCTGATCTTCCTCACAAAAAAAAAAAAAAAAAGAAAAGAAAAAAAATCTTTAAAAAAAATAAAAAATAAAAAAAAATAAAAGTCATCTGTGAAAGATAACAGGGTGACATTCTATCCAACTGGGATGGAACTAACAAGTGGTTACTGAAACCTAAGACAGAGGTGCCATAAATGCTGTACCAAGGGGAATGGCAGAACTTCACACATGTACTTATGACCTTGAGATTTTTTCATCATAACTTTATAGGTATTAAAAATTCACATGCCAAACCCCCTAAGGAATTACACAGTGTTAGGAAAAGAACTGAATATACAACTGGCAGATCATGATAAGGTTAGTCACATTTAACTCCTAGAGTCCAACTTTTGTTGCTTTTTTCTTTTTAAATAGATTCAGAGCTACTTATATATATGTAAAATGCTCTAGAACCACTTGGTCAGTATTTATTTACTTTAATACAAATTTGCCATGTAACTTAAGGGTAATTGTTGTAGTAAATGCTTATGAAACAGGTTTTGAGGAGATGACTGCTAAGTTTATTCTAATAAAAAGTTCTTTTTAATAAGACAAAATAACATAGATTAAAAGCAAACTGTAAAAAGAATACACTTACACAAATTAAAAAAAAATGAAAGGTGATTAATATATTCCTGAGTTTTCCTTTAGTCAAACATAAATTTCTATCTCTGCTATTATTATTATTTTTTTGCTTAGGAAGGTTTGCCCTAAGCTAACATCTGTGCCAGTCTTCCTCTATTTTGTGTGTGGGTCACTGCCACAGATGGCTGATGAATGGTGTAGGTCTGCGCCTGGGATCCGAACCTGCGAACCCGGGCCGCCCAAGCCGAGTGTGCCTAACTTAACCACCAGGACACAGGGCCAGCCCCTATGTCTGTTTTTAATACTTCAAATGCCCTCTGTGTGCTGACAGTGTTTCTACCTCTTGTCAACCATGGCACTGGGAACAACTGTCTGAACTTTCTGAGTACATTCCCTGTGTTTCATAATTCATGGCATGCTTGGCTCCAGAAGCAATGCTGGTTTCTACCCCATATTCACCAGCTCTTGAGTATGGAACTCAGGTGCATCTAAAAATCCAAACAGAAAACATTTCTGCAAATATTGTTGATAGCTGTTTCCACAGAATAATACAGAGAAGAATATTCTTATGTTCTTTTACACCAATAAAGGGAAGGCTTCTGCATGGTAGAAGTGGGGGAATTCCATGTTAATCTTATCAATGACTGATGGAGATTGGTCGAGTTTTGTTACACTAGATATCTGATACTGTGTATGTATGAAACATTATGAGCATTTGTGTTCAATAAAATGATAGCCCAATAACAAATGATATTTTATTATTTGAATGATCTTATAATGTCAATACCAATGCTAATAAAAATATATAATAGGCTGAATTCATCAATGGCAAAGTCAGTTTTCTGTAATTCACTTGAAGGTTCCCACATTTCAAAATAAGCCTTTCATACATAAATGAAAATCCTCTATTTTGTAGAATTTTAATCTTTACCTTAAAGGCTGGGCAAGGCAAAGGCATCCCATTTAGCAGAGCAAGAAAAGCAGAGACGGAACAGGTAGGTTACCGCACACATCCCACGTGCCGCGAGCACCTTTCTGGTCCCGCAAGCAGCTTTTTGGTCCCGCAGGACTGAACATTCTGGGTTTCCACATTCTTTATGACTTAGCAATCAAAATAAAAGCACAATTCAAATCTAGACAGATATAAAAAATTTCAGTTTCCATTTAAAGTTGATGTTTTCCCTTTTCATACTATTTGCAACTTAAAAGAAAGTTAATTCTTTCTGTCTATTAAGATTTTTAAATGTGCGATTGCGGGTTCTTTTCGTATTGAATTTTAAGGGATGCTGCTTCGCTCACTCTATTTCTAGGCTATTAGAAGCAACAAAGTTTAAGCTCAATGAATCAGTACAGGGTTGGTAACATGGTGACCCTTTAAAAACAAAGACATACAAAAAGAATTTTTTTTCAAAGAATATTTTAACAAATAGGGGCTTGCTTTGTATATACATGCCATAGTTAAAGACAAAATTTGAATTAATTGTTATAGTCAAGAAATACGTATTTCATTAATTAGCCCTTTATGTATATGTGTGGTGGGGGGTTGGGAGAGGGAGGGAGAGGGAGAGGGAGAGGGAGAGAGAGATTATTTTTCAGCTCAAGTAAGACTCTAACTTCCTGAGAACTTCCTAATTAGGTAAAATACTGATTGAGATATTTAGTCTTACCAAGATTTGTAAGAAAAGTTTACTTTATACATTCATGAGAAACTGAAGTAGATTACTGGTTAATAACCTAATGAGACATCTGTTTAAACAGATGTTTTAGTTGGGAGAAGTGTAAACATGATTCTAAATTTACAAATACGTTGGTTATTCTTTCTTGTCTGGGAGGTTGAGCCAAAGTTTACGTCGATTAGAGGAAAGCCTGAGTCTGGAAAAATTCAAAGTATTACATAAATGCAGAGAAAGTCATACAATAAGGTCAGTTGGCAATTATTTTAATAGTTCTTTACAGGGCCTTCCATTGCTTTACTCCATGGCTCACATACAGGTGACCTGAGTTACTCCGTCTTCCTGGTCAAACTGTCCGTCATCTAGTTCCCGTAGGACGCTGTCGCTGCTGCTGAACCCGGAGAAGCTGCTATACTGCGCTGGCCTCCTCTCCTTTGTCCAGCACTCTCTAGAAGGAGCGAGGAGGCCCTCCTCGGGCTGGTTTCTGCTCTCTGTCGGTTGTGACATGGCCGTGTCCAATCCAATGCTCCTGCTGGTGACTTTGTTCCTGTCTTCACCTTTCATGTGCCGGCTGGCTTTCCTCTGAAACAGAAGAAGAGATTGGCAACCAGGAGTCAAAAGATGGGTGTTCTCTGTCCCTCGGCTCTAGCACATACTGTTCTCTGCCTGCCATGTCCTTTCCCTGCTTCTCTTCAAAATCCTGCTCATCTTCAAGGACCGCTCAGAGCCACCCTTCTCACTCCCTCTCCCCCGGAGCAAACGTGAGCTCCCCTCTCTGTTTCACAACACTGCGGCTTCCCGGCGCATCACTGTCCTCACTGGCAGGGTGGTGTGCACACGGCTGGGCCCTCAGTCACACCTCTGAGAGAGACATCTCAAACCTTCCATTAAGCTGAGCGCATACTTAGAGGAACAAAGCAAGGTAGAAATGCATTAAAGGTCCCCTTTTTCTTCTTGGTGTTAGTTGGGGTCTAAACAGCAGAAACAATGCTTCCGTGGCCACCTAACAGCCATTTCACATGATAATAGGCTGCACAGAAGAGTCACAGATAATTCAGGCCAGGTTTCTATTGAAAGAACACCTGGAGTGTCGTCCTGGGTCAAGCAGACTGGTTTCCTGGTCCTGCTATAACTGGCTCCCGCCTGACACGGTGGGATGCTCAGCACCTGGGCCAGCCCATTCTGCAGACTGTCTGATAAGCTGTGGATGTTTCTGCTGTGAACTATTTACTGAGGGCTGACGACGTCCTTGGTGCAATTCAGAATAGAGAGGACATGGCCTCTGCCAAGCAAACTTAGTCAAAATAAGAGAACTAAGGCAATAAAAGGAAGGCTCGGGGAGAGAATTGGAGCAGCTTAACATGTGGATGCTCAGACTCCTGATGAGCTGTCCCTTCAAGGCCTTCTTTAACAGTGACACGTGACAGATCGAATATGATGTTACACTCTCAGGCACAAAAAAATGAACAAAGAGAAATAAAAAAATAAAGATAAATAAAAATTTTAAAAGATAAATTTAAAAAGCACAGTAATTTCCAAGTTTACAAAGAGTTTATTTGCTGAAAGTTCATTTATATGTTAGTTGGGAACTAGGATTACATTTTCCTAAATGTAAGAGCTAAAATTATAAAACTCTTAGGAAAAAAACGTAGAAGTCAGATGCCCAGGCGAGTCTTACAAAAGTCTGTTAACCCACAGGTTTGTTGAACTGTAGTATATAAAATACAAAAGTATTTTCTACTGGTGTTCATGGCAAATATACAAAGTAAACAAACAGCCTTATTAAACTGGATTTTGTGGGCTATGGTGGAATGTGACCATCGTTTATGACAGTTTTGGATAGGAAGGTGCAGCCTCAGCATGCTGCACAGAAGGGAGTGTGTTCGCAGCCCCTCTGTTTCTTGGCCGAGTTACTGGAGTCCTCGGGCAAGTTTAAAGGAACAAGTCTACAGTGGGTCCTGCCTCAACAAAGATCCACCTTCATGGTCCCAAGTCAGACATAGCCTGGTGGTGGTGACCTTTTCCATCCGCCCCGATGCATATGCATGATTTGCATGTTAAGTGCAAATATCAGATCTTAAATCCTTTTCCTTTTTATTCTCATTCACCAAATGTATTGAATTTAACACAAGCAGCAGACCCTGACAGATTTACTCTTAGACAGGTACAGGATTTGGGAACAGCATGTTCTCCCCGGCATTGGGACACTGGTCACAGAGGACAAAGCCTTTTAGCTGCGGGCAGGGCTGCCGGGTACTGCCAAAACTGGGCTCCTTTCTCAAGCCTGGCTACTGGCTCCCCTTCCCACAGGCATAAAGAAGGCATTCACTCTTCAACAACCTCTCAATGTTAACTGAACGAAAACGGGAAGGCGGGGGTGCCTGGCAGCATTGGCTGCCTGGATCTCTCCTTCCTCACCAGCACCAGGACCAAAGGGAAATTTTGCAGTAAATTCCTTATTGTATACCAGCCGATACATACTCAATGGGAATTTTCTTGATAAAAGTTAGGTATTATTCAAAATAATAAGATATTCATAATATTTCAATTTTAGATAAGTATTAATAAGTAAACAGCACCAAATGTAAATTTCAAATATTAGAAAATGACAAAATACCTAACACGGTAACTTTAAAAAAAGATTTCAGAACAAACCCTTTTATTTTCTTTTTTACTGTGTGACTCTCAGTAAATACATCTGCAGCCATGATACTGCCTCCCTGACTCCACCCTTACTCCCTGTGAAATAATAGCTTTTCCAACAAATCAAATTGCAACATTCTTAAGAGGGTAGGAGTCTGAAGCTTGCCCAGTCCTTAGAGATCGTCTACTGTAACCCCTCATTCTACAGAGGTTGGACTCGGGCCCAGAAAGAAGACGGGATTTGTCGAAGGTCAGGGAGTGGCTGGCCTCAAACTAGAGCAGGAGTGTCTTGTCTTATTCTTTGCACACGGCATTACCCACCCAGTCGCTGCAAAAATATGAGGGGATTTGTGGTCAAAGATCCGTGTGTTTCCCAAATAAAATTTCCCTTCAGTCACAAAAATAATACACATTCAATGTAGAAAACCTAGTAAAAACAAAGAAAAAAGCAAAACCCACCCCATAATCCCAGCTCGCAGAGATACCACTGTTAAAATTTGGCGTATTTTACTGTGTTTTCTTCTCTAAACATATATGTGTTCGCACACACACACACATAGATGCGCACAGTTCACTTTTCCACTTAGCACTATATTTCGAATATTTATGTCAATAAAGAGAGATTTTCCATGCTACATTGTCAGGCTTATTCACATTCTCACTTTTTTCTGATATTTTCACTATAAAATTGGGGGAAATTATACCAAGATTCGGGTGCAGATCTAATGCCACCCTTGATAAAATCTATTAACTTTTGAGAATCATTCTCATTTACTAAAAATGGGTGACCCACTTCAAATACATGAGACTCAGGGACAAGCTGGTTGAATCTAGGGTGTCCTACCATTCTGTCTTCATTCTTCACTGTCAGTGTCTTAAAAACGAAAACAAAACAGGATTGTGCCAGCAATGGTAAGACATTGTGTTGTCTTGGACAGCGTTATGATGGACAGAGTGGAAGAGTGGCTGAAAAATATGGTGTCTAAAGCAATAAACCCATGGAGCAGACATTCGGGATTTCTCTTCCTGTGTCTCAGGCTTGGGGAGGATTAGGAAGCCACTGCGAGCCTAAGAGTAGCTCCAGGACCACTTGGAAGAGTCAGAGGTTTCGGAACATGCAGAGAGGTACCACCCCTGCTTGCTCACAGAATATGTTCCTGGGTCATCCCAGCTTGGGGCTGTCAAAATCATTCCAGCTGGGTGGGAGAAGGGTGCAGTGGATGACCACCTTTCCAGCCAGCTTTCCCCATCCACCTTCTCTGCTGCATTGTGTGCACACGGCCCAGTCGGACCCAATCAGAGTCCTTCCCTGGGCTTGCTCTACTGACTCTAGGATAAGGAAGTTCTTTCTTTTTGACGAGGTGGCCACCTTCATCTCACAAGAAGCCCTCTGCACATGCACACACAGAAGCTGAAACAAACAGATGAGAGAGAACATCCTGGCAATGCTGAATCTCCGGGGTCAGTGCCTGAGGCCTTGGTTCTTGTAGCTCTTTTTTTGGCGTTATGAGCTATGCCAGTATCCTTCCCACCTAGGAGCCAATAAGTTCCCTTATGTACACAGGCTAATCTGTCCCTTACACCCCAAGGGACACTAATGGTAATACAGAAACAAGCGCAGGTGGCCCAGAAGAGGGCTGCTCCCCAGCCTGAACGGCGCCCTAAGGCAGCAGCGGCCACCCTTCCTCTCCTGCCCACACCAGGAAAAAGCCCATTTGCCTTGAGTGGACAGCATTCCCCTACAAGAAGAACTTTGTTAATGATAAAAGCAAGGTGCTTTCATCTTTATTTTTACGATGTTCTCTGGGATCTGGACATCCTCTGTTTACCCTGGCAACTGATTTGACTTCACATGGACTTCAGTGGAGGACACTAACAGCTAATGAATGAAATATGACCTTACGATTTTCAAATAATTTCAAATGAACTTTAAATGACTGAAAAAGTAAGAACAAAGTTTGATAAACAATTGCCTTACGGTAAGGCAAAGAAAGGAGTTAGTGTATACATTCAATATTTCCTCATATTCATATGATTCTATTATAGCTACCTTGGAAAAGATCTAACTCAGAACATTTCTTTGGCTGCTGCTCCTTCACTTCTTGGTTTATGTTAGAGAAATGATTCAGCACACGTGCCAAGAAGTCTTTACCTCTTGAAATCATTCATTTTGAGATATATTTTAAAGACAAGAAAATTATTTGAATGTAAAACTGCTCTAAAGAAGAAAAATACATATAAAATTGGAACCATTAAAATTAAACTCTTGTCTTCCAGGGTCTGTCCTCTCTATCTTTCTTTTAATAACAGAACTCCTCCCCTGCCAACGCCTCGCAATTTTTAGCTGGGCATGTGGTATTTCACCGTGGTACCTGCACATGGTTGCCCAGATTACATTTTCCAGCCTCCCTTGCAGATGCTTGTGGCGACATAAATAAGTTCAGGCCAATGGGATGTGGGAAGAAATATGTGTGTGAGTTGGGGGTCAGTGCCTCAGAAGCATGCCTGGAATTCCTCGTTCCTACTTGTGCTGGCTGGACGTGGCAACAATTGAGGCAGCAGCCCTGGGTCCAGAGGCAGAGGCCAAGTGAGGGTGGCAGAGAGCTGACCAGTCATGAAGCAGATCCTTGCCCCACCCAAGACTGCCTGCCCATCTTTAGACTGTTTCATGAGAGACCCTTCTGTTGTATTTAAATCATTCTATGTGAGTCTTTTTGGTATAGTATCTTAGTAACTAACTAGTTACCAATTAATAGCTAACAGAAAAAAGTTGTTCCTGACTAACACTTTTTAGTTTAATTTTCCTCAACTTTCCAATTAGGAAAAACTTCAAGTACACAGAAAGTTTAAAGGATAGTACAATGAACACCCATATACCTGTGACCTAATTCAACACTCATTAATATTTTGCCATGTTAGCTTTATATATATATGTATATGTGTATTTTTTTGAACATCAAAAACATCAATGCGTTACATTCCTATATACTAGCTGAAGGTAATTTTTAGCTGGAGAAAATGCAGGGTCATTAGGAATTTCCAGATTTTTCTTCAGTTTCTCCATAGAGTTAGTAGTGTTTAATCATCTAATATTGAGAGAAAAACATTCTTACGAAAACAAAAGCGACACTTCATCTGAGCAGGCACCGTGCCGAGCCCTCCACGTGTTTTCTGACTGAACCCTCCTTACAGCCCTGTGCGGGTACTAATGTTGTCCTTATTTTACAGCTGGGGACACGGAGGCTGGTTGAGCGTGGCAGACACTGTCTGTGTGCTGGCACGTGAGCACACACACATCCCCCAAGCCCCTGTCATGGTTTATTGTCTACTCCTAAGAGCACCCCTGGGCGTAAACCCTACTCTGAGTTGGTGGAAACTAAATCCTTTTAAATGACCTTTTGTTTCTTTTAAATAATTATCAAAAGGAAGTGGGCTGAAGAATTTAACTGAAATAGAGACTTTTAGGTAATAAAAAAATTCGATGAGTTTTATCTGAGTCTTCAAAAGAAACAGAGAAGTTAAGAAAGGAGATCTTGGAAGAACAATTGAGAAGAACATTTAATAGATGGAGGTAAAGTCCTGCTCAGAGTCTCTTACTCTGCTCAGCATAGCTCTCAATTCCTTGAATCCATTTGGAGCCCACCCCCCGCCCAAATAAAGAAATATAAGAATAGATAAAAGGGAGAGCAAGATAACAAGAACCTTGCTTTATTATGCTACACAACCTCAAGTAGAGCAAAGGGAGGGTACAACTTATTGCACTTGGTAAGAAGTCCATCCCTGAGGGCAGTCCTCACTGAAGTGCAAAGATGTAAACAATGTAGTCTCTGTGATTTATAAAGCAAATAATCTTTTAAATTTAATTTTTAAATTATCATACAGTAAAAGTGTATGATTCTATGACTTTTAACACAGAGGTATAGATTTATGTAACCACGATCAGGACACAGAACGTTGCCTTTATCACCCCCAAACCCCTAAACCCCGGTGACCATTGATCTGTTCTCCACACTACGGTTTTGTCTTTTTGAGAAGGTCGGATAAACGGAACAGTACAGTCTGTAACATTTTGAGACTGGCTTCTTTTGATCAGCACACTTTTGAGATTAATCCAAGTTATTGTGCGTATCAGTAGTTCATGCCTTTTTATTTCTGAGTAGTGTTTTACTGTATGGATGTACCATAGCCGTTCATTTATTCACCTCTTGAGGACATTTGGATTGTTTCCAGTTTTGGAGATTTTGAATAGAAATGCTACAAACATTTATGCATAGGTTTTTGTGTGAACACAAGTTTTTATTTCTCTAGGGTAAATATCCAACAGTGGGATTGCGGGGTCATATGGTAAGTGTATGTTTACCCTCGTAAGAAGCTGCCAAACTGTATTCCAGAGTGGTTGTGCCATTTTGCATTCCCCCAGCAGTGTCTGAGAGTTCTGGCTGCTCCTCCTTGCCAGTTCTTGCTATTTCAACACTTATTTCAGTCGTTCTAATAGGTGTGTGTGTGGTAGGATCTCATCACGGTTTCCATTTGCATTTCCCTAATGGCTAATGACATAAGCGTCTTTTTATTGCTTATTTCTCATCTACACATCCTCATTGGTGAGGTGTCCACGTCTTTTAACTATCTTTTAACTGGGTTGCTTGTTTTCTTATTGTTGAGATTTGAGAATTCTTGATACATTCTGGATACAAGTCCTTTGTCACATATGTGATTTGCAAGATTTTTTCTCCCAGTCTGTGGCTTATCTTTTCATTTTCTCAGTGTTATTTGCAGAGTAAAAGTTTTTCATTTTGATGAAGTCCAATTTATCAATTTTTTTGTGGATTATGCTTTTGGTGTCATGTCTAAGAACTCTTTGCCTAGCCCCAGTTCAAGAAGATTTTCTCTTATATTTTTTTCTACAAGTTTTCTTGTTTTACAAAAACAAACTATCTTTCAATAGCTTAAAGAAAACTGAGGGAGTATAAATATTTTGAGTTGATATTTTCCATGTTTAAAAAAATTCTCAAGCCATCTAGAATATTGCAAAAATATATCTGTGAAATATAAAACAAATTTCAAAAGTAAAGGTCTTGATAACCTCACAAGAAAAATTCCAACAATATACTTTCTTCATTATGCAGTTCTCAATTCTCTCCCCACAACAGGGGAAGGAAATGGCTTTCTTTGCTATGAAAGTCCTGTTCCGTGTTGAGTGCAATTGGGTACGGAAAGTCTTACGAATCTTAACATTCGTCTCAGTAGAAGAAAGAGAGAAGCTTCTTTTCAAGGGTTAAAATCTGGATCAGCTTCTACCAGCCCATGAAATGTCTCTCTGTAACGAAAACTCCTTGACAATCTCGGGCAACGCCTGGGCTACGCGTGTAATGTCTCAGATTTCCACCAACTGGTTTTAGAACTAAATACCTTTGAAAAAATTCTTTAAAAAAGTTTATGAATGAAGCAATTCCTCCATCCACTCCTCCCAAGCAATGACTGATTTCAAAGTACAAGCAAAGAACAGTGCCATTATGGACCTATAGCTACACAAAATTTTCAATGCATATTATAAACATAACTTTCACAAAGCACATACAAGATACCCAAATCAACTCTATGGCGATATTAACAGTCTACTTTCCCAATAATACTACTATCTTTTTGAGACAAAATAACAAATTGTTTCCACTAGAGAAAACTAGAAGAATTTACGAATTGGTTTTCTGTTATAGCTGTTAGACACTTCAGCTCCAGACTGAATTGCCTACATGTTCTGCCCTGAAATAATCTCAGTATCCTGAGATTTTCTGCTAGGAAAATTAAACATTTATCAAAGGAAGAAATAGTAAATCTATTTAGAAGCAGAAGTCTAAGCTATAAAATATATTATTCCTGGGCTTCTCATTGATACAAGCTATTTATATACTTTCTTACTATTATTTAATGAGCCACTAATTTTATATTACAATGGATGTAAATATAAAGACTACCCAAAGGAAAACTACCACTAGAGTACTGGATGGTATTTAAAGTTACACAAAAAGGGCCTAAATATTTTCAGGGACTCAGAGAACTGATATCTAATCCTGAGTGGAAAAGACTGTGAAACAGCTGAATTTGGGTCTTATATCTTCATGGACACCAACTCCGTGGCCCTCAGTTAATCAAAAATCCCACGAGGCTGTGAATTCTGTTGATCTTTCCTCAGAAATGATGGCCACTTGCAGAATGTTAAAAAACAAAAAAAAAAAAAGAAAGAAAAAGCTATAGCATGGTGAGAAGCTGCTTTGGGGAAGGAGAAAGGAGAATGAAAACCTTTTCTGGCCAATCTCTACACACATCCACCCTTGCTGCTGCCTTTTTTTTTTTTTTTTTTGGTGAGGAAGATTGGCCCTAAGCTAACATCTGTTGCCAATCCTCTTTTTGCTGAGGAAGATTGGCCCTGGGCTAACATCTGTGCCCATCTTCCTCTACTTTATATGTGTGACACCCACCACAGCATGGCTTGATAAGCAGTGCTTAGGTCTGCACCCGGGATCCAAACCTGTGAACCCTGGGCTACGGAAACAGAGCATGAAAACTTAACCACCGCACCACCAGGCTGGCCCCTAACGCAGTCTTTCTAATATCTGTGTACTTGATCTCCCTGCTCTCATGCTGTAGGAGGCGTCTACCTATCCACCTTTCTACTCTCTACTTACTTACCTAGCGAGCCAGCTAGACTCTTTCCAAAATTAACATGAGACAACTTAGCATGGTGGTATTATGTATACTGTAGGTCTAGCTTTGCTAGTTTTGCTAGTTTAGAAAAACTTAAAGTTTTCTAAAACAATATTTTCTTGATATACAGAAAAAGAATCACTTTAAATAATTTTCTAGTCCATTTGCAAATTTTCTATTTTGAAAGTTATGCTTTATTAAGGCCCAGATCACTCCATTCAAAAATTACATTTCTACTGTGTATCCAGTAAGAATAAGGTGACTTGAGGCTCAGCATACCCCTACAGCAAAGGACTGAAAAAATAGAAACTTGAGGAGACAATATAAAAGTGCTGTTAGAGGTCAAGATAGACAAGATTGCACAGATCTGTTGCAATATTAGGCAAGTTCACTTACAAGACTTTTAACTGTAGAGGAGGGAAAATACTTTTCCTCTACCCTCTTACATTCAGTTACTGGAGCCTGCAAATTAAACTGACAAAAGACAGATTAACAGGAGAAAATGTTTATTTTGAATGCACGTAGGGGCTTCACAGAGAAGAAGCGAAAACCCAAAGAAGCAGTTAGACTGGGGAGCTTATATATCATTTTAACAAAGGGCGATAAATTGTGAAGAAGTGACTAGATAAAGGAAAAAGGGTTTGAGCTTCTAGGGGCAGTAAATTGTGGGAAGGTAAGTATATGGGAAAACTAATAGAAGATAAGGATTATTCTCGTAAGGTTTGTTCACGTGGACTCAAGTCAGTGCCATCTCCAGTGATAAAAGTCATCTCTGGTGATTAAGAGTCTTCTCCCCTGCCTGGTACAGGAAAGGGAGATAACTTTACAAATGGAAATTTATGTCACCTTTAAAAAGGGAAATTTATGCCCTGCTTTGTGTCAGAAATGGATGGGGTAGAGATTTCCTCCTGTGTCTGCTGTTTCTTAATTGCCTTCAGCTCAAAATAATCTGATCCCCTTCAGAACTGTCTCTTGTTGCCTGGTTGCTGGTACATTTCCCTTGTTGTATTAGTCAGAAGACTGTTTCCATATCAAGGCCACATTTCTCATCCGTGTTCACCGTTTAGAATTACAATGAAAGTTTAAGGGTTAAATGCTTCAATATAACATGTAGTTCATAAAGCATCAATTTACTCACTTCTGGTGTTTGAGCCGCTGAATTCCACATAACTGGTCTCTGAAGGAACACAACCTGCTTTGTAGCCAAATTCCCTTCACTGCAAATTAAAACAATAACATTAGTACTTGTGAATTAGTAAGTCTCTATATTTTACATTTGGCTAGAATATTTCACATGTACCCTTTGTAAAATAATCTTCTGATCCAAAAGTAATTATGAAATATGATTCTATATAAGTTAGAGCTGGAAAAACAAGAAAAAAAAATCCCTAAAAACTGAATATGGTCATTACAAAAGAAAATTTTAACGTTTAAAACTTGTAATCTCATCGTGCTAACATAACTTTCATCTCTTTGTGTTCCCTCCTAGTCTTCATGAACATGTGTAGTTCTGCATGTCTATAGCCCCTGCACATGTGCATTTCTGTGCTCTGTGCTTTTCACCGAATACCCTTTTCCTTGTTCGTACACTGTGATCATATTCTTAATAGCTGCATAGTATCTCAAAGAACTAAGTTACCAAAATGTACTAAGCCGTTCCTTATTTTTAGAAAATTAGGTTATTTCCAGTTTTCTGCTTATTATAAAAGATGCTGCTATAGAAATATGTATAGTCTTCCTTATTCTTATAACTTATTCCTTGAGATAAATTCTTAGGAGTGGGATTATTAGGTGAAAAGGGTATGCTTTAAGCTTCTTGGTATGCATTGTCAAATTTTCCTTATGAAAAAGAAGAGACCAATTTGGGCTGCCACATTTGAGAAACTGTATATACATTTTCAATTGAGAGACTTGAGGCACAGCTAGTTTTATTTTCAGATGCTTCTTTGTAGGCAGCTACTCAGTATTCTCCTTATTTAACTATCATCATGGCAAATTACCCCTTGCCAAAGACTACTTGGGGTTCGGATTTCTCTGAAATGCTTTTCACAGAGTCTCCAAGGATTTATGGGAAGGAGTGTCTGTAGCTAATGTTGCTCAGTTACGACTTTTATTATGCAAAAAACCCAAACAAAACCTCACTATTAGCTGCATTTTATGCTGAGCTCTTTTACTGGAAAACAAATGCAACATTGAAACTCTGGCCCTAGCGTATATGTCAACCCCACACCATTTAAAAATCCCAAACTTACTGACACTGTTGAATTTTGAGAAACAGAAAATCTTCCCCCAAAGTGGTAAAGAGAGACTGCTTCTTTTTTATTTTTATTTTTAAAAGACTGCTTACAAGCAGTCTAATCTTTTTTTTTTTTTTTTTTTTTTCCCCCCAAAGCCCCAGTTGATAGTTGTACATCATAGTTTCACATCCTTCTAGTTGCCGGACGTGGGACGCGGCCTCAGCATGGCCAGAGAAGCGGTGCGTCGGTGCGCGCCCGGGATCCAAACCCGGGCTGCCAGCAGCGGAGCGCACGCACCCAACCGCTAAGCCACAGGGCCAGCCCATAGTCTAATCTTATTTTAGTTCGACCTTATCTTTGATTAGAAGAAAAGACTTGCTATGAAATATATTATAACTTTTGGGAACAACTTGAGTCATCAGGAGACATAAGTTATGACGCAGGCGTACGCACAGGGAAGGGGCTAGCAGTGTGCTGCATAGGCTGGTCTGGGTTTGGGAGGCACGGAGTACACTGGAAAAGGCAGTGGCTTTGGCACCAGAAGTTCCTGAGTTCAAATCCTGACTCTACCATAATAGCTGATGATACCACTTAAGAGCTGTTGACTTTAACAAAGTGTTTAAATTCTCTGACTTTAAAATGTCCTGTCAGAGACTTTGTGAAGGATAAATAAGTCAATGCCTATAAAGAGCCTCCACCGTGCCTGCTGCTGGAAGGAGCACAAGTGTGATTTCCTTCCACTTCCTCCATTCATTTAATGAAATGCGGGGTGGAGTTAAGTGGGAGGGAAATGTCTCAGAATCAAGAATATTTTCCAGAGAGAAAAGTCAAGGGATAGGGTACATGAGAATAGAGAAGAGGTTTCTGGGTAATGTTCAAGGTATGTGGTTCAGGTGGAGAATTGCATGAGGGAACCAGGCCCAGAACTATCCAAAGATGAGAAGGAGGGATCAGTGTAGAACCCTTCTTCTTGAACAGGAAGCATGAGAATGTCAGAGTGGGGATTGTGGGGGACGTTGGAGTGAGTTCTTTCCAGTCGATGACAGGGTGGAGCAAGTCTGAACGCACTGGGATGTGATGTTCGGCCTAGAGCAGGCTTCTCGACCTTTCCCAGTGGGGTAAAACAGTAAATGAGGAGATGGTTTCTCGAAAGCTTAGGACAGGCTCTGGATGCCTAGGTAAGTCTTTGGAAAGTCAGCATCTTCCCATCTCTTGGGAGGTCCGTATAGACAAATCCTCAATTTGAAATATGTCTGAGATCTCCACGTCCCTGGTTTTCTAAGGGCCATTCTGATTTAAAATAGGTCCTGCTCTTTTCAGAACATCTGTGAGATGTGGAGAATGCAATCATGGTGGAACTCAAGGAAAGAGGTCTGAAGCCGTATAGGGGGAGCACTGCTGGCAGGGCAGGCGAGGCCCCCCTCGTCCCCGTGGCTCCTGAGGTGATTCTGCTACTGAGCTGGGATAGAACATTTGCCATGTAGCACAGGCTTCTGAAAGGCTGTGACTGGTGCAGTCGTCTGGGACCAGAGAGTGCTTCAGATGCCCTGGACGCTCTCGGAGCACGGGACCTGCATCCCCTGTTCCCTACAGAAATTTCCCGCCAGAAAGTGCTGTTAGTTAACTGAGTGACATTGTGTCTTCCTGAGAGGGATTTAAGAATCTTTGGATTCTCTTTCAGACTATTATTAATGGGCAGTCACACTTAGACGTAATAGAAAATGAACACAGCTTTTGAAAAATGCTTGATTTACACATAAGATCTGAAAAAGTTCTGGCACAGCCTGTGTTGGTCACGAATCTAAGCTGCAGTATAAGCGGGTCCAGGGAGCAGTCTGCAAGGAAGATGTGAGAACAGCCACTAGGCCTTCCATTCGGAGGGCAGCAGATGAGCCCTGGGGCCATGGTCTGCAGGGGGCACGGGTAGCACGAGGGAGAGGGAAATAAGCACATTTGTTTCTCATGCTCGTCATTTGGGCAGAGAAGAGATGATTTTCCCCATTTTATGGATAAGGAAATTGAGACCCAGAGTTTTTTTTTTTTTTACATTTTTATTGATATTTTAATGGTTTCTAACATTGTGAGATTTTGGGTTGTACATTTTTGTTTGTCCTTCACCCCATATATGACTCCCTTCACCCCTTGTGCCCACCCCCCACCCCCCACCCCCACTTCCCGGGTAACCACAGTCCAGTTTTCTCTGTCCATGTGTTGGTTTATATTCCACATATGAGTGAGATCATACAGTGTTTGTCTTTCTCTTTCTGGCTTATTTCACTTAACATAATACGCTCCAGGCCCATCCATGTTGTTGCAAATGGGACGATTTTGTCTTTTTTTATGGCTGAGTAGTATTCCATTGTATATATATACCACATTTTCTTAATCCAATCGTCAGTCGAGGGACACTTAGGTTGCTTCCACTTCTTGGCTATGGTGAATAATGCTGCAATGAACATAGGGGTGCATAAGCCTCTTTGGATTGTTGATTTCAGGTGCGTTGGATAGATTCCCAGTAGTGGGATGGCTGGATCATAGGGCATCTCTATTTTTAATTCTTTGAGGAATCTCCATACCGTTTTCCATAGAGGCTGCACCAATTTGCATTCCCACCAGCTGTGTATGAGGGTTCCTGTTTCTCCACATCCTCTCCAACATTTGTTGTTTTTTGTCTTGGTGATTATAGCCATTCTAACGGGCGTGAGGTGGTATCTTAGTGTTGTTTTGATTTGCATTTCCCTGATGATTAGTGATGTTGAGCATCTTTTCATGTGCCTATTGGCCATCTGTATATCTTCCTTGGAGAAGTGTCTGTTCATTTCCTCTGCCCATTTTTTGATCGGGTTGTTTGTTTTTTTGTTGTTCAATTGTGTGAGTTCTTTATATATTATGGAGATCAACCCCTTGTCAGATGTATGTTTTGCAAATATTCTCTCCCAGCTGGTTGGTTGTTTGTTCATCTTGATTCTGATTTCATTTGTCTTATAAAAGCTCTTTAGTCTGATAAAGTCCCACTTGTTTATTTTTTCTTTAGTTTCCCTAGTCTGGGTAGGCATGTCATCCGAAAAGATTCCTTTAAGCCCAATGTCAAATAGTGTGTTGCCTATATTTTCTTCTATGAGTTTTATAGTTTCAGGTCTCACCTTCAGGTCTTTGATCCATTTTGAGTTAATTTTTGTGTATGGCGATAGCACATGGTCCACTTTCATTCTTTTGCATGTGGATGTCCAGTTTTCCCAACACCATTTATTGAAGAGACTTTCCTTTCTCCATTGCATGTCCTTAGCACCTTTGTCGAAAATTAGCTGTCCGTATATGTGTGGTTTTATTCCTGGGCTTTCAATTCTGTTCCATTGATCTGTGTGTCTGTTTTTGTACCAGTACCATGCTGTTTTGATTACTATTGCTTTGTAGTATGTTTTGAAGTCAGGAATTGTGATGCCTCCTGCTTTGTTCTTTTTCTTTAGGATTTCTTTAGCTATTCGGGGTCTTTTGTTGCCCCATATAAATTTTAGTATTCTTTTTTCTATTTCTGTGAAGAATGTCATTGGGATTCTGATTGGGATTGCATTGAATCTGTAGATTGCTTTAGGTAATATAGACATTTTAACTATGTTTATTCTTCCAATCCACGTGCATGGGATATCTTTCCATTTCTTTATGTCATCGTAGATTTCCCTCAATAATGTCTTGTAGTTCTCATTGTATAGGTCCTTCACCTCCTTGGTAAGATTTATTCCTAGGTATTTTATTCTTTTTGGTGCAATTGTAAATGGTATTATCTTTTTGAGCTCTCTTTCTGTTAGTTCATTATTAGCATATAGAAATGCAACTGATTTTTGTAGATTGATTTTGTACCCTGCAACTTTGCTGTAGTTGTTGATTGTTTCTAACAGTTTTCCAACAGATTCTTTAGGGTTTTCTATATATACAATCATGTCATCTGCAAATAGTGAGAGTTTCACTTCTTCGTTACCTATTTGGATTCCTTTTATTCCTTTTTCTTGCCTAATTGCTCTGGCCAAAACCTCCAGTACTATGTTGAACAGGAGTGGTGAGAGTGGGCAGCCCTGCCTCGTTCCTGTTCTCAGAGGAATGGCTTTCAGTCTTTCCCCGTTGAGTATGATGTTAGCTGTGGGTTTGTCATATATGGCCTTTATTATGTTGAGGTACTTTCCTTCTATTCCCAATTTATTGAGAGTTTTTATCATAAATGGATGTTGTATCTTGTCAAATGCCTTCTCTGCGTCTATTGAGATGATCATGTGGTTTTTATTCTTTGTTTTGTTGATGTGATGTATCACGTTGATTGATTTGCGGATGTTGAACCATCCCTGCGTCTCTGGTATAAATCCCACTTGATCATGGTGTATGATCTTTTTGATATATTGTTGTATTCGGTTTGCCAATATTTTGTTGAGGATTTTTGCATCAATGTTCATCAGCGATATTGGCCTGTAATTTTCTTTCTTTGTATTGTCTTTGTCTGGTTTCGGTATCAGGGTGATGTTGGCCTCGTAGAATGATTCAGGAAGTGTTCCATCTTCCTCTATTTTTTGGAATAGTTTGAGGAGGATGGGTATTAAATCTTCTTTGAATGTTTGGTAAAATTCACTGGAGAAGCCATCTGGTCCTGGACTTTTATTTTTTGGGAGGTTTTTGATTACTATTTCAATCTCTTTACTTGTGATTGGTCTATTCAGATTCTCCATTTCTTCTTGGTTCAATTTTGGGAGGTTGTATAAGTCTAAGAATTTATCCATTTCTTCTAGATTGTCCAATTTGTTGGCATATAATTTCTCATAGTATTCTCTTATAATCCTCTGTATTTCCATGGTATCCGTTGTAATTTCTCCTCTTTCATTTCTAATTTTATTTACTTGAGCCTTTTCTCTTTTTTTCTTAGTTAGCCTGGCTAAGGGTTTGTCTATTTTGTTTATCTTCTCGAAGAACCAACTCTTTGTTTCATTAATCCTTTCTACTGTTTTTTTGGTCTCAATATCATTTATTTCTGCTCTGATTTTTATTATTTCTCTCCTTCTGCTGGCTTTGGGCTTTGTTTGAGACCCAGAGTTTTTAAGAGTTCTGCCTTGGGTCACCCCTAGATCCCCGCCTTTCCTCAACACCACACTATCTCCACAGCAGGTGGAGAATGAACTCAGTGCAGTTCTGACGACGGAGAGGGCTGGCCTAGATTAATTCCATTCTGACTGGAAATGTTTATAATGAATGGATAAGTGTAGACTACTTTGCAAAAGTCCAGATTTTTATGTAGCATCTCCCAAAATTTAGCATTTCTGGTTCATGGGGTTGTAGTGGAGAATAATGAAGAAAATAAAAACAAGTGTTCATTTTTCCGGGGCCAATTAGACAATTTAAACAGACCGTACAGGTCCTGGTGTTAGTATGGCAAAAGGAAGGAAAGAGGTGAGCAAGTTCATGACTTGGGGCATTTAAGTACCACATAAAAGATGAATCTTCGAGGGCAGCCCCCATGGCCCAGTGGTTAAGTTCAGCACGCTTCACTTTGGCGGCCCAGGTTCGGTTCCCGGGCATGGACATACACTGCTCTATTAGCAGTTGTGCTGTGCTGGCAGCCTACATACTAAAAAACAGAGGAAGATTGGCACAGACGTTAGCTCAGGGCGAATCTTCCTCAGTAAAAAGAAAAAAAAAAAAAGGATGAATCATTGAAAGCTAGGCCTTAAACTCCTGCCCTCACCAACTTCAGTTTTTCACAAGAGTGAATAACACTACCTATAAAAACAGAACAACAAAAACAAAACTAAAAAGAAGTTTTATCATAGTGTGATAATACCTTTAGTGATATTTAAATTTTTAAATTATTTTTGTAGGAAGTTACGAGGATAACACGAACTTCTGCTTGGTCCAATATTTGCTAACAGTTTCAAAGATCTTTGAAACAGAGCTGGAGTACTTAACAGTTATGAGCAGGTGGGAGAGAGTCTTCCTACATTCTTTAAAATATAAAAACCAAGATCATGTTTGCTCGTCCTGTGGGAATCGTCCGCTCTACCCTGTTGCTCACGGCTAGTCTCTGAATTCCTGCTTGTGGCATTCTCCCACCTGGAATGCCCACACCACCAGCTCTGCCTCTTCCCAGCCTGCCCATCTTTTGAGATTCATTTCACTGTGACCTCCTTCAGAAAGCCTTCAATAATCCCTCGACTGAAGAGCAGCACCCTCTTTTCAGGGCTCCCATGACCCCTCGTATGGAGCTCGTATTCCCTTTAGCAGGACATACAGTCGCTGGCACACACATTCCTCTCCTACCAGGTCCGAGCTCCCTGTGGAGCTAGTCTCCTCATCTCTGCATCTTCCATGCTAATTAGCAGAAAGTCCCCTTTATAAATGGTGCTCAGTAAATATTTGAAGAATCAAAGACTTTATGAATAAGTGGTCATTTGGTTTCTGTGATAATATACTGACGCCAGAGAAACGTGCTTAAAAAAAAATCATGACAAGTGAGCAAAGGCTTGCAGGAGAGAGAACAGGCTTCCTAGGTCTCTTCACGTCCATGAAGTTCACTGACATTTAGTGTGAATCTTTTACGCTTTAACTGCTCCTTCTTCTCCTCACAAAATTTATTCTTCAGGCACACCAGCCTAGAATAACGACAGCTTAGAGAATTTTATGTTGTTTTGAAATATGAAAATGTCCCATGTTATACCCAAATTTAAAAATAATTCACTCTTCCCCTCCCGCAGTTGCTTCAGTAAAGGGAAAGATTTCTTAAACAACACACCAAAAAGGGTAAAGATTGATATATTTGCCTATTTTAAAATTAAAAACTTCTGTTAATCAAAAGACATCATAAAGAGAGTAAAAAGACAAGCCACAGAATTAGGGAAGATAATTGCAACACATGTACCAAATAAAGGATTCATATTCAGTACATATAAAAAACTCTGATAAATACAATTTTAAATGTGGGCAAAAGATTTAAACAAGTACTTTACAAAGGAGAAATCCAAATGGCCAATAAACATATGAAAATGTGCTCAATTTCAGTAGTAATTAGGTAACACAAATTAAAACCACACCGAGATCATACTATACACACACTTACCAGAATGGCAGAATTAAAAAGGTTGACAATATTTTTCGTTGGAGCAATGGGCACTCTTACATTCTGCTGTTGGGAGTGTAAATTGCAACAGTCTACTTGGAAAGAGTTTGGCATTTATCTAATAAAGTAAAGAAATGCCCTCTGACCCAGCAGTTCCACTCCTAGGTCTACACCCTTGAGAAGCTCATGCCCGTGCCTTGGATCCCTGATCACGTTCGGAACAGCACTGCCTGTCATGGCCCACACCTGGAGGCAACCCAACCACCCACAGGAGATAAACTGCTACACAAAACACCGTGCGTAAATCTTGTAACAATGTTGAGTGAAAGAAACAACATGTAAAAGAACACATATAGGGGGCTGGCCCCATGGCTTGGCTGTTGAGTGTGCGCGCTCCGCTACTGGCGGCCTGGGTTGGGATGGGGCATGCGTACCCACGCACCGCTTGTCAGGCCGTGCTGTGGTGGCCTGTATGTCCCACATACAGCAACTAAAAGGATGTGCAACTATGACATACAACTCTCTACTGGGGCTTTTGGGGAGAAAAAGGAGGAGGATTGGTAATAGATGTTAGCTCAGGGCCAGTCTTCCTCAGCAAAAAGAGGAGGATTGGCATGGATGTTAGCTCAGGGCTGATCTTCCTCAAAAAAAAAAAAAAAAAGAATACATATATACAATTCCATTTTTATAAAATTCAAAAGCAGGCGAAACTAAACTGCATTTTTTAGGGATGCATACCTGAGTGGTAAAACTATTAGGCACAGTAAGGAAGTGATGCTCCTAAAAGGAAGGATAACATTACCTCTGGGTGAAGGGCGTGGGTGGGAAGGGGAAACACATTGGGTGCTTCTAAGGTGCCAGCAATACTCTATTTCTTCTCCAATGGTAATTACACAAGTGTTTATAACTATGCACATTTGTGTTTTATGCACTTTTATTTAACAAAAATTGTTTTAAGAATGTATGTAATGGTGATATGTAGGAGAAGGGTTGTAGGTTTACACATGATAAAAATGCCCTCCCCTTTCACATTTACTGTTTTGGTAAAATCAGTCTTGAATTTTTTGGGTTTTAAATTAGGAGAGGTTTTTAGGAATTCATTCATTTGCCTTACTCACTTTTCCTTGATAGACTACATCATGTTCACCACCCAAAGAATAATTACCATCCCTCACCATACACATGTGCCCAGTCACCCCTTTCACCCTCGTCCCTCCCCCTTCCCCTCTGGTAACCACCAATCTAATCTCTGTATCTATGTGTTTGTTTGTTGTTTTTGTTTTTCTCTTCTATTTATGAATGAGGTTATTTGATCGCTCTGTTACTTATTTCGCTTAGCATAATACCCTCAAGGTCTGTCCATGTTGTCACAAATGGCAGGATTTCATCTTTTTTTAGAACTAAGCAGTATTCCATTGTGTATACATACCACATCTTCTTTATCTATTCATCCCTTGATGGGCACTGAGGTTGTTTCCAAGTCTTGACTATTGTGAATAACGCTACAATGAACATAGGGGTGCATGTATCTTTACACATTCCTGTTTTCATGTTCTCTGGATAAATATCCAGCAGTGAAATAGCAGGATTGCATGGTAGTTCTATTCTTAATTTTTTGAGGAATCTCCATACTGTTTTCCATAGTGGCTACACCGGTTTGCATTCCCACCAACAGTGTATGAGAGTTCCCTTCTCTCCACATCCTCTCCAACACCTGTTATTTCCTGTCTTGTTAATTATAGCCATTTTGATGGGCATGAGGTGATATCGCATTGTAGTTTTGATTTGCATTTCCCTAATAATTAGTGATGTTGAATATCATTTCATGTGCCTATTGGCCATCTGTATATCTTCTTTGGAAAAATGTCTCTTCAGATCTTTTGCCCCTTTTTTAATGGGGCTGTTTGTTTTTTTGTTGTTGAGATGCATGGGTTCTTTATATATTTTAGATATTAACTCCTTATCAGATATATGGTTTGCAAATATCTTCTCCCAATTGTTAGGTTGTCTTTTCATTTTGTTGATAGTTTCCTTCACTGTGCAGAAGCTTTTTAATTTGATGTAGTCCCATTTGTTTATTTTTTCTTTTGCTCCTCTTGCCTGGTCAGACATGGTGTTTGAAAATGAGCTGCTAAGACTGATGTCAATGAGCGTACTGCCTATGTTTTCTTCCAGAAATTTCATGGTTTCAGGTTTTACATTGAAGTCTTTAATCCATTTTGAGTTAATTTTTGTGTATGGTGTAAGATAATGGTCTATTTTCATTTTTTTGCATGTGGCTGTCCAGTTTTCCCCCAACACCACTATTGAAGAGGCTTTCCTTTCTCCATTGTATGTTTTTGGCTCCCTTGAAAATTAGCTATCCATAGATGTGTGGGTTTATTTCTGGGCCCTTTTTTTTTTTTTTTTATGCTTTTTTTTTTTTTAACAATTTTATTTATTTATTTATCTTTTTCCCCCCAAAGCCCCAGTAGATAGTTGTATGTCATAGCTTCACATCCTTCCAGTTGCTGTATGTGGGACGCGGCCTCAGCATGGACAGAGAAGCGGTGCGTCACTGTGCGCCCGGGATCCAAACCCGGGCCGCCAGCAGCGGAGTGCAAGCACTTAAGCGCTAAGCCACAGGGCCGGCCCTGGGCTCTTGATTCTATTCCTTTGATCTGTGTGTCTGTCTTTGTGCCAGTACCATGCTATTTTGATTACTATAGCTTTGTAGTATATTTTGAACTCAGGGAGTATGATACCTTCAGCTTTGTTCTTTTTTCTCAGGATTCCTTTGGCTATTTGGGGTCTTTTGTTCCATATAAATTTTAGGATTCTGTGAAAAATGTTGTTGGAACTTTGATAGGGATTGCATTGAATCTATAGATTACTTTAGGAAGTATGGACATTTTAACTATGTTAATTCTTCCAATCCAAGAGCTTAGAATATCTTTCCATTTCTTTGAGTCTTCTTCAATTTCTTTCAACAATGTTTTATAGTTTTCAGGGTACAGGTCTTTCACCTCTTTGGTTAAATTTATTCCTAGGTCTTTTATTCTTTTTGTTGCAATTGTAAGTGGGATTGTATTCTTAATTTCTCTTTCTGTTGCTTCGCTGTTAGTGTATAAAAACACAACTGACTTTTGTATATTGATTTTGTATCCTGCAACTTTACTGTATTCATTTATTATTTCTAAAAGTTTTTTAGTGAATTCTTTAGGGTTTTCTATATATAAAATCATGTCATCTGCAAATAGTGACAGTTTAACTTTTTCCTTTGCAATTTGGATCCCTTTTATTTCTTTTTCTTGCCTGATTGCTTTGGCTAGGACTGCCAATACTATGTTAAATAAGAGTGGCAAAAGTGGGCATCCTTCTCTGGTTCCTGTTCTTAAAGGGATAGCTTTCAGTTTTTCTCCATTGAGAATGATATCAGCTGTGGGTTTGTCATATACGGTCTTCATTATGTTGAGGTAGTTTCCTTCTGCAATCATTTTATTCAGAGTTTTTATCATAAATGGATGGTGTATCTTGTCAAATGTTTTCTCTGCACCTATTGAGATGGTCATGTGATTTTTATTCTTCATTTTGTTAATGTGTTGTATCACATTGATTGATTAGCAGATATTGAACCATCCCTTCATCCCTAGAATAAATCTGACTTGATCATGGTGTATGATCTTTTTAATGTATTGTTGTATTCGATCTGCTAGTATTTTGTGGAGGATTTTTGCATCCACGTTCACCAGTGATATTGGCCTGTAATTTTCTTTTTTTGTGTTTTCCTTGTCTGGTTTTGGTATCAGGGTAATGTTGGCCTTGTAGAATGAGTTAGGAAGCTTCCTTTCCTCTTCACTATTTTGGAAAAGTTTGAGAAGGATAGGTATTAAGTCTTCTTTGAATGTTTGGTAGAATTCACCAGGAAAGCTGTCTAGTCCTGGATTTTTATTTTTTGGGAGGTTTTTTTTTTTTCAAATTTTTTGTATTGATGTCTTAATAGTTTATAACATTGTGAAATTTTGGTTGTACATTATTGTTTGTCAGTCACCATATAAATGCCTCCCTTCATCCCTTGTGCCCACCCTCCACCCCCCTTACCCCTGGTAACCACCATACAGTTCTCTCTGTCTGTGTGTTGGTTTATATTTCACATATGAGTGAAATCATGTGCTGTTTGTCTTTTTCTCTCTGGCTTATTTCACTTAATATAATACCCTCTAGGTCCATCCAGGTTGTTGCAAATGGGACAATTTTGTCTTTTCTTATGGCTGAGTAGTATTCCATTGTGTGTGTATGTGTGTGTATATATATATATATACATATATATATATATATGTGTATATATATATATACACACACCACATCTTCTTGATCCAATCATCAGTCGAGGGCCACTTGGGTTGCTTCCACTTCTTGGCTATAGTGAATAATGCTGCAATGAACATAGGAGTGCATAAGCCTCTTTGGATTGTTGATTTCAGGTTCGTTGGATAGATTCCCAGTAGTGGGATAGCTGGCTCATAGGGTATTTCTATTTTTAATTTTTTGAGGAATCTCCATACTGTTTTCCATAGAGGCTGCACCAGTTTGCATTCCCACAAGCAGTGAATGAGGGTTCCCGTTTCTCCACAACCTCTCCAACTTTTGTTATTTTTTGTCTTGGTGATTGTAGCCATTCTATTGGGTGTAAAGTAATATCTTAGTGTAGTTTTGATTTGCATTTCCCTGATTATTAGTGATGTTGAACATCTTTTCATGTGCCTATTGGCCATCTGTATATCTTCTTTGGAGAAGTGTCTGTTCATTTCCTCTGCCCATTTTTTAGTCGGGTTGTTTGTTTTTTTGTTGTTCAGTTGTGTGAGTTCTTTATATATTATGGAGATTAACCCCTTGTTAGATATATGATTTGCAAATATTTTCTCCCAGCTGGTGCATTGTCTATTCATTTTGATCCTGGTTTCATTTATTTTGTAGAAGCTCTTTAATCTGATGAAGTCCCACTTGTTTATTTTTTCTTTAGTTTTCTTTGTCTGAGTAGACATGGTATCCGAAAAGACTCCTTTATGACCAATGTCAAATAGTGTTTTGCCTATATTTTCTTCTAGGAGTTTTAGTTTCCGGTCTCACCTTCACATCTTTGATCCATTTTGAGTTAATTTTTGTGAATGGTGAAAGCCGATGGTCTACTTTCATTCTTTTGCATGTTGCTGTCTAGTTTTCCCAGCACTATTTATTGAAGAGACTTTTCTTTCTCCATTGTATGTTCTTAGCTCCTTTGTTGAAGATCAGTTGTCTGTAGACATGTGGTTTTATTTCTGGGTTTTCAATTCTGTTCCATTGATCTGTGTGTCTGTTTTTGTACCAGTACCACGCTGTTTTGATTACTATGGCTTTGTGGTATGTTTTGAAGTCAGAGGTTGTGATGCCTCTAGCTTTGCTTTTTTTCCTCAGGATTGCTTTAGCTATTCAGGGTCTTTTGTTGCTCCATATGAATTTTAGTACTCTTTTTTCTATTTCCATGAAGAATGTCATTGAGATTCTGATTGGGATTGCATTGAATCTGTAGATTGCTTTAGGTATTATAGACATTTTAACTATGTTTATTCTTCCAATCCATGTGCATGGGATATCTTTCCATTTCTTTATGTCATCATCAATTTCTTTCAATAATGTCTTGTAGTTTTCACTGTATAGGTCTTTCATCTCCTTGGTTAGATTTATTCCTTGATATTTTATTCTTTTTGTTGTGATTGTAAATGGAATTGTCTTTTTGAGTTCCCCATCTGTTAGTTCATTATTAGTGTATAGAAATGCAACTGATTTTTATAAGTTGATTTTGTACCCTGCAACTTGGCTGTAGTTGTTGATTATTTCTAATAGTTTTCCAAAGGATTCTTTAGAGTTTTATATATATAAAATCATTTCATCTGCAAATAGTGAAAGTTTCACTTCTTTGTTGCCTATTTGGATTCCTTTTATTCCTTTTTCTTGCCTAATTGCTCTGGCCAAAACCTCCAGTACTATGTTGAATAAGAGTGGAAAGAGTGGGCACCCTTGTCTTGTTCCTGTTCTCAGATGAATGGCTTTCAGACATTCTCTGTTGAGTATGATGTTGGCTGTAAGTTTGTTATATATGGCCTTTATTATGTTGAGGTACTTTCCTTCTATACCCATTTTGTTGTGGGTTTTTATCATAAATGGATGTTGGATCTTGTCAAATGAATTCTCTGCATCTATTGAGATGATCTTGTGGTTTTTATTCCTCATTTTGTTAATGTGGTGTACCACGTTGATTGATTTGCGGATGTTGAACCATCCCTGCATCTTTTGTGAGGTTTTTGATTACTGTTTCAATCTCTTTACCAGTGATTGGTCTATTCAAATTCTCTATTTCTTCTTGATTCAGTTTTGGAAGGTTGTATGGTTCTAAGAATTTATCCATTTCTTCTAGATTATCCAATTTGTTGGATTTGTTGTATAGCCTTTCACACTATTCTCTTATAATCTTTTGTATTTCTGAGGTGTCTGTTGTAATTTCTCCTCTCTGTTTTTTTTTTGTGAGGAAGATCGGCCCTGAGCTAACATCTGCTAGTCCTCCTCTTTTTTTTTGCTGAGGAAGACTGGCCCTTGGCTAACATCCATGCCCATCTTCCTCTACTTTATATGGGACGCTGCCAGAGCATGGCTTGACAAGCAGTGTGTCGGTGTGTGCCCGGGATCCGAACCTGCGAACCCTGGGCCACCGCAGCAGAGCACGCGCACTTAACTGGTTGTACCACCAGGCCGGCCCCATAATTTCTCCTCTTTTGATTCTGATTTTATTTATTGGAGCCTTCTGTCTTTTTTCCTTCATGAGTCTAGCTAAAGATTTGTCAATTTTGTTTATCTTTTCAAAGTACCAGCTCTTAGTTTCATTGATTTTTTTCTATTTTCTTTTAGTCTCTATTTCACTTATTTCTACTCTGATTTTTATTATTCCCTCCTTCTACTGATTTTGCGCTTTGTTTTTCTTTTTCTAGTTCCTTTAGGTGCACTGTTAGATTGTTCACTTGAGATTTTTCTTATTTGTTGTGGTAGGCCCGTATTGCTATAAACTTCCCTCCTTGCTGTTATCCCATAAATTTTGGTATGTTGTATTTTCATTTTCATTTGTCTCCAGGTATTTTTTGATTTCCCCTTTGATTTCTTTGTTGACCCAATAGTTGTTCAGTAGCATTTTGTTTAATCGCCACATATTTGTGGCTTTCCCAGTTTTCTTCCTGTAGTCGATTTCTAGTTTCATACGGTTATAGTCAGAAAAGATGCTTGGTATTATTTCAATCTTCTTAAATTTATTGAGACTTGTTTTGTGACCTAGTATGTGATCCATCCTGGAGAATGTTCCATGTGCATTTGAAAAGAATGTGTATTCTGTGGTTTTTGGATGGAATGTCCTTATATATCTACTAAGTCCATCTGGTCTAATGTGTCATGTAAGGCCAATACTCCCTTATTGATCTTCTGTTTAGATGATCTATCCATTGGTGTAAGTGGAGTGTTAAAGTCACCTGCTATTATTGTGTTACTGTCTATTTCTCCTTTTATGTCTGTTATTAATTGCTTTATATATTTAGGTGCTTCTATGTTGGGTGCATAGACATTTACAAGAGTTATATTCTCTTCTTGGATTGTTCCCTTTATCATTATGTAGTGCCACTATGTAGTTACAGTTTTTGTTTTAAAGTCTATTTTGTCTGAGATAAGTATTGCTAACCCAGCTTTCTTTTCATTGCCATTTGCATGGAGTATCTTTTTCCATCCTTTCAATTTCAGTCTGTTAGTGTCTTTAGGTCTGAAGCATATCTCTTTTTTTTTTTTTTTTAAGATTTTATTTATTTATTTTTTCCCCCCAAAGCCCCAGTAGATAGTTGTATGTCATAGCTGCACATCCTTCTAGTTGCTGTATGTGGGACTCGGCCTCAGGATGGACGGAGAAGTGGTGCCTCGGTGCGCGCCCGGGATCCGAACCCAGGCCACCAGCATCGGAGCGCACGCACTTAACCACCAAGCCACGGGGCCGGCCCTGAAGCATATCTCTTGAATGCAGCATATATATGGGTCTCATTTTTTTAATCCAACCAGCCACCCTATGTCTTTTGATTGGAGTATTTAGTCCATTGTCATTTAGCTATGGATAAGTACGTACTTATCAGTAGCTATTGATAAGTACGTACTTATTGCCATTTTGTTACTTTTTTTCTGAGTGTTTTAGTAGTTCTTCTCTGTTTCTTTCTTCTCTTGCTCTCTTCCCTTGTGGTTTGATGGCTTTCTTTAGTATTATGCTTAGCTTCCTTTCTCTTAATTTTTTGTGTATTTACTATAGGTTTCTGGTTTGTGATTACCATGAGGTTCATAAATAATAGCCTACTTAAATAGTAATCTATATTAAGTTGGTGGTCTTTTAAGTTTGACCTCTTGCTAAAAGCTCTACTCTTTTACTCCTCTCCTCCCACATTTTACGTTTTTCTTTCCTTTTTTTTTTTTTTTTTTTGAGGTAGATTGTCCCTGAGCTAACATTTATGCCAGTCTTCCTCTATTTTCCATGTGGGATGCCACCACAGCACGGCTTGAGAGGTGTGTAGGTCCGTGCCCGGGATCTGAACTCCTGAACTCCGGGCTGCTGAAGCATAGTGCATGAACTTAACCACTATGCCACCAGGCTGGCCCCTACATTTTGTTTTTAATACCATAGTTAACCTCTTTTTTATGTGTGTATCCATTAACCTCTTATCTTGGAAATAGATAATTTTAGTACTTTTGTCTTTTGACTTTCATATTAGCTTCATAGGTGGTTGATCTGCTACCTTTACTATATATTTGCCTTTACCAGTGATTTTATTATTATTTTTTTGATAATTTTCTTATTCATATTTGTGGTCTTTTCTTTTCCACTTAAATAAGTCCCTTTTGTATTTCCTGTAAGGCTGGTTTATTGGTGATAAACTCTTTTAGTTTTTGCCTCTCTGGGAAACTCTTTAACTCTCCTTCCATTCTGAATGATAACCTTGCCAGGCTGAGTATTCTTGGCTGTAGGTTTTTTCCTTTCAGCACTTTAAATATATCATGCCACTCCTTTCTAGCCTGTAATGTTTCTGCTGAGAAGTCAGCTGATAGCCTTATGGGGTTTTCTTTGTATGTAACTTATTGTCTTTCTCTTGCAGCTTTTAGGATTCTCTTTTTGTCTTTAGTTCTTGACATTTTAATTATAATATGTCTTGGGGTCTTGGGCCCCTTTGGGTTCATCTTGTTTGGTGCTCTCTGTGCTTCCTGTACCTGGATGTCTCTTTCCTTCCTTAGGTTAGGAAAGTTTTCAGTTATTATTTCTTCAAATAGATTCTCTGTCCGTTTGTCTCTCTCTTCTCCTTCTGGGACACCTATGACATGGATGTTAGTGTGCTTGACATTGTTTCAGAGGTCCCTTAGACTGTCCTCATTCTTTTTAATTCTTTTTCCTTTTTTCTGTTGAGCCTTGGTGATTTCCTCTAGTCTTTTGTCCAGCTCACTGATCCATTCTTCTTTATCATTTACTCATAAATTCATTTCCATTGTTGTATTCTTCAGTTCTGATTGGTTCTTTTTTACATTTTCCAATTCTTTGTTGACATTCTCACTGAGTTCATCTATTCTTCTCCCAAGATCAGTGAGCATCCTTATGACTATTAATTTGTACTCTTTATCAGGCAGATTGTTTATCTCTGTTTTGTTTAGTTCTTTTTCTGAGGATTTGTCCTGTTCTCTTATTTGGAACATATTCTTTTGTCTCCTCATTTTTCCTATTTCTCTGTGCTTATATCTATGTTTTAGGTAGATCAGCTACATCTTCCAATCTTGGAGGAGTGGCCTTATGTAAGAGATGCCTTATGAGGCCCAGCAATGTGCTTCCTTCTCGTCACCAGTTCCAAATGTTCCAGGAGTGTCCCCTGTGTGGCCTACATGTGTCCTTCTGTTGTGGTGGGTTGCTCTTACTGCAGGTGCACAGGAAGGCTAGGCTGTCTCCCTGGCCAGCTGGTTGTAAGGCTCACCTTTGTGCAGCTGCTATGGTCCCTTCAGTCACTTTATTGGGCAGGGGGAGCCCTAGCACAATTGGTTGCAAGGTCTAATAGCACATTCCTGCTGCAGTTTTTCTGTTAAGTGAGTAGGCCCCCAGGGTGGCTGGCTGCTAGGCTCAGGGCTCACAATTGCTGTAGGCCTCTGGCCTGCAAGGCTGCTGTCAGCTCTCTAGTAGTGTAGCTGGGTGAGACCAGCCCCAGGTATGGCAGCACACAATTGTTTCAGGATTTGGAAGGTGGGGCAGATCCCCTACACGGGTGTTTGAGAAGCACAATTCTGCTGTAGCTGACAAGCCCCACTGCCCACAGGCCCACACACCCTATCCACACAGTCCTGCCCTGTATGCACATCTTTCCCCACTGAAGTGGACCCACTTGCCCTGCTGCAGAGGTCCCACTCACCCTGCCTATGCAGGTCCACAAGTTGCCTGAGGGCTTGCTGGTGGGTGGGGCCCATCCCTAGGGAGGGCTATCTGCTCTGGCTGAGCTGGATTAAATTGGTGCTCTAGTGGGTGGGGCAGACCCCTGCACTAACAGGCCAGGGGAAGAACTCCAATGGCATGTGCCAGCGTCTGTGTCAGCACACCTATAGTAAGTCACAATAATGGCTGCCACCAATGTCTCAGTCCCTGGGGAGGTGGTACTAGCTGCCTCCTGCCTCCCTGAGATGTGCCCAGAGCCTATCAAGTGAGTCTCTTTTCATCAAAGGACTGTGAACCTTTCTTTCTGTTGACTTTGTGTTGCTTTCTGAAATGGGGGAATTTGTGTGTGGGACTTCTAAGAGCAGGCTTTTCTTTCTCTTATGTTCAATAGCTTTTCTGGGGATATTCCCCATTATATCTAATAGCTAGCAAAGCCAGATATTATGACACTCATCTCAGTTGTGCTGAGTTCAAAAGCTGCTTGCCGTGGCAAAGTTCTCCCGCTCAGATCCCCCACTCCTCCAGGGAACGCTTCATACCTTAACATTGCTCCTGGCCATGAAGCACCACGGCTAGAATGTGGCTTTTTTCTTCTCCAGAAAGGAATATCTGCCTCTTCCACCTCAGTTAGCACTGTCCCTTGTTGTGGGGGTTCTCTTTATCCAGTTTCCGGTTCTCTCTCAGGGGTAATTGTTCCAAGGGTAGTTGTAAATTTGTTGTGTCCCTAGGAGAAGGTGAGTTCAGAGTCCGCCTACACCGCCATCTTCACAGCAAAGCCGCTAAATTTCAATAGTGAAGATGTGCTGTGTATCTCTTGATGTCCTGTGATATTTTGGAGGGCTACAAACCATTGTACTATCTATGATTTTTTCACCCCCTATCCCCCACTTTCCATAACCAGTTTTCCTCCCTTTGGGGTAGAATCAGCCCTGTCAAGAACACATCCCTAGACCTCCACTGCAGGATGTGTCACCATCTGTTCTGCATCAGTTACTTGTGACTATGTTGTCTCTCCAAGCAGATTCTGAGTTCTGGAAGCCAGAGTCTGCCCCCAGAGTGGGTAAATATTACCTTGCACATAGCAGGCACTCAGTAAATATGTGAGCTGAACCGAAAGAACATTTTGTTTAAAATAAAATGCAAGAATGTGAATTAGTTTGAATACCACTGAGCTGGTTTCAAACGAGTGGCTTATCTGCAACTGCTTAGTCACTTGTGAAATAAAAATACTCTTATAAAAAAGCTTTCATTTATGGTTCCCAAATCCATTAGACTAGAGGAAACAGAACTGTTAGGTTAATTTATATTTTCTGATTAGTTTTGCATCATCTTATACATTAATTAATTGCCATGGTTTAATGTTTGCAACTCAGAAATAAATGAGTAAATTCTTGCTTTTAAAATAGGAAATAAAAATTTCTTTTTAAAAGCAAAATTATAAAATCTAATTTTAGCTTGCACCTTTGTAGCTATGTGCTTACTCACAGAATTCCTTTGCCTTCTGACCCTGATTTGATTCTCAGGTATTAGTATGCATGTGTTAAAGACAAAAAAACAGCAGTGCCACAATTTAGCTCCCTGCAACCAGCCCCCTCCCTGCAAAAAATGTTAAAAATTTAAGTTAGATGAGGAAGAGTGAAAACTCGACGTATATATAATAGACAAATTGAACATTTTAAAAAATGTGGCCTTATCAAAATGCTGCTCATTGCGAGATTACTATAAGCTTAACTCACAAAGGAATTACATGATACCGTTTGCACAGAATGTAAATTAGGAGAGGAAGAGAACCACATCAAAATGGACAAAACCTGAAACCCTGGCCTCTCCCTTGATTGCATATAAATATGCAACTCCTGTTCTGGCTGCCACTTGAGGATTTAGAGGACATCACTGTGCCCCAGTGTCTCGAATAACTACACAGATTTCTAGTGCTCCTGGGCTGTGGTGACCACAAGGCTGTGGGGCCTTTTCTGCTAGGGCTGCAGAGCATGGAAGAGGAGAGGGGGCTCTCAACATCACAGTGAGAGGACAGTTTTCTCTTTCATTATTCGTATCTTGTCCTTAAGAACCAGACGTTTTTATATTCTCAGTACAGTATAACTTGATTCACTTATCCAAAGCCCCCGCCTTTAAATTCTGTCTTCTGAGATATAAATGAGGGGGTACACCTTTCTTCTGTCCTGTGTTCTAAATGCTTCCCCCTGCTCTCTCTCTCTCAGTGCAAGGTTATAATTCAGTGTTTCTGAAAGTGCATCAGAATCACCTTGGGATTCTTGTCAAAAGGCACATTCCTGCCCCCTCTTCAGATTATTATTCAACTAGAACTGGGGAGCGGCGGTGACCCTGCTGCTTTGAGGTAGCCAGAGGGAACTTGGGGTCCTCCTTCCATTTTATTCTGGTGTAGGGTCAGCAATATCAGCTGCTAGCTCAGCGAATTTGATCCTCTACCAGATTTGCCCTGAAGAGTGTAGTGTCAATTTTCCCCTTGATTTTTTGAAAAGAAAAGGATTGGGCCCATTTGTATAATCATATAGTGCTAATGATTAAGAAGGGATTCTGGCAAGTCTTCAGGGCTGGCAACAATAACCCTGGAACAGTGTTGTGATATCAGATTACTTCATCTTGCTGTTTCCATGGTAGTGCAGCTTTAAACCTGGGTGGTGTGACATCGTCTAGGATAATGAAGCAGCAACCTCAACCTAGGGACACATTGGGAAAATATCTTTATGCAATCTGATAACAGGATATATTTGAGTAATGGAGGAAATGAGGAGAAAATACCTTGTGTTAGACCATTCGAGTACGGCTTACGTGATAAGAAAAGTATGAAAAAGTTGAAATTGCTCAACACACTATTGTTGTATATGAGACAAAAATGTTCAAGGAAGAAAGTTTTCACTGGCAGTGGTTCTATGTTTTCAGACATGTAGGCCCCAAAAGAAAGATCATGACAGACATGGGTTTTTCTGGGTGTGAGCATTCGTGTAGGCATGGATCTTCACAGCGTCATTGTTCATTTCTGCTCCTTTTCTTGGCTTGTAATCCTCAGTGCTGATTTTGTATGTAGTGAACTACAGTATTTACATTTTCTGAAATATTCTGATTTAGGACAGGCTGAGCTATCATGCTTGCACAATTGGTTTCAACTCCTTCAGTATTTTGGTTCTGCTAAATGTTAGGTTGCATATAACAGCTCTAATTTATTAGTCTACCATGCACAGGCCCTGCATAGGTACTTTGCTTAATCATCACGACAATCCAGTAGAGTTGATATTATTGTACAGCTTTCCAGATGAGGAAACTGAGACTTAAAGAGGTTAGGTGTGGGGCCGGCCCTGTGGCTTAGCAGTTAAGTGTGCTCCGCTACTGGTGGCCCGGGTTCGGATCCGGGGTGCGCACTGATGCACCACTTCTGCCGCCATGCTGAGGCCGCGTCCCACATACAGCAACTAGAAGGATGTGCAGCTATGACATACAACTATCTACTGGGGCTTTGGGGGCAAAAAAAAGGAGGAGGATTGGCAATAGATGTTAGCTCAGAGCCGGTCTTCCTCAGCAAAAAAACAAAAAAAAAAGAGGAGGATTAGCATGGTTGTTTGCTCAGAGCTGATCTTCCTCACAAAAAAAAAAAAAAAGAGGTTAGGTGACTTCCCAAAGTCACGTAGCCAGTAAACAGTGAAGCTGCAATTATAACGAGATCTGTTTATCTCCAAAGCCTGGGCTCTTAACCATTCTTCTAGCTTCAGAGATTAAAAACTTTCAGGCTCTCTCCTCCACCTGGACCAAGATGAACTGCATGTAACATTTTTCTTTATATTTAAAGGTGACGTGGCTGACAGTGAGTACTATCTTTGTGCCCCAAAGCAGCTAAGACCAGCATGTGACTGTCACAGGACAGTATATTTGGACAAGGGGAAAAGGTAGAGGATAGACAGGTTTTACCGATAACCTTTGTTACTAGATGCTAGCAATGAGCCATTACCTTCATCCTGTACTGTCTGCCTTGCAGGCACTTGGAAGGATCCAAGTTACAAAATGTAAAGGAACAAAATAAACACTGATATTGCCCGATGTTCCTGGCAACAGTAGACATTCTGTGCTCTAGTGTGCCTTGTTGCATCAGGATAACTACTGTTAAAATACATTTTTCTACTGTCTTCTACCCAGGGTCAATAGCAGATTCCTAAATGGAGGTCTGCTAAATGGTGATAATGCCTTTTATTCTCATTACTACTGAAGATTCCACCTCATTTTGACAGTCTCTACTCCTTCTTCTTCCTACTCCTATAGACTACACTACCTCACTTAGCCCTTGATTAGTTACTGTAGGACATTATACAATGCACAGACTTGCCCTGCCCCAACCTGAAGGCAAGCCCCTGGATATGTATCAAATGTGAGCTTAACCAGCCACAGGCTTTTTCAGGGCAGACACCATATACATCTTCCACCTCTTTTTATTAATTGATTGATTTTTTTGCTTTCTAAAACTGTTTCTTAAAAAAATCATGGAATAAACACATATTTCTTGTAAAAAGTCAAATCCTAGAAAAATGTGTAAAGACAAAGTAGAAATCCCCACTGTCCCTTCCCCTACCTATAATCCCAAGAACTAACCACTCACTAGAATTTGTTATGTAGCCTTTCAGATTTTGCTAGATATATTCAAAATGTCTAAACTTTAAAAATTGTGATTGTACTATAATACTGTCCTGAAACTTGTTTTTTTTTTGGTGAGGAAGTTTTGCTCTGAGCTAACGTCTGTTGTCAATCTTCCTCTTTTTGCTTGAGGAAGATTAGCCCTGAGCTAACACCTGTGCCAATCTTCCTCTATTTTGTATGTGGGCTGCCCACCACGGCATGGCTTGATGAGTGGTGCAAGTCTGTGCCTGAGATCCAAACCCGCAAACATGGGCCGCTAAAGTGGAGCGTGTGGACTTAACCACTACGCCACAGGGCCGGCCCCTGAAACTTTTTTTTTAAAACTCAACAATTATCAACAGAAAGTATTCCATGACGATACATATATGGATCTACTCATTCTTTTTTATCAGCTTCATACTATTCTATTGTATAGATAGTCCATAATTTATTTAACCAGTTTTCTATTGATAGACTTTTATATTGTGTCCAATTTTTCACTGTTACAAACAGTAGTTTAATGGACAGCCCAGCAACTAGCCCCTTTGCTATTTGATTTACACTGAAGATGAGCCTTCACGGGGAGGCAGGGCAGAAGCTCTACTCCATGACTCCAAGTGCCTTGGTGGACAGTGGGGTAGAGGAGAGGCTGGAATGGTGGTGGGGTGGTGCTGCTTCAAAACCATGTACAGCCACTCCTCACTCCAGTGGGCCTCCTCAGCACAGGGGACAGCCTGTGACCTTATGCAGGACAAGGTGGTCAAGTCAAGTGGTGGCTCCAGGCTCCTCCCGCCTTCACGGTATACCTGAGACCTCTTCTCTCTCACCTTTGGTCTCTGTCCTCATTCCCAAACCAACCGGAAGCAGAGCCACTGAAGCAGCTCCAGCCCATGTTCCGGCTCAGCATCCAGCCCAGCAGGCTCGCTGTCTAGTCTAGTGCCTGGTCAGTCACCCACAGCCCTTCAGCAAACATTCAGACTCCCGAGCGCAGAAGCCCCGAGGGGACAGGAGGGAGGAATGATAAATATATTTTTCATTGGGGAAAAAGGAACATGAAAGGTTCAGAACTCAGAGTACTTTTAGGAAGTGCTAACTGTTATGAGCCAAATGACACCCTAAATTATACAGCTAGGAGAACCACCAGAAAGAGATGAGAAGGCCAAATACACAAGTTATTCTGAGGGAGGCGGGGAGTGGGCTAGACCACTGGCTTGGGGATGGATGGTGAGGGGTAGAAAGGCCAGGAAGAGGAGCTGCTTTCTCTTTCACTACCTCCTGCAAAGTGCCTCAAATGCTAATGAGCTCCAGGAGCTTGTGAAAATGCAGATTTGTGGGTCCCACCCTCAAAGTTCCTGACTGTCCCGCTGGGGTGGGCCTCCAGCACGCGTAGGTTCCTCAGCTCCCCAGGTGATTCATATTGCTTGGTCTGAAGACCAAATCTTGAGAATTACTGCTGTACAGTGATCTGACAGGTATGTCACAGATTATAAAAAAGTTGGGTAATAATGCTTCAGGGAGTTGTCACTCAGTATTTGAGAACAGGTACCAAAAGATCTTTGAGTAGAAAAGCAGATTAATTGCGTTGCTTACTTCTACCCCTCTTTTTAAAGCTTGAGTGTCGTCACTCTGTATCCATCTTCATCCCTCTACCCACCTGAAGAAGGTGTGGTTTTTAAACGTTTTTAAAGTGTGTAGGGACCTTGGGATACTGGACAGGGGTAAGTTGCTAAGCTGGAAAAACCAGAGAAGGCGAGGAGGGTGGATGAGACTGAGGAAGGAGGAGTTGCCTCCCTTAGTACACCTGACTATTACTCAGCATATTAAGCCATGGTTGGCTCTGCTAAAAGGGAAGGCCCAGGTGGTACTGTGCTGTCCTCTGCAGGTGGTCAGTGGCCCAGGCAGGACAGCCTTGGCGGTCAGTCATTTTCTGGACACCAAAGAGGTCAGAGGGAGCAAAGCACTTTATACAGAAGACTTAATTCATATCTCTCAAAAAAAAAGTAAACTCAATTTTTCCTTCCCAGAAAGAGAGACAGACAAAGTTACTAAAAGGAGAAAATGAAAAGTTGGTATTTGAGAAGTGTTGGCATTTTGGTTCAAATGTAAGCATTTATTTTAGTGGAGACAGCTAACAAGTCCATGCTTCAGGGGAAAACTAACCCACTATGCTGGAGGGGAAGAAAGAGGCAGAAACACCGGTGCTCCTCGGTCCTGTCCCTCTCTAGGCACCCACTGTGGTCCTAACCCCAACTATGTGCTGGGGTGAGAGCATTCTGCTCCTGCAGTGCCGAAGAGCAGGGCAAAGGGCCCTACGGAGGGGCTGTGTTTTTCTGTCGGCAGATTTATACCAACTCAGTCTTCACTCTAGGGAAGAACCAGCATCTTGAATTGGAAAAAAGAAGGTATATAATAATGCAGTCTTCGAGTGGAGAGGCAGCATTCAGAGGCTGGAAGTAGCACTGAGGTGGGAGTTGGTCTCCTTTGCCCCTACTCTGGCTCTGCCACCATGAACTTGCATGCCCGTGGGAAGGAGACCTGTAGCTTGTGCATATAAAATGCGAGGGGATTAGATTTGCTGAGCAACAAGGTCCATGAAATCAGATTAGAAATTTAGTGAAATGCCTTTTGTAGGCATTAAATCAGCATTTGTTAAATTGAAATATCTAACAAATGAAGTATATTTTAGAATTAAATGAGAGCACGTAAAGATACTTAGGTGTTACCTGTCATGTCTCAGTATAGGCGTAGGCAGTACGCTTGTCAGGAGCCATCCAAACTCAGCCAGAGTGTGCAGCAGCGGGCCATAATCCGTCTTGATTTCACAGCCCTGTGTGAATAAGCATGAAGCGCAGTCTAATGGCAAAGACAACCAGCTACACCAGTGATTGCAGTAAAGGGTCACGGGTATTATGATAGCGGAGTTCATGCTCCATTAGGTGCAATTTCACCAGGCTGCAGTCTTCCCAGGCTTCATTTTCTGCTGCCTTCTAACCACTGAACCAAATCAGAAACACTGGGGATCAGAATGGAGAGAGGGTTCCATCTGGTTCTCCAAAGCTTGGGTCTTGTCTCCTTGGTCTTGTTTGGGCATCAAACTTGAATGTGTGTGTATGGGAGAATCTGCATTTAACAAAAGCTCCCCAGTTGATTTGGATCTGAGTGGTTTACAGATCATACTCTCAGAAACACTGGTCTAGGGACTGGGAAGTGAGGACAAGAGTGGGGAGTGAAGATCGGGGAGTGAAAGGTGCGACAGTCTTTTCATTGCCTTTTACTCGCTTGGAACTCAGAGCTTTCCCTCTTCCCCTAAATTGTTCTTTTTCTCCTCAATGGAATTTCTAGTTTCCTTGAAAATGGGCTATGTCTTTCTAACCTTTGTAAGGCCAGAAAGGCGAATGTGTCCACGACAGAGCTTGTCCGTGAGGTGCTCATGCACACAGCACAGTACACCTGAATTCAGTGTGTACACCAAGGGCAGTCCACTCGGTGACAGCTGAATTCAGAGTGCACCACATCAGCAGCAATGTCATCTCTGACTAGGAAGGACAATGCTGTGTCTACATGTTTGGCCTGGTGAGAGAGAGAACACCTTTTGGATATTTTTGCCTTTGAAAGTCAATTCACAAGGTAAATAAAACCAGTCACATTGGTTGCTTGGAGATAAAATACTAGTTACTGACTGAATTTTTTTCACTTTCAACCAGTTGTCATGGCATTGTGTAGAGGATCTCAGTGCCAGGGGACTTTGTTTAGGATTAGAATGGCAAATCTTTGGGAAGCCACTGCCATTGATGTACAGATAATTATTTTGCCATCTTATAACAAAGTTGAACATTGGGTAAAGCAAATCTCCTTTTCACAAATCTGACAGAAACTTGGTTGTTCATGCGTTTGTGATGAACACCGAACACTGCACAGACACGTGTGTGAAGGATACTGCATGTGCTAGGCAATGAAGATCTTTAGCATGTAAAACTAAATATAAAAGAAAAGCTACATTGTCAGAAAACTGCAGTTTACCTCAATAATGGTCCATTGTTCTACCACGATGGCATCATTTCCTTTCCTACTGGAACCTGGAACTCCAGAACCTTCTTCTTCATAGATAAAGAATCCCTCCAAAGATTTAGGCAAATGGTCCCCTGTGAGGAAAAGGATACAATTAAGAAGAGTTGTGAATACTAAGTGTCTCTTAAGATCATCTAAATTCTTAAATAACTCTTGTAGGAAGCTGAAAAAAAACCATATCAACTAATAAACACTTGTTTGGGCTGAATCAGTAACATCATTCTTCTCTCTGACGGTTAATTTTTTCTTTTTTTTGCAAAGGTCAAGACAGTTTTATACTTCACTGAATTAAAATCAAACTGTAGACACGAAAACTGCAATACCAAAAACAAGATAAAATAATATCATACAGTGAGAATCAAGTGGATTTCCTAAGCCTAAAAAGCATCTGGAAATGACCTTCACCTTGAAATCCAATTTTGGTTTCTGATCTATATGCTGTATGCATGTTAATTATACCATTAGGAGAAACAACATCAAAAATGTCAATCCTTGAAATTACAGGTGTGATATTAAAACTAACGTGAGGTAACAGTACTTCAAAAAATATAAACACAAAACAATTCTTTACCTCAATGGTGCTTTAAAAAAAAAGAAGAATGGTAACAGGAAGATCCTAAACAGAGGTCATTGTCAAAAGAATTCCTGCTGGGAAGGAAGTTTTAAGGGAGGGCCTCTCTGACATTTTCTTGAATGGTTGACAATAACCAGCTGGCCAAAACTAAACTGAGTCTATGGAAGTTCTTTTGTCTTCTATTTTGCAATAGGAGACAATTTTCCCATGGTCATGTGCTGGTTAAACATTTTGGTTTTTATAAAATATAATGTCACATCAAAGTTTCCCTGGTTGAGAGTTATCTGAATAATAACCTACAAAGTTGTCAAATGATCTATTAGACTTAAAGATAAAAAAGACAAAAGTAATTTCAACATAATTTTCAGTTTTAATTTTTATTAACAGGCTATAAACTTTGAGAAAAATTATCATTATTATCCTTATTTTTTTGGTGAGGAAGTTTGGCCCTAAGCTAACATCCACGCAAATCCTCTTCTATTTTGTATGTGGAACGCCGCCACAGCATGGCTTGAGGACCGGTGTGTAGGTCTGCACCTGGGATTGGAACCCACGAACCTTGGGCCGCCGAAGTGGAGCATGTGAACTCAATCACTACACCACCAGGCCAGTCTCCTATTATTATTATTTTTACATCATTTACAATTAGGGCAGAATATCATGAAGATTTCACGTTGTTCAGAGTGGTTCCCCAAAACCCAGTAAAGTTGAATTTACTAGTTGGAAATAGTTTTCTAATTATAGTATATGTTCCTCTTCCTTTAAATGTACTTGTCCACTGTCACGTCAAGTGACCAGAGGAATTAAATCTTTTTCTGATTGTAAGTTTAGAGCATCACAAGACCACCTCTGAAACTGTATGTTCCCCATATCCTTTTTTAGAATGGGGGTATGAATTTTAAAAATAATTATATACTGTGATAATTATTTGTTTAATTATAATCTGCCTCTTATTTACTTTGGGATTACATAACGCGAGAACCATGGGTTTTGTGGCTCTGTGTCTGCTTTGTTGTTCTCAATATTGAGGGACCCTAGTACTTCTAAACTTCTTTTGGTTTACAAGATTGAATATGTGGTAGACTCATACAAAGAAATACTACACAGGAATATAAAAGAAAGACTCACTGCTATGCAACCTCTCTGATGAACTTCAGAGATACTACGTCAAGGAAAAGAAGCCAGACAAGAAAGAGTGTGTACTGTATACTCCAGCCCATAAGAAGTTCAAGAACAGGCAAAGTTAATCCATGATGATGGAAGTCAGAATAATGCCTATCTCTGAGGAGGAGAATATTGACTGGGAAGGGCCAACAGAAGGCCTTCTGGGATGCTGGAAATGTTCTCCACCTTTTTTTTTTTTTTTTTTTGGCATTTCTTTTTTTTCCCCAGCTTTATGGAGATATAATTGACATATAAGGAATGTTCTGTATCTTGAACATTTGTGCTCTATCCAGCTGTACACATAAGATTAATGCACTCTACTACATGTATGTTATACTTCAATTAAAAAAAAAAGTCCTTCCTTCTCACTTTGGAGCTCCCCAGTGCCCCTGGCTGGCTTTCTTAGGGCCTTTTCTAGTCCCCAGAGCCAGGAGGGAGTCCTTATATCTCTTGAGAAATTTTCCCTAACAGAAGTGGCAGCTAGGGAGGGTGGCAAGGAAGGTCTCATGGAGAGTGACCATTTGGCTGCTCAGTGTGTTAAATCTTCCAGGTAATGGGGTGAGGTGATAATTCTGAACAATTACTTAATAACTCTCCCTGAACTGAGTTACCTCTTAACATTACATATCCCAGAGCCTCCGGGATGCCTTGGCCCGCTGGTGTGCTGACAACCGGCTACAGGTGTGCCAAGATACAGGGCGCCCCCTCCTGCCCAGAGCAGCTTTATCCACTTGACCCATGTGCCCTACAGTACTACCATTTTCTTTGTGCGCATAACGTGAAAAAGTTACAAAGCTTTGGCCTGACCTACTGCTTCTCAAATTTTTTTAGTCAAATAACAGCAATAGCAAAGGAAAGTACAGTTGTCATTGAAGGATGGTCTCCAGGTACAGTTTGAAGTGATTAGTGGCAAGCATAAAGTTTCTTTAAAGTCTGTTATATCTTAAAAATCCACGCAGGAGCCCAGCCTGGTGGCGCAGCAGTTAAGTGTGAGCGCTCCCTTTGGTGGTCCGGGGTTCGCTGGTTCGCATCCCGGGCGCCCGCCGACGCACTGCTTGGCAAGCCATGCTGTGGTGGCGTCCCATATAAAGTAGAGGAAGATGGGCATGGATGTTAGCCCAGGGCCAATCTTCCTCAGCAAAAAAGAGGAGGATTGGCATCAGATGTTAGCTCAAAGCTGATCTGCCTCACAAAAAAAAAAAAAAAATCCATATAAACTTTGCATTCTTTCTGAATATATTCACATTATATAAAAAAGTAATGTGCTCCCCTCTGCACTCTTCCCATTGCCCCATTTTTAAAGTAATACTGATACTCTAGGACGAGGTTTATCCCGTGAACTTGTGCCCTCCTTGGCACAAGGCTGCATACCCCTCAGGTACTTGGACTCTGATTTGAGAAGCACAAGCTTAAAGGATTCCCAGGGAAAGGTTTACCTTTCTGGACATGTGATCTTACACATTCATTTCAGCTAGACATTACATCGACATTCCAGGAAATGTGAGGAAAGGTGACATTCCATTTAAGTATTTTTGGTCCATGTGTCGTTTTTGGCATTAAACTGCCCAGAGGTAGGCCCAGGACCATCTCTGAGAAGTGGAGGGCACGATCATGTGAAATCTCATTCATGAACATTCTGTCTCCAAAATGAATCTCAGCCTCTCTCTATCTCCACCGTCCTCTCTGTGCATCACTGCAACAGCCTCCCGCTTCCTCTCTGCCCTCTATGATCCATTTCCCGAAATGAGACCAAAGAGGTCCTTTTAAAAATGCAGATCAGGTCATTACTCCCTCTTTAAATCTTCGCTGAATGACTTAGAATAAAAATCCTGGCAGGATGGCAAATTGGTTAAGAGCACACACTCCACCTGGGCGCCTCGCCCCACATTTTCTAATTGCGTGAACTTGGGCACACTATTTAATATCTCTGTGCCTCAGTTTCCTCATCTGTAAAAGGGGAATAATAACACCTACCTCCCAGGGTTGCTGTGGGGATTAAAAGAGTCAATAAACGTAGACTGCTTAGAACAAGGCTGGCACCTGGTAAGTACAAATGCCTGGTCGCTCCTGCTGCATTATTTACATTGTGAGACTCTGCCTGGGGTGGCTGCCGCCCACCTCCCCCACCTTGTCTGGAGCCATCCTCTCTTGCATACCCTGCTCCAGTGACACAGACCTTTCCCCAGTTCCTCTTTCCTGCCCTAGGGTTTTTGTACATTTGGGGGTGTTTCCTTTGCCTAGAAGAGTCTACCTCTGGCTCTCGCATGCCAGCTCCTTTACAGCCTTCCCATCTCAGTGGGACTGTCACCTTGTCAGACGGGACCTCCTGAGCACCCCCGTAACTGGGTTCTTCCCTGTTACTCTCATTACAATATCCTGTTGGGTAACATCACAACAGTTTTCTCAATTTGGAAATTAGATATATACTGTTTGATACCTGTTACTGCCTGACTGCCTGATGCCACGTGGCTAGGTTTTTGAATAGGGAAGACTTTCATTTTGCTCATCATTGTAAGTGGCTGGGATAGTGCCTGGCAGAAACACGTATGTGAAGTGAATAAATACATGTTTCAATGTCATCACCCTACCCCACTCCTCATTCTGATACCTCTCCTCCGCCAACTCCACGCAAGCATTTTTACAGGGATGAAGAGATTGAAATGAATATCAAGTGAAGTCTGAAAAGAATTCATAAAAAACCAGAATGTAGCCTTAAGATGTGGGTATACTAAAGGTGGGAAGAGACTATGCTCTGAGATGATGGGGCACTTGTAGGCTGGTGAAGTGTGGGAACCTCAAGGGTGTGTGTGTATGTGTGCACGCACATGTGTGTGTGGTACCAGCTGGCAAAGCTGCTCATCTCATCCCGGGTCAGCTGCCCACTGGATTGCTACATGTTCTGGTAGAATAAAGTGCTTTGTCCATGTTGGCTCCATTGGGTAAGCCTCCCGGAGGCTCTCCTGGGTCCATTTGGAGGTTTTCACCCTGCAGTGCCAGCCCCTGGTAAGTGTGCAGTGAATCTGGCTGAGGCTCAGCTTGGTGAAGGCCCAGCAATGCCGGAGAAGGTCAGGTGCAGGAGGCCACTGCAGTGAGAACCCGCAGCTGCAAGGAACAGCAAGATGGCCGCTGCGCACCTCCCCGGGGGGCTCTTCAAAGCAGAAAAGGCTTTGGGGGTGGGGGGTGAAAAGGCACTGAAGAGGAATTTCACAGACCTTACAACTTTTCCAGCATGACCCTACCAAAGGAGAAAACTTAAAAAAAATTTTTTTCCCCTCTCTGCTTCTGAAAGAAGGTATTTTATAAAATGAGATTTGTAGAGTAAGATATTCAATTCTGAGCAGTGTCTGGATTTGTACTCCTATTCCTCGTGGTGGGCTGACTTCTGACAATATTTTGGAAGAGGATGGAAGCAAGACAAAACAAACTATGCATTGTCCCCAAAGTGCTTTAGATGTCAGGCATCAAACGCCCCGGGACAAAGCCGCTGGTTCAGCCTTGCTTCCTCTGACTTGCCGCTCACAGAGACACAGGCATGGTCACAATTTCCCCTCTGCAGCTTCCCATGTCCTCCCAGGAAAGTCCCGGGTGACGCACCCGGTTGCTGGACCCCACAGACCGCGGTGGCTCTTTAGGGGCTTGGCGTGGCCTGCAGTGTAAACTGTCTGATGAGACCTTCCAGAGCTGCCGAGAGGGGAGAGTCTCCCCCGGGCTCTCTAAATAGCTTCCGAGGCTTTAAGAACAAAAGCCCTACAGAGCCTCTGACTGGCAACTGCTGTGGCTAATTTTATTTTCATCAGGCAAGGCCCAAGGCAGGGATGCCTGAAAGAGATTTGTGAAAGGAGTATTTTTAGTTTTTCCTTCAGCAGTGAGTCACAGACGAAAATTTGAAATGGCTCCAACTTAGACTCTTTGGAGGGAAGAGAAAGAGAAAGGACACAGAGAGAGAATTCTCTGAAGCATAAACTAACCTCTGATGGATGATCATACTGAAAGTACGTAACTGCATGTACCAAGTTGCAGGAAAGAAAACAAGACCAGAAAATGAACTCCGATGGTGGGTGAGGCGGGGGAAGTCACTTTGCACACACTCAATCTGATTAAATTCTCATGATAGAGTTGGAGCATTTTTATCCGCCTTTTATAGGAAACTGAGGCTCAGTGCACTCAACTTGCCCAGATCACACAGCTAATAAATAGAGGACATGAGATTTAAACCCTGGTCTGTCTGATCCTAAAGTCCATGCTCTTCCTACTAGATCTTGCTGTTTCCGTAAAAGATCAACTTGGAAGAAGTTTCCAACAACCCAAAATACTGAGAACTATCTATTGAGCAGCTGCTCCGTGCCAAGCACTGTGCAAGGTGCTGCATTTCTGGGGGCTCCAATGGGCTAGATCTGTACTCTTGGTTGACAGTTAAAAGGACCTATTGGACCATGACTCCTGATAATTTAAAATAATCATCTAAAGTCTTTAGTTGTATTAGTTAAAGTATCACTAGGCTGATTTAACGATAATAAGGTATATTGAGATCTCATCTAATGTGCTTTTTCAATTCTTTCCTCTAGCCTCATTGAGTTAGGGTCCCTAATTATCTGGTTTTCATAACCTCCATCCTTCCTAATGCATTTTTCCAGTCTCCTTACTTTCTATTTTTATTTTCTTTTAGTATTAATCTCTTTTTAAAAACTTTTTCCCTAGAAAGTCATTTTTGGAAAGTTTTGTTTGTTTTTGTGATAGACATGAATGATTACATACCCCATTGTAACTAAAAGAGGAAGGCTACAGAAAGATGAAAGATAAGGAGAAGGCAGAAATAAATATAGGGTCAATATCATTTTCTGAACCAAAGATGATTTTTCTATACAAAAAAGTATAGAATGAGTCAGGTATAGACTGGAGTACATGGTACATAGTGTTCAAAATTGGGATAGTGTAATAAATTTGGATAGTAACTGTCAAATGCAATCATAAGCCTCCTGATTGGGCTGTTGTAGTACATCTTATCTGGAAAATCCTACTGGTTGATCACCCAGTGGTTTGTCTATTCCTGACAGTTACAACCCAACAGCAAACATTACATTATACTTCCACCACACAGGATGCGTAAGCTTTTAAATTAAAGCTACATAGCTGTGTACAATTGGAATCTATTTCCTTAGGAATAATATTTGTCCTTTTAGCCATACAACTTGAGAGGCAAAAACATTTCCACCAACTCTGACACAAAGTCAAACTCTTTAGATATCAATATATCATAATATAAAACTTACCTTTAGATGTTTCCCAGCATACAAAAGAATCTATTAAAGACAAGCCTTGTTTATAATAAAATGTAGTTAACTCCAGCCAATCGGCATCAAGTGTACTAATGACAGATCCTTTTCTTGTTACTTTCATTGACAGGATGCCTTCCTGATAGGTCCAGCAGGTTGATTCATCATCAAAAACATTGAAGACTATATACAACTTGTTATCTGAGGATCGGCCTTCAGAAGGAAGAAAAAAGAGGAAAACTATAATTTTATTGAAAAATTTTAAATCTTCTTTTTTAATGAATCACGAGCTATTTCAAGCATACAAAGAAGCACAGAGAATAATAAAATGACCCACTACTCAGCTTTTTCAAATGTTAACACTGTGCCATGTTGCTTCAGACTTTTTTCAAGGAAATGAAAAATGGATGTAGTTGAGGCTTACTGTGTGGTCTTCCCTAATCCTATTCTCCAGAGACAGTTACTATAATGAATTTGGTGTTTATTATTCTCATGCAAGCTTTTATTCTTTCAATAGACATTTATATACCCATAAATGATACACAGTGATTTGCAGTTTAAAAAACTTTTTAAAATGGTATCGTACTGTATATATCAACCTATAAATTGATTTTCTTCTTCAACATTATGCTTTTGAAATGTAATTAATACATACAGATCTTATTCATTTAGTTTAACTGCTACATAGTATTCCAGTTTACTCTACTCCTGTTGATGGACACATGCATTATTTTCAAGTTTTTGTTATTGCAAACATTACTCATGTCTCCTTGGACAAAGATGTGCCAGTGACTCTAGAATACATGCTTAGACATGGGATTGCTGGGTCAGATCTTCTATTTTACTATAAGTTGGCAAATTCTTAACTTGCGGGGTCTATGGACCCACAACTATGGTTGTGTTTTAGGAAGTCTAACACCACTTATATTACAGACAAAAGTGCTTGGGGTGTGTGTGTTATGTGCATTTTTCTGGGTTGAGTCTCCATGAATTTCACCAGATTCTCCAAGAATTTTTTTTGTGCGTGTCTTGCCCGCCACCCTTGCACCCAAAGTTAAGAACCACTGCCGTAGAAAAGTTATTAACAAGTATATGATTTAAAAATAAACTATTTAGAAAGCGGAATCTAGAGATTGGTAATTAAATTAACTGGGCGGCATATTGGATGTAGAACTTAAAGGACTGGAAATAGTTGCCTGATCTAATGAAAGTTACGACAGGAACAAGCAGGAGTTGGGAGGTAGCAGTGAGTGGAAGACGGCGAATAGCTCTCTGACCTCAGCTCCAACAACTCTTGGTCACTCCTACATTCCTAAAGTTTTCACACTGCAGGAAAATCAGGGTGGTTGTTAGCTAGGGAACTGGTGAAAAACGGGAGGGTGCTGGTGAGGATGGGTGAGATGGGAAATGCTCCTGGTTCTTTCTGAAGGAGACTGTGCTGACCATGGTTGAATGGGTCTCTGCCTACGAAGGATGTTGAGCACATCTCAGCACAACCCAGAAAGCCCATGTGTGCAGCTTCAGCACTAACACTGATCAAAGCATCACTTAATAGCAGCTAACTTAATACAGAGTTTATTCTGCGCCAGGCACTAGGCTAAGTGCTTTGTAGACATCTCTTATCTACTTCTCACAACAACCCCCTTTCCATAAAGAAACTGAGGCTGACTGCAGAGCTCTTAACTCTAAGGTATACAGAGTCTTTGATTTTCTCTAATAGTGGTTTTTAAAGCATACCTGTAAACGTATCAGAAAACTTTGAACAGTCCAAAATACATGAAAAAATACTCTCAATTTCTTGGGAAGACTTGCTAGTTGGCAAAGAAAAATAAAACTATTGTTTAAAGTTATTTTAGGATGCAGGCTCTATTATACTAATTGTTTCATGATGATGCTCATTTTCATATTCTAATTGATGATCAAAGAAAGCCAATTAACTTCAAAGGTGAAAACCATCCACGAAATGGGAAATGCCAAAACTAAAATTCTCACACACTGTTTATGAGGACAAACATAAGTCAGAACAGCTTTCTTTACAGAATCACTGTTTTGGTACATACGCCCAGCCTCCGATTTACAGGGAAGCTGGTGAATGACTAAATGGAAACCAATTTTCAACACATGGTTTCATTATGTGGATGGCATTGAATGACCATGCCAGGGAGAACTATGTGAAAAACTGCCCTACCTTATTTCTGGATGTAATAATCTTTAAAAAATCATGACAAGTTTATATTAGTCTATTGAGTCTTTATAATTTTTAGAAATTTACTTTGCTTCATATTTCTAAAAAAACCTCAAAAACTTATTTTTGCTAAATTTAAATTAATATATATTTTACTTCTACTCATCTTGACTATTACCTTCTCCCTTTCTTGTTTTAGAGGAACTGGGGCTGCCGTCTTGTTCCATTTGACACTGTCCACTTTCATGATGAAGTTCTTCCTCAATTCCACTTTCAGATGATTGCCCACTTAATGTTCCTTCATTCCACCCTTTACAGTTTTCATCTGAACTGTGTCTCACATATAGTGTTGATTCTATGTCTCCATCATGGTTGGTTCCATTGCAGAATTTAAGTGGTGGATAATGCTGTGATATGAATCCAACAAATTTCATTCCTCTTTTAGCTGCTACATTAATCTGAGGTTTAAACGGAGATGGTAGAACAAAATGTAAACTTCATTTACATTGATTACTTTATCAATTAACCTTTAGGCTCATCAAGGCAATCCATTAGAAGAAGGAGTAAACTGACCAGTAACTGAAGACCCATTCATAAACAAATTAATAACTTCTAACACAGCACTACTCCTAAGACTGTCACGCTACTATCATAATTTCTTCAAACAGAAATTATGTTTAGAATATATTTTAGAAATTATGTAAACAAGAACCATATTTTTTCCCCAAATGTTACTATTTGGAAAGAACTAATAATTCTATAGCATGATTTTTGCAGACCTCTTAACAATGGTCTCTCCAGTTGAAGCAAAATTTAAAACTATTCCAAGAAATCCTCAAAAATAATATTACCAAATACATCTTAATTAATAAAGAAGAGACGTTAATTTAAAAGCAAAAAACATACAGCATTGTTGCTTGATGTGGGTAAAGAAAAATGTTAAAAGACTAATCCTTGACAAATGTGTACGTATAATGCATAAGCGCAATGCACACTACCACTCTTAGGAAGCTTTCTGATCTGCTTACGTCTTGATGCTACTGTTTCCCATCTGAGCCAAATACACATGATCAGATTCAATCCCATCAGTTAAAGACTAGGACTCAGAAGCACATGACATAATGCCAGTGAAATAATTTGAGGCCTTAAGAGCTATTTTCACGCTCAGCACTTTTCCCCTTCTCTGCCCTTGCTTCATTTCTTTGTTCTTTCTGTGTCCAAGTCTTTCTCCTGTGTTAAAATGGTAATTCTTTTGAGGGCAGGATCTGTGACTTATTCATTTTTGTATTGCGATATTTTGTACCTATAGGTGTTCTATAAGTACGTGTTAAATAAGTTAAAATGAAGAAATAGCAACGTCTTTTATAGGGTCACTGTTAACATTTAAATTAAATGTTTTAAATGTTACCTGGGAGAGGAAGAAAAAGTTATGACAGAGGTTGCAAATGCAAACGTCTGTAGTCAGAAATGCAATGGAATGAAAAAGCCAGGAAGAACTGAGGCAAAACCTGAGAGCAATGCCCAAGCAAAGCGGGCAATGACCTCTCAGCTCCGGTCAATGAGGAGGAGCGTTCTGAGGACAGAGGGTGCAGCTGTGTGGAGCTAGTACAAAGGACGATGCAGATGCAATGTCATTTACTCCTGTAGATTAAGATATTGAGACTGTAATAATGCACGAAACCTTAAAAATAACCTCAAATTGTCCTTCATATCAGGTGTCCTGGGAGAGGAGAGGGAGGTGGTAAGGAGGCATGGCATTCTGCAAGTGGAAAAGGGGAAATTTATTGGCATTGCTTTCTCTAGGTCTTATTAGTTGATTTGGGTGAAAAAGTGCAGAAGGTTTTTTCTACTACTAGAAAGTTTTTTTTTTCTTTTTGGTGAGGAAGATTGGCCCTGAGCTAACATCTGTGCCAATCTTCCTCTATTTTCTATGTGGGATGCTGCCACAGTGTGGCTTGATGAGTGGTGTATAGGTCTGCGCCCGGGAGCCAAACCCGTGAACCCCAGGCTGCTGAAGTGGAGTGCAAGAACTACTTAACCACTAGGCCACTGGGCCGGCCCCCACTAGAAAGTTTTATCCGGAAAAGTCTGGTAACAAATAGAGTATTAATGTCTTTTCCATTTTTTTAAGTTGGAAGATTGATACTTTTTAAGTCTACTTTAAGATTATTATTTTTATTTAAAAATTCTGGGGAAAACACTTGTAAATCTAATTTTAAAAATAGAACAAACATGATATAATATTAAAATGACAAAATCTAGCTATTCAAGAATCAACTATATAAGGCAGCTGTTCAAAAATAACATTTGACATTCATCTATTGCTCTTGTTCAGACACAGCATAACGTTCAAATATTTCATGTGCTGCATTTCCTGAAGCTTTTCTCTTCATGAAATAACCCCATTACTCTAATTGCTGAAATAACAGTACTTTCCTGTTTAAATAGATGTTTAGCTGTGTCCAGGAAGTCAAATGCAAAACAAGGGCTCCAATGATGATCTATTACGACTAAATTAGTAGTTATATTTTTGTTTTCAAAAGAAATTTTCTGGAGTGAATTTATTCCCAGAAATAAAATTGAAATTTCCCAGAATAGGAGTAGTAAACAGTATGTGTACCTTGTTTATAAAAATCTAGTCTCAAAGACTATTCTCAAAAAACTTTATTGAATGGTGACTTTATACCCAAATGGTAAATATCATTAGCAGCTATAGCTGGCTACACACAAACCAGAGACCATCTTACACCCACAGTCCTTCAAAACTTGGGAACAACAATAGAAACAGAGAACAAGTTTCATAGTTTCTTACTTGAAAAGAAATGCCTTAGGTTTTTTGGCGGTATTCATTTAAATAAAAGCTAAAACCTTACAAATATGTCAATTCAACTAAAACAACTTTCACCATAAAATCCCATCAATTTAAAATACTTATGAATGTTTAATTTTTTTCTTGGTTTTAATTAATATACATATAGTGTTCAATTTTTCATTTAAGTTTCAATCAAGTTACATTGTATAGACCTTTGTATCTCAACAGTCAATGTAGTTGTCATGTTTAATACCCATAAAGTATTCCATTGTACTAATATTGCCTCCTTCTCAGTTTTCCAATTATTGAGAATTTGGCCCCTTACTCACTGGTGATTAAAATATCTTTGTATAAAAATGACTTCTCCCCTTTTCAATTAATTTCTTGGAATAGCTTCCTAAAGGGGAAATTACTGAGTCACAAAATAAAATGGCACTTATGATTTTAATTACCAAATTGATAATCAGAAGTACTGTACTAATTTTTTACAATGCCCGTTGCAGTATATGAATGGTTTCTCAAAGCTCTTCCAACACTGGATTTAATACTTTCAATTTAATTTCTCAGTTAATACTGGTGCAGTGTTAATTCTCAGTTTTTATTTACATTAAAAATTATTAGTTAGGGGCCGGCCCCGTGGCTTGGCGGTTAAGTGCGTGAGCTGTGCTGCCGGCGGCCCGGGTTTGGATCCCGGGTGCGCACCGACGCACCGCTCCTCTGGCCATGCTGGGGCCGCGTCCCACATGCGGCAACTAGAAGGATGTGCAGCTGTGACAGGCAACTATCTGCTGGGGCTTTGGGGGAAAAATAAATAAATAAAATCTTTAAAAAAAAAAAATTATTAGTTAGGTTGAACCTTTTGTCAAATGTGTCTTTATCATTTGTGTTTCCTTTTGTGTTCGCTGTCCACGGATTCTGTCTGTCCATTCCAGACTGGGCCTCCCTCTCGCGCATTTGTACTCACTTCCTACAGATGCTGAAAATGAAGCTCCCACGGGACACGGTTCTTTCGGATCTCCCTGATTCTTTTTTTCTCAAGCTTAGTTTTCCTGGTATATAAGTTATATTTATATACTCACACTCAAACTCCTCAATCTGTTCACAATCGAATATGTCTACTCTTTCATTTTCTTTAGGATTTTTTATACTTAAAAAAATTACCTCTTGATCTCACTTGCAACGTGTGGAGTCCATTTCTGCAGAACAACCTCTCATGTTTCCAGCAGCACCTATTAAGTAATGGTTGTTCCCCCATTTTACTTCATCAGGTTTGTAATGAAACTTCTTATATGTGTATAAATTTAGTTCTGGCATTTCCATTCTGTTTCATTGGCCTGTATTTCTGTTTTTAACTCTGTACAATTTGGTACATGTGCTTCAATATGTTTTAAATTCTAGTAGAATAAGTCACCTGTCATTTCCCTGCTCTTTTTAAAGTAAGAAAGGAAATTGATGAGGAAGAAATACCAAATATTTCTCAATATCCCATGAAAACACGCATATGTTTCGTACCTTTTCTATCAGTTCTTTTGCTCCGTCATTCGTTTGAGTCTCATAAGTTAGAGGACATTCCTCAATCACAAGCCTTGGGCGTCTTTGTCCGCTGGGTGCTGCCGAATGCTTCGGGCTGTAACAGGATTGGAAGCCAATTGTTGATTTTCAGCTAATATACTCATGTGAAAATAAGTAGGCAACTCACAAATAAGGTCAAGGCAATTATTTTTTTGTTATTTCAAGCCGAATGGTTGTCGTCTTATGTAAAAATACCAGAAAAACACAGTAATTTCTATTAATTTAAATTTCCTCACTTTAAACCTCTATTAATTTAACTTCTAATTTAATATGGAAGAAAAACTTCACGTCTGTTGTTTTAGTAAAAGTTATAGGAAATCATTTTAGATCACTCTTATACCTCATTACTGTACAAATGCAGAACTAAAAATCCTATTTCAATGCAGATAAGCATTATCTATTTTCTTTTCTTCTTTTCTGATTGTTACCCCTGGCTTATTCTTAGCCTTGTCAGGGCACTGCTAAGTCTATTTGAAGTAATGCTAAAAGAGAAGAAGTAATTTATACGTGGTTTATAAGATTTATAATTAGGACATAAGTGTCACTGCTGTGGGATAAACTGCACATTTACTTAGTACTGCTTGAACTAGTAAATATCTGATGGGCTCCACATCGAGGTGGGAGCTGAAGCCCGTGCTCACCCTCCAGACACGGATAGTAGGCAGTTACTCAGTGTCCCTTAAAGCACACTTGGGATGTTTTAAAGCCCTTTCTTTTTTTCCAGTTTTCCTATTTTCTCCCTTTTCCTCTTATTTCATTTTTCCTTCTCTTCTTAGCCCTTTCAGAGTTAAAGTGATTGATTATTAGTCCCTCACTATAAGGAGAAAATAGTTTTTTACCCTGGTCTTTGAGACGGTTTTGATATAGTTGAAGAGTTGTGTAACAAAATTTAATATGTTAACTGAAGACATTGGTCTGGTTATTTTCATTCTTCATTGGAAGGAGCTACAGTATTTTGAAAACTATCAAACTTACAGGCTAGGCTGGCAAAACGGTTGCAGTGTTGTTTGGGAAAGCAGCTATTAAAAAAAGTTAAAAAAATAAACTAAAATGGATGCCTTTTACATTCTATTTTTTGGAAAAAGCTGATAAGAGGTATATCCAGTTTGTGAGAACTTGGCATGTAGGCCTTTCTGCTGTAAAAGTTTTAGAAGGTAGAGATAGTTTCTGTTGCCACTATTAATAAAACAATCAGCACTGTTCAAAAGAACACTCAGTGAAAGTGGACTCATTGGTCGAGTCAGTGATAGGACTTGTAACTAACTGCGAGCCCCTCCGCTGCGGAAGTTGCTAGGAGCTTCCAGGTGCTTCTGGAGTCTGGTTTCCATTCCCCTTTTTCACTGACGTCCTCACCTAGGGCCTGTTGTCTGCAGTGAGCTGAAATCAACGAGGAGCTTTAAGGAAGGAGGTATAAGTTTCCTTTTCTCAATCCGGGTTCAATTGCTGAAAAATGTGCCCGAAACCCAAACCCCTAATTATCCTTTATTCTCCATCACTTTGTTCAAACTGTCTTTTCTTTTAGCCAAAGAAAACTGTCACTCTTAACAGCTTCTCACCACGACTGTTTTCTGAGCACCAGGCTTACCTTAATTTCAAGCGCGACAGCACCACCCTGTATAGGTAACTGGCAGGTAGGTGTTTTCGCTGCCCCACAGGTTGTATAACAGGATGAATAGCCCCAACAATATACCCTTTAAGATAGTAGTCTTCCACTTTTGTTACTATATCCAGAATTGAATTTATCTTGATGACTTCTGGGTTTGGCGAAGCTGAAATACCAAATGCAAAGAGCAATTTGCACATTCATAAAATTGCATCATACATTATTTCTATCTACGTGTGATACTACTAATGAATAGTAATATCCATCTGATTTCATGTCGAATAAAGTTACACTAACATGTATTATATATTTTTTAAATTAATTTCAGAAAAAAGCAAAAATAACCTTATGTGCTGGTAGATACATATTATTACCAATATGTCTTAAAGTAGAAATACAATACCTTATATATATATATATATTTTTTTCAATTAAGGCAGCTTTATTTTTTAGGATTTCATTTGAGTAACGCTATTTCCATTAATAGATATTGAAGACATACATAAGAGAAACAATTTTAAGTTGAAGGGCCAATTGTTTTTATGATTCTGAAGAAGATGAGATGCGTAATTTCTTAAGAATACCATTCATTAAAGTCTAAAAATTAAAAATGGCAGAAATGGTATTTGTTAAGCAAGAATTGTCAAGTGCTGTCTTATTTCCAATTACACTTCAAAAGCACTGTGTTCTAAGTTTCTCTGGGAGACTAAAAATATGATTTGTTATGGCACTTATTTATGCTTGAGTAAAGAAACTGAAAAAGTAAAGGTGCCCAGAAGTTCTTTTTAATAAGAATTCTAAATGTAGAAGAAATTTAAATGCAAAATTGATATGCAATTGACCCATTTCTTGGGCAAATCTGTAGAAACTATGGAATAGTACAGTCTGTACAGTCTTTGGTAAAAGGAAAAGGGTGTGTTATTTGGGAAAATGTTCTTAATGTTCCAGCAGTATTAATTTAAAAAACAACTTTATTTTCTGTAACAATATGTCTCATTTTCTGGAAAACAATCAAGAATTAATATCTAAAAATAGACCTGCCAATTTGATTATCCTTTGAGTAACAAAACATGTGACATTAACTCCAGGTATGGGCATTGCTGGCTGTTGGCCTTCGGTCAGTGTGGTCGGCAGTGTCCAGCAAGCACTGCGGCTAATTGCCTGAACACAGGAAGGAGGTTAAGAAGCAGACAAGGAAGAAGGGTCAGAGGAAGTCCCCACCTCCTCTTACATTAATGGAACAGAAATCCACCATCTGTGGGTACTCATGCCAGCTTCTCAAAGGAAAATAAAGGGCTCAATAGGAAAGTTGTATAAACCAAGATGAATCCATTTCCTCAAATTTTCATCCTCTTTTGTATTTAGGTTAATCTATTTACAATGTATTTTCTTCATCATTATGAACAGGAATAAAAACAAGAGAAGGATCCTGGACTTTGAAGAAACAGCTGGGTTTCATTGCAAAACAGGCCAGTTCTGCCTGGTTGTGTGGCAATCCCTCTGGGATTCATTTGGTTTTACTTTTTTTAGTATTTTAACTACCAATCCTGATTTCCAAACAAAGGAACTAAAAAACTATAAAATAGAATAAACCGCTAAGACTAAAGAATGAAAATTTTAAAGAAATTGCAGTCTTTTAATGGATCTCATTGCTTATTGGAGAAAATGGAAATGCTTTAGCATGATACAGAAGAATCTTCAAAGTCTGGCCTCTGCCTACTTATTCAGTCTTTGCTCTTGGCATCCTTTTCTTGTACATCTTGCTTCCGCGGGCCTGGACTACTGGAGTTCCTGAACCTGGTATGCTGTTTCATGCCAGCAGGCCTTCATTTCCTTCCGTGCTCCCCGAGCCTGAGTTAATCACATCTTCCTCTGTGCTTTGCATTCTACTAGTTCCCTTATCGCACTGTATTACAGTTACCTGTTTATATATATAGTTTGCCTCCACTGTTAGACTGAGAATTCCTGAAGGGCAAGAAACTTACCTTTTTTCTCTTTCTATGCCTAGCATTTTCCTTAGGTCATTGTGTTTAGTTGAAAATACTGTTTATAGGAGAACTAAGAGGCAAAATTATTGCGTAAAGGAGGGAAAGCCATCGAGGTTAGCTAGGAGAAATAAAAAAAGTTAGGTTAGTAATCGAAGACCAATTGTACAGGTCCTCTAGGCCTTGTAGGAGGGAGACACATAGCGAAAGAACACACAGGCAGTGTTGTGGAATTGTTACTCTTTTGATCATAAAAGTGAGGGTGGTCAAGAACCCAGTGAGAATCCAACCAGGTAGAGTTAAAGGTCATATTCACTTCAGAAGGCCCGAGCTTCAGCCCTCACTTTAAGTTCCTTAAGTTAATGACGTTACAATGAGAAAAACCACATAAAAAATGAGGTAAAAAGTAATGAGAGGTGGTGCTACATTGGGTGTAATTAGCTCCACCTGGGTGTAAAATCTGGCGAGAAATTTGGGAGAGGACTGTATCACAGGCAAAGAATGAGCTTGTGGCCTTGGGAGAGCTTCTGGATCCTGCTGGCCTTGCTTCTCTTGCTGACTTGGTTGGAGTCACGTTAGGTCCTGTGCTGTCTCACCTAGTCTACTCTGGCACCATTGCTTGGAAGGACACCCCAGAAATCAAGAGCTCAGGGTGGGGAAAAGTCCCCTCTCCTAGAGCCCTGGGTTAGAGTGTAGAGCAATTTAGGCGGCCTGATGCTCTGTCCTCTGTGATCTTGCCAGCATCCCCGAGAGTGGAGTAGTGCAGCAGCCAACACACGAAAGGCACTTACTGAGCCCAAAGAGGCACTTACATTGTTATTAAACACAGAATATCTGAAAATATTTAAATTATTTTGTATTTTCACCAGATGATCAGCAGTCAGTAAGTAATACCATTCAACTATTTTAGTTCTATACTACCACCTTCATCATTAAAGATTATATGTTATCTGGAGATGGACAGTGGTGGTGGTTGCACAGCAATGTGTATGTTCTTAATGTCACTGAACTATACACTTAAAAATGGTGAAGATGGTTAAGATGGTAAATTTTATGTTATGTGTATTTTACCACAATAAAAAAGGTTATATGTCAAAGATAATATATATTATATATGTACATATTTAAATATACAATACATATTTATTTTAATAGTGGTAAAAGACACATAAAATTTACCATTTTAACCATTTTTACGTGTATGGTTTAGTAGTGTTAAGTATATTCACATTGTTGTGCACCAGATCTCCAGAACTTTTTCATCATGCAAAATTAAAACTCTATACCCATTAAATGTCTCATTTCCTCCTCTTCCTAGCCCTTGGCAACTACCATTCTACTTTCTGTTTCTAAGAGTTTAACTACTTTAGATACTTCATATCAGCAGAATCATACAGTATTTGTCTTTTTGTGACTGGTTTATTTCACTTAGCATAATGTCCTCACAGTTCATCCATGTTGTAGAATGTGACAGGGTTTCCTTCTTTTTTAAGGCTGAATAAGATTCCATTGTATGTATATACCACATTTTGTTTATCCATTCATCCGTCAATGGACGAGTTGATTTGAGTTGATTCCACTTCTTGGCTATTGTGAATAGTGCTGCTATGAACACGGATGTGCAAGTATCTCTTTGAGATCCTGCTTTCAATTCTTTTGGATATATACCCAGAAGTGTGATTGCTGGATTATATGGTAATTCTATTTTTAATTATTTGAGGAATGGCCATAGTGTTTTCCATAGTGTCTACATTCCCACCAACAATGCACAAGTGTTCCAATTTCTCTTCATCCTTGCCAACACTTTTCTGTTTTTTTTTTTTTTTTTTTTGCTGGGAAAGATTTGCCCTGAGCTAACATCTGTTGCCAATCATCCACTGTTTTTTTTTTTCCTCCCCGAAGCCGCAGTACATAGTTGTATATTCTAGTTGTAGGTCCTTTTAGTTCTTCTATGTGAGCTGCCACCACAGCATGGCTACTGACAGACGAGTGGTGTGGTTCCATGCCTGGGAACTGAACCTGGGAGGCTGAAGCAGAGCACCCCAAACTTTAACCACTAGGCCATCAGGGCTGGCTCTTTCTTTTCTTTTGTTTTTGATAGTAGCCATCCTAATGGATGTGAGATGATATTTCATCGTGGTTTTAATTTGCATTTCCCTAATGATTACTTGAGTATCTTTTCACATGCTTGTTGGCCATTTGTATATCATTTTTGGAGAAATGTTTATTCAAGCCCTTTGCTCATTTTTTACTTGTGTTATTTTTTCGTTGTTGAGTTGTAGGAGTTCTTTATATATTTTGCATATTTGTTTTCCCCCATTCCACAGGTTGAGCTTCCACTCTGTTGATTGTGTCTTTTAATGTACAGAAGTTTTAAGTTTGATGTAGTCCCATTTATCTATTTTTGCTTTTGTTGCCTATGCTTTTGGTCATATCCAAAAAATCATTGCCAAATCCAGTGTCATGAAGCTTTCCCTCTATGTTTTCTTCTAGGAGTTTTATAGTTTTAGGTCTTCTGTTTAGGTCAAAGATGTCTTTAAAGTACAATGGCATCTGTTTTATTGGTTTAAAAAGGTATGTTAGCCTTCTTCCTCAAAAATGATGCCAGGAAAATAAAGAACTTTCATATTTTCCCAGCGGTTTTACATGATTATCTTAGCAAGACAGATTGCAAAATGAAAACTTAAAAGTTTATGAAAGTGTAAGAAATTTTAAAGCTTATTGAAAAAATACTATTCACTTGACAAAAGCAAAACACAAAAGTATATAGATTGTAACTGATAACCTAAAAAATAGATTAGTAGAGATGAGCATTTCATTTTTGTAAAAGTGTATCTTTGTAAATTATAAAATTCAAAACAAGAATAAGGGATGTGCCTTGGCTTGGAAATCTTTCCTGGCATTTTAATTATTACTGCAGGCCAGGTGATAATTACAGTGGGTATCACTGCCTGCGTCAGGTTGGTTGCTTTTCCATATGGCCTGGCTAAACAATTCAGAGTGCCTGAGGTTTCAGTCAACAAATCGTTCCAGGATCATTTGAGGAAAAAAATACGTCCTGGTTGTTGTCTGAAAACTTTCCATTGGTGACCTCTGGCAATATCAAGAATGTCCCAGTCTCAAACTTGCAGAATGGGTGTCAGGTACTTGGAAGGAAACTCCAGCACTCTTTTAAGAAATGTGGCCTTGCCAATACTCTTGACAGCACAGAGGAGAAAATCATGTGAAAAATGTGGACACGAGGGCTCTGAGTCTGAAAGTGATTCAGAAGGATTGGGTCCTGAGTGTGAAGATGTTTTAGGAATATCTTTATTTCACTTAATTTTCCTTTTTTATGTATGTAGGAGAGAGAAAGAAGGCAAAATTTATGTTTCAAAATGTCTAAAAGAGCTTTTACCATTGGTAAAAAATAAAATTACTAAATGATAAGAAACTAGTAAGTCAGAGTTTAATTGGTGCCTTTTTTCTTTCTAAGTGGTACATAAAGTAATGGTGTGTTTTACAATCAATGGTGGTTTGGAGTCAATGAAAAATGGTTAATTATGTAGGAAAGAAGTGGTTGCAAATACATCGGCTAAGAGAATGAGGATTTGAAGAACTCTTGGTTTGGTGGTATAAATGTCCCAAAATTAAAAAAAAAATCCAACAGGGATAAATTCTTAGTTCTTTCCTTAAGTTCAAAACACAGAATGAGAGAAATCTGATGTAATGTATGTTCACGTGGTGTGGGGGAGGGGGAAACTCTGGAGGCTCCAAGTGACCACAAACTAGTGATAAGTTAGCAGTTAATCTAACGTGACCACGGGCCATCTGAAAGGAAACTGCCCCCACTGGAAGGGGGCTCACTGAATTCTGTGCTGAGCAGACCATCATTGGTATATTCCCTGCTTATTTTTTTCTCTTCCACATTCATCCCTATCTACACAATAATCAGAATACACTAGTATGTTCACCTAATTATCTCATTTAATGTCTGCCTCCCTCACCAGAACGAGAGCTCCATGAAGGCTGGGATATTCATGTTTTGCTCACCGCTGTATCTCTGTACCTAGAACAGTGCCTAGCGCATTGATGTTCAATTAATGTCAGTTGAATGAAAAGTGGATTGTGTTCAATTTAAGGGCCAAATTGGTATGTTTAAAAGAAAGTGTTCAGGATGGTGAGGGGTTTGAAGACCCTGACAGGTGTCCTTCAACTATGTGCCAAATAAGAAGTGAGGAACAGGATGCCATCTGAATGTATTTTAAGGGCTGTCACACAGAAAAGGCTGGCAATTGATGAGTCAGGTACACGGAGGGGTATTCACCCAAACTTTAGGTGGCGGGGCAGAACAGGACTCTGACACGCTCAGTTCTTTAAATAGAGGTATGGTAAATATATATGGCAAAAAATTAGAGGTGAGAGAGATTTTTGTCCCACGTTAACTGGAAAGCAGACTGCCAGCAACCTCAAAAATCTAGTACTCAAATAACCACTCAGCTTACAAAAAAAGTTCTCACACAGCCCATCCAGTTTTTCCATGAGAGAGGCATGGAGCCACCCTCAGCTCCCCTCTCCACTGGTGTGTATTGGACTTAAGTCATTGAGCACACTTCCACAATTTCTGTCATATCTGAGTACCACTTGCACGTTCATATCCTTAAATTTTTTCTTTTAATTTTCATTTTAAGCTTAAATTTATTTCACAAAGAATTTATATCTCTCATACAACCATAAAAACAGAATCACCATAAGCATAAAGTTGTCATACAATGAAAAGAAAACACTAATGAGATTCTAGCTGGATACTGTTATCTGCCAAAGACTGAGTCACAGCTCTGTTCTTTCTTTGTTGAAAAGGAAAATCAGGTGTTAAAGACATAAAAATTGAAAGGGGCATAACTTTCTGTCTGTGAGACTCGATGTCATTTAATTGTGTCTATGTGTACGACTAACAGCATCTCTTGTCCAACGCCAAGACATTTGGTGGAGGCTCAGAGACCACTGGGTTAGAAGTAGCAAGGACACAATGATAGTAGCAAAAGGCACTGATGACATTAGAAGGAATAAAATGAATTATAAAACTAGATAAAAGAACTATAAAAACTCTACAGTCCGGGGCCGCTTAAAGGGCTTTCCACACTTCATTGGCCTAAATTGATAATGATAATGAAATAATTCCCTCCATCTATTGTTTCAGAACATGGTTTTCAAAGGCAAAGTTATGTAACACGTTAAAAACAATCGCCAAGAAGATAGCTATAAGAGAATAGAATTGGTGCTTAAAGAGGTTCCTGTTCAGGTAGAGAATATACTTCTAAGCAACACCTTGTTCTCTGGTGATGTCAGAGAAATCTTGCGTCAATGGAATAAATCCAGCTTTTCTGGTCTAATCCACATCCTCTGACTCTCAATAAAGTAAGATTATTGTCTCCAGTCTCAATGCAAAAGAAATGTGTATGCACGAAACACACACACACACACACACACACACACGGGAATTTTGGGAGGAATTACAGAGAAATCCAGAAAAGTTACAAAGGGAGAAAAAAATATTGTACATCAATACTAATAAACATAAGTTTATGTAAAGATCACGTCCATTTTGGGCCCAGTGCTTTAGATTAATTATTCAACTGTCTCAAGTGTGCACGTTCTTCTATCAGGAGTACTGTGTTTTTTGATAAATAGCACTCAGCCTAGACTTGACAATTACGGTTAAGTGCTTAAAAAATACTTATTAAAGGACCAATGGAATGAAAAATTAGATGTAACACTAACATATTCCATTCACAGAGCTCCAGGGTGCTCATGGAGCAGCGGTTTAGAAAATAGACTCTAGGACCAGACTGCCCAGATCCAAACTCAGTTCTGCCACTTACTAGCGTGGCAGGGTACTTTGCACCACGTGCCTCAGTTTCATCATCTGCAAAGTGAGCATGATAATAGAATCCACCCTATAGTGTTGTTAGGAGGGTTAAATAAGTTAATATTGGTTTCTTGAAAGTATCTGGCACTTAGTACGGGCTACACAACTGTTGGCTGTTTCGTTAAATAAGGTCCTCCCTGTGGAAAGAAAGGCAACACACTACTCTCACTAAGAAAGCAAATGGCGGGGTCCAAACCATGGTTTGCCATTTCCTAGATCTGAAACAATGTACTTTGCTTGAGACAGGGGTAAATAATAGTACTAACTTCACGGAGTTGCTTTGAGAGTAACTGGAAAACACGAGCCCAGTGCCTGGCACAAAGGAAACACTCAGACCTCAGGGTTGCGTCTGTCTGTTGGTGGTCCAGCTTGGAAAAGATAGTTTCAGCGCCTCAGAGATAAGTCACTGTTGGTTTAAAAAATCTCCAGGAAGAAGATCATTGTAGAGATAAGGATTTATTCCAAAATCATGGCCTGGCTCCCAATCTGTACTCTACATCAGAGGCCCCTAACTCATGTTTTAGCTCAGCAGCCCCTAACTCATGCCCTGGATCTCACGTCTCTAACTCACACTGTAGAGTAGGCGTCCCTAGCTCCCATTCCAGATCAGGAGTCCCTAACTCACATTGATCTATTACGCTGAGTCCCAGACTCAAATGCCCAAAGCTACCAGGCTGATAAAACAAAGAAAGGAGCTGTGCTGGAGGAGGCTGTGGGCCCTGGAGAATACTCTAAATCTCACCTGGCCCAGTGCTGCCATACAGGTGTTCCTGGATCTTCTAATTTTAAAGAAAACCCCCAAATCCGGATTCTTACATAATATCTCCCAATTTTTTTTTTTTTTTTTTTTTTGCTGAGGAAGATTTGCCCTGAGCTAACATCTGTGCCAATCTTCCTCTACTTTGTTTATGGGATGCCACCACAGCATGGCTTGATAAGTGGTGTGTAGGATCTGAACCTGTGAACCCTGGGCCACAGAAGCAGTGCACATGAACTTAACCACTATGCCACCAGGCCGGCCCCTATCTCCCAAATTTTAAAAATGACAGTTAATTCAAATATTTTAACACTGTACACACCAAGTGAGACCTGCCTGGAGGCTGAATATGGCCTATGTCTTGCTGGTTTGCAACTTCTGCTCTGGGTCATCCCAGGGATTCTGCAGACCAGAGCCTGCCTACGTCCAGGCCAGGCCACCTAGACCATCTTAGACTGTGTCCAGCATCCCAGGACACAGAAAGAGTGATGCAATTCTTCCTCCAGTGGGCACAGGAGGATGATGGTGATAGGAGGGGTGGGGTCCAGTCTATTAACAAATTGTCCTTCTTTCCTACATTGGGACTTGCTTTAAGCACACCCGTGTCATTCAAGAATGGTAAACCTGGGAGGAAGAAGAGGAAAAATAAATTTGGGAATATTGTTGAGCACTTCCTTTCATGAAGTTTCCTCAGTTCTTAATAAGGTTTTAAACTGTGCTGAAGAGACTGGAAGCCTGATTCAGTTTAGAGATGTGAGGAAGGGGAGAGCTGTGCACACAGAGCGAGGAATTTTCATCAGTGCTCAGAGTGAATAATTACATCTCCATGATAGGCTCAGTGATTGAGGCCAAGACTTTGATTTGAGTCCTTACCCTGGGACAGTGACATCAGAGGCTCTACTACTTTTTAAACACAGGAAATTAAGGGGGAGGTGGTGGTTGTTTTGGCTAGAATGTGAACAGCACAAGTGGTCACCAGCAGCTGCAAGCCACCTTGCTCTTCTTAGCTCCCCAACCACCATCAGTTCTTAGTTCTTTGAGAGAAGGAACAAATGGTGTTGTTTACAACATTAATGGGTATGTTTGGTTCCTGTTAAATTGATGCTACGCGATTTGTAAGAGTTTTGCTATACCTTACAGAGCTAATGTGAAGCACTGATGAAAGAAAGCATTTTGTAATTGCTTTGAAAACTATACAAATGCAAAGTCGATTTTTATGATTAAAACTGAAACACCCCGAAGGTTCAGCAACATTCTATCATTTATCCTCATAAATGATATGATATTTTACTCTAAAATATTTTATTCTATTCTAAAATAAAATATCAATAGACTTTTTTATGCTCCTTTCCTTAAAAGTTTCATAGACAAAGATCAAATTTTAAAAATAGAAAATGTCACATTCCAGTAGAAAGCTAAGAACTTGTTCAGTGCCAAAAACTTTGCTCTGCTGACGTAACTCTATGAAAATAGTCCAAGACATATATATGTGCTTTCCACCAATTTACTTCTGAAAATTGATACGTATTCTTGAAATATTAATGAAACATTGTTTCCTCAGGTAAAAATACAACGTGCAGACACTGTCAAGTAATTTTACAATATTTTCAAAAAGGAACAGACTGTCAATCTCCATATTATATCTAGTAATTATAGTAAAAACTAATAAGTAACATATACCAAGTGCATGTTTAGTTCCAGGCACTATGCAAAGTGCTTTACATGCCTAATCTTAATTAATCCTTACAAAAACTCCATAAGGTAGATTGTTTTCAGATGAGGAAACTCAGAGAGAGATTTGGTAACTTGTGCAAATTGCTAGTAAGTAAGGGATAAGGCTGTGACTGAACCAGACAGAATGATGCCAGAGCCAGTACACTCCGGTGCCTACAGGAAAGTAAAACTTCATTGATTTGGGTGATTTTAACTCATAATTCGTGAAAATTCAGACATGAGCTGGGCTAAAGCTTTTGGATTACAATAAATTGTTAAGTAACAACGTATGGATATTAAAAGGAGTATCTGGTTTACTTTACTTATCAAAATGTTTTAAATTACTTAGAAACATAAGCTACTATATAAATATCCAAATTATGTAATCTTTTATGTTTTCAATGAAAGCTGCCATCCTTGTAGTTACTCATGAATATATCTAATTGAAGTAATATAACTGCAGTTTTTAAATACACTAAAACTCTGTTGAACTATATAGTTCACTACTACAGGCAGATAGACGGAAGATCAAATGATGACTATTTTAAACTCTGGTCCCCTTTGTTTTACAGCTGCCTCCTTCATGTGCTACACTCCACCCATTCTGTTTTATTCGTGGTTCCCAGACAGATCATAAAATTTTCTCTCATTTCTGAGTCTGTACATCTTGTCTTTCAGCCTTGTTTGTCTTACCACCACCTCCTACTCAGTCTTTTTTTTAACCTTTTTTAAAATTTTGGGTGGGGGTAGAAATGTAACATACCAAAATAAAAAAGCACAAAACATACTTAAAACTGCCAACACTTGGGTCACCACCATCCATTCAAAAATTGGAACATGGCAGCATTCCAGAAACCTGCCATTTCACCCTTTCCATCACAATCCCCTCTCCCTTATGTACCACCCTGACTCTTGTGGTCATCATTTCCTTGCTCTTCTTTTTAGTTTACTATTCAAGAACGCAGCCTTAAACACTATAGTTCAGCCAATTTTTTGAGCTTTATGTAACTGGAATTGTGCAGCATGTACTTTTGTGTCCATCTTCTTTCACTCAACATTATGCTTGTGAGATTCACCTTGTGTAGCTGTGTAGTTGTAGTTGGCTCATCTTCATTGCAGTATAGTAGAGGTCGGCAGAGTGCTGCCCACAGCCCATTCTGTTACATAGGGTTGGTTGGCACCACAAGGGCAGAGCTGTGTAGCTGTGACAGAGACCACATGGCTCACAGAGCCTAAAATCTTTACTCTCTGGCCCTTTATAGAAAAAGTTGCTGACTTCCGCAGCATAGTGCTCCACTGTGTGAGTATACCACAAGTTATTTTTCCAGGCTCTTGTTCTGGGATTTCTGAGTTGTTCATACTTTTGGGTTGTTATAAATAAATAACACTTCTATGAACATTCTTGTATGTGCCTCGTGGTGCACATGCACACACGTTTCTGTTGGGTATATCTTCAGCTAACTAGATAATGCCAAAGCGTTTTTTTTCCCCAAATGGTTGCACCAATATACTGACGCCTGGTATTAGCAGTCTTTTTAAATGTTAGCCATTTTGGATGATTTGTAGTGGCACCTCACTGTGGTTTTAACATGCATGTTCCTTATTACTAATGAGGTTGAGCACAGCTTCAGACATCTACTGACCATTTGGATTTCCTGTTTTGTGAGCTGGATGTCCAAGTTCCTGGTCCATTTTTCTATTGGGTTGTCTTTTCCTTACTGATTTGCAGTTGCCTTATTGATTTGCAGTTGTATTTCACATACAAACCTTTGTGTAAGTCCCACTCATTCCCTAGATTACGGATGAGGTGGTACTTCTTTTAAGGAGTCTTTCTGGATCCCACCAATCAGGTGGAAGTGCTCTTCTTTCTGCTTCTATAACCCTCAGACTTCTAGCATAGCCTGAATCACAGCGTATGGTGTACGCAGTGTAACTGACTGCTTATTTATCAGTGTCTCTCAGTAGGATGCTCAGTAGGATGCAAGTTCATAGATGGCAGGGTCTAGGCTCTATTTATCTTTGTATCCTAGCTCTTAGCTCAGTAGGTGCTAAGTAAGTGTTAGTTCAAAGAATGAATAAATGTCCGGCCAGGTATAAGAAGTACATGTAGGAAAAAACCCAAAGTAATGTAGATCGCCAACAGAGATGTATATGTATTTTCTCCCAAGATCAATATTTATTTAAGTGGGTTAACTGTAAGCTATTATCAGAGATTCCCTCCTCTCCCAGTACAGAATGGGATCTTTCTCTCCCACACTAGTCTGAATTTATGAGGTTTTATCATTTTTCTAAACCAAAATATCTCACCATTTCAAACATAATGTAAATCATTATATAGTTTTTTCACCTGGTAGGACTTTGGGCTAGGCACCATGACAGGGAGTATGTTGATGGTTGAGTAAATTTAGTCATTTTTATTATTAATTTCTCTTTATGTAGCACTTTATATTTGAAAACCTTTTGATTGCTTGAGAAAATGCCCAAGAGCTTATTAGATTCAGACAGATATAGAAAATTTAGCTTATCCACACTTTCCTCCTTCTTTTTTTCCATTCGTTTGTTCGTTCGTTTGTTCGTTCGTTGGTTCGTTCCCTCCTTCCTTCCTTCCTTCCTTCTTCCCTCCCTTCCCTCACTTCTTATCCTTTATTCATCTCCTGTTGATTTTTAATGCACTCTCTTCAGCACTGCATCTTCATTTTTCTTGAAAGCTCTCTAGTATTTTAAATTACTGATCATTGCCTTTTGAAATCCTCCCTTTCCTTGTGTTCTCTGGTGCCACACAATCCTGATTGTCTTCATTCTCTGTCGTTTTTGTTGTGTTGTCCTCAATACAGCTAAATATGCCTGAGGACTCAGCGCAGACACTTACGCTCTGCCCATATTCCCTCTCTTTAAGACTTTATTTAGTTCAATTTCTCCTGGAAATCACCCTCTCCAGCCAGGCATCTGCAACTGTCCCTACCAGGATGTTCCACTGCCACCTGAGATGCAACACGCCTGGAATGGAATTACTCTTTCAGCACCCATTGACGCTCTCTGGGACACCCCTCCTACTGTATGAGGCACCATTATTTCCACAGTTGCTCAGGCTCAGAACCGGGAAGTCACCCTGGATTCCTCATTCTTTCTGCCACTTCATATCCAGCCAGCCACAGGCTAAGTGAGTTCCTCCTTCGTAAGGTCTGTTGTATTCACCCCTTGCTTTCATCCTTATTGTTGCCCCACATGCAGGTCTTCATCGTCATCAGCCTTGACCACTATAGCAGTCTTCTAACCCTTCTCCTCACTTCCATCTCTCCCCGGGAAATCTCACACTAATCTTCTAAAAACACTTCTCTGTACCTATCAACTACGTGTTTAAAAGCCTTTATAGCTATTTATTCCCCATAGAATCAAGGAATCCTTCCTTAGCCAAGTCAGGGCATTCCATACTCCATTTATTTCCAATCTTATTTTCTGCTTATCTCCTACAAAATCCTTGAACGTGCCTCAATCTCTTAATCTTTTTCTGATTATCTAAGCCCTATTTCTTCTTCAGGGTCAGTTAAAGTCCTAATTCGAATTCCAACTGACCCTATTCAAAATTGATTTTTCCTTTTTCTGACAGCTCTTGCATCTTGTATTGTAATTTTTCAGTCATTAATTCAACACAACTTATTGGCCATTGGTCATGTGTCACAAACAGTGTGTTAGACACAGGGGACACAAAGGTGGATTAGATATGGTTCTTGACCTTGAGAAGTTCACAATCTTGTCCAGTTTGACCAATTAGAATGTAAAATACTTAAGGGCAGAAACTGTGTCTTATTCCTCTTTGTATTGCCAGTAATTATCAGCATCTTCTACAGAATACATACATCATATATATTTATTGCTGTTAACAGTGATGATAAAAGATGATGAGAGTTCCTTGTTCTAATAATAAGGAAGCAAGCTAGAGGCCAGTAAAATTTTACTCAATATATTTTCCATAATTCTACCAGAAATTCCAATAAGGAAGCTGCCATCTGTTCTTGTGTTTTAGTATTATAGAAACTCTTTTTAATCATAAAGCTATACATGCTCTAAAAATCCTTAAGGCCATTATTTTTTAGATTATTTTCTGGGATTATACAAGGAGGTAAACTAATCCTTTTGGATCATTTACAGAGTTAATTTAACTTTTCATTAATAAATTCTATAACATACTCATATATACACTCACATACACTCTCATAAATACACATTTATATAGATTACTAGACAAGAATCCAGAAAACATCACAAAAATTGTACTGAAATCTCACTAGCGCAGTTGGTAGACCTGGCATAAAGCCAGGAGGGATAATGATAGCTAATTTTTATTAAGTGCTTACTAAGTGCCAGGTACCTTTTCAAGTAGATTATCTTGTATTATCCCCTTTGATCCTTAAAAACAACTCTATTATGTAAGCACCATTAGAACTCCCATTTTACAGCTGAAGAAACTGAGATATAGCAAAGTCTACAAACTTGGCACAGTTAGTGAGTGAAAGAACCTAGATTCAGAACCCAGGAACTTGGACTCCAGAGCCTTAATGCTCCTGTGCTTAATGACTATGCTATTATTTCTCCCTTAGAGATGTAAATAATGGCTCAAAGTGCCACCCCCTTCAAAAAAAAAAAAAAACAGTGTGGAGAAGGCAGAGAGAGAGAGAGCGAGAGACGGAGAGAATGGAACCGAATGGGAAATAAGTTGTTCAAGATAATTGTAGCCACCATAACACAGGACACTGGAAATTTCAAAGGGTCTCCTCCTCTTGCCCCACTGGGACTTTACTCTCTGTCCCTTGTCCTCTGTTTGGAAAAACGAAGGAAAACAAGGTAAGAGACAGGCTCATCATGAGCACACACAGCTGTCACCAGACCATTTTGTTTCCTAAAAGGTTGCTCATTGCACGGTGACCTCTGAGAGGCAGGAGGTACCACTACTAGATCCTCCTTAGAGCAATCCCAGGACAATTGCCAGCGCTGAACGGGCTGGCGTGTTTTAAACCCTGCGTGACTCACTCCTCTGTAGGCTGGAGTGGCAGGTCGAGGTCAGAGACAACAGGAGAGAGGAAGGTGGTTTGTGGAGCTGGGCTGACGCAGAGTCTGGGCTTCTGAGACAAAGGCAAAGACAAAAACAAAACAAAACAAAAACCATGTGGAAGAACTGGAGAGAAAAGAGGCACCAGGAGACTGGGCGCCTGGACCAAATAGGAACCAGGTGCAACTTGAAAATATGCATCTGTTCTGTGTTAACATTTGCCAACTATGCCCATGCTTATACTTCACAGTGTAGCTCTCTACTACCTCCTCCAAACACCTAGAGAGGAAGGTGGCAATTCCACTCCTCTCACAGAGAACAGGGCTTCTGATAATGACAAAACCAAGTGACTTCTGAAGAAAGCTGTATATCTTTCTGATTCAAGGATGCCTGCATTTATACAAATTTGTTTGAGATTTTTAACATTAATGGAAAGAAAGAAATCAGAAAAAATTCTCGAGTTACTCTAAGCTCTATGATCCTACAGGAGATTGTGCAGCAAATCTTAAAGTGCAGATCAAAATGGCTCTGGCCTAAAGTTTATGAATAGACAAGGTTTTAGGTTAAGGAAAGTGTGTTTTTGTGTCCTATGGATTTACAGAAACTAGTCCTAACAAATAATTGACAAGAACAATCGATGGAGAAAACAGCACCACATCACAAATATTTTCTCAATTGATGGTTTTTGAAAAAGTATAGAAAAAAATTCATATGATTGGTTATTTCTCTGATTATCACCATTATCACAATCTTAACTTTCATAATTAAAAAGAAAATTAAGAATATTGACATTTTTTCCTTTGGTAGCCTTGGCCTTAGATAAAAATGGAAATGTGAATATGTTAAAAGTATAGATTTTGTGTACGTCTCTGGAAGGGAGTTTGCTTGCTGGCTAGTTCAATTTTTGACAAAGAAAAATGGGCTGCTCTTGCTTCTTGCACCAAGATGCACTGTTCACAGAGTAAACCAAAAAATGGAAAATTTGTGTTTAAGGCGATAATATCCAACATGATAATTTACTTAGTATAAACTTTCTATTAACTGATAAAATATGCGCCTAATAATTAAAAATATAGCTTTGTAGTAAGAATTTGAAATATTGATATCTAGAAATTCTAACAGAAGCAAGACACTGTAAATTTCATTTCTAGTACTCCATAATTGAAGATATAGTTCTGCTTTACAAAACTCAGTTTTATCCATGCAGTTGTACAGTATTCTAAAGTTCCCCAAAGAAGTGAGGCAAAGTATTTGTGAGGTCGAGCTGCCTCTGTTCCTTCCACAGGGCTGCCATCTGGACTTGTTTATTTGTGTTTCCAACTTTCTGGAACAGGGAGTTTCTCTGTTAGGGACGGGCACCAAGCAAAGGAAGTGTCTTACAGAAGACTATCTTTTTTTTCTTTTTTACTGTATTTTCAAACTTCAAGTTTAGTTTGGTCAAAAGTATCAAATGACTAGCACAATCACAAAATTTAACACAGTTGGAAACCTCAGAATTGTCTTACCAAACACTCTTCCCCATGATGCAAATATTGTTTTCTACATGCTACCCTCTTGTGCCTTTCATATCTTTTTCAAAACACAAACTGTCATTAAGCCTATAGCTATTTGGCCTGGAAATCAAACATTTTTCATGTATCCTTCTACAGATAAGCATTTGATTTAAAAATGAAACAAATATTTCCAAGCAGTTTTTCTGATTTTATAAAGTACATGTGAGCCATACTAGAAAAAAAAGGAGCAAATGACACACAACAAAAATCTTTCAAAATATAATAAAGAAACAAAGCACTAGTGTTCGATTGATTGTACAATCTGATTATGAAGAACAGCTTAAAAATTCACAAACCAACACTTAAAAAAACTAATTGTATCTTGTCTTTGAAACATTTCATTTAAAAAAATAAAATAGAAGTAAAAAGTACCTTGTAAAGTAAAATCCAGCAATACATATTCGTAAGCAAATTCTGTCTTTGTTTCCACTTGTGGTCTCTTCAGGGTAGAAAATATTTTTCCAGGGCTGCTATCATCAGGGTCTTCTAGCTTTCTAAGTCCGCACCCCATGGCAAAATCTGTAAGGAATTAAATTGCAGGATAGGGGAGGGAGGGCAGCAAATTCTGTTGTTTAAGCTGCAAAAAGAAAGTTACGGACTTAACTGCTTTGATTTTTTCAGCTAAACCATAGATACTCAAAAAGAAAACATCTGAGTCCAAAGAAAGGAGCTGGAGACTTTTTCTAGCCATTTTTCTGTAAAGTCGTTGAACCCATGACGATTAAGCTACAGCTCCAGGAGGCTGGGCTTGATCTTAGGAGAAACATGCAAGCTGCTCCAACTTAGCGGAGAATTTCCATGCCACGTCAATTTACAGCCAGCCCCCTACCAGAGTTCTGTCGCTGAGGGCACCAGCGCTGCTTTGTCTATCCCAGTTGGCTGGGTGATAGAAGAGGTGTCCAAAAACGGAAATAAAAAGACAAAAGTGCAACTCAGATGGAATTATTTACAAGGGGAGGATATATTCAGACATGGGGGCATGCAATTCTTCTGTTTTCTCTTTTCCCTCTTTCTGTGCCCACCCCCTCCTTCCTCCGTGCTACTACCGAGAAAGCAGAGAGAGAGAGTGGGAGAGAGAGAGAGAGAGAGAGAGAATGAGAGAGAGAGAGAGAGAAAGAAGGGATGGAAAAAATGGATTCTCAACATGGTTGGAAACAAAAATAATTTCCAGAAAGGAAGTCAGCTTTATGAGGAAACTGTTTCTGGAGTCTAAACTGTGAAAAGTAAAGTTTAAAAAAACCAAATACTTTAGTCTTTAGGTAGCACTTTTGAGGATTTCATTCCACATGAAGGTTCTTTTTGCTGGAAAAATTATATACTAATTAAAACTGCCAAATATAAAAAATTTATCTTAAAATATTTTAATAAAAAGATTTTATTTAATTGCAAAGGAGAGACAGTTCTGTGGATAATTAGTTTCCCCAACATGCTTACAGTTTAAAATAGTCTACTGTTAGAAGGCTTATGATAGTAACTAATAACACTTCTACAGGTCCCGAAGTATCCTTAATTAGAACAAAAACAAAAACAAAAAATGACAAGTTGATTCATTCAGTCTTATAAATTGCCATTTACCTGAAGAACAATTTATAATGGGCCAAATGTAGTGAGTGTTTATCGCATTTTACCATTTACAGGTCAGGTACTATAGAGCACTCATCAAACCTGTGAGCCCAGAATCAGACCACCTGGGTTCAAATGTTGCTTCTAATGCCTACTAGAGACGTCATCTTGGGCAAGTTACCGACCTCTTCAAGTTTCGGTTTCCTCCCCTATAAAATGGAATTAATAATAGTACTTACTTCATAGGCTTGCTATGAAGGTTGAATGAGATAATCTTATCTCATATCTTAACACTATGCCTGGCTAATAGTACAAAATAAACTTGCTAACGTGCTTATATTATAAAACAGTGTTGAGAGTAGTAATAGAAAGGAAGTGATTCTGCCACCACTCCCGTTATTTACAAAATAAACCCCGATCACATTTCAGATTTTAAAGAACACAAGCCTGAAAAGATTTTTCAATGACATTGAAGAGTGTACACGAAAACTCTCAAAGGGGGGACGGATCATTTAGTTTGTAGACCACTATGACCTCTTGTCTCTTCCTTCTGCCTGCTTGTCTTTGAATAGTTTATTTCTCAGAAGTGTTTTCAACAGAGGAAAATTCCATAATCCTTCATTCTCAAGGACAAGCATGGTTGGTGGTAAGAAATTTCTGGGCAAATTTGTCTAAAAAGACAGTAGCCTCTGACCCAGTGTGACTCATTTGGCCATTCACAGTGCTTCCATGCCTGTCATTTTTCATGTCCCTTTTTGTATGGTGGGCTGTGGGCTGGTAGATGGCAGAAATGGAATGTTTGAAGTTCACTCGTCCCCATTGCAGTGCCCGGAAGATTATTTATTTAATACTCATTATGTTTATTAAGTGCCTGCTATATTCCAGGCACTGAACTAGATGCTGGCTGGGTACATAAGATGACTAAACATGGCCTCTGCCTTAAAGAAACTTATGGTTTAACGTGGAAGACGGATTTATAAACAGATAATTTCCATATGATTTGGTAGCTGCTGAGATAGAAGTATGCACAGGATGCTAAAGAAACCCAAGAAGGGGACCCTAACTTAGCTTTGAGGATGATATACGAGCTGTCTTGAAGGATGAATATGCATAAGATAGATAAAGAAAGGTGGGGAGCATGTGCCAGGAAAAGGGAAAAGCATGAGCAATGTCACAGAATCCTGAAACGGTTGGCATGAACCTGAAGGAACATGAAGCAGTTGAAAATTACCAGAACATAAAATTTGAAAGAAGACTAAGCTAAATAAGTAAGGGAGGCAAGAGCTATGTTGTAATGCATCTTATATGCCATATAAAGAGAATTTGGGCTTCATTTTGTAGGCAACAAAGGAGGGTCAAATAATTAAATGGAAAAATCAAAGGAGGAATTTGAAGTGGGCAAGTACATCAGTTTCTATTTTCCGTGGGTCACTGTGGTTGCTCTGAGGAAGATGGTCTTAAAGGGAGTGAGAATGGAGGGTGATCAGTCAGAGTACTGCAGTAGTCCAGCTGAGAGCTGATGACTATAGGAGTGAATGAATATGGTCCATCAAGTCCTTAAAGAATTTCTATTATCTTTAGTAAAATAAACTACAGTTCCTTTAGTTCACAAATGAGTCATCGCTTAATCATTTTTCTCTCCAAAAGTCCAACAAAATAAAATTTTACTTGACCTTAATGATATTTCAAGAACACATTTCCATGTATCAATATGGCACACATTCCTGCTATTTTAACAATTATATGGGATTTCCTTGTATTACTACAATGTTTAATAAGTAACATTTTGGCTATTTTCAAATTTTTATGGTGAAGATTTTGATAAAGATTACTTTTTTCCCCACTTTGGATTATTTCCTAAATACTTGGATTCTACTTCATATACGGTCAAAGGAAATAGTGTACTTACAAGGAAATCAGTTAGAAAGTAATAAGAGGGCCAGCCGTGTGGCTTAGCGGTTAAGTGTGCGCGTTCCGCTACTGGCGGCCCAGGTTCGGATCCCGGCGCGTACAGACACACCGCTTCTCCGGCCATGCTGAGGCCGCGTCCCACAGACAGCAACTAGAAGAATGTGCAACTGTGACATACAACTATCTACTGGGGCTTTGGGGGAAAAAAAAAAAGAAGGAGGATTGGCAATAGATATTAGCTCAGAGCCGGTCTTCCTCAGCCAAAAGAGGAGGATTAGCATGGATGTTAGCTCAGGGCTGATCTTCCTCACAAAAACAACAACAACAACAACAACAACTGTATTTTCGTCAGTAAGCTTTTGTTGGTTATCACATATATTTGCTCCACACCTCTTTAATGTCTGTATATTTTTTTCAATTATTTTATTGAGGTCATAATAGTTTATAACATTGTGTAATTTCAGGTGTACATTATTGTTTATCAGTTTCTGTATGGACTGCATTGTGCTCACCACCAATAGTCTAATTTTTATCTGTCACCGTAGATATGTGCCCCTTTACCCCTTTCACCCACCCCCAACTCCCATCCCCTCTAGTAACCACTAATCTGTTCTCTTTATCCATGTGTTTGTTTATCTTCCACATATGAGTGAAATCATGTGGTGTTTGTCTTCCTCTGTTTAGCTTATTTCACTTAACATAACACCCTCAAGGTCCATCCATGTTATTGCAAATGGGATGATTTTCTCTTTTTTTATGGCTAAGTAGTATTGCATTCTATATATATACCACATCTTCTTTATCCATTCATCTGTTGCTGGGCACTTGGGTTGCTTCCACATCTTGGCTATTGTAAATAATGCTGCAATGAACATAGGGGTGCATAAGTCTCTTTGAACTGTTGATTTCAAGTTCTTTGGATAAATACCCAATAGTGGGAAAGCTGGATCATGTGGTATTTCTATTTTTAATATTTTGAGAAATCTCCATACTGTTTTCCATAGTGGCTGCACCAGTTTGCATTCCCACGAGCAGTGTATGTATGAGGGTTCCCTTTTCTCCACATCGTCTCCAACATATGTTATTTTTTGTCTTGGCAATTATAGTCATTCTAACAGGTGTGAGGTGCTATCTCATGGTAGTTTTTTTTTTTTGTTTGTTTGTTTTGTGAGGAAGATAAGCCCTGAGCTAACATCCATGCTAATCCTCCTCTTTTTGCTGAGGAAGACCGGCTCTGAGCTAACATCTATTGCCAATCCTCCTCCTTTTTTTCCCCAAAGCCCCAGTAGATAGTTGTATGTCATAGTTGCACATCCTTCTAGTTGCTGTATGTGGGATGCGGCCTCAGCATGGCCGGAGAAGTGGTGCGTCAGTGCGTGCCCGGGATCCGAACCCAGGCCGCCAGTAACGGAGCGCTCGCACTTAACCGCTAAGCCACAGGGCCAGCCCTCTTGGTAGTTTTGATTTGCATTTCCCTGATGATTAGTGATGTTGAACATCTTTTCATGTTCCTGTTGGCCGTCTGTAAATCTTCTTTGGAAAAATGTCTGTTCATATCCTCTGCCCATTTTTTGATTGGGTTGTTTGTTTTTTTGTTGCTGAGTTGTGTGAGTTCTTTATATATTTTGGAAATTAACCCCTTGTTGGATATATGATTGGCAAATATTTTCTCCCAGTTGGTGGGTTGTCTTTTCATTTTGTTCACAGTTTCCTTTGCCTTGCAGAAGCTCTTTAGTCTGATGTAGTCCCATTTGTTTGTTTTTTCTTTTGCTTTCCATGCCTGTGTAGACATGGCATTCGAAAAGATGCTTCTAAGACCAGTGTCAAAGAGTATACTGCCTATATTTTCTTCTAGGAATTTTATGGTTTCAGGTCTTAAATTCGAGTCTTTAATCCATTTTGAGTTAATTTTTGTGTATGGTGTAAGATAATGGTCTACTTTCATTCTTTTGCGTGGAGCTGTCCAGTTTTCCCAACACCATTTATTAAAGAGACTGTCCTTTCTTCCTTGTATGTTCTTGGCTCCTTTGTTGAAGATTAGCTGTCCATAGATGTGTGGTTTTATTTCTGGGCTTCAATTCTGTTCCATTGATCTGTGTGTCTGTTTTTGTGCCAGTACCATGCTGTTTGGATTACTATAGCTTTGTAGTATATTTTGAAGTTAGGGATTGTGATGCCTCCAGCTTTGTTCTTTTTTTCTCAGGATTACTTTAGCTATTCAGGGTCTTTTGTTGTTCCATATAAATTTTAGGATTCTTCTATTTCCATGAAGAGTGTCATTGGGATTCTGATTGGGACTGCACTGAATCTGTAGATTGCTTTAGATAATATGGATATTTTAACTATGTTTATTCTTCCAATCCACGTGCATGGAATATCTTTCCATTTCTTTATGTGATCTTCAATATCTCTCAATAATGTCTTATAGTTTTCAGTGTGTAGGTCTTTCACCTCATTGGTTAAACTTATTCCTAGATATTTTATTCTTTTTGTTATGATTGTAAATGGGATTGTATTCTTGACTTGTCTTTCTGCTAGCTCGTTATTAGTGTATAGAAATGCAACTGATTTTGTAAGTTGATTTTGTACCTTGCAACTTTGCTGTATCTGTTGATTATTTCTAATTGTTTCCGGTGGATTCCTTAGGGTTTTCTATATATAGATAGGATCATGTTGTATGCAAACAGCGAGAGTTTCACTTCTTTATTGACAATTTGGATACCTTTTATTTCTTTTTCTTACCTAATTTCTCTGGCCTAAACCTCTAGTACTATGTTGAATATGAGTAGTGAGAGTGGGCACGCTTGTCTTGTTCCTGTTCTCAGAAGGATGGCTTTCAGTTTTTCACCATTGAGTATGATGTTGGCTGTGGGTTTGTAATATATGGCCTTTACTATGTTGAGGTACTTTCCTTCTATACCCATTTTATTGACAATTTTTATCATACATAGATGTTGGATCTTGTCAAATGCTTTCTCTGCCTCTATTGAGATGATCAGGTGACTTTTATTCCTCATTTTGTTAATGTGGTATATCACATTGATTGACTTGTGGATATTTTATCATCCCTCTCTGTGTCCCTGGTATAAATCCCACTTGATCATGGTATATGATCCTTTTAATGTATTGCTGTATTCAGTTTGCCAATATTTTGCTGAGGATTTTTCCATCTATGTTCATCAGCAATATTAGCCTGTAATTTTCCTTCTTTGTGTTGTCCTGTCTGGTTTTGGTATCAGGGTGATGTTGGCCTCATAGAATGAGTTAGGAAGCATTCCGTCTTCTTCAATTTTTGGAATAGTTTGAGAAGGATAGGTATTAAATCTTCTCTGAATGTTTGGTAGAATTCTCCAGAGAAGCCATCTGGTCTTGGACTTTTGTTTTTTGGGGAGGTTTTTGATTACTGTTTCAATTTCTTTACTTGTGATTGGTCTATTCAGATTCTCTTTTTCTTCTTGATTCAGTTCTGGGAGGCTGTATGAGTGTAAGAATGTATCCATTTCTTCTAGGTTATCCAAATTGTTGGCATATAGTTTTTCATAGTATTCTATTATAATCCTTTGTATTTCCATAGTATCCATTGTAATTTTTCCTCTTTCATTTCTAATTTTTTTGAGCCTTGTCTCTTTTTTTCTTAGTGAGTCTGGCTAAGGGTTTGTCAATTTTGTTTATCTTCTTAAAGAATGAGGTCTTAGTTTCATTGACCCTTTCTACTGTTTTTTTTTTTTTGATCTCTATTTCATTTATTTCTGCTCTTTTTTTTTTAAATTTTTTGTTTATTGCAGTAACATTGGTTTATGACATTGTAAAAATTTCAGGTGTACATCATTGTACTTCTATTTCTGCATAGATTACATCATGTTCACCACCAAAATACTAATTACAACCCATCACCACACACATGTACCAAATTAGCCCTTTCACCCTCCTCCCTCCCCCCTTCCCCTCTGGTAACCACCAATCCCATCTCTGTCCCTATGTGTTTGTTTATTGTTGTTATTATCTACTACTTAATGAAGGAAATCATACGGTATTTGACCTTCTCCCTCTGACTTATTTCACTTTGCATTATACCCTCAATGTCCATCCATGTTGTCACAAATGGCTGGATTTCATCGTTTCTTATGGCTGAGTAGTATTCCATTGTGTATATATACCACAGCTTCTTTATCCATTTGTCCCTTGATGGGCACTTAGGTTGCTTCCAAGTCTTGGCTATTGTGAATAACGCTGCAATGAACACAGGGGTGCATGTACCTTTGCAAATTGGTGTTTTCAAGTTCTTTGGATAAATACCCAACAGTGGAATAGCTGGATCATATGGTAGTTCTATCCTTGATTTTTTGAGGAATCTCCATACTGTTTTCCATAGTGGCTGGACCAGTTTGCACTCCCACCAGCAGTGTATGAGAGTTCCCTTCTCTCCACATCCTCTCCAACACATGTTGTTTCCTGTCTTGTTAATTATAGCCATTCTGACAGGCGTGAGGTGATATCTCATTGTAGTTTTGATTTGCATTTCCCTGATAGTGATTTTGAACATCTTTTCATGTGTCTGTTGGCCATCTGTATATCTTCTTTGGAGAAATGTCTGTTCAGGTCTTTTGCCCATTTTTTAATTGGGTTGGTAGTTTTTTTTGTTGTTGAGATGCATGAGTTCTTTATATATTTTGGAGATTAAGCCCTTATCAGAAGTATGGTTTGCGAATATCTTCTCCCAATTTTTAGGTTGTCTTTTCGTTTTGTTGATGGTTTCCTTTGCTGTGCAGAAGCTTTTTAGTTTGATGTCGTCCCATTTGTTTATTTTTTCTATTGTTTCTCTTGCCCGGTCAGACGTGGTGTTTGAAAAGATGTTGCTAAGACCGATGTCGAAGGGCGTACTGCCTATGTTTTCTTCTAGAAGTTTCACAGTTTCAGATCTTACATTCAAGTCTTTAATCAATTGGGAGTTAATTTTTGTGTATGGTGTAAGGTAAGGGTCTACTTTCATTTTTTTGCATATGGCTATCCAGTTTTTCCAACACCATTTGTTGAAGAGACTTTCTTTTCCCCATTGTATGTTCTTGGCTCCTTTGTCAAAGATTAGCTGTCCATAGATGTGTGGGTTTATTTCTGGGCTTTCGATTCTATTCCATTGATCTGTGTATCTGTTTTTGTGCCAGTACCAAGCTGTTTTGGTTACTATAGCTTTGTAGTATATTTTGAAATCAGGGAGTGTGATACCTCCAGCTTTGTTCTTTTTTCTCAGGATTCCTTTAGCTATTCAGGGTCTTTTGTTGTTCCATATAAATTTTAGGATTCTTTGTTCTATTTCTGTGAAAAATGTTGTTGGCACTTTGATAGGGATTGCATTGAATCTATAGATGGCTTTAGGAAGTATGGACATCCTAACTATGTTAATTCTTCCAATCCAAGAGCACGGAATATCTTTCCATTTCTTTGTGTCTTCTTCAATTTCTTTCAGAAATGTTTTATAGTTTTCGGCGTACAGATCTTTCACCTCTTTGGTTAAGTTTATTCCTAGGTATTTTATTCTTTTTGTTGCAATTGTAAATGGGATGGTATTCTTAATTTCTCTTTCTGCTACTTCGTTGTTAGTGTACAGAAATGCAACTGATTTTTGTATGTTGATTTTGTATCCTGCAACTTTACCATATTCGTTTACTACTTCTAAAAGTTTTCTGGTGGATTCTTTAGGGTTTTCTATATATAAAATCATGTCATCTGCAAATAGTGACAGTTTCACTTCTTCCTTTCCAATTTGGATCCCTTTTATTTCTTTCTCTTGCCTAATTGCTCTGGCTAGGACTTCCAGTACTATGTTAAATAGGAGTGGTGACAGTGGGCATCCTTGTCTGGTTCCTGTTCTTAGAGGGATGGCTTTCAGTTTTTCACCATTGAGGATGATATTAGCTGTGGGTTTCTCATATATGGTCTTTATTATGTTGAGATACTTTCCTTCTATACCCATTTTATTCAGAGTTTTTATCATAAATGGATGCTGTATCTTGTCAAATGCTTTCTCTGCATCTATTGAGATGATCATGTCATTTTTATTCTTCATTTTATTAATGTGGTGTATTACATTAATTGATTTGCAAATGTTAAACCATCCCTGCATCCCTGGAATAAATCCCACTTGATCATGGTGTACAATCTTTTTAACATATTGTTGTATGCGATTTGCTAGTATTTTGTTGAGGATTTTTGCATCAATGTTCATCAGTGATATTGGCCTGTAATTTTCTTATTTTGTGTTGTCCTTGTCTGGTTTTGGTATCAGGGTAATGTCTCTGCTCTAACTTTTATTATTTCCCTCCTTCTGTTGACCTTGGGCTTTGTTTGTTCTTCTTTTCTAGTTCTGTTAGGTGTAATTTAAGATTACTTATTTGAGATTTTTCTTGTGTGTTGAGGTGGGCCTGTATTGCTATGAATTTCCCTCCTAGAACTGCTTTTGCTGCATTGCATAAGAGTTGGTATGATGTATTTTCATTTTCATTTGTCTCCAGGTATTTTTTTGTTTTCTCCTTTGATTTCTTCATTGACCCAATGGTTGTTCAGTGGCATCTTGTTTAGTCTCCCCATATTTGTGACTTTCCTAGCTTTTTTCTTGTAGTTGATTTCTAGTTTCATAGAATTGTGGTCGGAAAAGATATTTGATATGATTTCAATCTTCTTAAATTTATTGCAGCCTGCCTTGTTTCCCAACATATGGTCTATCTTTGAGAATGTTCCATGTGCACTTGAGAAGAATGTGTATTTTGCTGTTTTTAGATGGAATGCTCTTTCTATGTGTATTAAGTCCATCTGGTCTAGTTTTTTGTTAAGTCCACTATTTTCTTGTTGACTTTCTGTCTGGATGATCTATCCATTGATATAAGTGGGATGTTGAGTCCCCTACTATTATTGTTTTGATGTTAATTTCTCCCTTTAGGTCTGTTAATCATTGCTTTATATACTTTGGTGCTCCTGTGTTAGGTGCATATATATTCATAAGTGTAATGTCCCCTTGGTGGAACATCTCTTTCATCATTATAGACTGCCCCTCTTTGTCTCTCACTGCCTTTTTTATCTTGAAGTCTTTCTTGTCTTATATAAGTATGGCAACACCTGCTTTCTTTTGCTTGCCATTTGCATCATCTTCCATCCCTTCACTCTGAGCCTGTGTTTGTCTTCAGAGCTGAGATATATTTCCTGGAGGCAGCATATTATTGGGTCTTGTTCTTTAATCCATTCAGCCACTCTGTGTCTTTTGATTGGAGAATTCAATCTATTTACATTTAGAGTGATTATTGATATATGAGGGCTTAATATGCCATTTTATCTCTTGCTTTCCAGTTGTTCTATATTTCCCTTGTTTCTCTTCCCTTGTATTTATGACTGCCATTTTAGTTTGGTGGTTTTCTGTTATGGTTTTCTCAGTTTTCTCTTTATTTATTATTTGTGTCTCTGCTGTGATTTTTTGTTTAGTGGTTACCATGAGGTTTGTATAAAAGATCTTGTAGATTAGATAGTCCATTTTCTGACAGCCTCATATCTCCATTAGCCTAAGCAGGTTCCATCCCTTTCCTCTTCCCCATCAAAGGTTTTGCTGTCACAAATTATTCTGTTTTAACAGTGTTGTGAGTTTGTGTTTAAAATGAAGTGTTCATAGTTACTTTTTTTCCTGAGGAAGATTCGCCCTGAGCTAACATCTGTCGCCAATCTTTCTCTTATTTTTGCTTGAGGAAGATTAGCCCTGAGCTAACATCTCTGTCAATCCTCCTCTATTTTGTATGTGGGTCACTGCCACAGCATGGCTGCTGAGTGGTGTAGGTCTGTGCCCAGATCTGAACCTGCGAACTCAGGCCACTGAAGCAGAGTACACCGAACTTAACCACTATGCCACGGGACTGGCCCCCCCATAGTTATTTTTGATGTTTCTCATCTCTTTATCTTTTATGTTATAATTAAGTGTTTACTAACCTGTTTTAACAGAAAGCTGCAATTTTCTGATTTTGTCTATTTATCTCCTTGCTCAAGGCTTTGTAAACCTTTGCCTTTTTGTTTCAGGTGTGAGGGCATCCTTGATCATTTCTTGTAAGGGAGGTCTGGTGGTGATGAACTCCCTCAGCTTTTGTTTATCTGGGAAAGTTTTTATTTCTCCATCATATCTGAAGGATAGTTTCTCTGGATAGAGTATTCTTGGTTGGAAATTTTTGTCTTTCAGTATTTTGAATATATCATTCCTGTCTCTCCAAGCCTGTAAGGTTTCTGCTGAGAAATCTGCTGAAAGCCTGATAGGGGTTCCTTTGTAGATATTCTCTTCTGCATTGCTGCCCTTAATATTTTTTCCTTGTTACTGACTTTTGCCATTTTTACTATTATATGCCTAGGAGAAGGTGTTTTTTGCATTGATGTAATTAGGAGTTCTATTGGTTTCACATACTTGTAAATCCAGTTCCTTCCCCAGGTTTGGGAAGTTCTCAGCTATTATTTCTTTGAACAAGCTCTCTGCTCCTTTCTCCCTCTCTTCTCCCTCCGGAATACCTATAATCCTTATGTTGCATTTCCTAATTGAGTTGGATATTTCTCGAAGAGTTTCTTTATTTTTTTTAAAGTCTTAGTTCTCTCTCCTCCTCCACCTGAAGCATTTCTATATTTCTAGCCTCTAAATTATTAATTGTCCTCCATAACACCAGCTGTATTTTTTAAGGCTTCTAGATTTTTTTTTCTCATTCATTGTGTTCTTTGTCTCCAAAATTTTTTTTAGAGCTTCAATATGTTTTGTGAAGAATTCCTTCTGCTCATTAATTTTATGAGCTCACTGAACTGTCTTTCTGAATTTTCTTGTAACTCGTTGAGTTTCTCTATGATAGCTATTTTGAATTCTCTGTCATTTAGATTATAGAGTTCTGCGACTTCAGGATTGGTTTCTGGAGACTTGTCATTTTCCTTCTGCTCTGGAGTGTTAATGTAGTTTGTTATGATGTTTGATGAAGGGATTCTTTGCTAGAACACAGTGGTAGTATCATGTTGCAGATTCCACCTGCCACCACTTGGTGGGGGGAGAAGGACCTGTGTTTTCTGAAGCCACTGCATCTGCTGGAAGTTGTGCCAATAGGGCTCATCTGCACTTGCCCACCGGCCACAGCCACTTGGCAGGTCACACATGCATGCACAGGTGCTCTGGTGTGGGTTGGCTGCCTTAGCCGGGGACTGGCTGAGCTCGTGTGCTAGGCGGTGGGGGAGGGTGTTTTCTTTTGCCTGCACCCAGGCCCACTCTACAATCACCGGTGGTTCCCCTGGGCTGCTGTGCTCAGTGGGGGTGTCCACACAGTGGCTGAGCCATGCCACTTGGTGCAGAGTGTTCCCATGGGCAGTCTTCAACTCGGAAAGTGAAAGCATTCGCATGCAGGCCTGTCTGCCCTCTCCCCTGCTGCATCCTCTTACAGTCGCATGCTGGCTGCTGCGTGAGGACCTGCGACCCAGATCGCTGCCACTGGGGAGGAGGAGGGGATCTGCTCACCTCTATCCACCGCTTCCCGGGGATCCCGTACCCCCACTTTCAGATGTATGGGTGTGTGGATCTCTCAGATGTCCTATTGTGCTTTGCAAGGAATCATCTGTTGGTTAATGAATATCTGTTTGGTTGTAACTTAGAGGGGAGAGATTAAGGGAACAGCTCACTCTGCCATGATGCTGACGTCACTCAATGCATACACATTTTTAAACAAATACTTTCAGTGAAAAAATTTTCCACCTCTCCATTTTGTCCTTAAGAAAAATGTACATTTCTTCAATAGCATATTTCTCCTTTTGAAACAAATGCTCTATTTGCTGGTTTTTGTTTTTTAAATAAATAAACTTGAAATTTTAGAGCAATATTAGGTTCATAGCAAAATTGAGCAGAAAGTACAGAGTTCCCATATATCCCCTGTCACCACATATGCACAACCTTCCACTAATATCCTGCACCACAGTGGTGCATTTGTTACAATCAATGAACCTGCATTGATACATCATTATCACCCAGAGTCCATAGTTTACATTAGGGTTCACTCTATTAGGGTTCAAAACTCATTCTATGAGTTTTGACAAATGTAAAATGACATGTATCCATCATTATAGTATCATACAGAACAGTTTCACTGTCATAAAAATCTGTGCTCCTCCTATTCATCCTCTCCTTACTTCTTAACTCTGATGCATCTGTCAATTGTAATATGAGGGATAAAATAAGGATCTAAGTCAGTTCTCTTCCACCCTGATATCCAACTGTCACAACTACATTTGTTTTCATAGATAATCTTTTATTTATCAGGTTTCTCCAGGTTTGGCATATATTGAGTACTTACAGTAATTAGGATAAACTTTCAGAATAAATGTTTTCTAATACTGGCCATTTTTTTCTGCATGTGATTATATTTATTTGCTGCCAATTGTAGATTTCAGGGTCAGCTTTCAGTTCTGTATTGTAAATGGTGTTTCCCCAAGTGCAGGCTCTTCCGTGGCTGGATATGATGGAGATGTATTATCAATTCTTGTCTGTGTTCTAGTATGGGCTCACTAAGTCCTTGAATGAGTGAATGAACCTTAGGAAAACATTCTCCATAACTGGTAGCATATTAATCTCATAGTTACTAGTCAAGTTTGGATCACCTAAGTTTGCCAAAGTCTTAAAACTTCTAGGAGGTAATTATGTATCATCCAACTCATTCCCTACAGAGAAAAGATTTTGCATAATAGTAGCTTTTAAAGCCAATCTATTTTATGTGGCCCTGCTGCAAAGAAGTAAATTCAACAATAATTCAACAAGTTTTTATGGAGCACCTACTAGATATGTAAGGCATAACATCAACACAGAGATGAAAAAGCCAGTTTATGTTCTCCAGACTTCAAAAGCTAGCAGATCAACATGGAGTTTTAACTATTTAATGTAGTGTTAGTTTCACAATGTAGTCAAGTTTCCTAAGTAATCAATGACTTATTGAAAGTACTACTTATTGAAAAAGCCATTCCCTTTGTTGTGAGTAGAAATGCCACATTCATCACAAACTTAATCGTTACATAGACAAAGATTTGTATTTTGACTTCTTATTTTGTTCTATAGTCTGGCTTCTCAACATTACATATTTAAAATTTTTTATGGCTATATAATCTTTCAATGTCCAGCAGTTCACAAAATTATTCTTTTAAAAAATTATTGACTATTCTTAACTGTTTATTCTTTTAGATCAGAAGTTTTCAAACTATGCATGGCAGATCCCTCTGGTTTCAAAGAGGTGGCAGCTTTGGTGAAGAAAGGGGGCTTGGTCACAAGGGGAAGCCGAGCAGGCAGGGCTCTGTGTCCCCCCACCTCTGTTTCTTCAAACAGAATACCTTAGATTTTATCAGTTTCATACACGAGTAACAACTAAAAAGCCATAATTTTCAGAAAAGGACACCATTTACATTATTGATAAGTGATGTAGTTTCTAGGAATAAATCTACCAAAATATAAGCCAGACTTGTTTGTAGAAAGTTATAAAACTTTACTAAACAGCATTAAAGGAGACTTAAGTAAATGGAGAGACATGCATAGTCATTTTTAGAAACAATATTGTAAATATATCACCTCCCAGTGCTTGACACCTGTAATTGAGCTATAGATTTAATGCAATGGTGACCTTAACCCCAACAGACTTTTTACATGTAATTTGTCAAGTTGATTTTAATATTTATGTGGAAGATAAAAGGGCCAAGAATGTCTACGTTACTTCTGAAAAAGAATAAGGAGGAGAGATTAGTTCTCTCTATATTAAGACTTATTATAAGGCTATGGTAATTAAAGCTGTTTTTAGCATAGCATAGACAAATTTACCACTGCAATAGAATAAAGAGCCTAGAAACAGAAACCTGCATATGTGGAAACTTAATATATGATGCAGGTGGCATGGCAGATCAGTAGGGAAATGGAGCTGAGACAATTGGTTATCTATTTGGAGAAGAAACTGGATCCCCACCTCATAGCATACATAAAAATTTCAATTCTACATACAGAAGTTGAACATCAAAAGCAAAAACTTTATACTCATATGAAAATAAGGATAAATATTTATTCTGACATCAGAGTACTAAAAGTATTTTTAAGGCAAAAAGATAATCATAAAATAATCATAAATGATTAATCATAAAATGAAAATCATTAAGATAAATTTTGATAAATTCCACTATATTAAAATTAAAAACTTCTGTTCATTAAGCTTCTTTAATGTGAAAAGACAAGATACAAATCGGTAGATGGTATGTGCAAAAATATCAACCAATAAGGGAAGAGTATTTAGAATATATAAAGAACTCCTGCAAATAAAGAAAAAAACAAGTCAATAGAAAAATAGACACAAAATATAAAAAGGCACTTCACAGACAAAGAAAAATATATGGTTAATAAGCATATAAAGAGATGCTTAACTTGCACTTCTATTTAGGGACATGCAAATCAAGACCACAGTGAAATAACATTTTATTGTGGTAAAATAAACATAATATAAAATTTACCATTTTAATCATTTTATTTTTATTTTTTTTTGCTTTTTATTATTTTATTTTATTTTATTATTTTTTGCTGAGGAAGATTGGCCCTAGGCTAACATCTGTGCCCATCTTCCTCTACTGTACATGTGGGACGCCTCCCACAGCATGGCTTGATAAGTGGTGCGTAGGTCTACACCCGGGATCCAAACCTGCAAACCCCTGGGCTGCAGAAGCAGAGTGTGTGAACTTAACCATTACGCCACTGGGCTGGCCCCCTTAACCATTTTAAAGTGTATAATTCAGTGGTATTAAGTACATCCACAATATTGAACAATGCTCATCACTACCTAGCTTCAGAACTTTTTCATCACCCCAAGAAGAAAATCTATATTCTTTAAGCATTTATTCTCCATTCTAACCCTCCCTCAGCTGCTGGCAACCACTAATTTCCTTTCTGTCTCTATGCTTTTGTTTATTCTGGATATTTCATATAAATGGAATCTACAAAATCTGGCCTTTTGTTTCTTTAATTTAGCACACTGTTTTAAAGGTTTATCCTTGTGGTGGCATGTATCAGTATTTCATTCCTTTTCATGGCTGAGTAATGTTCCATTGTATGTATATACTACATTTGTTTATCTATTCATCAGATGGTAGATATTTGGGTCATTTCCACCTTTTAGCTATTGTGAACAGTGCTTCTGTGAACATTAGTGAGATAACATTTTATACTTATTTGACTGGCAGATAATTAAGAAGTAGATAATATCAAGCATTGGAGAGATCTCTTTAAGGGTATGTTGCTGATGGGGATGTAAATTTGTTTAACCACGTTGGAAAACAACTTGCCCTTATATTGTGAAATTGAACATTAACATCCTCTATGATCCAGCAATATCCCTCCAGATATATATCCCAGAGAAACTTGAGCATATAAGCACCAGGAGATATATACAAGAAAGTTAATAGCAGTACCGCTCCTGAGAGCAAACAACTTGAACCACTCAAATGTGCATGAACAGCCATTTCTTTCAAGAAGTTCTGCTACAAAGGGAAGAAAAGAAATGGAGCAGTAGTGGGTGTTGAGAATTTTTTCCTTTTTAAGATGGGATTAAAAAATAGCATCTTTGTATGCTGAGGAATTGACTCCAAGAAAAAGGGTGAGGGGTAGGGGGAAGAGAATTGCTGGAGAACCTGACTTCTCAGGCCCTTGGCCTGGATTTGTTTCCTAGTTCTGGAGGGTGCTGCACATATCCTCTAGTTTTAAGTTTTACCTACCCTTCATCTGCCCTTCATAAACTGCTGATGAAATAGAGCACATCAACTAGGTACCCAAAGGATATTTGTTCTACCTAGTGTAACTCTTATAGAGAATTTGACTGGCCCACTTTCCATATTACCACAGAAATCAGATCCCACTTACCTTATGCCTCCATTCATAAATTATTAAACAGTAGTCAAAATGAATTAACTAGAATTACAGGCAAAAACATAGATGAATCTTAGTAACAAACTGTTGACTGAAAAATGCAAGTCGAAGAAGACTACATGTAGTATGACATCCTTTTTTAGACTGTTTAAATAAAAGCAAAATTAATGTGTTGCTTAGACATACTATATGTGTGATAACATAAATGCAAAAGTACAAAATTCAGGACAATGATTACCTCTGGGAGGAAGACAGGAAGGCAAGGAGAAAAAAGCACATAGATCTAAATCGTTGGCAATCTCCTGGTTCAGTGGTTCTCAAACTGTACTATGTGTCAGAATCACCTGGAGAGCTCAGTAAAATCTGGATTGCTGGGTCCCATCCTCGAGTTTGATTCACTAGGTGGAGGCGTGGGGCCTAAGAATACGCCTTTCTAACAAGGTTCCCAATGCTGCTATTGCTGCTCTTCTGGGACCACTTAGAGAACCACTTCTAGTTCTTAGGTTGGGTTGTGGGTTCACAGGTGTTTCATTCCATTTTATTACTAAATAAGTATAGTACTTAAATTAAATGGAAAATAAAAGCTGTCTAGTCAGACAAAAGATGAGACTCTGTCATGAAGGAAGGATTAATATTAATCCAATTCTGGGCTCCTGAGGTATCCCTCCCAAAAAGCTAGGGTTCTGTTACTAAAAGCAAATTTGAAACACTGCTGTAGAAGAGCCTCAAGACCATTTTAAAAGAAAATTACTAACAACTACTTTGAGAAATAAATTTGAAGATTGACTTTCTTATGTGCACAGAGACAACGTATTGCATTCCACCTCCCTGGATCTCAGTAATCTTTGGCACATCACACATCTACCTCTTTTGCTGATTCAACAAAAATTGAGTGTGTTTAGAGAAAAGATTTCTCTTACTTTTTCAGTTCTTATCTTTCCCTCAAGTGCTCTAGACAATTATTTTTCTTCCTTCCTTTCTCCCTCCCTTCTTCCAGGTTTATTGCGTCCACTAGGTTCTGAGATAAAATTTAGATGATATTTCAGATCCCTTCGTTGACCAAGGCATATGTAGAGGCACACTCTGTGTCCTGCAATGTGCCAGCCACTGACTGGGGTTTGAGGAACGCCTGAAGATAAAATTCTCGCCCACCAGGAGCTCAGCCTAGAGAGGAAAACAGATCCACAAACATAAAATTACAACCCAAAGTAAGACACACAGATGTTATAGAAAGATAAAAGATTTAAATGCTTCCATAACCTCTCCCAAGCCCAGTGCCTCAAAGTTATCTTCCTCGCGCGTCCACAATTCCCAGCCCAACGACGAAGCCGGCGGAGGAAGGCGGCGCGGGCGCGGCGGGCGGGGCAGCGGCGGGAGGCGGTGCGGGAGGGGAGGCAGGGGGCGGGGCGGCGGCGGGAGGCGGTGCGGGAGGGGAGGCAGGGGGCGGGGCGGCGGTGGGAGGCGGTGCGGGAGGGGAGGCAGGAGGCGGTGCGGGAGGGGAGGCAGGGGGCGGTGCGGGAGGGGAGGCAGGGGGCGGTGCGGCGGAGGGAGGCGGTGCAGGCGGGGCGGTGGAGAGAGGCGGGGCGGCAGGGGGCGGGGCGGCAGGAGAAGGCGGGGCGGGCGGGGAAGCTGAGGGGGGCGGGGCGGCAGGGGGCGGGGCGGGGCGGCAGGGGAAGGCGGGGCGGGCGGGGCGGCGGAGGGGGGCGGTGCAGGCGGGGAAGCGGACGGAGGCGGGGCGGCAGGGGGCTGGAGCTTGGGGCCGGGCCTCATTGGCTTTCCGGCCGGAAGCGGCGTGCGACAGGCTGCGCATGCGCCCCTCACACGTGCTTCCAGAACGCCCCTGCCGCCGTCTGGTCCCGGCCGGCACCATGCTGCGAGTTTCTGCCTTGAGGCTGCCAGGACGTTCGGGGGCAAGTAGGGTCCTGGTCCTGCAGGACTCGAGTCCACGCCACTACAGTTCGGGTTCTCTCGGTGCCCGCGACGATACCCGCGACGCGCGCGCCTACTTCACGACACCCATTTTCTACGTGAACGCGGCGCCGCATATCGGACACCTGTACTCGGCGCTACTGGCGGACGCCTTGTGCCGCCACCGTCGCCTCCGAGTTCCCAGCGCCGCCGCCACGCGCTTCTCCACCGGTACCGACGAGCACGGCCTGAAGATTCAGCAGGCGGCAGCCGCTGCAGGCCTAGCCCCGATCGAGCTGTGCGACCAGGTCTCTACCCAGTTCCAGCAGCTTTTCCGGGAGGCCGGCATCTCCTCCACCGACTTCATCCGCACCACCGAGGCCCGGCACCGGGTGGCTGTGCAGCACTTCTGGGGGGTGCTGAAAGCCCGGGGTCTGCTCTACAAGGGGCTCTATGAAGGTTGGTACTGTGCCTCTGACGAGTGCTTCCTGCCAGAGGCCAAGGTCACCCGGCAGCCGGGCCCGTCGGGAGACTCGTGTCCCGTCTCTCTCGAGAGTGGGCATCCCGTCTCCTGGACCAAGGAAGAAAACTACATTTTCAGGCTTTCCCAGTTTCGGGAGCCGCTCCAGCAGTGGCTACGGGGCGACCCTCAGGCGATCACCCCCGAGCCATTCCATCACGCAGTCCTTCAGTGGCTGGAGGAGGAGCTGCCGGACCTGTCCGTGTCTCGCAGAAGCAGCCACTTGCACTGGGGCATTCCGGTGCCCGGGGACGATTCGCAGACCATCTACGTGTGGCTAGATGCCTTGGTCAACTACCTTACTGTAATCGGCTACCCAAATGCTGAGTTTAAATCTTGGTGGCCGGCCACCTCTCATATTATAGGCAAAGACATTCTCAAATTTCATGCTATCTATTGGCCTGCTTTTCTCTTAGGGGCCGGCATGAGCCCACCACACCGCATCTACGTCCACTCTCACTGGACGGTCTGTGGCCAAAAGATGTCTAAGAGCTTGGGTAACGTGGTGGATCCCAGGACTTGCCTTGACCGCTATACTGTGGATGGTTTCCGCTACTTTCTCCTTCGGCAGGGAGTCCCCAACTGGGACTGTGATTACTATGATGAAAAGGTGGTTAAGTTACTAGACTCCGAGCTGGCAGATGCTTTGGGAGGTCTCTTGAACAGATGCACTGCCAAGAGAATAAATCCTTCCGGGACCTACCCGGCCTTCTGCACCACCTGCTTTCCCAGTGAGCCAGCGCTGGCGGGGCCCTTGGTTCGTGCTCAGGCAGAGGACTATGCTCTGGTGAGCGCAGTGGCCACTTTGCCCAAGCAGGTAGCAGACCACTATGATAACTTTCAGATCTATAAGGCTCTGGAGGCAGTATCCAGCTGTATCCGGCAAACGAATGGCTTTGTCCAAAGGCATGCACCATGGAAGTTGAACTGGGAGAGCCCAGTGGATGCTCCCTGGCTGGGTACTGTGCTTCATGTGGCCTTGGAATGTTTGCGAGTCTTTGGAACTTTGCTCCAGCCTGTCACCCCAAGCCTAGCTGATAAGCTACTATCCAGGTTGGGGGTCTCTGCCACAGAGAGGGGCCTTGGAGAGCTCTACTTCTTGCCTCGATTCTATGGACATCCATGCCCTTTTGAAGGGAGGAGGTTGGGACCTGAGACTGGGCTCTTGTTTCCAAGACTGGACCAGTCCAGAGCCTGGCTGGTGAAAGCCCATAGGACCTAGAAACTCAGTTCTTATTGGCTTGTGGTAAAAAGACAAATGTGTTATTTTCTTATTTTGCATTTTCAGGAAAAGTTATACTAAATGTTTTCTAAAGTGTTGCATCAAATGAGCACATAAGCAATGTCCCTGTGAAAAGGGGTTTGTAGCTTTTCAGCTGCTTACCCCTACTCTTCAGTTCTCTGTGCCCATTAACCACTGTCCTTTGCACACCAGTGTCGGTGTCTCCAGGGGAAAGATGGGTAAGAGACAACTTTGCTGATAATATTCCTCCTTATTGTGCCTCCTTCCAAACCACAGTAGTGTTATTTGCCCAACTACCTCTCATGGCTTGTTTTTCATTGGCCTGGCCTCTGCTGGGCAAATTAGTGAGAGTGGGGGTTGGAGGCCCCCTACCTCATCTTTTACAGGGCAGCCCTATTTTGTTATATATGTTGGGTCTCCTATTAAAAAGAGATTTTTATTAAACCTTTAAAAACCAGTGTCTTAGACTAGATGACTCTTGCCCATGTAAGTTCTTAAAACCATGACTTAAGTTAATAGTCCAATAGTTGTGCTTGTAACATTACACTTCAACCAGCAGATGGCTCTAGTCTCACATATTTAATTACCTAACATTGAGGTTTCAGAATATTTAGAATAAATTAGTTTTCTGCTTTCTAATTTTGCTGAATTTAAATTTGAAGAAAATTTTTATTTCTTTTCTTAAGGGATAAATGCGATGGCTACTGTTTTATGGAAAGCAATAAACAAAAGATCAGAATTCTGTTTTTTCAGACTACTGAAAAAGGACATTTACGGTATTAAATGTTTAGTAAGCTAATAAGTAAATGTATCAAGTTTGGACAATCTATGATAAATTATAAAGCTCTCTTGAGGTACTTGGTATGTTAAAAATTTTAAACTTTAATAACATTAGGTTTACGGGTATGATTTAAAAAATCTGTAAGTCCAAAAGGGCAATATATTTTTTTAATATTTCTTAGTCTTAATTTTGTTATCCACATATATAATTTACCTTACATGATTTCTTTTGGTCAATCAGGATCTATAATATAATATATAGAAATTGTGGAATAGTAATTATAAATGTTAATATGTTTACTTTCAAGTAGTTTTTACTGATTATTTCTTTTACTCTTTTTACTTAAGTTATTAAAGTTTAAAAGTTTGTAAGTACCTTATTCAGATCCCTTCTGTTGCATTTGTTAAAGGATGGTGAAGGGAGGAAATCATCAATGCTCTAGGAATCTCAAACTGGATTTAGGGATCTGTTCAAGGCTCCATAAGAGAACACCACAGAGAAGATGTTAAGGTATCAGTTTATACAATGACTACAACACAGTAAGCCAGTGTTATATCTCATAAGTGATTGAACAGCTAGGCCAAAGTTTAAAATGAGAACTTGCCTTGAAATATCCATTCTAAGCAAGGTAGCAAGCAGAGAGGGCTCACTATGAAGTAAACTGTTGTGCTAGCAGTCCCCCCAGATTTATTCTAGGTGCTACTACTCAGCTGCAGTTCCTGTTTATTAATAAGTGTGGTGAGAGATTTCTGGTTGGTTGGAAATACTGCTTAGGAAAGAATGCTTCAAGGCATTCTAAAGGTGGAAGGACCGTTTCTACGAATGTCCCTTCAGACCCTCCTTATTATTCATAATGGAATCCTGGGCTTTCCATATGACATATTCCAGTTACCTGCTGGGATTACTTAGGCAGATTACTGGGGCCTAGGATGGAGTATATCTCCTAGGGCTGGATAGAGGAGAGTGGTGCAAGAGATGGGATGTGTTTACATAGATGAAGGAAAAAAGACTTAGAAGACCAGTGGTATGATAACCTCTGCCTTTGAAGTGCCCTTATAGCAGTCTTACAGTTCCTATTATGAACGGAGAGACCGTGTCTTCCACTTCAGTGGTCTGTCTTATGGTCAATACACTGGACCTTGGCTTGCTGTGTGTTAATGGAGTTCCTTTTGTGCAGTCTGTCATTTATGCAGGCACTTAATTGGCTACCAGAATATCTGTGGTACTGGAGGGCACAAGGGAATAGGGGAACCAAAGAGGAAAGGGCATAATTATTACAGAGGACAGGATATTTTGAGTGAAGAAGAGTGGTAAGTTGGATCTGATTTATTCTGTGGTGATATGGAAGATGAACCAGTTGATTCTCTGTAGGAGGCAAAATAGGTAAAGCAAATATCCTTTGGGTACTCAGTTGATATGTTCAGTTTGATCCAGCAGTTTAAGAATGGCAAGTGGAGGATAGGTGAAACTTAAAACTGGAGGGCAAGCACTTCCAAGAGAGGGGGCATCCTAACCACTTCTGGGAGATGATGATGGCAAATTTGTAGACATCTAAGAATCTCCCTACTCCAGAACTGTTAACACCTTATGTAGCATCTTATGGATCCCTTGACCAGAAAGGAATTTTCTCCCAAATACTACCCTTGAGGCTTTAAAATATTCATTTTTGGGTATTCTCGGAGGCAGTGCTGCAGGAGGTGATAGAGGACTGGTCAGGTGTTCCCGGAATGTCATGTTGAAGTAATTACAAGCTGTCAACTCAGTAGACTATAGTCCTATCTCTGAAGTCATGCAAGAAGTTGTGGGCCACGTATATTTAAGTGGCACCATTGTATACTGGAGGGCTTTTCCACAAGTGAACTCATAGATTAGGCTCCTCATACATCAGAAGATCTATGGTTGTATAGAGGTCAAGAATAGGCAGTAACTAATAGATATAATTTCTGATTTCATTGAAATAGCAGTTATTCTGGAAGTAGGCCTCACTATTTTTCTTAAGGACTTGTGTGATTGTAGGGGCTGAGAAGGGCCTGATAAATTGAATATTAACTTGATGCCAAAGTACTCAAGAAGGCCTAGGCTGGAACATGGGCCCTGAGGCACAGGTCTTTTTTTTCGCAGTTGTACCTGTGATAGGGACACAGATCTTTAGATCTAAGTTCTGAAACTGAAGTAAAGCCTGTAGTTGGTGAGGCTGTATGCCTCTAACTAGGATGACTTATAATCATTAAGTAGCTTGGGCAGCAGGTGGCAGTACCAAGCATTCAACAGAATCCTCCTTGAGCATTACGGTAGGGATGGTTTCCTGGATCTGTGACTGCCCCAGCCCTAGTGAGTATATAGTTGCAGTGTCGGCCTGCATTAGTGTAACCTTGAGTTATGGGGGAGGCCATGCCTTTTGACTAAGACTTGGTCCATAAAGCTGCTGTATGATAATCTATAATTACCTCCTGGAGGCAATTCCTTGCTATTCATAGTTCTACCAGATATAAAACAACTGTTCTTATTGGTGAGTTCTAGGTGCTGTAAACCTTGGTGGGTCCTTGCCCTCATCTTTTGCTAGAGTGAATAATATCAGTGGACCTAAAAGGGTGTGGACATAGTGACAGCCATGTGTCTATTTTTGCAGCAAAGGTTTAGTAGTTCAGAGAGCTTGGGGGGAGCTAGGCACAGGCTGAGGTAACCAAGAGCACAGCTTAGGGGGCTCACTTCTCAAAGAAAGCCTTTGAGTCCCTTGCAAAACTAAGACAGCATGAAATATGTTATTTCAGCACAACACAGCTGGCCCTGCCCCTTCCTCTTGCAGGAGCTCTGGAGAGGTTTGGTTGACTTCTGTCAGTAGGAACATACCTCATCCTATTGGTTAATAGGTTATTATTGCTAGAAGGGCCAGAACAGTAACAACCAAGTTAATTAAGGTTAATTAGTGGGGATTTTAACCTTCCAAGAATAGTGTCTTCCTCTTTTTTGAGACAGAGGATAAGAGAAGCCCAGCCTAAGTTGCTTTCCTCTCTCACCAAGAACTACTTTGAGCTGAGGGGAAGGGACTAACCAGTTTAGAGGTGAAATTGGCTTCTTCTCCTTAGTTTTCAGGTAGTCCTGGGTTACCCAGTACAGATCCTCTGAATTAAGGGAACCACCTAACAGGGAAGAGTTGACCATATTTAAAATATTCTGCTTAAAATTATATCACCATAATCAGTTTCTGCATTTTCATGATGAGGAAAGGAAATTGGGAAGAGCTACACACCAAGAGGATCTTCCTATGGCCTTGGCAACTAGAAATAATACACTCTCTAATTTGCCTCTTGTCATGAATAGCTATTGGGAGGTTTAGCAGTACTTGGATCTCCACCAAAGTAAGGTGAGGCTACAGTATAGAAGTTCCATCCTTGCCTATGAACTGAATTTCACTCCCACTTGGTTATGTCACAGTTTACTTACCATGGATTTTAATAAGTCCACAGCTCCTCACTTAAGAACAGGATAATATGAGATGTCAGGACATTTTAGGAAACCTAGTGCGCCATCTGCAAGAAGAAAATTATAGCTCCAAGGAGAGATAAGCCCTGCCTTCAAGTCATTAAGGATTTCTAGATGAGACATCTGCAAAGGGCGTAGAAGACTCACTGGGTAAGCTGGAGGGACAGCTCTAGGAATAACTATGGAAATGGACGATGCCACTTTTCTTAGTGTATGATAGGGGAAAATGGTCCTAATGTCACTGTGCTACCACTCCTAAGGCTAGGCCTTGTGCATGTACCCCTCATTAGTTGACAATCACTGGTTTGTGGGATTACACATGAAGATGAACCTTCAAAAACTAGTTTAGGATCGACTGTTATACACTGGAATCATTGTTCTCTTAATTCAATACATTGAATAAAAATATGACCAATTACACATTTTTTCTTGATTAAAATATTTTTAAAAGGGTAATAACTTTTACTTTGGAACACATTAAATACGAAAGTTTCAGTAGTGTGGTTTCCTTTGAACTAGTTCAGAAGTGTCTCTTGGTTAAAAAGCTATAAATATTAAAAATATAAAGTTAACAAGCATGTTATAAATTTTAGGCTAATGAGTAAAATAATACAAGTAGAATGTATTTCTTCAAGCCATATGAAAAGAAATGTTAAAGAAAACTCAGTCTAACAGAAGACAGGAAGAAGGAAAAAAGGGTAAAGAAAAATGAAAAATATAGTAAAAGAAAACCCTAAGATGGCAGAAATAAATACAAATATATCAGTAATTGTAATAAAATACAATGTCATAGGATGAACCTTCTGTCAAAAGACAGCAGTGTTCAAGCTTAAATTTAAAAAGTTGGCAATATGTAGTTAAAAAGTATATACTTAACAGAAAATAAGACGGGAAGAAACACTAGGCATATATTAACCAAAAGAAAGCTGCTATTGTAATATTAATAGTAAACAATCTATGTTGAGGGGAAAACCATTACTAAAGATAAAGTGAGACAATATAAAAGGAATAATGCATCAGCAAATTATAACAATTATGAACTTGTATGATCTAACAACATAGCCTCAAAATGTAAAAAGCTAAAATTGAAAATGACAAATGTTTAAACAAGTCTGCAAAAAAACGAGACTGCCATTCCCGAGTTCAGAGAAGCCATGCAATGAGAAAGTAAAAATACAATAACTTGCACTAGATATTAGCACTGCAGTCTTCTACCAAGTGTATCATCACTGCTAAATGTAAAAAAAATAAAAATTTTATAGCAGGCAAGGTTTTGTGACTCTACAATTTTGTCTTTTTCCATGTATGCCTCTGAAAATAACAACTTGCTTTTTGAATAGAAATGACAGCAAATATACTTGTTCAGTAAATCCTCTCTATGGATTGTTAAAAGGGGAGAATCCCATGGCCATAATTTTGCCGAATTCTCTAATTGTTAGTTCAGTAATAAGCAAAGGTGACAGGAGAGAACCAACAGTTCTGTGTTCCTTATTTGTATTCTCTCATTTACTTTTCCCATCAACTCTATGAAGTATTATTCTTTCTCTATGTAACTGACAAGAAATTGAGGCACAGAGATTAAGTAACTAGGCTAAGGTTGTACAGCTTGTAAACCAGGAACACCTAGACTCAAATTTGTCTCGATGCCAGAGCCTCAGCACTATCCTTAGCACCAACACCACCATCAATCACTGAGAATATACTGAGGACATTGTATCATGGGGATGAGGAAGTAGTATAATCAGATCCAAAAACTGAAGATGAGAAGTCTTTAAGTAAGAACTCGAACCTTCAATGAAATACATCAATGAGTGTTTCAAGATGAGCAATTAGTTCTTGACAGCTAGATTACGAAACAGATGAGTGCCAAAATAGAAACTTAGAAAAAATACTTAACCTTTATCATGAAATATGTATTTCTCTTTTGCTTTCAATAGTTTCCTTTATTTCCTAAGTCTGCTTATGTGTGCTGGTATAAATTGATAAAAATTTTAATAACTCTATAGTCTCTATTTTTCTTTTTCTTTAAGATTATTTTGTTTCTTATTTTCAGAACACTGTTCCAAATTCTTTAATCCAACAGTACTCCTTTAAGTGAAAGTATGTTGTCATAAATTCATGAATCTAAGTATTCTGAAATAACATTTTACTTTAAATACACATTTATCTCTAAACATGAAAACATATCAATATTCAAGTTTTATTTCAATTAACTATTACTGTAACAAAGCCAGAGATTTTATTAGAGGTCACAAACACTGAAACTTTTCCATACATACAGTTTTAATACAGGTGAACTTATTAAAAGACTCATCTATTTACTAACAATTTAAGTTCTCTGAATTTACTGAACATTTATTACTGTATTCTTAAGATATCTTTCCTAATAAGCCTGCAGAAACCAGATTAGATGCCCCTTAACTCCAGTTATTACCAAAGCAAATACCACCCCATTAGCTAAAGTGCCACATATTAGATAATTCCTGGTAAATTATATCTCATATATGACAGTCAAGACATGTTCTAACTTCCCAAAATTAAAGACTTTATTATGAATTGCATAAAGAATACTATATTTACATTTTTTATGAAATGATAGTTATTGTGTTGGACATGGACTACACCTTGAAGAAGTGTGATGAAACCTATGAAGAATTGTGATGAAACCTATGTTTATATAGGTCTCTTAGCTATCATCTAAATTGTATTTTTAAAAATGTATCAAAAGTATTAAAGTCCTCGCTAACTTGGAAGGCCAAGAACACCTACATCTTTATTCTGTTTTAAATAATTTCTTTAGAACTCTTGTTGAAATTTAAGCTACACAGTCCCCTAGTTAAGCAAGGGATGATGGGTACTTTTTCAGTAATTTTTGCATGGTAGATTATGACTTACTGATAGAATCAGACTGATGCATTATAAAAAACATCCTATATAACATTTTTTTATGTTTCCTTTAAAAATCACTTACTAAAGGAATTTATAAAGGCTTTCATAAAGCAAAGAATCTTCAATCCTGGTAAACTGAAATTACTACATTCACTTTTTATATTTAAATGTCTATAAAACTTATTTTATGGAAACACTCTACATTTTTAAAAAGCAAAACTCTAGTCCTGAGTTCAGTTTCATTTTATAACTCATTACTGGAATGTAATTAGATAAATCAAGTTACAATGTGTAAGAAGCCTATTTTGGTATTATAGAAGAAAATCATAAGTACTAAGATAAAATGAATTATTAAAAAATATGAATGGTTAATTGCATGAAAGCTGATGGTTGGATTTTCATGCCATTTTAAGATCTGCAAGTATTTTTTTTGCTGAATATAAAGGAAATATTTTTAACATTCATTATGACATTGTCTGACCTAGTATAAAAGAAATTGTTAGTTAATAATCAAGCCTCAAAATAAAGTTTTTCTTATTAAAATATCCACATAAAAATCAGCCTCTAGAATGTGGTTAATTCATAACAAATTTTAAATAAAACATTTTTGGATGTAACTGATGTCATAAATTAGTTTTCTAGCCTAAGAAGATTATATAGCACTTCTTCCTTTTTCCATAATCCACAGAGACCATCTAAAAGTGGAGCTATCATTTCTGGGACATAAAACCAATATAAATGTAACTGTGTGTAGCTAAGTGTAAAAATTAGGAAATCAACCTAATCTCAGACTGAACAACAAAGGAAAAATAGTGAAAACTTATTGCTTAACATCAAGAGTAGTGAGAAGAGCACTAGGCAAGTTCAACCAAGTTACTAAACACATCATTCGTAAGTTTGTAGAGGTATATGTTTTAAATATTCAATATGTGAAGGTAGGTAAGTCTGAGCTCAAGAGTTTTAAACAAGTCATTCTCTAAAGATAGACACGTAGCTACGGCACAGGCATAAAAATCTATTTTGTAAACATAGGATTGTTGCTGAGTTTATTTACATTTTTCCTTTGGCACAGACATAAGGATATTAAATATTATTTTAATTGAAAGCTCTTCTCACAAACAGTTGGATATAGCCTGAATAAAATAATCCTAAGGTTAACTTTACTGATCAGTAGTTGGGCATACACAGAGCAGGAAAAATTTACATATATTAGTATCTTTTTTTAATAGTTTGCATAATAGGTCAGATACCAATAAGGATTTTAGAAAGTTTCTTTTATGTGTTGCTAAAAATGTGTTATATAAGTGGATACTGTGTAGCTTTCTTTGCTTTGGTACCAAAGTTAGACATGTTAAAAACAAAGATCCTAGTATGATTAGCAAGAAACACATTGAAAGTATTAAAAATTGTTAATGTGTATTTTAAAATTATTATCCTTTGGATGTTTTCTCAAAACATCAAAGGAAAAAATATGCTTTTTAGGCAATACTTTTTGTATTAATCAAACATTTCAATATACTACTATTGGTCATTTCAGAACTATATGAGCCTAAGGGTGCGGCTTTAGTCTCTGTATCTTTGTTCATTTTTATATTATGACTTGTAGTAAAAAGAGCCTTGGTGATTAAAAGCTAAAACATTGATCTCTTATAGTTATTAAAGCTGTTTTTGCTATCTTGGATATGTTACATTATCTATAAAAATAAGAGCAAAATATCACAATTTAAGCAGAATAGGTTTTTTTTTTTTGGTACATTAATGAATTTTCATACCACCTTCATTTTCTATACTTTATGTCTGGAGAGAAAAATGATGCAATATAATCTTTATAGAATTGAATGAATGTACTGTGGAAGTATATGAATACATTTTGGTAAAGAGCACAATTGCCTAAAATAAATTAGCTAAGAAAAACACTTCAGATGTAAATCTTTTTTGAAGCAAAATACAATTTATCTTGGACCCTTAAATTTATAAAAGTTTTAGAACAAAAATGCCTTGGCATATACTGGATAAGCCTAAGCCTGAATGATAAATATAGGAATAAAATGTATACTGAAAACACCACACAAATGGGAGCATTAAATAGATTGTTTCATGATATTTTTGACTAGGGCTCAATTATAGAACATCAGACCTTAACACACAGAATGTTACTTTTAAAGTAAATGTAGCAAAATAAAATATTCTCAGTAGATGGAGTGGCCTTAGGATGTGCCAGAATATTCTTTAATATAACTATGCTATTACATTTTATTCCTCAACCTAAATATTTTAGCCCAGAAACATTCTGGTGATATTCCCCTAAAATATATACATCAATGGATAGTTCATTATCCTTTATGAGACAGGATAAAAAACTTAACTCATTATAATTGGGTTATCATCTTCCTAATATTATAAGAAGGTTTGAATATATAATTCTTATTCTTTCCCAACAGAAATGCAAACTAGTTTTAGTTCTTGGAGTGGACATGAAATTAAAATAGTGAAAAAAAATAAGACTCTTTCCTAGTATTACGCAAACAGATTTTAAATATTGCTTATTTACATAACTTTTTATTGTTTTTAATAATCCAATCTATAAAAGGAATATAAAGTTTTTACAGAAGAAAATTGGGATATATATTAAACAGGAAGCATTTAAAAAAAAGCTGGCATGGCCATTTTTGAATTTTAAAAAGTTCTACTTTAGTGTGGCATTTTTTCATTATAAAAAACTTTTTCAATTCTATAAGAGCAGACAGTCATAGCTTCTTTGTATTTAAAAGGTAAAATATAATGTTATGGGTAAGTTTTATTCAGTCAAAGTTAATGTTTCGAGAGCCTAGAAACCTCACAAACTAGGACCTGAATGAAATATAAAAAGGAATATTAAATTAAAAAAAAAAAGGAATATTGACAGTGTCACTGTGTTAAAGGAAGAAATATGTATTGAATCTGACATGATATATGCAGTGAATGCTTCTACTTGCCAAGATGCTGTAAGAACCCTATACTTCTTGTATGAATGACAAAACAGGGCCAGAAATAGATTTGGGAATATCTAAGCATTTTTAAGAATAGTGTCAACTTTGGCCATAGTAATTGGTATCAAATAAATGGTCACAATGTGACAGATTTCCAGATATTATATATACAAATTATTTGCATATGTATTAATGTCTGTCAAAATTTCTAATGTAAACCAAGAATCTGAAATGTTTTATCAAAAACATTTAATATAGGTAAAATACACACAAACCTAAACACAGTGAAACTAAAATAAGGTGGAAGCTAGAATCTTCCACACATATTATCTCCCTAAGAAGACAGCGTTTTTTTTTTTAATTTACTATATTACAACAAATGGCCTTTTGCTATCAATATTCTGTATATGCTATAGCTATGTCTACAAATATGAAGCATCTGGAATAAAACTGAAAAATCCAAACACCAAAGATTAAGTGGTGTATATGACATTACCATGTTGATAAGATAGCCAGATGATAACCAAATTTTTCAAATTTATCAAGATGTTTGTTGTTTTATAGATATAACCTTTGTTCTGTTTGTTACAGATTAAAAATCTATGTTACTTAAGTGTGTGTGAATAAATAAAGGAAACCATGATTTTATCCTGCACCTCCAATGTTCTGGCTACCAAGATTTCTTTAATTCCCTTAAAAAGCAAAAACATTTAACCTTAAGCACATCCAAAACCCTCATATTTGTTACCAGACCATACATGGGGCTAGTTGTTTTCTATTATTGGATAAAATAGTTATCCAAGACTCTACTTAACAGAATCAGTAGAGGAAGATGGAGTAAAAATTGAATCCTCTGCTCTGAAATCTTTTCTAGGATGAAAGTGTGGGCTTCGAGAATATCGAGGTTTCAAACCTATAGATGAAGGTTGAGAAAAGCTTCTTCTCACAGAATGTAACCTTGGTTCCTATTAAGAGATTTAAAGAAAATTAGGGTTTTAATGCATTTTAAATGGCTTTTATTTTACAATTACTTAAGGGAAAGATTTAAAAAATAATATTAACTGGGTCTGGATTCTGAGGAGAGAAGGTGTGCTTCAGGAAATTCCCACTAGAAAGAGTAGGTTACCTTATAACTTGCTGCTGGACAGGAAAGCATCCTAGGGCTATAAAAAAGACTCACTACATAGGATCTGGGAATAGACAAATCTAATGGTATTTCTAAATTATTACGTTTGTGCCTTCTGAACCATCCCTTTGTGCCATCCCTGAACTTTGGTAAAGATTAAAAAAAAAAAAAGATTTATGTATTTAGTGACATACAAAATTAGAGTCAGATCCTATGGTTGAGAAAGCAGCTACCCAGAGAAAAATCAAGGAATTATTCATAAACTTTCACGTTAATAAAGTAACATGAAATTTTATCCTACTGTTAAGTAAAACATCCAGTGAATAGACTGTGTTCCAGCAAATGAGTTTTATTTGATCCACTGCTGAACATAAGGATTGCTGGACATCCTATTTGCTCAAGATACTTGAGAATAGGAAAATTTCAGCTAAGGCACCTATAATGACTAAATGCCTACTTCAGAGCACCAGTGTTGAGCCAAATCCTTTTGCCTAAAAATCGCATCATTTGCTTTGCTCTGCCTGCTTTAAATGATTTGAGTTTGAATGTTGTGATTCAAGAAGAATGCAGGCATCAAGGAACCTGAGTTTATCTCATAAAGCTGAATAAAACTTTGGAAGTAGGACATAGGCCAAATCAATTGCCCAACCGGAATCTGACAACAGAAATTTAATACCAAGTATTCTAGTAGTTCTTCTAAAAACTTAACTAGCAACTTATATAAAGTTAAGGGAAACAAACTAAATCTTCTAAGATAAGCAAAATTTCTCTAAAGAGGAATGGTTGATTCTATACTGTTGTACTTTCCATGATCTGGGCACAAACGCCACTCTACTGACCTACCAAGACTGAGCATGTCTACTAACAATGAAACAACTTGCCAATGCTAGAATAGGTAACTATCAAGAATAAGTCATAAAAACAATGGGTAATTTTTTATGGCATATCAGACCTAGATGCTTCTATGGTTAAAAATGTTTTAAATTGTGCAATTACACAGAGAGTTTATTTATATCACTCCAAGATACTTTGTGAAATTATAAAAGTCTTCTAACCAGAAAACAAACATTTATGGAGTATTGTAATGTAAGTTAAAGATAGTTATCAAAATCAGTGTTGTGAGAAAATTCACTCCAATGACATCAGGCTATATATAACCTTAGGCACTGTTACAATTTTTGAGCTAAGGGGACTTCAGTAGGCAATTATGATAATGATCCATTTATCTTAGCACCATACACATTTTATCAATATAAAAAATGGCATGAGTTTGGCACTTGTCATTAGGGTGTAAAAAAGAAAACTAAACTAGAATAACCGTTTCCGAAACAGAAAATACTACATGGAAGGTCCATACAAAGACTGATAATTGCCTATATTGCAATTATTAACAAGAAGAATGGGAAGAAAGAAGAAAAGCAACCAAAGATTCATTGGCTTTTGTTGGTGGACTTGATGCTTTCAAAAAACACATAAAAATGTGCCATGTTCCCAAAATATAAAGAGTAGATGGCACTACCTGTAGATATCTTTTGCTATCAGAGGGATTAAAATTTTGGGGAGATAATTTAGAAAGCCTTTCTTCTCACCTCGTGTTCCTTATTTTCCAAAATGATGAACTGCACAACACTTTTAAAGAAAATTTTTGACTAATAATGTAAAAATTAAATTCTAGGGTAATTTTATTTCCACTATTTTGGTTAGGAAACTGTTCATACTTAGGTTACTTGATAAAAGCATGATTAAACAGTTTCATGATTATCATAATTTGTTTATTTTAAAATTGAAATATTTTCTGATCCTGATTTCCAGATGCTTAAGGGATCAGAATAGACATTTTATTTGTGTCTAAGATTTAATTTGTGTAAGATTTAATTTTAGTGATTTAACAAAAGATGGTCCATAACTCTTGGATGAGACAAAAATTATTTCTGAAAAGTACGGTGTCTCTAAGGATCTTCCCCTCTCAACCCTCCACTCCCCAGAAATGACTTGCTTCCTTACAGGTGACAATTTATTAGTAATCAGAAGGTCTGGGTTTTACCACTTAATAGTAATGTCATCTTGGGAAATTCTCTTAACCTTTCTAAGCCTCTCTTCTCTTATAAAACGTTGCCTGATTACCTCAAAAAAATACTGAGTGGATGAAATGAGATAATGTATGTGAAGTGCTCGTAAACTGTAAGATGCTATATAAATATAAGGTATTATTCTTTTTTTTTTTTTTTGTGAGGAAGATCAGCCCTGAGCTAACATCCGTGCTAATCCTCCTCTTTTTGCTGAGGAAGACTGGCTCTGAGCTAACATCTATTGCCAATCCTCCTCCTTTTTTCCCCCCAAAGCCCCAGGAGATAGTTGTGTGTCATAGTTGCACATCCTTCTAGTTGCTGTATGTGGGACACGGCCTCAGCATGGCCAGACAACCGGTGCGTTGTTGCGCGCCTGGGATCCAAATCTGGGCTGCTAGTAGCGGAGCGTGCACACTTAACCACTAAACCACAGGGCCGGCCCCTAAGGTATTATTCTTACCTTGGAATAATATAGTATACAAAACGTGATATTCTAAGCATGATTTTATAGAAGATTATCATCAACATCAACAAATTAATACAATTTTTATAAGAAATATTATCACGGACTTTAAACAATCTTTAATGACTTAACTTTTCTTTAGAACAACCTAGTAATTATACAGCAAATTTAGTTACACAGGTTAAGCTACCAATATTTTAAGACTAATATCTTAAGATGATTCCACAGTTGTAGCTTCTTTAGTCCTTAAGGTATATGATTCCATGATTTCATGTTTATAACATAGGGAAACAGGCTTATACCTAAACATAATTCAGTTTATTTATATAGCTGTGTCAATGGCTAAACCAGAAACGATAAAGCTTCAAGGGTTAAAGGGTTTATGGTTAAACCATAAAGTAATAGAGGAGTTCAGGCCTATCTTTTATGGTTTAATGCCTTTCAGACTATACTTTTTGAAAAGCCTTTTATACTATACTAAACTATACCAGTTTAATGTTTATTCATTTTATAATATATTAATAGAGTTACCTACATCCCAATTTACCTGGGACGGTCTAGGTTTATGCCTATTATTGGAATTTCAATGTTGAAAAATAGTCTCTGAATAGAATGATTTTATAGGTATATTAATAGGATAAACTTCTTTGTTGGTCAATAAGTACATATTTCAAAAATTATATTATTTTAATTATTTTTGGTGCCCCCTTTCACTCTCAAGTATCTTGATTTGCATGATAAATGTATCATTTCTACATATGAGAAGAACTTGAAACAGAGATCAGCAAAGTCAAGAACTTTCTGACTATTACAAGGAGCAGAAGTGAAAGCAGAACTTGGTATGATAAGAACATCAGAGGACCTTGTCTATAGGTAAAAGGCCTAGGTTTCTATAAAGATAATCAAATCAAGTGTGTCTGCTGCTCATCAATGAAGGTGGGAGTGAGATTCAAGAGCAAATATGTGCTAGAGAACAAGGACTCTTAATTCTGAATCCAGATAATCATATTTCAGAGAAAGTTAAGCTAATATTCATATTGGAACTTGGCAAGTCTCTGAGAATGTAATTATCTTTGAGAAAAGACATAGTCACATTCTTAAACATGATCTTATTCAGACAGACCCTAACTGCAAGCTTGTCTTACTATAATAGAAGGAACTGTACTTTATTAACAACAGAGACTAGATTTTTTTGAAATTGCATGACCTGAGATTAAATCATGTCAGTGAAAACTATATTGTTGGTTACCTTTACCTAGAGCATATAAAAGATGTTTGGTTTGAAGGATGTTTAATAAAAGTAGACCAACTGGATAATTTATATGAAGAAATGATCTTTAGAATAAATTTTGGATACTTTCCCAAATAATTCATCATTTAGAAGAAAATAAGGAAAGCTGAATTCTCTGTAACGGGTATATAAAACTTAAGCAAAGGTGATGATGATTTAGAAAGTAATTTTCAAGAAGCAAGTGAATAGATTAAATGAATGGTACAGTGTTAGGTTTATATCCTAAATCAGAGTTAGAATCTTTAAAAGAAGTTTTTAACTTCAAAAATACAAATCTGCTAAAGTCCAATACAAAATGTCTGTATTACATTATTATCTAGGATTGCACCTATGAATTTCTTTGAGGAAACTGGACAGCCTTTTTGAAATCAAGAATAAGCTATAGATGTACAAAAAAAGATGTGTATTAACTAACATATGCTTTCCAGTTGCATCTTATCTTCAGGAATTAGACACAAAGGTAACTGTGCCTGATTATCACCTTTAAAATTTTCCTTTTATGATATTTACAATATGTAAAAAGCAAAAGAAATTGAGGATTAAAAGGATAACATTCCATGTTCAAGCAAAAGCTATCCTGGTTCTTTATTTTCATACTTCCAAAATGCTCACTCTATTACTATTAGGAGCCATTGTGAAAAACGTAGAGCTTTAAGAGTACCAATGAGTTCAGAAATGGAAGAAGGAAAGAAGCTGTAAAAACCAAGAATGACACGGTCAAGTATGAATTAGCTGCTTTTAAGCTGAATTCCTTAAGCCAAAACATCTTTCCCCACATTGCCTGAATTTTTTCATGTTACATTATACTGTTGGAAATTCTACCAAAGTGTTTCGGTTAACAGGGAATTCTCTTTAACCCTATTCTTAAGGAAGGTGAAGTGGGGAAAGATCCTTTTTTCTCCCTTGCTTTTATTCCCAAAATCTAGAATTCAAGTTAGGATTATTAGATTATATATGTAGCCCAATATAGATATCGTTTGTGGGAATATCCTATGAATTTAAATATCATTGGTAATATGGGTGGAATTGGACAAAACTTCCAAAATTAAGTATGCTTGACTGCATTTCTTTCAGTTTAGAGCCATATTTGAAAATGAAAGCAGAGATGACAATGCATAAAGAATGGCTACATAGTAAATATCCTTAAGCTCTATCATTTTCAGTCAAAGCAAGTTAATTGAATTGGGTAGATAAGAAAAGACTCAGGGTCTCTCAAAATTTGGAGAAATTCTATCCAAAATAGAAAATAGAGGTCCCTCAGAATGCTTATAGCCAGAAGAGGGGAAAGCCAGATGGAGGGAGGTCTTTCTCTTTGCCAGCATACTGACAGCATACATTCTTTTTATTGATCAAACAATAAGGATATCGTACTTGGAAACCAAGTTGGAAAGGAGATATTCAGGTGAATAGACAGGGAATTCTTCCCATATTGAAAAAAGACAACTGGTAGGCTTAGGGAATTCATGGGACAGGAATAATATAGTTTGATTTTTAGCTTGGAATTTTCCAAAGGGAAAAGTGCTTTTTTAAGCACTGAAACCTATCAAAGACAAAGATCTAGAGAGAATGCCACAAAGCTGGTTGATGGTAAATAATGGGAGGAAAATAAATGCTAAGAACTTTGAGACATTTACTTTGAAGTCTCTATACTTTAGAGCAGAAACTTGACTCTCCTTATAAAACAAAATAACAACCCAAAACTACCAGCCCCTCAAAAGCGTTACTTTCCCCAGGAAAGAAAAGCTCTTGGAGCTGTATTTTATCCTCTGTATTCCACGAAGGAAAAAATGAAGAAAAAAGTCAGAGTCTAATCAAAGGACTTTCTTATTAGAAATTATCTCTTTAGGCCTAAGAGCATACTGGAATCTTGTAGGTACATCCCAAAGGAGTGTGAGATCTAGGACCCTCCAAATGATAAGGAAAAAACCCCAGGAAGTGAAAGGGCTCACGTGAGGAAAAGATTCTTAGCAGGCGACAAAGGAAAAGGCTTTAGTCTTTAAATACAGAAAGGCACCTTCTCACATCCCTGTTTTTCAAAGGGAAGAAGTACACCAAGATGTTTATGACTCCAATTACCTTTAGAGAAATACTACATGACAATTACTTGTGGGTGCACACCTTGACAGAAATGCAAAACTGAGGTTAACATACTAGCTTCACTAAGAAAATTATGCATCAAAATATCAGTAAATAATCAAGTATTGGCACTTTTTAACTATGAAATACATATCAAATGAGGAAAACTGACAAATCAGTAAGCGGAAAAATTTTAAACTGCATGTTTTAAAAATAAGTCAGATATCAACATCACTCACTCACTGGCCTAAATAAAATGTGTTAATGACTATTTGGCCTGTTACTGTGTATCTTCACTTCAATACATTCAGGCTTGGCATTATATTGATAATATTTTAAGCAGCATGCCTAAAAAGAATGATAAAACTGGAATCCTCAATCAGTTAGTTCATTAGTTTGAAATCTATGCCTGCTATTTTATATTTGGCGATCTGACAGGTCAGAAAGTAGGTAACATTGAGATAACCATGAAATTAGTATATAGAAAACTGAAGGATTATGTCATATGGAAAGAAGAAATAAAATAATGACAATGTGAAATAAAACAAGTGATCTTGAATGGCACTTGATTTCTGAGAGGAACCAGGAGAATGCATAAAATATTAGCAAATTTATGCAATACATAAAAGCAAAGAGACACAAACACCTACAGGAGGTCCAACAAACAGCAATAACTGTAGCTGCTAATCAGAACGTGGTACTCAACATGGAAGGACAGAAGCTGATAGCACATTTTTAGGAATTTATGCACAAGAATAAAAACAATGAATAGAGTTAAAAGAAACAGCATCAGTTATGAATATTACATCCATCTTTTGGATAAAATTTTGCCCTTTTCCTCTTTTAAGTCTGTAGAGATTTCAGAATAAATTTTAGTCAAAGTATAGGTCTAGGACCAGCAATTTACTGTTATAACAATAGGGCATGTTGATGCATGATATCAAAGTTGGATTGGATGCGTTCCTAAAGTCTTTTCTAGTCCTTTGGTTCTATATTTTAATATTATCCAAGCACTACTTCTGGGAAAGATACAAAGAATTTTTGTGTATGTGACTCCAATTCTTCATTTTATAGTTAAATATAGCATATCCAGGAAACACACTCCTACATGTGGGAGTTACTATGTATAAATTTGTTTGAAAATACTGTACTGCCATTATTGGCAGTATAAAGCAATGTTTTTAACTAAATCATACCTCTTTATTCTAAGCCATCCTTCTGAAATCAGCTGACAGAGGAAGTTAGTCTTAATTTTCCAAGATCCTTTATCTTTTTTTTTTTTTTTTGGTGAGGAAGATTAGCCCTGAGCTAATATCTGCTGCCAATCCTCCTCTTTTTGCTGAGGAAGATTGGCCCTGAGCTAACATCCGTGCCCATCTTCCTCTACTTTATATGTGGGATGCCTGCCACAGCATGGCTTGATAAGTGGTGCATAGGACCGTGTCTGGGATCTGCACCTGCGAAACCCAGGCCACAGAAGCGGAGTGTGCGAACTTAACCACTACACCAGCGGGCCGGCCCCAGGATCCTTTATCTTTTGACAAGCTACCATCTTTCTATTTCGATTGTATTAAAGATTTTGGGAAACAGTTGCAAAGTTATTACCTTGTGATTTTGGTAAATGTACTAATATTTGTACTATCCATTTCACTCTAACACAGAGTGAATTTCAGATGTTTCCAGATTGGCCTTTCAAAATGGGTACTAAGTAAGTAAAAACTTACTTCTCAAATTTATCTCTAGAAGATATACTACAAGAAAGAAAAAAATAAAATGGGCTTTACTTAGTATATGTAAGGAGAATTTTCATCCTCCAAATCTGTCTGTTTTTAGAAGTAAAATGTTTGGGCTACGAAGTTATGCCATGAAGAAGGTTGATGCTGTCCTCCATGTATTCAGGTTGACAATAAATTCCACCGTTTTGATTAGCGTCTCAAAATAAAGCTAAATTCTAAGAAAGTGTATATGTATGAATTATATATGTGTGGATATATGCGTCTATGTGTGTATGCATATAATTTGTGTGTGTGTGTACATATACGTGTTTATGCATATAATCTCTAAGGCTGTGCAGAAGAAACACACTTGGGTATCAATTATTATCAAAATCCCTTATCCAATAATACATTATTAATTTTTATTAACAGTCCAGGATTTGTTTAGCATCATGTTTAACATTTTGAAAATCACAACAACTTTTTTTGTCATCAAGGACAGTGCTATCAAAAGAAGATCTCTAACATCAATGGTTAATAATTTTTACTTACAGAAGAAAAACTTTTGAAATTTCATTGTGGGACTTACTCATCTATTTATATTTCTGAGAACTGAGAATATTAATGTACATGAGGTCCTTGTATGCTAGTTTATATTCATATGGTCCTATTGTTCTCCTGAAACCATTTGACTGGCAAACATATTCATTATGGTTCCAAAAGAAACACCCTATTCGACTCACTAGGAAAAACTTTGAGGTCTATGTCCTATTATTTTTGTTGCTACTGCTGCTGCTGATCATGGAATACATTTGGGGATGGAACAGGAGAGGACACAGATAGATTTATTAGGGTAATGCTGATATTTACGGCTTTTCTCCTTCTCTCCTAAAATCAGGAAGTCAGTGAGAGAACTGCAAATCAATGTAAGAAGGACTTTTTTATACTACTACAGAAATTTCGGTGATAAAAACACTTAGGATTTGTTCTGTAACTTTTGAACAATGGCTTTTCCTCCTCACCTATTTTCCAACTTTATAATAAGAATTGGTTTTAGAATCAGAATTTAAAGTTTTTCTTTGGTGTAAGAAGTAGTTTTGCTATTTATTAAAACAATTACTTGTCCTTTTTAAAATTAATAACATGTAATATATTGGTAACGTATAAGAATAAAAGGTCAAAAGATTAAAGCATTCAAAGAACACTAAAATACAGTGGAATATCAGTCAGTAAATATCAGTCAATGATCATGTCAGAAGTGAGCCCTTCTTTTATCGAAACAATTCTAGGTGATCCAAATTATATAAAATTTGGTACCAAATGGCTTATGTTATAGGAAGGCTGCTGCAGTATTATCTCAAATATTAGAGAAAAAATTTAATATAGTGAAATTAATCACATGAAAAGGCAAGAATATTGATCATGTTGATGGTATTTCTAATATTTGGAAAATGTTATAAAAAAAAGCAGTATAAATAGTATTCAAATTCTGAAAACTGTGGCAGAAGCAAAATTAAAGAGTAGCAGTAACAATAAACAAAAAATTAGACAAAAGCATATTAAATGACAAAATAGCAAAGTAGTAGAACTGAATCATTAAGATTAAATATACTATATGCTAAAAGGCATGAAAGTATTAAAAATTCTTTTAGAATTAGGAATGACTTTTATCCTAAATATTAAAATAAACAGCAAAGAATATGAAACATAACTTCTAAAAGGTTGAGAAGAAAAATAACACAAAGCAGAGAAAATGAAAGACACCTCACTATTCCCAAGGTGGTTATTATTTACGGAATGGATAAAACATGTTGTATAAAATGTTACTACAGTTAGATAAACACATAAAAACACCAACATGCCACATCTACCTAAATAATTTTGTATAACAGCTGAAAAAGCAAATTTCATCAAATTTAGACAGCTTATAGTGGAATAAATATAGTGAGGTATTAACTAACCCTAAGTTTCACAACGGGCAGCTTCTAGCCGGTTCGTTGAAGCTGGATCTCGGCCACACAAGGATCATTGGACAAGAAATCAGTTGAGCTGGACTAGAGCTGCCCAGTTGTCTTAATAATGAATGCTCCACAGTGTCTGTTAAGTAAAGAGAAAGAAAATATAGATCAGAAAGACTGAATGGGAAAAAAAAGAGTAAGTTAGAGTAGATGAGCGTAGGATATCAATAAACATTTACTAAATACTTGCAGAACATGTGGTACTAATTATATTAGATTAGAGTATTATGAAGTGAGAGGCTAGAGATTAGGAGGGGTCCAGAGCTTCCTGCTCTCTGAGAGCTTACAATCTATTTTAGACAATCTCTAGTCTAGTGTCACAGTATAAATGTTTAGTATATAAAAATGGGGAACAGGCAACACAGAAACGAGTTATAACATTCCTTCTATTTTTGAAAATATTATTGGTGGGTTTTAAAAATATGTTTTTAAAAGGGAAGTGGAATTTGGCAGAAGGCTATTTAGAAAGTTGTCCAAAACCCAAAAAGTACCCTTCAAGTTGGCATTGGTAGGACAGGCATATAGGTACTGATGCCATATAATACCGAGTAATTCCATATATCTGTGTCATCCTGAGATTTTTGTGTGTGTGTTAAGATTAGTTTGGGTCAAAGAAACAACCAAGTTGCTATTACCTTTTCGGCACTTTGGGTGTAAGCCAGCTCCTAATTTAGGGAACCAAGCTGTCCTATGACATACTTGTAGTTTTGGATAGGCTCAAAATTCTCCATATTTGTTCAATATCTGTACAGAAGTACTGTCTGATAGAACTTTCTATGTTGATGGAAAAGTTCTATATCTACACTGCCAAATATGGTAGCCCACGTGGGGCTATTTAGCACTTGAAATGTGGCTAGTTGCTACTGAGGAACCAAATTTTAAATTTAATTTCATTTTAATTAATTTAAAATTGAAATTAACTAGTCTCATGGGGCTAGTGGTTACCATGCTAGTGAAAGCATGACAGTGTTGGTGACAGACAAACCAGTGTTGTCTGGTTTGCTAAACTCTATAGACTGGCCTGGATTTCTCTGGCCTGTTCAATACTGCCCAATACCACTTATTGTTCATTGATGTATTCTCAGTGTCTAGAATATTGGGTTGCACATGGTAGATGCTCAATAAATATTTGGTAAACGAATGAAATCTACTGTGGTAATATACAGCTATTCATGCCTAGTCAACTACTCATAGCTTATTGGCAATATGCTCTGGTTCTCTAAGGAAAAATAGATAAGTGAAGTTAAACTATTCCATGTATGTGGAATTGCTTTGTTGAAGGCTCAATATGCCTAGACAGAACAGGAGCAGAGCTTGCTTCATTATTATAGCTCAAAGAAAAGCAACATAAATAGTTGTATATGAATAATTTAGGTTGGTAAGTATGTGAAAACCGAAGGGAGAATATTTAATGGTAAAGAATTTGGTAAGGATGTATAAGAGCTGATGAGATTCATAAGAGGGAAAAAAACTAACTTCAGATTAAAAAAACTAAATTCAGATTTATGTATGACTAAAGGGTGGAAACTGAAGACAGTGACATCTTGAAGAAATATACAGTAAACTGGTTAGGCAATAATAGAGCTTAGGAAAGGTATTTGGCAGTGGAAAGAGAAATAAATATATTATTCTTAGCAAGTTAGCTGAAAAAGGGACACAAAGACAAGAGGTCAGAAAAATCACTGGTATTGTTTTGATTTTAGGTGAAAAGGAAGATGGGCAAAGTAACACATAAGAGGTGAGGATTCTGAAAATAAATGTAAGAAATTGTGTATTCGTGAGTTTCAATTTGAGAAGGTAGTGACCATCCATCCAAGTGTTGTTCTAGGGTTAAATTAGGAAGAGAATCAAAGCACTAGGGTCAGATTCACTTTTAAACACTACTAAAATGCAGAAAACTGGAAACTCCCTTAGAAGACAATTTAGAGGGCAAAGAGAATCGTGCCATGATTAGTAGCTGGTAAAAGAGGAAGAAATATATTTCTGAAAAAGACACCGAAAGATCAAACTTAATGCAAGGAAAGAGAGCCACATCTGAAAATTAAAATTTGAGCACAGGCTAGTTGACAGTAGAATTAAATTAAAAAGAACCTAAGAGGACAAGAACTACGACAAACCCTTGGGATTTGGCTAATAAGAAGTCATCAAATCTTGGCAATAAATCTTAGATAAGTAGTTTGAATAGATCTCAACACTAAAAGAACAATAATTTCATATGGAATGAAAAAGATAACCCTATACTCCTCCCTCATGTCTTTCCAAAACAGATAATTTTAAAATATTAGTGAAGTGTGGAATATAAAATCCTACTGCTTGTTATGATGTATCCTCAAAATGGGGGAAGATGTTACCCAAAAAAAGTTTAGAAAACAATTCTGTAAGGGATTAAGATTTGATGAGTTGAATCTTATGTTGTGAAGATACTCATCCAAGTAGTCTAAGGGAAAAGAAAAAAGATTGAGTAAAAGGAGAAAAAATGTTCAATTAGAGGGAATGACAGACTCAGAATGCAAGGAAAGTAAGTGCTCAAACTAAGAATGAAAACACATAACTGGATATGCAAATAAAATGTACCACACAGTAAGACAGATTTCCCCCATAAAAGAAGTATAAAATTTACTTAGAATACTGTATAAACTAATACCTATCCTTACACAGTAATTAATAAATATCTCAAATTATCTTTAGCCACACTTCCCCCCACATTAATTAAGTATCTTGGCCGGTAAGAACTTATGGCAAATGTAAATATTAAAGCAGTCCAGAGGCTAAGAGTCAATAATCCATGTTAGATTAAAAGATTAAAAAGGGAATATAGTCAATAATATTGCAATAACTTTGTATGGTGACAGATGGTAACTAAACTTATTGTGGGGATCATTTTGTAATGTATAAAAATATCCAATCACTATGATATACACCTGAAACTAACAGGATATTGTATATCAATTACACTTCAATAAAAAAATAATTAAATTTTATAAAAAAATAAATTTTATGAAAAAATAATTAAAAGTGAAAATATAACTAAAGCATTTGTACTATATTTCACATTATACTTTAAGAGGATACATGAACTTGACAATAGGTTAATTCAAGGGTCATGAAACTACGTCCTGTAGGCCAAATCTGGCCCGTCATTTGTTTTAGTAAATAAAGTTTGACTGGAACACAGTCACACTCATTGTTTCTATTTTATCTATGGTCATTTTCACACTACAACAGCAGTGTCGAATAGTTAAGATAGAGACTGCGTGGCTTGCAAAGCTTAAAATATTTACTAATGGGCTCTTTACAGAAAGTTTGTTGACCCCTGGTTTAACCTACTCAGGCTAGAAAGAAATTTTCAGGCTGAGAACTTCTGAAAATCTAGGAAAGAAAACCTTAATAAGATGCCTTAAATTCAAAGAGTGTATATACTCTATATTGTGGAAATAATTATTACCAGCCTTAAATATATTGGACTCACCTTGATTAAATGAACGTCAAAATCAGAAACTACAAGTTTAATAGAAATCTTGAGAGAAACTAAGAAGCTACTGATACTAATGCTTTTTGACTACAAAGAACAGGATTAACTAGGTATATGTTTAGTTATATAAGAAGGTAAGTATTTGTACACTAGTTACCATAATGTTTAAGTTAAATCTATACTTATTCTATGTTTTACCATCAGAAAGTTGTGGGTTTTTTAAATTTTTCTGTGAGGAAGATTAGCCCCAAGCTAACATCCGTGCCCATCTTCCTCTACTGTATATGGGATGCCTACCACAGGATGGCTTGATAAGCGGTGCGTAGGTCCAAGCCTGGGATCCAAACCTGCGAACCCCGGGCTGCCAAAGTGGAGTGCGTGAACTTAACCACTATGCCACCAGGCTTGCTCCAGAAAGTTAAGTTTTTTTTTTTTTTTTTTGTGAGGAAGATTAGCCCTGAGCTAACATCTGTTGCCAATCCTCCTCTTTTTGCTGAGGAAGATTGGACCTGGGCTAACATCTGTGCCCATCTCCCTCTACTTTAATTTTTTTTTTAATTTTTTTTTTTTTTGTGAGGAAGATCAGCCCTGAGCTAACATCCATGCTAATCCTCCTCTTTTTGCTGAGGAAGACTGGCTCTGAGCTAACATCCACTGCCAATCCTCCTCCTTTTTCTCCCCAAAGCCCCAGCAGATAGTTGTATGTCACAGTTGCACATCCTTCTAGTTGCTGTATGTGGGACGCGGCCTCACCATGGCCGGAGAAGCAGTGCGTCGGTGCGCGCCCGGGATCCGAACCCAGGCCGCCAGTAGCGGAGCGCGCGCACTTAACTGCTAAGCCACGGGGCCAGCCCCTCCCTTTACATTATATGGGACGCCGCCACAGCGTGGCTTGATAAGAGGTGCGTAGGTCCACACCTGGGATCCGAACCTGTAAACCCAGGGCCGCCAAAGCAGAGCATGCAAACTTAACCACTACGCCACCCCACCGGCCCCAGAAAGTTGAGTTTTTAAGTCTTCACAAAAGCACAAAGATCTTTCCTGTAATATTGAAAAATTTAGTACTTCCAAGCCCTTGGCTTTTTCACATTGAGACTATTAGTGTTTTTTTTTTTATAGAAAATTACATTTGTTATAATGTTTCTTGTAGAAAGCTGTGTTTACTTAATGTGGTAAACTGTATTTATAATATCTGGTTGGTATTATTCCTCATCAACTTGCTTCCTATGTCATCGCTTATCTAGTTTGAATAACCTCAACCTGTATGGAAGACTAAAAAGCTCCCAGAATTAGGAACATGTAGCTAAAGACATTCTTCCTTGTAAAAATTTATGTTACAAGTGAACTAAAGAGACTCTAACATAGAGGGTAACTGGTTTTTTTTTATTCTTAACTTTTGCTTTTTCTATATGTTTATTACAGGTACAACAGAGGTCTTCATAAATAGTTGCAAGAGGGTAACTATTTTTGTGCCTGTGTGCCATGGACTCCTTTGGCAGTCTACTGATGCCTATGGACTCCTTCTCAGAATAATGTTTTTAAATATATAAAATAAAATACACAGAATTATAAGGGAAACAAATTATATTATAATATACTTATATCCACAGACTCTTTAGGAGGGGGTCTTTGGACCAGATTCACTTTAAAACTCAATGCAGGGCTGGCCCCGTGGCTTAGTGGTTAAGTGCGTGCGCTCCGGTGCTGGCGGCCCGGGTTCGGATCCTGGGCATGCATCGACGCACCACTTCTCCAGCCATGCTGAGGCCGCGTCCCACATACAGCAACTAGAAGGATGTGCAGCTATGACATACAACCATCTACTGGGGCTTTGGGGGAAAAAATAAATAAATAAATAAAATTATTTAAAAAAAAAACAACCCTCAACGCAGGATCTTAGTATCTCTTTTCCTTGAACTCAAAGATTAAATGTAAATGATTGGAATGGAGATTATGCTATAACACCAGTAAGAATCAGTATGTCACTCTTGGGGCCGGCCCTGTGGCCTAGTGGCTGAATTCAGTGTGTTCTGCTTCAGTGGTCTGGGTTCGGTTCCCAGGTGTGGACCTACACTGCTCGTCAGCTGCCATGCTTGGGCAGTGACCCACACACAAAATAGAGGAAGACTGGCACAGATGTGAGCTCAGGGCGAACCGTCCTCAAGCAAAAAGAGGAAGATTGGCAACAGATGTTAGCTCAGGGTGAATCTTCCTCAGGAAAAATAGAAAAGAATCAGTATGTCACTCTTTTTGCTGCAAAGGTACTCATGATGGCAAATGGATCCCATCTTGCATCCCATTACTATTTACATTTCAAGTATAAAAAGTGACATAATATTCAGTTTGGCTATCTTAAGGCAATCTTAGATTTGATTTCAACATTTCAGGAAAACCAAAGGCAATAAGATTCAGGTCTACATATTTTCTTAAGAGCAGCAACTAAGTTCTGAACTTAATTAACTAAAAATGTAATTCCCTAATTCTTTTAGAGAATCTGATTGAGCTGGGATATACTACCACTTAAAATGTGTTAAGAAGATAAAAAGTAAAGTGTGGTGATATGAACTGTCATTTATCAGAAAAACAAAAACTTTCAACAATTATATAATATATAAATCTAATATATATTATAGATAATGCATATATATAATATATATAAATATAAGGCATTATATTAACTTTATAAGAAGATAGGTGTATAAAGAAAAGATTGTCATAATTATCACAGCTGTCATGGACTAGTGGGAAATAATTATTGACAGTATTTCAATGTTTTCTTTTTAGTACTGGGTACATTCACAACTAACTATACTACTAAACATAAGAATCAATAGTTAAAGGTTCTGGGTTGAAACCTGGGTACCTTAATAATTAAAAAATTAAGAGACTATTTTTTAGAGCAGCTTTAGTTTCACAGCAAAAATTGGACAGAAAGTTCCCATAAACTCCCATGTATATATTTAATATATTTTGACTGTTTACTACGTAGCAGGGAATTCTGCTTATTCCTGTACGACCTAGTTTCTTAGTGAAACTCCTGCATCATCACTTTAGGGAAATGGGACTATATCTCTAGTAAAGAAGCACAGATTGATTAACTGTTGTGATGGTAATATGAATCTTGCTTGCAGTGTACTTGTTTAGGAAAGTAAGCATACTCTTTATGATTAAATGATGGCAGTTACCTATTTCACACTCATATTTATGCTTCTGACCCATCCCATGGGTTGGAACTCAGTACCAAGACAGTCTACTTTAAGGATTCCCCTACTCTTTCATATGCCCTCATCCCATCACCACTCACTGCACTGCTTCACAGCTATTACCACTGTACTGCAAATATGAAATAAAACTGTAATTGTGACCTAGTGTCCAAGCCTAGAGTATTACTAAACTTTATTTATAGAGAGTGCATTACAGTATCAAAATCTTCTAAAACAGACTTCCTCTGATGTTAATATTTTCTCCAAATATACTTCTCTAGAAATAGCTGAAAAGGCTGCACCATATTAGGTAAGTGCTAATTATTTTCAGTAACTGATATTAAACACAAATGATTGAAGTTGTACTGCTTGAATAATTCCAATAGAGGATGGCGTGGTACTAAGAGAAATTTTGAAAGAATGTTAAGGTTAACATTATTATTTTATTTTTTATTTTTTGTGAGGAAGATCAGCCCTGAGCTAACATCCATGCCAATCCTCCTCTTTCTGCTGAGGAAGACCGGCTCTGTGCTAACATCTATTGCCAACCCTCTTCCTTTTTTTCCCCAAAGGCCCAGTAGATAGTTGCATGTCATAGCTGCACATCCTTCTATAGTTGCTGTATGTGGGATGCCGCTTCAGCATGGCCAGAGAAGCGGTGCGTTGGTGCACACCCAGGATCTGAACCCAGGCCGCCAGTAGCAGAGCACTTGCACTTAACTGCTAAGCCACGGGGCTGGCCCAAGGTTAACATTCTTAATTTAAAGTTTAATTCTTCTAGTTTAAGAGCATATACTTTTCTACGTTGTCTTAGATTTGTGAGTAGAAAATGGCAGAAATTGTACAGAGAAACTATCTTACTCTTCAATTTAATCATGTAAAAATTACACATACATTAAATATAAATCATAACAGAGGCATGAATAGATATCTTTCTTTGTGCACATAAGCATAAAACTGGAATCAGAAACCTGCTTCTCGCATGTCTATAGAAAAGCTGCTAAGAGGAACTTTACCCCTTTGATCCTGATCTTTGCTCTACTATGCAACAGACCAAAGGGTGAACAAAACCACTGACTTGTTTTGATTCAGCATTTAAGCTGTCTTGTTAAGGGTTATAATAATTCTGGTTATCACATGGGATATATCCTAGGGAATATTTTGGTTCTGCCAAAGGTAAGATTTAAGGATTAGGGAAGAGTTGAAAAGCTATGAGGTGCGGTTAACTAGCTTACTCTAAAGCCCACGTCTCACACAACTGTAATATCAGATTTCATCAAATCAGAGACATGATGGATCGTAAGACACACCATTATTTTATGTTTCACTTCCAAAACTAAAAAAACATTGCAATCAATTGTAAACATACCCTGATTCAGAGGTTTTGAAATATAAAAAAATATATATATCTCAGAACCAATGAAATTTGGCATGTTTTATTTTTAATTTAGAGATGCAGGACCATAGGAAGCTTGAGTTAGGAGGGACAGGAAAAAAAACCCCCACAATTCCCCTTTTGTTAGAGATGAGAAAAAAAAGAGAATAATTTAATAAACTTTCAAAGTCAAAACTGGAACACAGGGCTACATATAGAGTTTTATATTTCTGGCTTTTATTTTTTAAGGTGGAATGTTCTATGTATTTTATAGTCAATATTTTTCTTTAAGTGATTTGGTGGCTCTCAATAGACAATGGTGCCCCACTCAGGGACAGAAACTCCAAAACTACTTCTATACTTTTCTAAAACTATAGAACCCCATAGAAATGCTTTACTATACCAGTTTTACTCTGTGGAAAATTATCTACTTTTGTTTATAGTGCATTTCTATTATAACACAGAAATCTTAATACACAAATGTTGATATATCATTAGGAAACAATTTTTTCCTAAAATGCATTAAAGTAGACTAATATTAAAATATTGAAATTTGAGACATTAACCTTTATTCTTCCTATGCAAATTTTCCCTGGTATACCAAAAGCCTTGATGACTTAAAATAGAAATACAGAGAATAGGCTAGTCTTAATATTTTAGAAATAGATAAAATATTATAGAAATAGAAAATAGAAATAGATAAAATATTTCTTAAAATAGAAAGGTGGAATAGAAGTCTTTGGGTAGTGAACATGCTGTAGTCTACACAGAAATTGAAATATAATGATGTACACTTAAAATTTATATAATGTTATAAACCAATGTTACCTCAATAAAAAAATAAATTAAAAGAAAAAGAAAAAGTGGAAATATTCCTTGGAAGAATTTGAGCCTGTTGTTTTTATAAATGTAAGTCATTTTTAAAACTCTAATGATTATAATTTTAAGGATGTAAATTGGATTTATCCCAAAGTAGCAAATTCAGATGTCAAAACTATCTTGAAGCAACAAATCTAATCAATGAAATAGAAACCTTATTCAGAGCTCAGAGCACAAGTCTAACTGCTATAAAAGACTGCCAGAAACTGCTCATTGGATGCATATATTATAAAGCAGACCAATAGAGAAACTACTAGGTTAATATACGATTAATTAAGGCTATCATTCCCTAATTCAGCAGAGTCACATCTTATACAGAATCAAGTTTCAAGTCAATAAAGCAAAATCACATAATGTCAAAATTATCTCATTGAACTAGAGTACAGAAGGAATGGAAGGAAAATCTTTGTATATTTGGGCACTTGAACTATTATGCTTTTAAGATCGATATCAAATCCCTAGGTAAGAAGGGTATAAGTGGAGAATTATAAGTGTTTCTGTTTTCTTAGAGTGTTTTTCCATTTTTGCATTAATATAAGTGTCCAATAAATTTGTTCTTATAATAATTAATTGAGATACTGGAAACTGGGGAAATTATAATTTGAAGTTCACTTTTAAGTTAAATGTTTGTTTTATTTAACTCCAATATATACTAGCTATTAACGAAAACATTTGATATTAAGGATAACATTTAACTGCTTGCCAGGCTATGAGGAATTTCTTCTAATTAAAGCACTGATTGGACTTGAATGAAAAACATAGCTATTTGCCTGTTACACCTTACCCTTTGGAAAGACAGTATGATTCAAAAGTAAATTGGAAAGGGATTTAACCTACTACCACTGTCTATTATTTCTAGCTCAGAGACCTATAACATGCACTCACCTAAAAATTAGTAACTATCTCTACTTTACAAAAAAATTGCACTACTATCTACTTCCTAACCATTTCCTCATTTCAGTATCATTAACACTTCTTATAAAGCAATTTAGAGACGAAAATTCCTTCATATTCAGCAAGACCTTAGGGTAGAGGAGGACAAAAGGAAAGCATGGTTTTCTAAGGGCAGGGACAGGAAAGCCTGTGCTTTGTAGCTCCGGGCATACAGGAAGGTATAAGTTTTCATGCGCTATACAGAGTCAAACTATAGGTAGCCTCAGATTCTAGGGAATAAATTATTTTACTCAATGGTCAGAGAACTAGGCAGCAGGAGCAAAAAAAGCTCACCCAGTTAGGCACTAGAAAGTGCACAGGTTCTGTGAGTATCAAACCTCCTCCTTACTATAAATATAAGAGAGGGGACAGAGGACAGTAAGGTGAATCAAGGACTCATGAAACCAATCTTTTAGTATCATCACGGACAGATCTCCATTCAAGGATAAGTAAACAGAAAAGTATACACTGTGTGGGTCCTATGAAAAATTTTTCACATATGGCACTACACTGAAGGCAAGGATAACTAGCATATGTATGTGTATATATATATAAAATAACACATATACGAGGAAATTAAATAAATTAAAAAAATATATTGCATGTTCCCAGTAATTAGAAACTGAAAAACAGGGAAGATGAAATAGTTGCTGGTCAGCATAGAAAAAAAAATGTATGAAATTATTGATACGATGGAAAGAATTAAATTTATCTTTGCCATTAAGGGCCAGTAATCACTAAGAAAATCAAACCCTTGATACAGTTTTTAAAAATCCTCTCATAATGCAAAAAAAAAGATAATATGAAAGATGAAATGATGAAAGATAAAACGCGAGAATAGAGAGACAAGTAATTCTCAAAAAGAATACAGAACGTGGGCGAAGAGCAAATAGGTAAGAGTGGCCGCAGGGCTGGAGCAGGCCACGGGCCAGAGTGGCCTGGGCTGCCATTCTTCAGTTTGTAAACGTCAGCAATAATTAAATAAAACAAAACAGAGGTAATGTCAGCAACATGGCAGAGTGAGCTGTTCTCTTTACCTCTCCCCCTTTCAACTACAACTAAATGGACATTCATTGTTTGATGGAGGATACTCACACAGCACAACAGGATGTCTGAGAGACCCTAGCAGCTATACATCCAAAGGTGGATGGACTACTGCCGGAGAGTTGGTAGAGACAAGTGAGCACTCTCTGGCTGCCTGTGCATGTGTGCGAATGCTCTCACAGCTGGAGCACACATAGTACTGCTGCGGCCCTGAAGGTGGGAGTGTACCTGGGTGTGACTGCGGGAACAGGTGACAGCAGTCCTGAGCCCCTGCATGACTGCTTTCCCGTCCGCTGGGAGAGCCCATGGTGCCGCTTCAGTCCCAGGCTCAGCCCAGTGGGGAGGCCCTGCCCACCAAGCACAACAGCATGTGCAACCTAGGAAGAGGTGGTGGCGGATCTGCGCACCTGGATGAATGAATTCCCAGCTGCTGTGAACACCCATAGTACAAGCGTGGCCCCAAAGGTGGGAGCGAGTGTCGGCGGGACTGTAGGATCAGGTGGTGGCAGCCCTGAGTACCTGCATGATTGCTTTCCCATTTGGTGGGAGAACTCACGGTGCTGCTGCAGTCCCAAGGAGTGGTCCAGGTTCAGACAGGGACAACTGACAGAGATCGTGGCAGGCTTGGAACACACAGCTCCTGCCCCACCGCGAAGTGGCAGCAGGTAGAATCTGCGACCAGATACTATTACTATGCCAAAGCACAAATCCATCCCACCAAATAGTATGAAGAATTATATTAATACTCCAGACTAGAAGGAAAAAGACAAACACACAGAAATCAATCCTGAGGCCGGCCCCGTGGCTTAGCAGTTAAGCGCACACGCTCCGCTACTGGTGGCCCGGGTTCGCATCCCAGGCGCGCACCGATGCACCGCTTCTCCGGCCATGCTGAGGCCGTGTCCCACATACAGTGACTAGAAGGATGTGCAACTATGATATATAACTATCTACTGGGGCTTTGGGGGAAAAAAACCAGGAGGATTGGCAATAGATGTTAGCTCAGAGCTGGTCTTCCTCAGAAAAAAGAGGAGGATCAGCATGGATGTTAGCTCAGGGCAGATCTTCCTCACAAAAAAAAAAAAAAGAAATCAATCCTGAAGGCACAGAAATTTATAATCTAAATGACAGAGAATTCAAAATAGCTATCACAAAAAAACTCAAAGAAAACTCAAAGATAGTTCAATGAAATCAGGAATAAAATTAATGAACAGAGAGAATTCTACACAAAAGACATTGAAACTATAAAGAAAACCAATCAGAAATGTTGGTGATGAAAAACACAATGAATGAGATAAAGAAAAATCTGGAGTCCCTAAATAACAGAGCTGATTTTATGGAGGACAGAATTGGCAATTTAGAGGACAGAAATGTAGAAATGTTTCAGGTGGAGGAGGAGAGAGAACTAAGACTAAAAAGAAATGAAGAAATTCTCAAAGAAACATCCAACTCAATTAGGAAATGCAACATAAGAATTATAAGTATTCCAGAGGGAGAAAAGTGGGAGAAAGGAGCAGAGAGCTTGTTCAAAGAAATAATAGCTGAGAACGTCCCAAACCTGGGGAAGGAGCTGGAATTACAAGCAAAAGGAGCTAATAGAATTCCTAATTACATCAATGTAAAAAGGTCTTCTCCAAGGCATATATTAGTAAAACTGACAAAAGACAATGACAAAGAAAAAATACTAAGGGCAGCAAGGCAGAAGAAAATAACCTACAAAGGAACCCCTATCAGACTTTCACCAGATTTCTCAGCAGAAAACTTACAGGCTAGGAGAGAGTGGAATGATATATTCAAAATTCTGAAAGACAAAAATTTTCAGCCAAGAATACACTATCCAGAGAAAATATCCTTCAGATATGATGGAGAAACAAAAACTTTCCCAGATAAACAAAAGTGGAGGGAGTTCATCACCACAAGACCCCTCTCTACAAGAAATAATGCAGAAGGCCCTCATTCCTGGGAAAAAAAAAAAAAAAAAAAGAATGGGTTTACAAAGCCTTGAGCCAGGAGATAAACAGGCAGACAAAATCAGAAAATTGCAGCTCTCTATCAGAACAGGTCAGGAAACACTCAATTATAACATTAAAGATAAAGGGAAGGAAAACATCAAGAATAACTATAATCACTTCATTTTAACCACAAAATGGGATAAGTTGTGACAACAACTTAGATGGGGATGAGGAAAGGGATGGAACTGGCTTAGACTAAGGAAACAAGTGGGTATCAGAAAATGGACTATCTCATCTATGAGATCTTTTATACAAACCTCATGGTAACCACTAAAAAAAAAATCAGAACAGAGCCACAAATGATTAATAAAGAGAAAACTGAGAAAACCATCACAGAGAACCACCAAACTGAACTGGCAGTCCAAAACACATGGGACAAGAAACCAGGGAAATACAGAACAACCAGAAAATAAGTGATAAAATGGCATCATTAAGCCCTCATATGTCAATAATCATTCTAAATGTAAATGCATTGAATTCTCCAATCAAAAGACACAGAGTGGCTGGATGGATTAAAAACCAAGACCCAACAACCTGCTGCCTCCAGGAAACACACCTCAGTTCTAAAGACAAATAGAGGCTCAGAGTGAAGGGATGGAAGACAATACTCCAAGCTAATGGCAAAGAGAAGAAAGGAGGTGTTGCCACACTTATGTCGGACAAAGTAGATTTCAAGATAGAAAAGGCAATGAGAGACAAAGAGGGTCAGTATATAATGATAAAAGGGACACTCCACCAAGAGGACATAACACTTATAAATATATGAGCACTTAACACAGGAGCACCAAAGTATATAAAGCAACTATTAACTGACCTAAAAGGAGATATTAACAGCAACACAATAGTAGGGGACTCAACACCCCACTTACATCAATGGATAGATCATCTAGAAAGTCAACAAGGAAATAGCAGAATTAAACAAAAAACTAAACCAGATGGATGTAATAGATATATATATACATATAGAACACTCCATCCAAAAACAGCAGAATACACGTTCTCCAGTGCACATGGAACATTCTCAAACACAGACCATATGTTGGAAAACAAGGCAAACCTCAATAAATTTAAGAAGATTGAAATCATATCAAGCATCTTTTCTGACCATAATGCTATGAAACTAGAAATAAACTACAAGAAAAAGCTGGGAAACTGACAAATATGTGGAGACTTTTAAAAAACACGCGACTACGGGCTGGCCCAGTGGCACAAGTGGTTAAGTGAGCGCGCTCTGCTGTGGTGGCCCAGGGTTTGCTGGTTCAGATCCTGGGCACGCACTGACGCACTGCTTGTCAAACCATGCTGTGGTGGTGTCCCATATAAAGTGGAGGAAGATGGGCACAGATGTTAGCCCAGGGCCAGTCTTCCTCAGCAAAAAGAGGAGGATTGGCAGATGTTAGCTCAGAGCTGATATTCCTCACAGAAAAAAAAAAAAATGCTACTGAACAACCAATGGATCACAGAGGAAATTAAATGAGAAATCAAAAAATATCTGGAAAATTATCTGTCCATAGACGAGTGGGTTTATTTCTGAGCTCTTGATTCTGTTCCATTGATCTATGTGTCTGTTTTTGTATCAGTACCATGCTGTTTTGACTACTATAGCTTTGTAGTATATTTTGAAGTCAGGGAGTATGATACCTCCACCTTTGTTCCTTTTTCTCAGGATTCCTTTGGATATCCAGGGTCTTTTGTTCTTCCATATAAATTTTAAGATTCTTTGTTCTACTTCTGTGAAAAATGTTGTTGGAACTTTGATAGAGATTTGCACTGAATCTGTAGATTTCTTTAGGAAGTATGGACATTTTAACTATGTCAATTCTTCCAATCCAAGAGCACGGAATATCTTTCCATTTCTTTGTGTCTTCTTTTATTTCTTTCAACAGTGTTTACAGTTTTCAATGTACAAGTCTTTCACCTCTTTGGTTAAGTTTATTCCTAGGTATTTTATTCTTTTTGTTGTGATTGTAAACGGGATTGTATTTTTAATTTATCTTTTTGCTACTTCATTATTAGTGTATAGAAATGCAACTGATTTTTGTATGTTGATTTTGTATCCTGCAACTTTACCATATTCATTTATTATTTCTAAAAGTTTTTTGGTGGACTCTTTAGGGTTTTCTATATACAGAATCACATCATCTGCAAATAGTGACAGTTTCACTTCTTCCTTTCCAATTTGGATCCCTTTTATTTCTTTTTCTTGCCTGATTGCTCTGGCTAGGACCTCCAATACTATGTTAAATGAGAGTGGTGAAAGTGGGCATCCTTGTCTGGTTCCTGTTCTTAAGGGATGGCTTTCAGTTTTTCTCCATTGAGAATGATATTAGCTGTGGGTTTGTCATATATGGCCTTCATTATGTTGAGGTACTTTCCTTCTCTACCCATTTTATTCAGGGTTTATCATAAATGGATGCTGTATTTTGTCAAATGCTTTCTCTGCATCTATTGAGATGATCATGTCATTTTTATTCTTCATTTTGTTAACGTGGTGTATCATGTTGACTGATTTGCAGATGTTGAACCATCCCTGCATCCCTGGAATAAATCCCACTTGATCATGGCTTATGATCTTTTTAATGTACTGTTGTATCTGATTTGATAGTATTTGGTTGAAGATTTTTGCTTTGATGTTCATCAGTGATATTGGCCTGTAATTTTCTTTTTTTTGTGTTGTCCTTGTCTGGTTTTGGAATCAGGGTAATGTTGGCTTCGTAGAATGAGTTAGGAAGCTTCCCTTCCTTTGAGAAGGACAGGAATTAAGTCTTCTTGGCATGTTTGATAGAATTCACCAACGAAGCCATCTGGTCCTGGACTTTTACTTTTTGGGAGGTTTTTTGATTACTGTTTCGATCTCCTCACTGGTGATTGGTCTATTTAAATTGTCTATTTCTTCTTACTTTAGTTGTGGAAGGTTGTATAATTCTAAGAATTTATCCATTTCTTCTATATTATCCAATTTGTTAGCGTATAGCTTTTTGTATTATTTTCTTGTAATCTTTTGTATTTCTGAGGGGTCCTCAGAAATTTTTAATTTCTCCTCTTTCATTTCTGATTTTATTTATTTGAGCCTTCTCTCTTTTTTTCTTAGTGAATCTGGCTAAGGGTTTGTCAATTTTGTTCCTCTTTTCAAAGAACCAGCTCTTAGTTTCACTGATTTTTTTCTGTTTTTAGTCTCTATTTCATTTATTTCTGCTCTGATTTGTATTATTTTCTTCCTTCTACTGATTTGGGGCTTTGTTTTTCTTTTTCCAGTTCCTTTAGGTGCGCTGTTAGACTATTTGAGATTTTTCTTGTTTGTTGAGGTAGGCCTGTATTGCTATAAACTTCCCTCTTAGAACTGCTTCTGCTGTGTCTCATACATTTTGGTATGTCATTTTCATTTGTCTCCAGGTATTTTTTGATTTCTCTTTTGATTTCTTCATAGACCCAATCTTTGTTCAGTAGCATTTTGTTAAATCTCCACATATTTGTGGCTTTTCTGATTTTCTTCCTGTAGTTGTTTTCTAGTTTCATTCTGTTGTGGTCAGAAAAGATGCTTGGTATTATTTTAATCTTCTTAAATTTACTAAGACTTGTTTTGTGGCCTAATATGTGAACTATCCTGGAGAATGTTCCATGTGCATTTGAAAACAATGTGTATTCTACAGTTTTTGAATGGAATGTTCTGTATATATCTACTAACTACAACTGGTCTAATCTGTCATTTAAGGACAATGTTTCCTTATTGATCTTCTGTTTGGATGATCTATCTATTGGTGTTAAGTGGAGTATTAAAGTCCCCTGCTATTATTGTGATACTGTCTATTTCTTCTTTTACGTCTGTTAATAACTGCTTTATATATTTAGGTGCTCCTATATTGGGTGCATAGATATTTACAAGTGTTATAACCTCTTGTTGGATTGTTCCCTTTATCATTATGTAGTGCCCTTCTTTGTCTCTTGTTACAGTTTTTGATTTAAAGTCTATTTTGTCTGAGATAAGTATTGCTACCCCAGCTTTCTTTTCATTGCCATTTGCATGGAGTAACTTTTTTCATCCCCTCACTTTCAGCCTGTTAGTGTCTTTAGGTCTGAAGCGTGTCTCTTGAATGCAGCATACATGTGGATCTTGTTTTTTTATCCAATCAGCCACCCTATGCCTTTTCATTGGAGCATTTAGTCCATTGACATTTAAAGTAGCTATTGATAAGAATGTACTAATTGCCATTTTGTTACTTTTTTCTGGGTCTTTTAGTAGTTCTTCCCTGTTTCTTTCTTCTTCTCTTGCTCTCTTCCCTCGTGGTTTGATGACTTTCTTCTAGTATTATGTTTGGGTTCCTTTTTCTTAATTTTTTGTGTATTTATTATAGGTTTCTGGTTTGTGATTACCATGAGGTTCATATATAATAAACTACATATATAGCAATCTATATTAAGTTGATGGTATCTTTAGTTTTACCTCTTGCTAAAAGCTCTACTCCTTTACTCCCCTCCTCCCATATTTTATGTTTTTGATATTATATCTAATACAGCTAATTTTCGAGAAGGGAGCCAAGAACATACAATGGAGAAAGGAAAGTCTCTTCAATAAATGGTGTTGGGAAAACCAGATAGCCACATGCAAAAGAATGAAAGCAGACCATTACCTTACACCACACACAAAAATTAACTCAAAATGGATTAAAGACTTGAATGTAAGACCTGAAACCATGAAACTTCTAGAAGTAAACATAAGCAGTACACTCTTCGACATCAGTCTTAGCAGCATATTTTCAAGTACCAAGTCTACTCGGACAAGGGAAACAATAGGAAAAACAAACAAAAGGGACTACATCAAACTAAAAAGCTTCTGCATAGCAAAGGAAACCATCAACAAAATGAAGAGGCAACCTAAAAATTGGAAGAAGATGTTTGCAAACCATATATCTCATAAGGGGTTAACATCCAAAATATAAAGAACTCATACATCTCGGCAGCAAAAAAACTAACAAGCCAATTAAAAAGTGGGCAAAAGATCTAAACAGACATTTCCCAAAGAAGATATACAGATGGCCAACAGGCACATAAAAAGATGTTTAACATCACTAATAATCAGGGAAACGCAAATCAAAACTAGAATGAGATACCACCTCACGCCTGTCAGAATGGCTATAATTGACAAGACAGGGGAAATAATAAGTGTTGGAGAGGATGTGGAGAAAAGGGAACTGTCATACACTGCTGGTGGGAGTGCAAACTGGTGCAGCCACTATGGAAAACAGTACGGAGATGCCTCAAAAAATTAATAGAACTGCCATACAATATACCTATTTCACTGCTGGGTATTTATCCAAAGAACGTGAAAACATGAATGCCTGAAGATATATGCCCCCCCATGTTCACTGCAGCATTATTCACAACAACCAAGACTTGGAAGCAACCTAGGACCCCATCAAGGGACGAATGGACAAAGACGATGTGGTATGTACACACAATGGAATACCACTCAGCCATAAAAAAGATGAAATCTGGCCATTTATGACAACACGGATGGACCTTGAGGGTATTATGCCAAGCAAAATAAGTAAGAAGGGGAAGGTCAAATACCAAATCTCACTCATAAATAGAAGATAAAAACAACAACAAACAAACACATAGAGACAGAGATCGGATTGGTGCTTATCAGAGGGGAAGAGGGGAATGATGAGGGTGAAAGGGTTGATTAGGTACATGTGTATGGTGATGGACTGTAATTAGTTTTTGGGTGGTGAACATGATGTAATCTACACAGCAATTGAAATACAATGATGTACACCCAAAATATAAACCAATGTTACCACAATAAAAAAAAAAAAAAAAGAGGAAAAAATATCTGGAGATAAATCAAAACGAAAATACATCATAGCAACTCATGTGATGTGGCAAAAGTGGTCCCAAGAGGGAAATTCATAGCATACAGGCCCACCTCAATAAACAAGAAAAATCTCAAATAAGTAATTTTAAACTACACCAGCAGAGCTAGAAAAAGAAGAACAAACAAAGCCCAAAGTCAGCAGATTGAAGCAAATAACAAAAGAGCAGAAAAATATGAAATTGAAACCAAAAAAACAGTAGAAAGGATCAATGAAACTATGAGCTGGTTCTTTGAGAAGATAAACAAAATTGACAAACCCTTAGCAAGATTCACTAAGAAAAAACGAGAGAAGGCTCAAATAAATAAAATTAGAAATGAAAGAGGAGAAATTACAACAGATACCACAGAAACACAAAACATTATAAGAGAATACTATGTAAAACTATATGCCAACAAACTGTACAACTTAGACCAGACCTATAAATTCTTAGACTCATACAACCTCCCAAAACTGAATTAAGATGTAGACAATCTGAATAGACCAATCACAAGTAAAGTGATTGAAACAGTAATCAAAAACCACCCCTGGAATAAAATTCCAGGACCAGATGGCTTCTCTGGAGAATTCTACCAAACATTCAAAGAAGATTTAATATCTATCTTTCTCAAACTATTCCAAAAAACTGAAGAAGACAGAACACTTCCTATGAGGCCAACATCACCCTCATCTCAAAGCCAGATAGGACAACACAAAGAAGGAAAATTACAGGCCAATACTGCTGATGAAAAATAGATGCAAAAATCCTCAACAAAATATCGGCAAACTGAATACAGCAATACATTAAAAGGATCATACACCATGATCAAGTGGGATTTATACCAGGGACGCAGGGAGGGATGGTTCAACAACTGAAAATCAATCAATGTGATACACCACATTAATAAAATGAGAAATAAAAACCATATGATCATCTCCATAGAGACAGAGAAAGCATTTGACAAGATCCAATATCCATTTATGATAAAAACTGTCAATAAAATGGGTATAGAAGGAAAGTAACACAAACTAATAAAGGCCATATATGACAAACCCACAGCCAACATCATACTCAATGGGGAAAATCTGAAAGCCATACCTATGAGAACAGGAACAAGACGAGGGTGCTCACTCTTGCCACTCTTATTCAACATAGTACTGGAGATTTAGGCCAGAGAAATTAGGCAAGAAAAAGAAATAAAAGGTATCCAAATTGTCAATGAAGAAGTGAAACTCTTGCTATTTGCAGACGACATGATTTTATATATAGAAAACCCTAAAGAATCCAGCAGAAAACTATTAGAAATAATCAACAACTACAGCAAAGTTGCAGGGTACAAAATCAATTCACAAAAATCAGTGGCATTTCTGTACTCTAAGAACGAACTAACAGAAAGAGAACTCAAGAATACAATCTCATTTACAATCGCAACAAAAAGAATAAAATATCTAGGAATAAATTTAACCAAGGAGGAGAAAGACCTATACAATGAAAACTATAAGACATATTGAAAGAATTCGATGATGACATAAAGAAATGGAAAGATATTCCAGGCACGTGGATTGTAAGAATAAACATAGTTAAAATGTCCATACTACCTAAAGAAATGTACAGATTCAATGCAATCCCAATCAGAATCTCAATGACATTCTTCATCAAAATAGAACAAAGAATCCTAAAATTCATATGGAACAACAAAAGACCTGAGTAGCTACAGCAATCCTGAGAAAAAAGAACAAAGCTGGAGGCATCACAATCCCTGACTTCAAAATATGCTGCAAAGCTATAGTAATCACAACAGCATGGTACTGGTACAAAAACAGACACACTGATCAATGGAACAGAACTGAAAACCCAGAAATAAAACCACACATCTACAGAGAGCTAATCTTTGACAAAGGAGCTAAGAACATACAACGGAAAAAGGAAAGTCTCTTCAATAAATGGTGCTGGGAAAACTGGACAGCCACATGCAAAATAATGAAAGTGGACCATTATCTTTTGCCATACATAAAAATTAACTCAAAATGGATTAAAGACTTGATGGTAAGACTTGAAACCATAAAACTAGAAGAAAATATAGGCAGTACACTCTTTGACATTGGTCTTAGAAGGATCTTTTCGCATACCATGCCTACTCAGGCAAGGGAAACAAAAGAAAAAATAAACACATCGGACTTCATCAGACTAAAGAGCTTCTGCAAGGCAAAGGAAACCAGGAACAAAACAAAAAGACAACCCACCAACTGGGAGAAAATATTTGTAAATCATATATCCAACAAGGGGTTAGTCTCCAAAATATATAAAGACTTCATACAATTCAACAACAACAAAAAACAAACAATCTGATCAAAAAATGGGCAGAGGATGGGGCTGGCCCGGTGGCGCAAGTTGCTAAGCGCGTGCGCTTCACTGTGGTGGCCTGGGGTTTGCTGGTTCAGATCCCGGGCGTGCACTGATGCACCGCCTGTCAAGCCATGCTGTGGCGGCGTCCCATATAAAATGGAGGAAGATGGGCATGGATGTTAGTCCAGGGCCAGTCTTCCTCAGCAAAAAGAGGAGAATTGGCAGATGTTAGCTCAGGGTTGATCTTCCTCACAAAAAAAAAAAAAATGGGCAGAGGATATGAACAGACATTTTTCCAAAGAAGATATACAGATGGCCAACAGGCACATGAAGAGATGTTCAACATCACTAATCATCAGGGAAATGCAAATCAAAACTACAACGAGATATCACCTCACACCTGTTAGAATGGCTATAATTACCAAGACAAAACATAACAAATGTTGGAAAGGATATGGAGAAAAGGGAACTCTCATACACTGCTAGTGGGAATTCAAAATGGTGCAGCCACTATGGAAAACAGTATGGAGATTTCTCAAAAAATTAAAAATAGAAATACCATATGACCCAGCTATCCCACTATTGGGTATTTATCCAAAGAACTTGAAATCAACAGTTCAGAGAGACTTATGCACCCCTATGTTCGCTGGAGCATTATTCACAACAGCCAAGACGTGGAAGCAACCCAAGTGCCCATCGACGGATGAATGGATAAAGAAGATGTGGTATATATATATACATAATGGCTTACTACTCAGCCATAAAAAAGAGAAAATTGTCCAATTTGCAATAACATGGATGGACATTGAGGGTATTATGTTAAGCGAAACAAGCCAGACAGAGAAATACAAACACCGTATGATTTCACTCATATGTGGAAGATAAACAAACACGTGAACAAAGAAGACAGATTAGTGGTTACCAGATGGGAAGGGGGTTGAGGGGTGGGCATAATGGGTAAAGGGGCACATATATATGGTGACTGACAAATAATAATGTACAACTGAAATTTCACTGTTATGAACTATTATGACCTCAATAAAAAGAAAAGAATACAGAACAAATTGAACAAAAAGAATGAGCAGAAAATTTAACAGTAAAACAAAAAACACCCTTGATTTGTTTGAATTTAGAAGTCAAAAAGGATTCACCATGCTTCAAGCAAAATTAATGAGAGGCAATCTATGCATAAATATTCTGGCAAATATCTCTTTCCCTCTCCCCAATATCCTGGTCCTTTTAACTTTTTTTAACCATTTATTTTAAAATAATTTTAGACTTACAGAAAAGCTACAAAAATAGTACAGAGTTCATGTATCCCTTGATCCCAAGTTTCCTAACTTTAACAACTTATATAATCATAGAACAATTAGGAAAAACAAAAAATTAGCGTTGGTATACTACTACTAACTAAACTACAGACCCCATTTAAACTTGACCAGTTCTTCCACTACTGTTCTTTTTCCATTCCACCATCCCACATTACATTAATTTGTCATGTTTCCTTATTCTCCTCCAATGTGTGAAATTTACACAGTCTTTTCTTGTCTTTTCTGACCTTGACACTTTTAAAGAGTACTGGTCAGTTATTTTGTAGACTATCCGTATAAAAAATTTTTAGTCTGATATTTTCTTTTGATTACATAGAAGTTATGCATTTAGCACAAGAATATTGCAGAAGTGATGTGCCTTCTCAGTGTATCATATCAGGGGATACAAGATGTCAATATATCTGAGTACTGGTAATGTTAACCTTGATCACTTTAAGCATAAAAAGTAACTTGCCCAAGGTAGCATAGCCAGTAAGTGGCAAATCCAGGATTCTAACCCATGCATGGTCTCTGCCACAGAGAAAAAGTTAGCAATGGCCCACTGAAATCCCTACAGTGAAGCTCCCTGACAAACCCATCCATGCATAAAGAACTTCCCATCAGGATTTTAGTGCCTCCCTCTTCAATATGGACATACAGTCACACCAGAAGAAAGCCTCTAGAATAAGAGACCAAAAAAAAACCAAAAAAAAAAAAAAAAAAAGAAATTCAGAAGAAACATATGACGCAAGGAGCAGAAGAAAATATACTACTGTAATATAGTGTATATACTATAACTAATACCCTCTCAGAAATAAGAGAAAATTAATGAGAAGTGGTCCATGTAAAGACATCCTGGCAAACACTTCATTTTTTTTCAAATATCTTTGTCCTTTTAATTTTTTTTTAAACTTTGTATTTTGAAATAATTTCAGATAGAAAATTTGTAGAAATAATAGAGTTTCTGGAAATGTTTGACTGGAGGGCACTGGTACAGGATTAATACAATCCTCTTAACTAAACTACACACCTTATTCAAATTTCACTAGTTTTTCCACTAATATGATAATTGGAATAAATTACATGTGAAAGGGTTAGATATTATAGGCAAGAGCTTTCAGAAAATAGAACAAAAAGAAGACAGAGGTGAATAATAATAGAGAAAAAGATAAAATTAGAAGATTAATCCAAGAAGTCAAATATTAATTCCAGAAAAAGAAATAGACAAATAGTTAGGAGGAAATTAGCAAAAAAAAAATAATATAAGAAAATTCCCTACAGTGTTAAGGACAAGCTTCCCCAGATTAAAAGGGCCCACCAACTACTTGGCACAATTACTGCAAAAGAGTCACATTAAGGTAAATTATTGTGAAATTTCAGAATGGTAGGAATAAAAGAATCCTAAAAACCCCTAGAGAGAGAAAACAGATCATATACAAAGGATCAGCAACACTGGAAGCTAGAAAACAATGGAGCAAAGCTTTAAAATTTAGATAAGTATAAATTAAAAAGACATTTTCATACAGTAGAGTCTCAAAAAATTTATATCACATGCATCTTTTCTCAGGATGCTACTGAGCATGTATTTTGCCAAACAAGAGAATAAACTAAGAAAAGACATTGGATCAAAAAAAAAAAAAAACAATAAAAACCAAAGAGGCATCCAACACAGGGTAGAGGCAAAGGGAATTCCCAGGATGACAACAAAAGGAAGTCATGGTGACGGCTGTTGAGCTGATTTAGAGAGCAACCAGTCTAGATTAGAGCAAGACTCAGGATGGTTCTCTGTAGGAAATAATTTTTGTGTAGAAAATTATATTAGGTATCTTACAAAGCTGTTGAAGGGTATGGAGAGACTTAGCCATAGGTTTAAAGAAAATTACATGAATGGAGAAAAAGCAGGCAATTAGTGACAAACAAAAAGTTGTTCAAGAAAGAAAACGTAATTACAGCACACCACCTGGCTCATTAGTGAACAGTATTTCCTTAAGCATAATAATGAAAATAACATAAATTTAAGCAAAACTTATGACATAAAGAGGATGGGAAACTAAAGAGATATAAGGGGGTTAAAATTCTTACTACCATATAGTAAGTCATTAGATAACGAATGAAATCGTTCAGTTAATAGAGATAGGAATATGGAAATAAATACTAGAAGAAACAACTCAAACAAGTGAATGTGGCCACCTCTCAAGAAGTGAAGTGGGATGGGGGGGTCCCTTTTTTCCTTACTCTTTAACCACTATTTGACTTTTAAAACTACGTATTGATTACTTTAATAAAAATAAAATTAACGTCAAAAGAGCAAAGAACACCAGATTGAGTTTTTCCAGCCAATAGATATATAAGGCAAACATGAACAACAGTAGGAGAAAAAAACCCAGGATGATGTTAATACAAGAAAGTAAACTTCAAAGTAAAAAGTACTAAACAAGACAGAGAAGGCCAGTTTATTGTGATAAAAGGTTAAATCTATAATGAATAAGTCTAATAATGTAACATCAAAAACATAAAGTAAAAACTGCTAGAAATACCAGGAGAGAGACAACTGTGATGGGAGACTTTAATATCATGATCATACTCAGATTTCAATAAATAAGACCTAAAAAATATTATAGATGAATAATACATAATGAATTTTGTGCCTTGCAAAGAGAAAGCTATTTCTTTGGTAATATTTTACTCACAAAGTAAATCTCCACAAATTCAATAAATTTGTACTAGTCATATTCTCTGACTATAATGAGTACTACGTATAGTCAAAGAAAAGCATTGTGCAAGGCAGAAATATTGAGAGACTGACTCTCTGGCAGGCAAGGTTGCCTGCTGAAATGGCAACAAGTGGGTTCATAAAGCCTGGATAATGGTACCAAGAGCTCTATGTCCTGGGCATGAAAACCCCACTCCTTCTCAAACCACTGCATGAGCCAGGGCCTGGTTTGGCCCACTATCCACCCCTCTATTTTTTTCCACTCCTCTAAATATTACCAACCATCTTAAGCTGATGATACTTGCAGGAAAAAATTGTCTCAAGGCAAAAATCACAAAACATCTGAGAAGAACAATATAAGTGACCCCAAAAAAGAGAAGAACGTTATCAATATTAGCTATTCCTTACACATGTAGCTCAAAGAAGCAAATTTTTAAAATAAATAATAAAACCATCAGCTTCATGCATCTTTGAGAGAATTATCTCAGACTTCACACTCATGCTTAAATTTTTTTTTCCTTTCTCTTGATCTTATCCATTTTTAAAAATAAAGTTTACAGATAACTTTTACCTCAAACTTATGTTACCTGGACATAATTACATATGTCAGTGGACCACGTTTTTTTCCTTCGACAAATTTTTTTTACAATTGAGCTATAATTGACATATAACATGATATTAGTTTCAGGGGTACATACAACACAATGATTCAATATACGTACATATTGCAAAATGATCACCACAATAAGTCTAGTTAACACTCAAAACCTCACATAGTTACAACTTTTTTCTTGTGATAAGAACTTTTAAGATCTACTCTCTTCACAACTTTCAAATATACCATATAGTATTATTAATTATAGTCACCATGCTGTACATCAGTGGTCCACTTTTTAACAAAGTGTTCTATATTTTTGTATTACCAAAGCAGTCATTTTTCTGCTTACTTTTTCATTCCTCAGACTTAAGACAAGGTTCTGTCAATTTGAGTTAGTTTTCTCCACAAACTAAATCAGATAAAATATACTGAAATTTCTTATACATTCTCTTGGCCATTCTTTCATCAGTACTTCAGACTTTAGTTATACTCTTCATGAAACAGTACTGCTTGAGGGTGTTGTATTTGTTGCTTATCTTTAAAACTTCAGAATGAACACATCAGTAACAGATTTTAAAGTACTTGTAAATTGCAAAATACCTTATCTTTCTTTATTCTTTCTCCAATGAAATGTTCTCAACCTAAACAGTATAAGCTCTTCATTGCAAAGTGAAAAAATCCTCCTGTTTCCTCCTGTAAACCTTTAAGGAAGAGTCCTTTATGTCATTCTGGAAATTCTAACCAAGGTTTATTTAAAAACCTCCTCTCAACTTTAAAAATTGGCCAAATAATTTTTACCTGAAAAATATTTATAGGATATATTTTCTGTTTCATACCGTCCATTTTGTCTTTTTCCTATAATGTTTATACTACCTGGAAGTTACCTCAACTCCTTTATTTTCACTTCCTATCTTGACTTTTAGTAATTTATTTTTCCTTTTTAGAATGCTCCTTAAGAAAGTTTCTTAAAAATAAGGAAAGAGAGGCAAAATCAAATAAGTTTGTTTATCCTTCTAATCTGACAAAAAAGATTTAATTTGGGGCTGGCCCGGTGGCATAGTAGTTAAATTTTCAGGCTCCGCTTTGGTGGCCCGGGGTTCACAGGTTCGGATCCCGGGCATGGACCTATATACCACTTGTTAAGCAATGCTGTGGTGGCGTCCCATATACAAAATACAGGAAGACTGGCATAGATGTTAGCTCAGGGACCATCTTCCTCAAGCAAAAAGAGGAAGACTGCAACAGATGTTAGCTCAGGGCCAATCTTCCTCACCAAAAAAAAAAAAAGGATTTAATTGGAGGATGAGATTAAAACTATAGCTAAAATAAATCTTTAAATTATTTACAGATTTAAATTATCCATTGTTCTTTCTGTCACATATTACTATGTACTGTCAAATATGGTAGAATCTAAATGAATTATGGGCTATTAGTTAATTAATAAATCACATAAATAAGTTGCCCCTTGTAAAGACATATCATATGGACTTTATCTACCATATGACAAGCCTTAAGTAACAACTCATTCTCAGTAGTTCGATTCCTCAAACATTTATTGAACATAACATTTGAAAAATAATATTTGAAGTGTTATAGGTACAATTAATCAGACTTCACCCTTAAGATTACATTCAGCTCTGTTCATGCCCTGAGTCCATAGTTTTCTTCTAATTTTAACTGTTACTTTAGAATTGTTAATGGCTACTTTGTTTACGTATGGCAAAATTCATGTAGATGTACTTTTTATTGAAACTAGCAGGAGATGACTTAAATTGTTTTGTTTGTCTTGTTTTGGAATAAAGTAAAAGGAATAAATGAGAAAAATGTCAATGGATCTTTTTTAGAATATCAGGTTAAATTACATAATATCTGTTGTAATGTTACATTAAAAAATTACTTGTGTGAGCATTTAGTGGACTCAAAGGTATCACTTCTCTATTTTTAAATGTAATAAAAATTATTAATCAGGAACAAGGCAAGCATGTCCCCTCTCACTCCTCCTTCTCAACATTGTACTGGAAGTCCTAGCTAACACAATAACACAAGAAAAGGAAAGGAAATAAAAGTATACAGATTGGGAAAGAAAAAATAAAACTCTCTTTGTTTGCAGAAGACATGATCATCTACGTAGAAAATCTGAAAGAAATGACCAAAAAACTCCTGGAACTAATAAGCAATTATAGCAAGGCTGCAGGATAGAAGGTCAATTACTTTTCTATTTACCAGAAATTAATAAAAAAATGAAATACTTAGGTATAAATCTAACAAAATATGTACAAGGTCTAGATGAGGAAAACTACAAAACTCTGATGAAAGAAATCAAAGAACTAAATAAATGGAGAGATATTCTGTGTGCCTAGATAGGAAGACTCCAAATTGTCAAGATGTCAGTTCTTCCCAACGTGATCTACAGTTCAACAAATCTCAATCAAAATTCCAGCAAGTTATTTTGTGGATGTCAACAAGGTGATTCTAAAGTTTATATGATAAGGCAAAAGACCCAGAATAGCCAATATAATATTAAAGGAGAAGAACAAAGTCGGAAGACTGACATCACCCAACTTCAAAACATTACAAAGCAACAATAATTAAGACAGTGTGGTATTGACAAAAGAAAAGACAAACAGATCAATGGAACAGAATAGAAAGCCCATAAATAGACTCACATAAATATAGTCAACTGATTTTTGACAAAGCAGCAAATGGAATACAATGGAACAAAGATAGTCTTTTCAACAAACAATGCTGGAACAACTGGATATCCACATGCAAAAAAGTGAATCTAGATACAGATGTTACACTCCTCAAAAAAATTAACTCAAAATTGATCACAGACCTAAATTCAAAATGTAAAACTATAAGACTCATAAAAGATAACATAGGAGAAAATCTAGATGACCTTGGGCTTGATGACTTTTCAGATACAACACCAAAGGCACACGCCATGAGAGAAATAATTGATAACCTGGGATTCATTAAAATTAACTTCTGTTCTGTGAGAGACAGTGTCAAGAGAATGAGAAGACAAGCCACAGACTGAGAGAAAATATTTGCAAAAAACATATCTCATAAAGGAACGTTATCCAAAATATATGAAGAAGTCTTAAAACTCAACAACAAGAAAATGAACAACCTGATTAAAAAATGGGGCAAAGGCCTTCACAGGACACTAACCAAAGAAGACATACAGCTGGCAAATAAACATATGAAAATATACTTACCATACGTCATTAGAGAATTGCGAATTAAAACAACGAGATGTCATTACACACCTATTAGAATGACAAAAATCCAAAACACTGACAATACCAAATGCTGACATGGCTGTGGAACAACAGGAACTCTCATTCATTGTTGGCAGGAATGCAAAATGGTACAACCACTTTGGAAGACAGTTTGGCAGTTTCTTAAAAAACTAACCACACTAATCATAGAATCTAGCAACTGCATTCTCATGTATTTACCTAAATGAGTTGAAAACTTACGTCCATACAAAAACTTGCACACAGATGTTTACAGCAACCTTATTCATAACGGCCAAAACTTAGAAGCAACCAAGATGCCCTTCAGTAGGTGAATGGATAAATAAACTGTAGTACATCCAGAGAATGAAATATTATTTTGTGCTAAAAAGAAATGAGCTACCAAGCCATGAAAAGACATGGAGGAACCTTAAATGTGTATTACTAAGTAAAAGAAGGAAATGTGAAAATGCTACCTACTGTATGATTCCAACTATATGACATTTTGGAAAAGGCAAAATTATGGAGACAGCAAAAAATATCAGTGGTTGCCAGGGGTTGGGGAGAGGGAGACATGAATAGGCAGAGCAAAAAGGATTTTTAGGTCAGTGAAACTATTCTGTATGATAGTATAATGATGGATACAAGTCATTATACATTTGTCAAAACCCATAGAATGTAGAACACCAACAGTGAACCCTAGTGTAAACTACGGACTTTGGGTGATACTGATGTGTCAGTGTAGGCTCATTAATTACAACAAATGCACCATTCTGGTGCCAGATGTTATTGAAGGAGGTTGTGCACATATGGGGGTAAGATCTAACTAGATTACCACTCTGACCTGGATCCGATTTAGGATGCATGAGCACAATTCTCAAACTGGAAAAGTAGATCATGAACTGTTTTCATCTCCCCATAAATGTTACATGCTTTTATCACAGTCAAAATCTGAGTATACGAAATATCTAGGCAAATTCACAGAGACAGAAAGTAGATTAGAGGTTACCAGGGACTGGAGGGAGGAGGGGAATGGAAAGTTATTGCTTAATGTAGAGTTTCTATTTGGGGTGATACAAAATTTTGGAAATAGATAGTGATGAATTTGTACAGCATTGTGGATGTAATTAATACCACTTAGTTGTACACTTAAAAATGGCAAATTTTAAGTTATATATATTTTACCACAGTAAATAAAACATTTTTGACCATATGTGGTCAAAAATCCATAACTTATTCAAAATTAATTAATAAGAATTATAGTTAATTTAGAATTGTATTTCCTTCACAGGAAAGAGTTCACTAATTCACTAGTTCACTAATTATATCATCACCAATGTGATATAAATATGCAAAGTTGTTCCTTTTCAGAAGGGAAATTTAGAAAACTTGAAATATGACTGAAGAAAAACAGAAAAAAAATCAAAACAAACTGCTTACTTTAATTGGTTCAGGCTGCATCACAGGTGCAGGCATAGCAATGGCACTTGGAGCATAAACCTGGTGATATGTTGCTTGAACTCCATGATCAGAATAAGGCTAATACAAAAAGAAGGAAAAAAAAAGGTATTGTACTTCACTTATTAATTTTTGAAGGAAGAATTTTTTTTAGAATTTTTCTTCTTTGACTTAATTTTTATATGCTTTCAATTGACAGAATGTTAGCAACAATACAGATTGACAGGCAAATCAGAAGAAGCATTTGGTATCCTCTCTTAGAAGAAGATTGGGTCAGGGATTAGCTTGGTAGAGCGAACAGCTGATTTGAGAAATGGTTCAGAACTAGTTAGTGAAGGAGTCTAAGATGAAGCATTCTTACATATAAAAAAGGGGAAGAGATGTGAATAAACCAAAGAAAATATAAGATGTGCAGCTTCAATGAGGGTCTTGAACAAATACTTTTAGAAAAGAAAAAGAAATAAATGTTAAGATGAGGTAATTATAGATAAATTACTTTGAGACTAATACATACCTCTGCAATTGAAGTTTCCATCAGAGACAGTGGAGGAGGAACACATCCACCATCTTGTGCAATTTCCATTGGTTGATAAATAACCTCAGAAGGTTGGAGGTATAAGAACGGAGCAGAAGAGGCAGGAGACTAAAACATAAAACCATATTTCTAATTCAGATATGACTAGTTATTTCAATTAAACAAATGATTACCCAACAAATGAGAGAAATATTTGTTTCATATTTTCCTAAAGTTATTTTTCAGGGATAGCACAGAATTATCTTAGCAAGAAACTAGGATCTCTGGGTCGTTATAAATTCCAGTTGTGTAGATGTCATGAAAGAACTTTATCACTGGTAAGTACTAAAAGTTCTTAGTGCTTCCGAACCTCATATATAAATTCAGATAACAATTATATTGAGATCACTGTTAAAGGTTGTAATAATATAACCTATGGTATATTGCATATATATCTATTCTCAGCTTTGTGACTTCCCATGGAAGTGGGAAATGTCATTAAACAATATGTTTGGTGATATACTATTTGTTATCAAAAGTTGGGAGATGGAATACTCATTTAGGAGCATAAATCAAACTGAAGCAAAATCTGAAGTAAAGCTAGAACAATGCTAAATTTTTCCAATAATACTAATAGTAAAAATAATTTTTCATGTTTATATAGCACTCACTTATTTATAAAATGTTTTCATTTACATGATCTCATTTGATCTTCACAAAAATCATGTGAGGAAACTTACAAAGGTATAGTATCATTATTTCCATTTTACAAATGAGGAAGCTGAGAAATGTAATGATTAAATGAACCAAAGGTATCACAGTTAATAAACAGAAGAGGAAGGTCTCAAATCTAGTTCTCCTGACTTTAATATTCATGCAGTCTTCACAAAAACACAATAAAAAAAAGCTAATATTTACCTGAGGAACACCCCACTGCCACTGTCCTGGTAGACATTGTGCAGGGGCCTAAAATGAAAAAAAAAAAAGAAAAAAAAAGAACCCACCCAGATTATAAACAAGGGTTAAATCTGGTTATCTATATGCAAAAAGTTGAAGTTGGACCCCTATACCTCAAACCATATACAAAAATAACTCAAAATGCATCAAAGACCTAAATGTAAGGGCTAAAGCTATATAACTCTTAGAAGAAAACATAGGTGTAAATCTTTGTGAATTAGGTAATTTTTAAAATTATGACATCAAAAGCACAAGCAACAAAGTAACAAAAGAAAAAAGAGAAAGTTGGACATTAAAATTAAAAACTTTTGTGCTGCAAAGGACACCATCAAAGAAGTGAAAATAAACCCAGGATGGGAGAAAATATTTACAAATTACATATCTGATAAGGGACTTGTATCTAGAATATATAAAGAACTCTTATAACTCAATAATAAAAAGACAAGTAACCCAATTTAAAAATGGGTAAGGGATATGAATAGACATTTATCCAAAGAAGATATATAAAAAAGGCTAATAAGCATATGAAAAGATAATCAATATTATGGAAACCAAAACTACAATGTGATACCACTTCACATCCACTAGGATGGCTATAATCAGAAAGGTAGATGATGAGTGTTGGCAAGGATGTGGAGAAATTAGAACCCTCATAAACTGCTGGTAGGAGTGTAAAATGGTGCAGCCTTTTTGGAAAACAGTAAGACATGTCCTCAAAAGGTTAAACATAGAGATATCATATGACTCAGCAATTCCACTCCTACCTAGGAGGAGTGGACCTAAGAGAAATGAAAATATGTCCACACAAAAACTTGTATGTGAATGTTCATAGCAGAATTATTTATAACAGCCCAAAAGTGGAAACAACCCAAATTTCCATCATCTGATGAATGGATAAACAAAATGTGATATACACATCCATACAATGGAATACTATTCAGCCATAAAAAGGAGTGAAGTACTGATACACGCCACCACATGGATAAACCTTGAAAACATTATGCTAAGTGAAAGAATCCAGTCACGAAAGACCACATAACGTAGATTCCATTTATATGAAATGTCCAGAATAAGCAAATCTATGAAGACAGAAAGTAGATTACTGGTTGCCTAGGGCTGGGGGCGGGGGAAATAGGAATGACTGCTACTGGATAAGGTGTTTTGTTTTGTTTTGTTTTTTTGTGGAATGATTAAAATATTCTAAAACTGACTGTGCTGTGGTTGCACAACTCTGTGAATTTAGTAAAAACCACTCTACTGTACATTTTAAACAGGTGAATTGTGTGCTATGTGAATTATATCTAAATAAAGCTATTATTGTAAAAAAAGAAGGTCAAATTATTTAAGGTACTTATTGTAAGATGCCAATATAAAAGATAGACTTTTTATTTCTTAAATTAGTTTTATTATTTAATAATGTTTTATTCTTTACTTACTTCCCATTTTTAACAAAGTCTTTTTTCATTACTAAAGTCAAAGAACCAAAAACAAAAACAAGACCCACGGATCTACCATCTAAACCAAGTCACTGCTAATTTAGTGCTGACCACTTCAACTGCTAGTGGATAACATCACTGTATTATACTAATGAATAAGATAATGTGACATCTATATTCTGTATACTATACCATGCAAAAAGGGAGGATAATGTATAATCTCTTAAGACAATATTTTAATTAAAAATCTGAAATAAAATGATGTATACATAGATTTGTCAGATAAATGAAAATACTATCTATTTATGAAGTGAGAAATATGAAGGAGATAAATACTGATAAACCATGCCATTACCTGATTTGACTAACAAAAACTGATAAAGCTACCAATCTTAGAATTTGTAAAACGAAAGAGCAAGGTAAGAGTCTTATCAAAGTGGCAAGTTTAAGGGCGGAATGATGATGAATATATATAACTGGAAAGAAATATGTGAAGTGAAATTATTTCTTATATTACAAAATATTATGATGTTATAAACTGGTACCAAAATCTTTCCTGAGTATACCTAGGTAACATACTTTCAATTTTATAATTTATTTCAAGCAGAAAACCAGAGTCAAAGTGTAAATTTAAATTGCACAGAAACTTTTCAGGATAAATCTGGTATGTCAAGTGAGCTACAGCTGTGAATAATCAATTAATGAAGGAGGAGCTGGACTCCACAGAGCATAACTAGAAAGCAACCTTATTCTTTCTCACCCTTGCCACTTTAAAAGCACTGGGTTGAGCTGTTCTTCCTTGACCCTGGATAGAAAATTACGACGCATCACTTTATGGGGTGTGACAGATTTCAAATGCCAACTCTAGTTAGGCACTTTACTAGATTCTTTGGTGATCTCCCTGCTGAAAACTTCTGACTGCAATTCTAGCCCTTGATTCTAGAAGTCTACTTCACACAGGTTCTTTCTTTACTGGGGTCACCCTAAAGTTTTTTGGAATGAGTCTTTTCTGTGAGGTTCACATCTTGCTATTAGGAAACATAAACCTATGCTTGCTGTAAATAGAAGTTCAACACATTCCCACTGTAGCCTTCTCTCCTGGCTCTGCTTTCATAGACTACGCTAGCTTCTTCTTTGGATTTTTTTAGGAGAGGTCAGGTCCAAGTGGTACCATCTCACAAATTTCACAAGATAAAAATATTAAGCTCAGTCATTTTCCGAAGTCCTCTTCACTTGGTTAAGGAGAAGAGGAAATGCCATAGCACTCTGACAACGCTCTTTTTCAAGAAAGCCTCGTTACCAATCTCCCTCATCAAGCTCAACCTCCTCTCACATGTGCTAAAGGCGAGCAATGAGCTAAGGGTCCCCAAACTGGTTTCACAAGTTTGGCTTGCCATGTTAAATGGTCTGGTATCTGATGTTCTGTCTTTGGGGCCTCTGTTGAAATTCTGAAGCAGCTTAGGAAAAGTCATGCTACACACATATTTATTTATTTGTTTGTTTGTGAGGAAGATCAGCCCTGAGCTAACATCCGTGCTAATCCTCCTCATTTTGCTGAGGAAGACTGGCTCTGAACTAACATCTATTGCCAATCCTCCTCCTTTCTTTTTCCCCCAAAGCCCCAGTAGATAGTTGTATGTCATAGTTGCACATCCTTCTAGTTTCTGTATGTGGGACATGGCCTCAGCATGGCCGGAGAAGCGGTGCGTTGGTGCGCACCTGGGATCCAAACCCGGGCCACCAGTAGTGGAGCGCGCGCACTTAACCGCTAAGCCACGGGGCTGGCCCGCTACATACATATTTTAAATAAATACCATTAAGTTACTTCCACTTTTAGTATGTGAAGGAAACACTTTAGACAGTTTTATATTTAGCACGGTAATAGAATTTAAAAATAACTGATCTCCGCAAAACCCAGTCTGATACTATAAAGAATTCTAATAACTGTAACATTTCATGTGGGTCTATTTTTGTGTGTGTGTGTGAGGAAGATTAGCCCTGAGCTAACATCTGTTGCCAATCCTCCTCTTTTTGCTGAGGAAGATTAGCCCTGAGCTAACATCTGTGCCCATCTTCCTCTACTTTATATGTGGGACACCTGCCACAGCATGGCTTGACAAGTGGTGGGTAGGTTTGCGCCCAGGATTCGAACCTGCCAACCCCAGGCTGCTGAAGTGGAGCGTGCGAACTCAACCATTATGACACTGGGCTGGCCCCTCATGTGGGTCTATTTTAAAAGGTCAAAAAGAATAAAAAAAGAAACAGAAATAAATTCTCCTCTACTATTCCAGAGGTATGAGAGAATGTGATTTTATTTTTGAATGCTATAGACCAGAGGTTGGCAAACTTTCTGTAAAGGGCCAGAAGGTAAATATTTTAAGCTTTGCAGGCCATAGTATCTCTGTTGCAACTACTCAATCCTGCCATTGCAGCACAAAAGCAGCCATAGACAATATGTAAACAAATATGGCTGTGTTCCAATTACACTTTATTTACAAAAACCAAAATCGTCTGGCATTATAGTTAACTTATCCCCAGTCTCCCATAAGAATTAATGAAGAAGAGTGCTGGTTAACTAAGAGAGGCTGTTATAATATAAACCACAATATATTACTATTTTCATATACATTATATTAAATATAATAACAAGAAACTGACATAATGTTAACGGTAACAATAAAAATCAGCCTGTGGTCCAATATCGGTATCTTACTTTGGGAATTACTTCTAAAGACTTTTTAGATTAAATATTAGCCAGGGGAGCAAAACTGACCTCATTAAATTTGGCAAAAGGAAGCAAACAATCCACCTTCCCATGTGACGCTGTTAAGTTCCCTCATAAAAAAAAAAAAACACTGCTATCAAGGCTTAACTATTTCTTTTTAATTACAAAAGTATTTGATGAGAAAGAACAGAATGAAAGTTACCCAAAAAAGGACTGAAAGTATCAAAGAGGATTTTCATTGTAATTTAATGTTTACCTGGTAGTGATATGCAGGCTGCTGATAAACAGGCTGAGCTACCATCACAGGGGAACTAGATACTGAACGTGACTATAAGAGGAAAGGAAAATAGAAAAATTATTTTAGGCAAAATTCTTTAAAATAGTTTATAATAAAATTTATCTTCAATTGTTTCCTAAACCCAGTCAACTTATGGTTTATGATTGGAAATGTCATTTTTCCACCTCTTTATATTATCAACTCCACTTCAGTCTATCAAAATCAACACAACATTCCTACTTCCATGTGGTTTCATTTCCACAGTAATGCTAAAAAACAACCATCAGAAAAGTTGCTTTTAGTCCAAAGATTATGAAAATATAGTTCTAAGAAAATATTTAGAGGAAAACGGCAGCTAGACTTACAGTGACACTGCCTATTTTCATTGTAGAGACCAGCAGTAGATAATGTTTACATAGCATTTAGAATGAATGAATAACCGTATCTGATTTTGCCACTAAAAATCTAGTAAATTAAAGGGTTGGCATATCGCAGAGAAAATGGAGCTCTTACAAACTTTTAGCTGAAGTATAAACTGGTACACACTGGGAGGGTCTTTGGCAACTCCTAGTTGCCAAAGTCAAAGATGCGTCTACTCTATGAATGTGAAATTCTACTTATACACATATATCGCAGCCTAGACCAAGGTAGGGGAACATAAAAATTTTCCAGTGGTACATGGGCAGGAATAGGTTTAAGAGTATTAATTTTCAGAGCCTAAATTTCCTGTGTCCTCCTTCCTGATTTGATCTGTCTGAGAACGTGTCTATGTACTATGGATTCTTCTTTTCAAAACTGCCCTTTCACAATTACCCTTTTCCTTCATTATGAAAAGCACACTTCTCTCTCATTCTGATCTTGCTATAATGCTTGGTTCTGGAACGTAAAAACCAACAGGGCATCAAACAAACAGACAATGCAAGAAGGCAATGCCCTTGAGAAACAGGAGAGCAAAGCAAAAAGAGCTTGTATAGGAAATATTAAAGGGGAGATGGTACCTTATTTCATCCAGGAAGCAAAATAAATTACATCATGGTTACAGGGATATACGTTAACTCATTTATTTGAACTTAAAGCCAGAATTTTCTAAGAGAAACTAAGTTTTATTTGATTGATTAGTTTTATTTGGTTTACTAGTTTTGTTAACTGAGTTACAGAGCAGACATTTTCCAGTCTTTTTTTTTTTGGTGAGGAAGATTGGTCCTGAGCTAACATCTATTGCCAATCTTCTTCTTTTTGCTTGAGGAAGATTGGCCCTGAGCTAACATCTATGCCAATCTTCTTCTATTTTGTATATGGGACACCACCACAGCATGGCTTGATAAGTGGTGCCTAGGTCTGCCTCTGGGATCTGAACCTGTGAACCCTGGGCCACCAAAGTGGAGCACATGAACTCAACCACTATGCCACCACACCGGCCCCTACTCTTTTTTTTCTATTGAGATATAATTGACATATAACATTATATTAGTTTCAGGTGTACAACACAATGATTCAATACATGCATATATTGTGAAATGATAACCATAATAAGTCTAGTTAACATCCATCCACACATAGGACATTTTCTATTCTTAAACGAAATCTATAGCTATGAAGTTTTATAAAAATATATCTAAAGCAAATCTACAATATATAATATGTCTAAACTATTTAAAATTATGATAAATTTCATATATCAATTTAAAAACGAGTGAGAGTATTCATAATTTTTCATAAAAATTTTAGAGACTATATAAACAAACTTTGAAGACCACTGTCCTAGACAAACTCGCACACAATACATACAAGATTTGGATGTTCATTGTAGTCTTGATTGCAGAACAAACGTAAAATGTCCTTAAATAGGGGAATATACACTCATACGATGGAATCTTATACAATATTAAAATAAGTGAACTAGATATACTAGGATCAACACGGTTTACTCTCAAAAACATAACATTCAATAGAAAAACCAGATTATTTATATAACATTTAAAAACCACCCAAAGCAATACCATATATTGTTTAAGGATACCTACATTTGTAGTAAAAACATATAAAATGGACAGGGAAGATATTCTGGTTACCTCTGAGGAGGAAAAGAGGGTAAAGAGAATGGGGGCAGGGAGATTTTATCTGAATTTATCATATTTTATTCCCCCTATTAAAAGAACTTAAATATGGCAAAATGTTAACATCTACTAAATTTGAGCGGTGGCTACATGATAGTTATATTATTATTTGTACTTGTCTGTGGTTGAAATATTTCAGAAATAAAATAATATTTTAAAATAATATGATAGTAATAGATGGAAACTCTTCTAAAATGAAATTACTTACAGGCCATGGTGGTAGGACAGAAGTTACCTCTGGAGTATGAAAATAAGCAACACCATTATGATAAGTGTAGGGATATCCAGTTGAAGTTGTTAGATACATTGTTCCAGCTGCTGGCATTATACTGGAACCTAAAAGCAAAGATTAAATAATAATAATTGAAATGTTCAATTTAATTTTTCAAAATGTAATTTCTGAACACCGGAAAATGTTTGTCTTAACACACCTATATAGCTACAGTAAAAATTCAATGTTACAAATTCTTTAAAAAAAATTCCATATGTTAAAGTATCTTTGAAGTATATACAGTCATGCATCACTCAACAACAGGGATATGTTCTGAGAAATGCGTCATTAGCTGATTTCACTGTTGTGGGAACATCAGAGTGTACTTACACAAACCTAGATGGTACAGCCTACTACACACTTAGGCTATATGGTACTAATCTTACGGGACCACCGTCATATATGCTGTCTGTCATTGATTGAAACATCGTTATGTGGCGCATGACTATATTTTCAACTCACTACCTTAGAGCTTTTATTAGCCTAAGGTGAATAAAACAAAAAGAAACAAGTTTAATAAGGATTATTAAAAATTCACCAATTCAGATTTTAATACCAGTATAATGAAACACAAAGCTTAACAATTTAGATTATCACCAAAGTCATTATTTTTACAAATATAAATTATATACAATTTAGAGTTACCTGAAGACTATATAGTGAAGTTCCTAAGACCTTAGTAAGACCTATTTGTAAAAGGCCAAAGATGGTGGAGGCAATGAAGTTGGAGAAGGTTCTACTTTGCTGAAGACATTTTGGTTCCACTCTACAAATTCTTTAGATCTACTATCAGCAAACATTCATTCATGCCATGACTCTCTTTTATCCTCTATTCTCCCTTTGCTACAACTGCTGCATTATAAACACGACCACAACTCTTCACGTGGCTCGTTTTGGGTCCCCATCTCTTTTCCCAGGTTAAGTTATATATACCCCTCCCCCCAAAATAAAAAAATAATATTGTTATTTGTCAGGATGACTTTAAAAATTTATATTAGCCAAGTTAGATTAAGTACTCGACCAGCAAGGTTATATAAATTACTGGAAATGGCAATCCTCCTTCCACTGTACCAGTGCTTCTCAAAATTTAACACACTTTAGAATCACCTGGACAGTTTATTAGAATACAAATTCCAGGGCCCCATCTCCAGAGATTTTGATTCAGTAAGTCTGGGATAGGCCTGAGGATTTGCTGGCTGCAAACCACACTGTAAGCAGTACTGGCCTAGCACTTTAGGTAGCACTACCACTTCTCAGCTTTTATATTTTCAAAGCATTTCATCTAGTATTGTTACTGCTTATTTTAGTGGTTTTTAATCCAATCCTTTTGAGAATCTGATGAAAGCCACAGACCCTCTCCTCAGAAACATACACATTCAAACAAAATTTTGTACATAATTCAGGAGGTTCATGGATTTCCCTCCAACGATCATCAAGGAACCAAAGGTTTATCTGTTAAATAAATAAATTTTGAGTGAGCACAATTACATGGCATTGAACTAGGCTCTGGTGATACAGCTAAAAAAGAAAAGAAAAAATTGGACATGCCATGGTCTCTATCTTCATAGAAATTAGGTTCTGCTGGGGAAGACAGTCATTAGCTAATTACACAATTAACTAATTAAATACAATTTTGATAAATACACAGAGGTAGTATGGGGTATTATACTGGCTAGTATAGGGTACTATGCTGTACATTTCAATTACATATATATAGAGAGATTTTAATAAATAGTTAAGTGTCAAGGTACCTAATTTAATAAATGGAAAGACTGAGAAAAAAAGAAGAATAGAGTTAAAAGCATCACTGAAATTTGAGGAAGGCACATAACTTAGCCAATTCCTAAAGCTTTAAGGGATTGTTCACTCTGATAATTATGACTTATGTGGTTGGATTATAGTACATACTGTGCACAGTTTCTGAGATTGGTTCTATATTTTCACTTTTAGTATTTTTACTCTAATTTTAAATTACTTTCCTAATTAGAAAATTTTCTAATTAGTAAATCTTAATTACTTTTAATTACTTTTGAAATTTTAAATTATATTTTTACCAGATTTTTCCTTTAAAGATATAACTATATGGAATATATATAAGCATTACTATTTATGTAAATTTTTCCCTAGCCCCCCCCAAATCTAATATGTATTAATTTGTGATAAGGAATATTCATTTGACCACCAACTTTGCTAATAATTTTATTAAATGAAAGAAAGCTAATATTTTAGTAAAGTTCTATAAAAAGTCTAGTATTTCAAAAAAGAACCATGCAAAAATATTGAAAGAAAGATACGTTAGTTCTCAATACATACGAGGGATCCCTACTTGTTGTTTTCTTATTGCTGGACCAATGTTCAGTTTCTTATCCTTATAATTAAGTTTTTCAGCCTAAAATAAGAAAAAATAAATTTATTATTTTGGCACTATTTTTAATAAAACCAATAAGGAAAAACTAGTGAAAAACAATTTTTAAATTCAGACTATAACATCCTTTGAAAGCAGCAAGGCCTAGTGGAAAGGGCAAAGTATTTGTATTTAAATAGATCTGGATCTTAGTTCCAATGCTATGACCCTAACTCCTCATCGGGAATAGTCAATCCTCTATTCATGGATCCTGTATTTGGGAATTAGCCTATTCACTAAAATTTATTTGTAACCTCCAAATCAATACTCATTGGCAATTTAGTGGTTATTAGTGGACATGAGTGGAGAGGTGAAAAATATGAGTTGACTGCATTATTCACAAAAGCCAAGATTTGGAAGCAACCTAAGTGCCTATCAATGGATGAATGGATAAAGAAGATGTGGTATATATATACAACGGAATACTACTCAGCCATAAAAAAGACAAAATCTTGCCATTTGCAACAACATGGATGGACTTTGAGGGTATTATGCTAAGTGAAATAAGTTAGACAGAGAAAGGCAAATACCTTATGACTTCACTCATATGTGGAAGATAAACAAATAAATAAACACATAGATACAGAGAACAGACTGGCGGTCACCAAAGGGAAAGGAGGTGGGCGGAGGGTGAAAGGGGTGAAGGGGCACATGTGTACAGTGACAGCTGGCAACTAGACTTTTGGTGATGAACATGATGCAGTCTATACAGAAGTTGAAATATAATTATGTACACCTGAAATTTATATAATCTTATAAAGCAGTGTTACCTCAGTTAAAAAAAAAAAGAGTTTATTGACACACACGGTCTCAGCTGAGGTCAAACAAGGCTGTCTTCTTGTTTCAGCTCCTGTACTGTAAACAAGTGTCCCCTTTCATGTTCTATTTAGTGCCATGTTTTTCACATTTTTGTGTTTTACGTTGGTGATTTTGTTATTTAAAATAGCCCTCAAGCATAGTGCTGACGTGCTGGCTAGTGTTTCTAAGGGCAAGAAGACTGTCATGTGCCTTATGCAGAAAATATGTGTTAGATGGGCTTAATTCAGGCACGAGTTATTGTGCTGTTGGCCATGAAGTCAATGTTAATGAAACAACAATATACATTAGATACGACGTCTTTCAACAGAAACACACATAAAACAAAGTTATGTATTGATTGATTGATGAAAATATTGTGACCAGAAGCTTGCAGGAACCTAGTCCTGTATTTCTTCTTGGAGCAGCACTTGAATATTTGCTAATTCAGTGTTTGCGGTGACTTTACAGAACACAACTACTATGAATAATGAGAATCGACTGCATGTAATTTAATAATATGTAATTCAAATTCTATTTTTTCCTAAAAAAATTAAATGTTACGTTCATCAAATTTAAAGTTATTACACTGAACTGCAGGCTATAGATTTTTTTCTATGAATGCTCTTAGTTTATATAGTTTTTCATAGTAGTGAAATAATCTCAGATAACCTCACTCTAGGAATTCATATTTGTAGTGTTTTTAGGAATCCAAAGTGCTATTAACACTTCAGAAAAGATACATCCCCAAGTTATTAGTATAAGCAAATAAAGGGAAAAATTATATCACAACTTCACAACCATACTCATGTAACGATTTGGAATTTTTCTGCAGATAAAGTTACTCTTTAATTCTATTTTTTTGGAGACCAATGTCAATCTTAAGATGCAAATAAGTTAAAAAATTTCCTTTTTAGCAATTGATCCTTGCACTGGAACCCTACTATTAAAATAAATACCTTAAAGGATTAGTTTCAAAGAAAGAAGTTCCGAAAATGAAGTTAAATACACCAAAAGATCTTACCTCTTGTAAAATTTTTTGTGCATCTTCTTGTGTTTCAAAAGTGACGAAACCATACCTAAGTAAATGTATTAAATATTTTCTTAGGACATTATATTAGCATTATACAAAGATTTAAAAAATTTTTGTTTTTTAAGAATGGGCCACTGTAGGATTGAGCCTTTTTCTATGGTGCACCAGCATGCAAAACTTAGGAGAATCATTCACAACTTAACACTGTCACCTCCTCTTAGAGTCAGGGGACTGAAATTAAAAAAAAAGAGGGATTTCAAAACGTTTTCAGATCTGGGCTGTTACGCAGGAAAGCATGAGAGATTCATGTTCTGACTTACAAATTAGGATGCAATGAATTTCAGTCTAGAGCAATAATCTCCTTTTAAGATAAAAAACTGGCTTAAATAGGAAATCAAAGTAGAAAAAAACTTTAAAAATTTAAACACAATATTTTTAGATTGGTAAATGAGTTTACAGACATATTATTTACTATTATTAGCACATATAAACTGATAATGTAATTATTAGTATATTTTCCAAACAAAATCAATTAAAAATATATATAACCCAGACTTTATATCTGCTTTTTATATATAATTGTTACTTTCAGAGTATAATTCACATAATGTTCAAGAAACAAATACACGACGTATGCCATGTCCAAAAAGCCAAAATAGGTAGACGAAAAGAAACAAAAGAAATAAAAGGTATATTCCCCCCAAAGTTTAACTTCTTTTTAGTTAAGGAAACTCTTTTGAGTAGTACTAAATATCTTGACTACTATTTTCTTCAGTTCAATTACTGTATTATATATAAAATTTGTTTTTCTAACAAAGGAATTTTTCTTTTTCTATTTGCCCAAACATTAAACAAGGGTTAAGAAAATATTTATACACTAAATTTTTTGGTAGAACACATACACCACCCAGGGGAAAAGGCAAGAAATACAGTTTACATTTCTATGGATATTTTTCAATGATAAAAAATGGATATTACCAAGATATTGCAAATTTTATTAGCCAAACCAAAGAGGTACAATCTCACTTCATCCTAATACTGTTTGTCAGTCTGAGGAAGTATCTCATTTCTTTAAAAATAACCTCTCCGTAGGATCCCATCTCTTCCAAAGTGCCCCCTTGTCACACTTACATGTTGTTTCCTACTAATATAATTTTTTATCCACCTCATTGGTCTCTTCCCTTATGCCTATAAATATGCATGTCTTGCCTCTCTTTCACGAAAACAAACACAATTCTTTATTGATCTCCACTGCCTTACCATTTTATTTTCTTTAAATCTGCAGTCAAACTTCTTAAGTGAGTACACCATGTAAACTACCTTTTTCTTGTCTGAAATTTGGCGTTTGTATACACCAATCCACCAAAACATTTCTACGGTCATTAGACATTTCTAGACAAATCCTACTGCTTCCTTCTCAATTTTAATTCTCCTTGATTCAGCAATTAAAAATCATTCTCATTAGAATTATATTTCCCAAATTAGTCCACTAATTAGGTCTCTGAGGCACAATCTACAGACATTCCTCTGTGTCAGCTTTTTTCAAATAAAGCTCTCTAGTCTAAAGTAGGTATACAATTCCAAAAGTATCTGATTCCTTCAGCTTCTGGTTCCTTAGCTACTGGACATTAGCGACTCAACATTAAATGCTTGCTACCTAACACTGAATGGTCCCTCAGCCCATGCAAGAATAACTTCCCAACAAATTAAGGAATATTATTGTGTCCCCCTCCCTCCAAAATACATACATACACACATACACACATACACACACACACGAAATAGGAGATCAAAAGGTAGGAAGAAAGAAGAGGGTATGAAATTCTCTTTTTAAAAAATGGAATCAAAGTAAGTTAGCATACAAAACCTAGTAATCCAATAAAAATACACCTGTTAATTCTACATACTATCTATAGTGATACTAACCCTTTGGACACTCCAGCTCTGTCATTTACAATCTTCACTTCTTTTACAGACCCATACTGGGAAAAAAATTTTCTTAAATCATTTTCATTTGTCTAATGGCATAAAAAGAGAACATAAAAAATTTTTTGTAGTTGATATAAGTTGAAACAACTCTCATGCTTGTTTTGGAGGCAGAAAATTTATAAATAAATAATAATATGGATATAAGAATGCCTCTCATCATAAAGACAGGGCATGAAACCAACAGGTTATTAAAATCAATATAAATACTTCACTTTATGCAGTAACTATGTTGTTAAATTATCACATATCAATAAAAAAAACTTGAAGCAGAATTGTTTAAAACTACAAAGAAAGCTTACTGTTTAAAGGAATTCTTATTCTCTAGTTGGCCAGTTTTTAAAAAAATAATGTGAATTAGGCATGGCTATAACTAAAGTAAGGGCATATTACGATTGGTCCTTGCGGCTTACAGAAGCCCAGACATGGCAGTGCAATTAGGTTATGTTGGCCTACACCAGTCACTCTATTTTAATCAGCATTGTCTCCAGAAGAGTAAGGTCTTAGGAAAATAACATATTTCCAAAAGTACTTGAACTCAATTTGTGATAACAATGAAGCAGCTACAAGATTTAAAGTTTTTAGTTGCTTTATCTGTACTTGATATACATTTCAGCTAAATACAGACATTATGATAACATTCAAAATAAAAATTTGAGTCATAATTAGACTATAACGTACAAGATGTCTACAAAGATAGTTTTGGCATATCTGGTTTTAATTGAAATAGTCTCATAATAGACTCATAACACCTTTTCCTAGAGTACTCACACTAAATTCATTGTAATTTCATTTTCTGGTTCAACTGTAACTGCCTCCAAGAGGAACTCTAAATATCCCTAGAAAAAAATTTTCTTCATATACATAGGAAAAGACATGCCTAACAGTAGAGCTACACCTCTTGAGTTCCTCACTACTTATATACACTATTGGTTTTTAGTTTGTAACTAAAGCCTGTTAAACTAGATGATGACAAATACTGAGTTAATCTAAGAATAACCGAATGCCTCTTATTTCAATAAACACAAAATGGAATCAATGCCAGGATAAGGATTTCTATTAGAGATCTGAAAACAAATTAATTCAAAACATTGTCTGGCAGAAGAATCACTAGCTCAGTTTTGCAGCTCCACTTCTTCATTGAAAGGTAAGGAACAGAAAGTCAAGATGATTAAATATTATGAGGGATGGGCTGTAAACTTCTAAAAGGAAGAGTTTTAAAAAGTTTGAGACTGCTTGCTCCTACAATAAACTATTTCCTTGCTGGCATTTATCTGTGGTTTTGGAAAAGGTATAAGAAAGGGAACCCTAACAGTTACCTTAAAGCTATGACTGCACTGTAACAATGGTCTCCCAAAGTTCATATCATAGCAGATAGGCTCCAGTAACCTAGAATAACCTAGCCATACAAATGTTTACATTTATTGATGATTTATTTAAAAAATACACTAAGCTACAGCAATACAAATAAATTCTGAACAAGAATACTTAACTTGAATATTTATGCTCAGCCATTAATATTTTCCATAGAAACAGAAAATCTTTTTAAAAATAAGCATTTCATAATAAATCATTTCTATTTTTAGTAAACCAATCACATACTTGCTTAAGACTCATTATTTTGACAACACTAAGTGTAACATTTCTCTTGAGCAGGAAAAAAGTAATTCCATCCAAATTGTGACAGACTGATTATAGTGAAATGGTGAGTTATAAATGTCAAATATCATACCCTAATGGCACAAGGATTTTTTTCCTAATTAAGAAAGACAGCTCTCTCCGTAATTTCTAATATGTAATAGGGAAGCTTGGAAATCCTTCTATATATCCACTTGGAAGTAAGGGTAATCCATTTAAAGTGTTCAGGCTTGCCTTTCCTATAGGTGTAGCGTGCTGCAGGCATCTCACAAACTATGCCTCTCTGAAAGGGAAATGGCTGATTACATTATTTAAATATATTACTGCTAAGATTCTTTATTCTAAAAATAACATAGGCCTTTTTTGGTGATCAATTCTAAATTAGGCGCTACAAAGCAATTTGCAAAAGATGGAAGTCTAGGGGGTTACTCAGGAATCTGAGATAAAAGTTGCAAGAAAGAAACAAGAACTAGAAGGATGTGTCACTATGACATACAACTATCTACTGGGGCTTTGGGGAAGAAAAAAAGGAGGAGGACTGGCAATAGATGTTAGCTCAGGGCCGGTCTTCCTCAGCAAAAAGAGGAGGATTAGCACGGATGTTAGCTCAGGGCTGATCTCCCTCACAAAAAAAAAAAAAAAAGAAACAAGATTTTACAGGACTAAGTTTCAGGTGTGTTTTTTTTAACTGAGTCTTCTTTTGAAAATTGTAATCACTCATTATTTGGACTATTGGAGTACTGTGTAAGAAAGTATAATTAGTGTGGCATGGGAAATAAGGTATACGGAGTTATGGGTCAGAAAACTAGGATTCTAGTCTTCACTCTGTCACTAAGTAGCTAGGCGCCTACAGACAAGACAATGAGCCTCAATTTCCTTGTATGTGAAATGGGACAATTATGTATGCTCTATTTAACCTCCATTGTTGTTGAAAAGATTCTCGATATTAAGACAATTTGAAACCTACTAATCATTATGCAAATAGCAAATATGTTATTATTTTTATAGTTGCACAAAGAAACAATTTCTGAGAAATAAAATAACTTCTAATGCAAAAAATACACTATGTTACATGCATAAATAGGTACCTTAAAGTCAATTCCTCCTACAAAGATGCGATTAGGGATCACTGTTCCATATCTTGGGGCACTTGTTGGGTTATTCAAAGGCACAGGTGACACAGGATTAGGGGATGGAGATAATGAATCTGTTTGCGTCTGATTTGATGTTTGCTGTAAAATAAAACTCTTTTAAACTTTTAGCACTGGGTATAAGTTTTGATGCAGGCTGAAAAGAAATATTTTTCAAAAAGATGAATCATTTAGACAAATGCAATATTTTAGACTTTAATTTTATTCTAATATTATGAAAATTATAATTAGAGCTAATAACTTGTGGGGAAACAAATATGGGAAATGTAGAATCTACTACAGAGAAAATCTTAAATGTCAAATATATTATTTAAATATACTTATGTTAACTATTATTAAATATACTACTTAAATATTATAAATATTAAGGAGGACTATTAAATTCAAAAAGAAGTTTGAGAAAGACAAAAGCAGCCCTGGACAGCTAAGAGCTGGCCTGGCACAACCAACTAGCTCCTGATGTTGTTGGGAGTTGGCTTGGAACTCACAGCGAGGCTGTGGTGGTCTCTCATGAACACAACACCAACATCAGGCAAGGCTACTCTGTGACTGTGATGCATCAAGACAAAAAACAAGACCACTCCATAATCATGTCTGAACACTGACAAAAACAAAAGCACTGTCCAAACCACAAGAATAACCAAATATCCTCTATCCTGGCTGATATGAGGGATTGCTCCTTCTTTATCAATAACAGCTTTAGCCTAGATCTATTTTTCTTGCCTTCTAGATAAGAATTAACATACCCAATCACAGAATTACTCCCACTTCCTGACAACATGAATTTCAGAGAAAAGCCCTTCTTCCTTAAACCCTCTCTAAAAAAGGGCTTAACACGAGCCTAAAATCTATAATAAATTTTTTCTAACACTCTCTTACTGAGAGGCTCCATGGTGTATATTCTTCCTTGTTGCAACAATTCAACAGACCCAACTTGATCAAACTACAGATGTGTTCCGGGTGGTCTCTGGCTAAAGGGCATTGACAAGTTAACAAACTCTGATGTTCAAGTTCACTGTTTTTCAGCTCTAAAGTCAAATTTTTAAATGCACTTGTCAATTTGAAGATCGGACTGATTTTGTAAAAACAAATTATACTCCTTTAATTCATAGGTATAAATTTTTATACCAAAGAATTGAGCTCATAGTACATATTCACTGTTTACAATTTTAAGGACCTAATTTAGATTTTAATAAGTATATATTAACATATAAGCCTTTACACAAGGGCAAGATAGTAGACTCTTAAGGTACATCTGGAAAAAAACAAGACTTGGCGAAAAGAATTTTGAAGAGAATCTAATTCAAGAACTTGCTAATTATTTTCCTTCCAGGAACACTAAACAGACTTCTGAGGCAGTCTAACATACTAAATGAGTGCTTCACAAAGTCTGAAGTTCATAATTTCAATTATCTGAGAAACAAATACATGAAAAGGAATTTCCAACTTAGGTAACAGAGTTGTTCTTTTTCACATTTGTTCTCACCTTTCACTTCACTGGCCAGTAAAGCCATAATCCCTAAATTAATCTCTGCAAGATGTACAGAGAAATGACTAGGCCAGTGGCGACTATGGGGCTACAGGTTGGACTTAGGGGCTCTATTCCATACCTAGCATTAAGGGGGAAAAACACTCCCTAATAAGGGAGTTCATAAAAACATCCACGAAACCACAGAAAAGTCATCACATTTAATAATTGCTATGTTGTAGTTTCCAAGTAAAGAAATTGGGAATCCAATCTTAACAGCATCCTCTCTGGGCATTTGGAGGTAATCTCTAACTTCTGTCACTTTACATGTAGGACATAGTGCCCAGAATGGTTGATCCTGGGACGATTAGTCTTATTTTTCAACCCTGGATTTGTACTGCTAGAGGCAACAGAACAGCTCTGGTAGTTATAATCTTGTCTCTGCCTGCTTTCCCAGAAAATGTAGAAATTACCTATTTGCAAAATTAAAAAAAAATCAGTCTTCATGAAATTTTCTTCTAAAAAAAATGAGTTCAATAGATGAACTCATTTGTTCTCAAATTTGTTTAAATAAAAGTCAACTTCATTATTTTTCATTGAGAGAGGGATGACGTGACCGGAAGTGAAGGAGTGCTTTATTTCCAGTCTTGAGAAACTAGTTAAACGATACTGAGAAAAGAAAAATATCAACTTTTTACATCCAATTCACTTCATTCTCATGTTTCTAAAGCTCCTGCTCTATTGTGGGTTCCAACTGTTTTATTTTTCTCCTTACCACTTATCACTTTCCAACATACTATGTAATTTACTTATGTTAATTGTTTGTCTCTATAGAGTAATGTTCATGAGAAAAGGGATTTTGCCTGTTTTATCGCTGCAGCATCTAAGCAGCGACGGCAGATAGCAGGTGCCCAATACATATCTGCTGAACGAATGAAGAAACGAATGAATCATTTCCTCCTGCTCACGATATGCCAAGCATTAGGCAGCGGGCTGAAGAACAACAGGAACAACCTCGAAAGTATTTAATGTTAGCAGTAACAAGACTCAGGTAGAGCCAACACCTAAGGCCCTCGGAGGTTAGCGATGCACTAAGTTAAACAATAAAGCAAGCCTCACATTCCACTGGCAATAACTCTGCAAATGTATGAAAAGCACCCAGGCAGGTGCTGTTATTGGGTCAGAATTAAGCGTCCTTAGCTCAGTAAAACTTCTAGCCCTAAAGAGTTTATTAAAAATTTCCACCAAAGTAATGTCCCTCTCTGCCTCCTCTCCTTGAGGGTTAACCTCGAAGTCTATCGTCTACTTCGCCGGCGAGAACAACGGCAAGAGGGCGGGCTAACCGTCGTGGTCACAGCCTCGGCGCTCCTTCCCCTCCGCGGCCACCAAGTTGAGGCGCTGGTGGAAATGGCCGCGGCGACAACTTCCTCCGGCTCCCTCAGGTCATCATGAACTTGGGCACTGACATGAGGATCCACCCCCTCCCCACCAAAGTGCGGGAGGGAAAAGAAGGCTAGCCAGCGAGAAATTTTGCCCCGCGAACCCGCCAGCACCAGCGTCGGGAACCCTCAACCGCACCGACCCGACGTCGGCCTTGTGCGAAGCCAACCCCGCGGCGCTCGTGTGGTGCGCGCTGATTGGCTGCCGGCGGCGCGGGGCGGGGCGCGGCGGCACGCTGCCGTGGCCCTTCGGGCCTGCTCGGCCTCCCGCCCCTCCCCCCCCCCCCCCCCCCCCCCCGGCCCCGACCAGCTCGGCGCGCACCCGGTGGTGGAGTGTGCGGTCCGACCTGGGCCACAGGTGGTCCCTCCAGGTCCCTCAGGCCTTCCGGTCCCCACTGACCAGTAGGGGAGAGGGGGCGTCGGCCGCCCTGGCAACCCCTCGCGGGGGGCGGCATCTGGCTGCAGCGAGCGTCGAAGACGCCGCCGAGCCCGGTTTCGGCGGGAAAGCTGTTTCTCCCGCCGGATCGGCTGGCGCACAGGGCCCGGCCTCCCGCCCGCTCCCGAGGCCCCCCGGCCCGCCTACGCCCAGTCGAGGCCGGTGGCCGCACCTCCCCGACCCCACGACACAGCCGACGGGCCTGCAGGCGGCCGCGCTTCGCGGCGGTCGACGGGCACCCTGTCCGCGCTTCTTCCCGCCCCACAAGCGGCGTCTGGGCTCTAGCCCTCGCCCTTCCCGCCCCTCAGGGCCGGAGTCCACCTCGCTCCCTGCCCGCTTCCCCGGGGCCGGGGCCCTGGCCGCCTACTCACCGCCCCGCACTGGCTCTCCATCTTCCTCGACGCCCCTCAGCCACCGGGGGAAACGACCAGAAACCTGAAGTTTGAAAGGCCCTCACACCGAGGAAGCCACACCACGTTTCCCGACGGAGCCTCTCTCCCCCTGGCGGCGGCGGCGGCGGCGGCAGCAGCTGCAGGGGCGCAGGCTCGGACCCGGGGCCTGAATCTGCCCCCGGGGGGTGGGGAGGGGCGGGCGACGACGCGGCGGGGCGGGCGGGCGCCGCAAGCCGCGGAGGGGCGCGGGCGGGCGGTTTCGGCGGTGGCCCGGGGTCGCCGAGCTGGGCCGTCCCAGGGCCCGAGCGTGCGGCGAGTCGGGGCGGGCGTGGGGGGTGCGGTCGAGGGCTCGGCTCTGGGGCCCCTCTGGGCTGCTTTCCGGCGGCCGGGGAGGAGCGAGCGAGCGCTCGTGCAGAGCTCCATGCGCCGCGCGCCTGTCCCTCTCCTCCCCTGTGGAGAGAAGTCGGCCTCTGGGACGGGTGGGCTTCGAGAGGTGGAGGTGACCTCAGGCTTTACTAAGGTACAGGACGCTGGCTGAGGGGCGACTTCGGAAGGCTGGTGCCAGGCGACGAGGGCAGTTTCCAAACTCTGACCCCCGGGGCCTGACGCGCCAAACTCGGGTGCTCCGGAGACGCCGCGCTGCACCTGTTGTCGCCGTCACTCATGCCCGCCGGGCGGGCGGGGCGGCCTGGCCGGGACCCGCGGAGCAGCGCCCGCCGCCCAGCCTCGGAGCCGGTCGGGAGGAAGCCACCGCGCCGAGGGTGAGGACTGTGCGCCGTGGCCGCGCGGCAAGAGCCACCGGGAGCCTCGGGGTCTCCTTTGAAGGAAAAAGTATTTCTCAAAAGGTAGCTGAGAATGGTATATATCGCCAGTATAACATATTGACGACGTATATATTATATAACCCAGTTGTAAATGATTACGACTAGGTAAACTTCCGTAATAATGGCGATGATGGTTATAGCTAGCATTTGTCAATGGCGCCCTTGGTGCCCGGCGCAGCGCTTCATCCGTAGTATCATTTAATCTTTTCATTCCCTCAGCAGCCCCTCAGATAGATGCTCCTGTTGTCTTCATCTTACAGGTGAGGAGATGAAGATTTGGAGTTAAGTAAGTTGGTCAAGGTCTAAAGCTGTAGAAGGTTTAACCGGGGGTCTCTCTGGCAACAGTTCGTGAACGTAAGCATTTTGACATATATTTTTAAAGAATCAGTCGTAGCAACTGTTAAAAGTTACGTCAGTAATAACTTTTGTACTCTCTATTTTAAAAGTTTGACTTTGGGTTATTGTACTTTCAAGATAAGGAGTTAAAAAATAAGCAGCGTGACTGCATTGTAATCTGTTCCAAGATCAGCTCTTCATGTTATTTACCAGAAATAAAATGGGAAACATAATTTTCCCCCCCGCTGAATACAGTTCAGCTAAAGCATCTTAAAAGTCATAATTTCTGCATGCAATTTGAGCTCATTTTCTCAGGTTTTAGTTTCTGTGGAAACAGAGAATACAAACCTATTCAAATTAAAGCATATTCTGGAGCAGAAGAATTTTGCTGTTCAATACCATTAGAACTGATTTCTTTGGGCATTTTTTTCCAGTAGTAATGATGGATTTAAGTAGATATTACTATCCTCTCTTTTGCCCAAGTCTTTTTCGACTAAAAACACTTATTTTTGAAGACTGTATTCCCCACAGTAGGTGTTCAGTTGGCGACACACAAATTAACACAGTTTAGGGAACATTGATTATACTTCAAGGCCTATGTTGGGTGCTAGCGGGATATACTGTATTTACAGTATGGTTATTCTCTGTTCTGCTTCTCTTAATTCTTAAAGCAAAAGGAATTTTTTATTTTAAAACTTGGGTAAATCATGTAAAATGATTCAATTCAATTTAGTAGACATTTATAGAGTCCTCTTATGGGCAGTACATAATGCTGTGTGCTGTGGGAGATAAGACAATGTGCAAGATCAAACCTTCATCCTTGAGGTGTTTTCAATCTAGAAGGGAAGAAAAAACTACTCCAAATAATAATTATATCAAAATATGCTTGTAATAAATAAGATACAAGCAGAATAGGGTAAGTAAGATATGCACTATGATCATAGGTCTGTGGGAGCACAGAGTACAGCTTTGAGGAGCACAGCGTCCAGGGCTGGTAAGGGCACCATCAAGGCTGAAATACAGGTCTGGCTCCTGTCATGTACCCAGCACTGGGCGTGGCACATTCTTTTTTAATCTTCTTAGCTTTCATCCCCTCTCTCTCCCTCTGGAAATCTGAGCCTTAGAGGGGTAAAAGTGACTTGTGTAGTCACATTGCTGGTAAGTGGTAGATGCAATTTTCAAAACTTAGTTCTTTTTGACTCTGCTGCCCTTGCACAGTGCACTCTGCCATGTTATTTATACAATGGTAATAAGGACTAGGGATTTTATTCTGGAGGTCTTTGCAAATAGAGGGCCATTGAAGGTTATTGAATTAGGAAGTTATAGAATCAGAGCCAAAATTTAGGAAGATATTCTCAGACCAGAGAATAGTTTTTAAGGGACTGGAAACAGAATTGAATTAGGAGAATACTACTCTAGTGAAAGTATTGGGGAGCTAAAAAAAAAAGTGGCAGCAATGGGAATAAAATACTGGGAAAGGGTTAAGAAGAAACTGGAGAGAAACTGAGACTGTTGGGCATGAGTGATGATGGAGAGGGATTGGTGAGGATCCTTCAGAAGTCTCAAGTTTCAGATACTGGGGATGACACTGACAAAGATAAATATAAAAGTACAACACATAACATATTGCAAACCTAAATATCCCATTTTCTTAGTTTTGCACTGGAATCTCATTGTCATCTTTTTGCTTCACACAGTCTCCTCAGAGCATAGTTCTTGTTTCAGGGATTTGCCCAAGCCTGCTCTCCTTGTTTGCCTTCACTCACTGGCAGTTCTTCGATTCTTGCTTTGAGTTTTCTAGCTACAGAGTCTAACTCCTAGTATCTATTTCAGGCAGTCCTTTTCTTGATAACCCTTTTGATGCATTCTCTAGGTTATAGGCCTAGGTAACCATTGGCATCCATCCTGTGGACCAGCGTTTACTCGAAGGCAGGGGATATGGCAAGGATTAAGACCTGGTTCTTGCTTGCCAGCAGCCCAGGTCTAGTGGGAGAAGGAGCTAAGTTAATAGAAAGTTTATAAACTCCATGTGCTCTGTGTAGCAGTAGAAGAGTTGCCGGGTGCAGAGATAGCCTAGACCAGGGAGTGACTTAACTTGGTAGATAAAACAGCATGAAAAGACATGTTTAGAAGATTCCTCTGCTTCCATCTTATTTCTTTCTTGTTCCCAAGTCTATTAACCTATTGTATTTTGGAGGATTATTAGGTGCTTTCTTTTTCTCTATGTTGGTTACATATTTGAAATAGGAGAGGTGAGTGATGGGAGTAAAAAAAAAATCTGCCTCAAGGAAGCAAAGAGGTCAGTTCAGATCTTTCCTCTACAGGGAACACAATACTTAACACTTAGAGAGTATGTTACAGAGATGGTGTAGACTAGAGCGGTATCTGGTGTATTGGAAAATTCTTTGTAAAAATCAATTGGTTTATTTGATTATGCTGTTTACTTTGAACAATTACTTAGACACAAGAATATACAATATAGAACTCACTGTGCAGTATAAGGTAGGAACTCAATAAATATTTGTGGAATAAGAGACTAAATGAACAGACAACCCTCACTCCAACTTCCACTTTTCCCCCACCCCTCACCATTTTACTCTTCCTTCTGAACTGAGAGTGAAGAACAATCAGTCAGTCATCGCCAGAGAACCTTTTTCTTGATTCATTCACACAAGTATCGTTTGATAATTATGCACATGTTTTCAGTTGCTTTTTAGGGGAAGACTGTATGTTTGGAACATCTCACTTGCAAAATCCTTTGAACGTTCTCAGATATTTCAGTAAGAGCAAATAACATTATTATATACAAAAATAAGACATACAGCAAAACTTCAGTATAGGAATGATCACCCAGAACATATTGCCCACTGTAGACTCAGGCCTAGTGTTTGCCCTGTCTTGTCCCCCTTTATTGAACCCTTACCTACCTGCTCTCACCTCCTGACCACTAACATGGCTGATTTTTATCCTCTTTCCATTCTTATCTCATCCTTAGATTTGATCTGTAGGGGAGGAAAAAGTTTCTCTTAACCTTCTTAGGGTTCCTGGCTGGGTCTGAAAATTAAGCTGACAAAGACAGATTAACAGGAGAAAAGCATAGAAATATTATTGAATTTTTACATGTACATGGGAGCCTTCACAAGAGAATGAAGACCTGAAGAAGTGAACAGAGCAGGAAGCTTTTATATGTTTTAGAGAAAGAAACAATAAATTTATGAGAAATTGACAAGACCAAGGGGTTTGGGCTAGAGATAGCAAATGGTGAAGAAGTAACTAGGAAGATAAGGGTTAGTTTAACAAGGTTTGTTTGCAGATTCCTCTGGTGCCTTTCTCTGGGCTGATAAGAATCTGTCTCCAGTAGAAGGAGCATTTATTTCCTGCCTTTAGGCAGAAAAGGAGGAGCTTTTTCTGTGTTTACTGCTTCTTAATTGCCTTCAACTCAAAATAATTAGTATGTCAAGGAGACATATTTTGGGGTGACATGTTCTGGTTTCCTTCAGATGCTTGCGGTATTTTCACTACTATCATGACACCTCTTAATTCATTTTTCTTACACCTTTAGGCATCTTGGCAATATTTCATATCCCTAATGTCCTTCTATCCATGATGTTTCAAACGTGTATAAACATTTGTTGAATTAAATTGTTACTTGTCCACTCCTCCAGCAACTGCATTGTTTTTGAGTAGTGGGCAATTGTTCCCTTGGTGCCCTCTGATCTAAAAGAGGCCATCATGTACTGTTGTGTAGATTACTCGATGCCTAAGGGTGTCTGGCCAAAGGAGCTAGCAGGCTGAAATCCAGCCCTTGCTGCTCCACTCGCATAACCATGTAGCCACAGGCCCCCATCCATTCAATGAGAGGGCCTTTTTCTAATTCATAAAAAGGTGCTGAAGGGGCCAGTGGCAGCCCTGCCTAAATATAGCTCCTGTACTATAAGATGGTATCAGGAAACACTGGTTTATGTTCATCATGTTTTACTGTCACATTCTCAGACATCAGTTAACTGCTTGACATTTGGAAAAATTTTTGTCTTGGTGAGCGTTGCAAGTTGGGTTCCTCAGGAAATAGACTCTGAGAAATCTGAGACTCTGAGAAATGCAGGAGTTTTTGGGGGACCTGAGCTTGGGAATGCACCTGAGAAGAGGAAGGGAAGCAGGACTGAGCAAAAGAAGCTGATGTCATGTTGCAACAGAATCCTCAGCAATCCTAGGATGACCTTCAGAGTTGTCTCTAGAGAGATCAGGGTCCCCCGCATCCTCTCCACTCCCCTCTACCCATCTACAGTCATTGGATGCAGGCTGCTCCCAGAGAGGAGACCTCACTTTGGACAAGATTGTTTTCTTCCGCTGAGGGCGATTTTTGGAGGACTCAGGTGAGAACAATCCACAGTCCCAACATCTGGTGGAACAATGGCTCAGTACTGAAGGGGGATTTGGGCACACCACAGCATATGCTAAAGTGAGGTCATACCATCAAATGACTTTTTCTCCACAATAGGATTAAGCAGGTTACTACTGCTTGCTTTTGATTGAAGGAAAATATGATAGAAACAGAATAAGTCCAGGAAAAATTCAAACTTCTTTTTTCTTAAGAGGGCAGCCCAGAAGTTGCAGATGGGATGACTACCAAGAGCATAGATTCAGTAACCTAAGATTGTGACACTGAAAGTCCAGATTGCACATTGTATTTAATGACTGCAGGCTTGAGAACATCTTCCCATGAGTTTGCCCTCTGTTGATTCCCTGCTCAAGAAAATATCGATATTGATTATCGTTGGGGAAATATAATTAAAAAACAAGCTTCTCCCGATGTGGAAAACCGCTTCACAAAGGTGATAAGGGCAGAAAACAGTTTCATTATAGAGTAAACATGAAACCTGTCGTGTGCATCACAGGCAATCCACTAAGATCTTGCAGAGACAGAAAGGACTCTCACTCTCTTATAGCCCAGCAGATACAACCTATTACACATAGTTCATCTTAACTTTACCTGGTAATTGGGGTGACCATCTTATTGGCTTTATCCAGAGGAAAAACTTTTTATACGTTTGTAACAGGAGGTGTTACAAAAACAGGAGGTGTTACATTAGTTTTGCAAATGGAAGCAAGGCAACCACCAAAGTTGGCTTTTTTTTTTTTTTGAGAAAGATTGGCCCTGAGCTAAGATCTGTTGCCAGTCTTCCTCCTTTTTTTCCTCCCCAAAGCCCCAGTAAATAGTTGTATGTCATAGTTGTACATCCTTCTTGCTCTATGTGGGACACTGCCTCAGCATGGCCTGCACCCAGGATCCGAACCCTGGGCCACCAAAGCAGAGAGCACGAACTTAACTGCTATGCCATGGGGCTGGCCCCATAGGCTTCTTGATGAAACTGGGAGATTGGGGGACTATCTGCCTTGATGTTTGCATTTCAAAAAGATGTTTCTTGAGGACACGTTCCTGAGTTGTGAGACTGGCAAGAGGCTTATTTAGCCATTATAAAGATTTACGTACATTTGAAACAGAAAAATTCTGAAAGAAAGAGAGGGAGAAGTCTCTTCCCTTATTTTCAATAGGGAGAATTAAGCCTCTTATTTTAGTTTGTATTTGCCCTTACATTATATATCTGGATCTGTTTAAGGTTGGGTCTCCTTGAAGCACTGAGAAATTTTATAAGCAACTAGAATTTAAAGCCATCATTCAAGCATCTAGAGAGCTTCATTGACCATCATCTGTTGATAAGCTTGGGTAATGTCAAATTTTGAGAGGCAGTATTATATCATGGTGATTCAGTGGTGGTGGGGCTTTGGATTTTGACTCTGCTTTGTGCCCTGGAGGGAGTTATATAACCTCTGTTTTTCATCCCCAAAATAAGGATTATAGCATCTACTACTACTGGCTATTGTGAAGATTAATTGAGATAATGTATGCAAAAGTCCTAGCACAAAACCCACATTCAATAGGTGCTCATTGATTGTTTTTTTTTCCTGGGATCTATTTCCCCATAAGAATATTAAAAAGTTGATTAACTTAATTATTTTGTTTATAATACAAATATGTTCACACAAAACCCTCAGTTTAATTTAGTTTTCTTTTTAGGGTACTAGTTACTTTGGCCCACTGGATTTATTAACTTAATTTGGGTACAGTGTATTTGATTATGAAGTCAAAATGCAAGCTTTCCTTTAGCTTGCTCTTTTTTCCTTTGGAGAAAGTGGACACGAGCACTGGCTGTCCATTGTAGGAGAATGCCTTGGGAGATACCTTGACAAATTTGAATTGTTCTAATGGCTTGAATGCCTTTAGAATGTGCTGATTCCTATCAGAATGGACCAATTCCTCTTCATGAGGTTTTTGCTTTGCTCCTGTTTACTTTCCTAGACTCTTCTTCATGCTTCCTTTCCCATGATTCCACCATTAATTTCCCTCCCATCCTTTCCCCATAACTTAATTCATTGTAAAGAAACTCCTTTATTCTCAACATGTTCGATGAATACTTTCTCTACCTTCTTTACCTAATAAAATATAAGTAGACCGTGTGGACCTCACTCTTCTGTAGGTGTCTCCACACTTTTGTTTGCACACTCTTGCTGGTTTTTGAGGATGCCCATCATTTATATTTATTTGTTTATCTATTATATACATGTTTCTCTCTACTAGTACTTATGCACATCATAAAACATACACAAAAAAGAATTTTTAAAAGATGAAGTAAATGTTACTTTAACATGTTTTGCTAGTGGTCATGGCTTCATGCTACCGTTAGCTAATATCTTAAGACACAACATCCATTCAGGGCCTTCTGTTGTTTTTAGAAGTGGGTGTACATCCACATAACAAAAAGTCAAATTTTTTTTTTGCTGACTTCTTTTTGGATGTATTGTCATTGTTTTTACCTCATAATATGGCCAGTGATGGCATTGTATAGGAAGTGGAGAAGGGTCAGCTCTGCTATTTGTGAAATGTTCATAGAATTATCTTTACTTCATGATGTTTTCCAGGAATATTTTAAACTGTTCACCCATTTTGGGTTAGTTTAGTTTGAACTACAAAATATAATTTTTAAATTTATTCAACTGGGTTCATGTATCAGGCTATGAGTTGGTGCTGTCAACTTCTCCATGTTCTGGAACTCCCAATCTTCCCTCGAAATACCTCATTCTTCCACATAGGGACCAAATGATGGTACCAGTGAAATCTGCATGTTAAACATAGGCAAAGATTGATTTACTTCTTATTCAACTTAGATAAATATAAATATAAGTCCTAATATTTTCTTACCACACCCCCAGAGGACCACTGCTCTAGTTCAATAGTTTAAGAAACATTTATGGAATGCCTGTTTTGTATCATCACTGGGTTAAGTTCTCAGTGTACCAAAATGAGTTAGACCTGAATTTTACAGTCTAAAGCAGAAGGCAGACACACTTAAAAAGGTGTATCAATATAGTACAATAGGTACAAAATTTATGGGTTTTGGAAAGGCTTCCTGGAGAAGATGATGTCTGAACTGAATTTTGAAGAAAGAATAACGGTTAGTTCAGTGAAGAGAGGTGAGAAAGACATTTCATGTAACCAAAATGTGACAGCATGAAACAGCATGTGGTATTCAGTGGACTGCAAATAGTCTGATAGTCCTAGAGTATGAAGGAAGAGAAGTGGAGTAGTCAGGAAGCCAGTGATGTAGATAGGACCCGTGGCCACATGTACCAAAGAGCCTGGACCCTATTCAGCTGGCACTGAGAAGCTAATAAAGCTTTATAGTAGGGAGTCAGATTTGTACTTTAGGTAAATCCCTCTAGCTACAATGTAGAGGGAGTATGGATATTAGAACATACTGCAAAGTCACTATATTCAAATTAATATGGTATTGGATGGGTATCAGAACAGACAACCCAGAGTAGATTGAAGTACATTTGAGAATTTAACATATGATAAGAGAGAGAATTCAATTCAGTGAGAAGAGTAGATTATTTAATGAAGAAGACAAAAGTAGACCACCATCTTATTTTTAGAAATTTATTTAACACTTGTACACACTTATATAGTGTATATAAACACTTATATACACATATAAACTAAATTCAAAAATAGACCAAATATTTAAATATCAAAAAGAAAAAGCAATAAAAATTTTGCAAGAAAAGGTAGAAGATTACACGTACAATCTAGGGGTTGGACAGTGCTTCTTAACCAATGCTGAAAAGAGAGATATATGTGATAATATGAAAATTAATATAATGTATAGGCAAAAGATACCATAAACAAAATCAATAAGCAATAGTTCTGGAAAAAAATGTTATTAAAGCAGTTGATATAATAAGGATAACATCTATGATATGCCCGTTGGGTTCTCTGAGAAGCTTGTGGAGTTAGAGATGCAAAAGATTTATTGGAAAGAAACACATGTAGAGGGAAGGGGGAAGAGCAGGACTGGGCAAGAGGAGCCCAGATACAGACCTGACAAAATCTCAGCCAGCCCAAGGGGCAGCTGTGGAGCAATGATTGCCTGTTGGAGGAGTCCTGCTGTGGTGGAAATGGCTAGAGCTCATTGGCTGGAGATTGCCCAGGGAAGAGAAAAGCTTGCCCCCAGCTATCAATGCCTCACTGATTCATTGGCAAGAGGCTGCCCTGAGAAGAGCATGACCTTGGTTCCGAAGTTGAGGTGGACCCTGAGTAATCAAACAGCTGAAGGCTGTCATTGAACCGTATGCCATGCAGCTGTAGAATGAGCACTTTATTGAAACAAGATCTCAGTGTGGCATCCCTATGTTTGCTGCAGAACTGTTACCAACTGAGAAGAAAAAGGCATTCGATTCAATGGAAAATAAGGCAAAGCACAGGTGTAGAGAGTTTACTGAAGACTAAGTCCAAATGGCCAAGAAACATTTGAAACGATGCTTAGTAATCTGGAAAGTGAAAATTAAAATAACAATGGAATATAATTTTATACCTACAAGATGGGCAGAAATTAATGAGAGCTACAATACCCATTAAGGTGGAATGTGAAGTGTTGTGATTCTTTGGGAAATGTATCTAGCATTATCTATTAAAATTAGGGGCTGACCCGGTGGCCTAGTGGTTAAGTTCACGTGCTCTGCTTCAGTGGCCCAGGGTTTATGGGTTTGGATCCTCGGTGTGGACTTATGTATCAGTCATCAAGCCATGCTGTGGCATTGTCCCACATAGAAAAAATAGAGGAAGATTGGCACAGATGTTAGCTCAAGAGCAATCTTCCTCAAGCAAAAAGAGGAAGATTGGCAACAGATGTTAGCTCAGGGCCAATCTTCCTCAGCAAAAATAAATACATACATACATATATACATACATATACCCTTTGACCCATAAATTCTGTTCTTGGGAATCTATGTGATGGAAGTTAAATGACTGGTTCATAAAGACATGTACAAAAATGATTATTACAGCGTTGTTTGTAGTGGTGAAAAACTAGAAATAAATTGAATACCTCAAATAGGGCAATGCCTGAATGAATTCTGATATATCCATACCATGGAATATTATGTATTTATTTAAGAGAATCAGTTAATAGATGTTGCAGTTGAGGTGGTAGGATTCTTACCAAGTATTGTTGAGTGAGAAAAGAAAGATGCAGACAAGTATGTATAAAAATATCTCTTCCTCCCCCTCTTTTTTTGGTAAATCAAACTGACAAAAACACACTTTCTATATGTAAATATACATATATGAATTTAGACCAAATCTGAAAAGATGCATATTAGGTTGTTAACTTGAATTACCTTGCAACGAGTGGGAGGGTTGATGTGGGTGGAGGAGGAGAGAAATGTGCAAGACAGGTAAAAGAAGATAAGAAAAAATTGTCTGAATAAAAGCATGCATATGATCACGTTTATGCTATCATTTCTAAACCTAATAAGAAAGGCAAAAATCAGGGGCTTACACAGTTTGCAGGAAAGAAAGAAATGAGAAAAATATGTCACAGAAATGGAAATAACTATAAACAATTTTATTGGAGATACAAAAATTTTTAGTTTTTACTAGTTTAGTAGATGCCAAGAATGTTTATTTGCTGTAAATGTTTACATTGTTTATTTATTGTAAATCAAACAATGTCTGGCTGCATGAACCAATAGCATGGTTGTGGAAGGAATAGGGCTTTCAGTAAACTTTCGTGTCTGTATCAGTCAGGAGAGGCTAGGTTCTACTGCAGTAACAAATGACCCCCAGATCTGAGGGGCTTATAACAAAGGTGGTTTTCTTGCTCATGTTACACATCCACTGTAGATTGACTTCTGCTCTGCTCGACACCATTTTCACTCAGGATCTAGCCTCTATCTGGTGAACAATTAATCTTGTGGCAGAGGAAAATGAGATCATGGTTAAGTACATGCTGGCTCTTAAAGCTTCTGTTTAGGAGGAGTCCTTCCTCTCATCTTTCATTGACCAATGCAAGTCACATGGCTGAGCCTGCTGTCAGTGGGATGAGAATGTATAACCACCTGACCGGGAGGATCAGTGAACATCTCCCAGAGTAGGAAGATCTGTGTTTTGGCAGAGTGTTAATGAAGTATTTTTATGTGCTCAGACTAGTGAATGTTATTAATGATGGGTGAGTGTGGAGAATTAAGATGAGAAATAAGAGAAAATACTTTTTTTATAATTAAATCAATGCTACTTTTCTCATCCACTGGGTATACAGGGAGGAGGTACTCCTTTTGACTTTAATGCAGTTTCAATCACAGATCACAGACCATTCTTTACATTTTCAGAAAACAAACTAAAACCATTTTAATCCATATTTTGAAGACAGGAAAAATTAAGGTAGATGGAAGGGTAAGATTCCATTTTGTCCACATATTTTATTTTTCTGAAGCTTAGAATTCACAGCAGTATGTTGATGATAAATGTAATATCTATTAAAAATCAGAAAAATATTCCTTCCTTTAGAAATGATAGTCTAAAAAATAATAGTGTTTGGTACTTTTTGCCTAGAGTTTAAGTATTTGCTCATAAAGAATCTTCCAAATAAATTCTATCTGCAGCTATCAGTTATTAAAATCCCATTTTGCAATGGGAAAATTTAAAGAAAGCTCTATAACCTCTCATTACGCTAAGTGCAGTATTGTACTATATTTGTTGCTTATTATCCCACCTCACAGTTTAAATTAAATTTCAGTTCTTTGCTGCTGCTTAATATTTCAGATGATTCCTGCAACATGCTTTTTGTTTTTTTTCCTAATCTTTCGAAAACAATGTGACATTATCTGAACAGTTTCACCAGTACATTTTATATAGAACAGAGAATGGCAGGATTCCCAAGTGCAGTTCAACAGCTGTTGCTCCTCCACTGTGGAGAGGCAGTTGTATCCATGGTGACTTATATGAGTCAGTGAGGGTGGTAACTGTGGGATTCTCACAGGGGTTAATGACAGAGCAAATGCTAGCAATCCAGCTTTCATCAAATGGATTTTTTTTTAAAGAAAGGACTCAGTTTTGATAACTCCTCATTTTGTAAAGCAGATAAACTTGTATTGTGCTTAATGAAAGAGCTATATACCTGAAAACTTACGAGGAACTAAAAAGGGCTTACAAAAGAGACCATACTTTACTCTTGTCTTATGTTTTAATTTAGAACATGCATTACGATTTTGTGTTTATTTAAATATTGCTTTCTGCTTCTTCCTCTCAAAAGATGTGAGGTAGATTGCAACAAAAGCACATCAATAAGGTTAACGAGATAGGTATAAGAGTAATATATCATGATCACAGGAAAGGAGTGCCTTAGAGAAAAAAATTAGACTCAGTGATTTCTGCCATTGGGTCCTAGAATGCCGAAAAGCATTAATAAACTTCATATCTTGGCTTAAATTGGAGGAAAACCCCACCACCACATGCAGATGAATTAGATTAGGGGTATTTACCTGGGATGGGGGAGAGGAGGTGGGGCCTACCCCATATTCGCTCCTGCAGCACAAGTTTCAGGCATTGGGAATATGTTTGATTTGAAGAGTTTATATTATAACTTCATACCTGGAAAGATCCAAGTTGTCAAATAAAATAGAGAAAGAAGAGAAACAGGTTTTCTTGGGGGCCTCATTGGTGCCATTCCAGTGGTACTGTTCTTAAATGCCTCTATGGCTTCTGCATCAGTGGGGAACATAATCGTGACATGAGCCTCAACTCCAGGATCCATGTCAAAGTAAGTTAATACATAGAAAGTAAATCAACACTGACTGTCTATTTTTAAAAGACATTTGTCCTGCACATACAGACTGTTCCCAGACGATTGGCCTGGGGCTCCTGATAGTGTATCTTAGCCTCAGGGTCTACATGGGGTGATTCCTGATTCCCGAGAGGGCAGTGTTAATGGACAGACCCCTGGGCATTCTGTTCTGCAGATCATAGAGGTTTCCCAATACCTAAAAGAAGCAACAGCAGTCAGACATTGAAGAACATTGGCTGTAATTGGAGATTTCTTAAATTTATCACCTTTCAGTACTTTGAAGAGTTATTAAACTGGTGAATCTAGATCTATTCTAAATAATTTGTAACTTTTCATTTTTGTAGGATCTTTATCATGGAGTGGAGTTTACTTGTACTTTGAAATAAAATTAGTTGATTTTTATGTTTAGTTACTGAAATTTCCTACTTAATTGCTAATATAAGGGACAAAGGAATACCTTTCAAGAAAAAAAACCCTCTGAATTTTAAGAGTATATTTAAGTTTTGCTTATCTTTTATTAACTTTGTATATATTTACTCTAATATTTATACTACAAATTACTCTGCAAATTCTGTTTTCTTGAACTAGCAAATTGAAATGATTACCATGTGTATTGAGGAGTGCTATGGCTGAATATAAAGCTATATGTGACTCTACTGAAAATGCTGTACTCACTTTCAATGCATCTTTGAACTTATCAGGAGAACTGGCTCTTAGTACCATATTCTTTCTTATACATATGTAGATGAGAGGATAAATGTGTCTCCTCACACGGGTACATCAGCCAGCCTCATACTCTGTCTTGATGACAAAAGGTAATGCTGATGTTAAAAGAAGAGGTCATCGTGGCTAATGTGAGTGGTCCCCTATCTGAAGGAGTGGTTCTCAGAATAGGCAAAGTCTCCAGGACCGTCACTGGACTTGCACCTTGTGAGAGCCTTGTGTAGCAGAAAGAGCACAAGCTTCAAAGTCGCTGACTGGGACTCAAATCCTGGTTCCATCACTCCCTGTTGGTCTGACTCTCAGCAAGTTAACTGACCCTTTTGATCCTTAGTTTCCTTGTCTGTAAAGTGGAGATCAAATACTTCGTAGAAGATTATCTGGTACATAGCAAGCAGTTACCAGAATGACTTCTCTTCCCCATCTGTGAATTCCTGGTAGTGTGTGGAAAGTCGTAATATTCTCGCTGAATATTTTTTTAGGCTCAGGGTTCTGGAGTGACTTCCCTGGGCTGCAAGGACTACGTTGACATATCTGGTCTTTGATTCTGGACTAGGTATTTTCAGGTTTGCTGGACCTGGGTAGGTTCCTATCAGTTGTCTTTCTAATTCTAGATTACAATTTACTCCAATTTATAAGCATCCTTCCAATATTGCAACTGCTTGCTTTGGGTCGGCTCTGATTTCTGCCCTAGGACAGAATTCTAGGATCTTTGATGGTGAGAAGTTCTATTGTGTGGGCAGTGACAGAGCCATTTTTCTTTATCAGAAGTGGTTGTTTTATTCAGTCAGAGGACTGCAAAGGTGAAGATTCTGTCCACAAATATTTACTGAGGACCTACTCTGTGTCAGGCATGGTTCTGGGAGCTGGAGATAGAGCAATGTACAAAACAGACAAGGCCTTTATGCACATAGAGATTATATTCTTCATTTCAGTGGGGCAGAGATAGGAGGTCAGTATGACAGAATATCTAAGTAAACGATTCCATGGACAGGATAGTTTATTAACAGTGATAAAATCCTATAAGAAAACAAAACAATAATATGAGTAACCTGGTATGTGTGTGGGGTTGAAGGAGCAACTTGAGATTTGTGGTCAGAGAAGACCTCTGAGGTGGTGACATTTGAATTGCCAATTCATTCCTCTTCTTCACATCCCTTCCCCCTGCACCCCCCAGTTTCCAATCTGCCAGTCAAGTGATTGCAGAGTTACTTGGTGAAAGGGTAGGAGGCAGGAACTGTGGGTGATAGTAATTTGGAAAGGGGGGTTGTTAATGGAGGGGTAGGAATGTGCCTGTGGGTGCTGACTTAACCGAATCTGGCTAAACCTGTCTCTTAGTCTTGGGATTGGGGCCACAGAGTGGAATCTGTCCCCAGATAGGAGCAGGTTCAATGGAGGGTTCATTTTTTTTTTCAGTGCAAATATGAGTAACAGGAGAAGCCGCCTGCGCTTATGCTAGAAGACAACAGTATGAAAGACTTGCAAAACAGCATCCAACTATTTTCTCAAAGTAGAATGGCAGACAACAGCCTTTATGACTAGATGCTCAGAGCAAGGGACTCAGAGCTGTGCGTGTGTGTGAGAGAGGCAGAGAAAGAGAGAGACTGAGCGTGTGCATGTGTGCATTTGTGTTTCTCTCTCACATGAGGGTGAGAGAGAAGGCTGCTAAGGGAGGGAAGCGATAAGAGTCCAACTGGACATGGTCTAGTTGAAACTTAAATTTTATACAGTATATGCTATACTTTCTGGTTTCTTTCTTTTTTTTTTTTTTGAAGATCACTGCCCTTAAATGTTAGTGAGGTGACACTAATTTTAATACTTTAAAAAACAAATTATCATCAGAATGGTATACAAACCTGTAGGATGGGAAATCCTTATAAATGATATTAATATTGTAGAACAAGATGATGAATGAGATAATTACAGTTTTACATTTCTCAGAGGACACCCCAAGAATGGAATTTTTGTTAGGGTAACAAAGAAAAATGAATCCCTGAAAGCAACTGTAGAAGATGGAAGGAAACCACAGTAATAATTGAATATCAAAGAAAAAAATGATAGCCTAAAATAGGTTATGTTTGTGAGGATAGCAAGTAAAAATAGTTGCTATACAAGATAGATGGGAATTCCTTGAACTAATGCAGATGAAGGACATGTACAGTTGTTTTAAGTCTGGGGCCCTTTTCCTTCCTTCCTCCAGTCTGGATTATAAAGACAGATTAGTTGAAAAGGAAACTTTGAGTTTCCTTTCCTGTCTTTTACATATCAGAAAGAAAGAAAAAAGCATTTGCTATTATGGGTGCAGTTCTCAGGAACTCACTAGAGGGTGGTGTTGGTTCTAAAACCAGAAGTTACTAATCTACAGTACATTCATTGCTGGGCTCCATTATATTTAAAGAAAAGGTAAAGTCAAGCCGTTTCAGTCTTCCCTAAAAGTTGGTGAATGTCAAATCTGACCTCCCAAGGGCCTCATCCAGTTCTGCCTGCTTGCAGCCTCAGAGGAGCCAGATAAAGTAGTGAAGAGATTACTGGAGGAGTTCAGTGGCAGATTCTAATTTCAGCTCCTGCACTAACTAGGAGGCAAGAAACTAATGCTCCCTATGCCTTCATCTCATCTGTAAAATAAAATGCCCTAGATGATGGCTAAATCTCGTTGCATCTCTAAAATTCTGAGATTCTAACAAATTCTAGGTCTAAAAGCTGAAGAATTTTCATGTTCTTGGCCAGACCAAGGAACAAATAACAACTCTATTAAATTATAAATAATTAAAATAGAATTTAATGTTATAAATGATATTTAATATAGATTCTAATATTTAAAAACCTTTAAATTAAAATGTCAAGTCTTCTGTCATACCAGGGAACCTCAGAGCCATCATTTGCATCTATCTGAGCATTCTGTGGTTAATTTCAGTGACTTAATGCATCATCCAAAGGTATGTCTCTTCTTGGTTGCTAGCTTGCCGGAAATGAGCAACATATGTTTATAAAGGATTATTTAGAGAAAGGAAGTTGAACCATTTTCAAATAGGGATCTTTTAGGATAGAGACTAAATCCCCCACCTCACCTTGTATTTAGCCAACTTCCATCATATCTGTGGTTTGTTAGGAGTCAACCCTCCAGAGGGATATGGTTGGTTCAGTTTCTTATTACCCTCACCTCTTTTATCTGATTCCCGATCCTTGTCATATTTATTCACATTGCACAGTGAACTGAAGATCTTTTCATGGAACCTAAAGCAAATTATTCAATTCCAGGGTTCTAGTAAACCCTAGTTTATCTCTGCTTGGACTTGACTTCTAAAGGTTGGCATGAGAGCCTGCACTTAACCCCGGGTGGTGCGAAGCTGTACTCCATCACCTCAAACGCTTTGATATTAATACTCAACACCCTCTTTCCTCCAGATTGCTTTGCTTTGCAGACTGTTTCCTAATTCCCGTCCGCTCCCCCACCCCCTATTTTGTTGCATCTTCCGGCTCATTTCGAACGTCTAAACTTCGCAAAACATACGGAGCGCCTACGGGTGCGCACAGGCGGGCGCGCGCGCGCTCCCAACCTCGCTCGAGTACACGAGCGCGGCTGGGCCGGCTCCCAGTTACTGAACACATTCCATTCTTCGCGCTCGGGCACACCCCTCCGCAGTGGGGATTGGTCGGGCCGACCACCCCTCGGCGAGGCGAGGCTCCTAAGAGGCCCAGACGCCTGCCAATCCCCACGGGCTGTCAAAACAAGTCTTTCCTCCCTGTCACAACAGAGCGGAGTGGAGGCCGCCGCCGCACTTCCTGGGGCCGCTGCGCCGCCGTCCGCGGGCAGGTGGCGGGTGCGCCGGGCCGCGGTCGCCCTGCTCCGGCCCGTCTCAGGCCGTGCGCGTCCCGGCCTCGGAGGCCGCCCGGCAGGCGCCGGTGCCCTTTGTCTGGTGCAGAGCGGGCGTTTGCATCACACTTCGGACACCTCCCTCTCCTTTTCGCCTCTCCTTCTCCTTCCCGCTCACATCTCCTCCCCATCCCCGCCGCCATCCCCCCGCGGACTGCTGGCCGCCTGGACCAAAGCCGCGGACGTCTCTACCCGAGCGATGTCTCCTCTCCAGAAAGTTGCCGCTGCCGCCGGGCGATGAAACAAAGTCTGGCGGGGCCGCCTCCCGGTGCATGAGCGCACCCGTGCCCAGCGGCCGGACTGCGCTGCCGGGCGTGCCGTCTGCCCCCGGGGAGCCCGAGACGCGCCGGGCCATGGCCGAGGGCGCGGCCGGCAGGGAGGGTCCCGCGCCGCCTGACACAGCCGGGAGCGAAGACGACCCCCGAGTGGGCCCGGACGCCGCCTGCGGGGACGGCGTGGCGGCGGGCCCTGGGGGCCGGGCGAGGGACCGTCGCAGCGGGGTCGTGCTGCCCGGCGCTGCAGGGCCCCCGGCGGACAGCGAGGCTGGCCTCCTGGAGGCGGCGCGGGCGACCCCCCGGCGCAGCAGCATCATCAAGGTAAGCGAGGCCGCGCCGCCCCGGAGCGTGGGTGTGGGCTCTGGGTGGGTGGGGGACCCGGGCAGGATGTACGGTGTCGCGAGGCATCGCAGGCTCGGCATTGTTTTCTCCCACCTCCTTCATTACCAAACCTTCCTTCCTCATCCGGAGGTTCCCAGACTCAGCTCTTCGCCATGAGAAGCAGTGACTTTCTTTTTTCCTGACAGCAGAGGAAAAGTTCCGCTCTGCGACTTTGCGTTTTGATGGATGCTTTTCCTCATTTTCTCTGAGAGCTTCATTAAACCTTTGATGAAAGGAGGAAGGGAGGATTCAATATAAATGCAGACCCACTGGATGGTTGTGCACTGCTCTCCAGCGAAAGGTTAGCTTTTCCAGCACAGTAACGGAAATGCACAGTTTACCCTCAAGTGGGAGAAAAAAAAAAAAAGCCAAAAAACTCAAATGATCCCAAAATCCCAAGAGGGGTGAACTTGCTCGGTAGCTAGGCAGAGTTCTCAGTAGACCCTGCGGCAAAGTGAAGAGCCGTGGTGGAGCCCTGACTGTCTGCGCTGCAAAAAGCGGGACCGGAAAGCAGTCAATCCCCTCACCATAGTCCCGTGTCCATGTGGTTACCACCACAACCAGGGAAAACGCTTCCTGCCCCCTCAACTACCGGCCAGGGTTTTTCTCCAATCATTTGGCAAGAAATTTGTTAGGCTCGCTCCTCCCTTATCTCTTTATGTCTTCCTTCCACTTGGGGCTTGTTTCCTGTTACAGATTTCATCTTTCGGGTGCATGACATCGGGGTAAGGTTTCCTGGAAGTCAGAACCCTCCCACAGGCTTTGGAAAAGGGCCTTTTAGCATAAATGCATGTGAGTAATCATATGCATTTGAGATTAAAATCGATTTTGGTAGAGCAGTCAGTATGAAACTACTTATATATGAAAGAGAAGCCAAAGATGATAATGAAAGATGAACTTGGAACTACTCACTATTCAACTTACTTGGTGTACTAATACATTCAAAAACCCTTGTTCAGGTTTAAGCTGTGTAACCTCCGCAGAATGCATGTCTCTTTCTCAAGCTCTAAATTGGAGCTCTCAGCGCCAGTGTGTAGATTGCTCCCACACTGCATCCATCCAGCTCGCTCCAAGTATGGTCTAGGCTTTTTCCCAACAGTGACACATGGAAGTTTAGAACCAACAGGGAGGGAGATTTCTATATTAAAAGAAGAGTAGGTGGTAGTTGCAAATAACTTGTAGTAGTTTCTGTTATTTTGTGACTTTTAGATTATGTGAAAAGGAGTGTTCTATTCTGGGTGTGAATTTGGATAAAAAGGAAATGATCCCTTTTTTTTTTCCTTTTAACCCACAGGTCAGAAAACTTATTGTCTAGAAATTTAAAAAAAAATCACAATTAGGAAACATATTTTGGATTCTAAGATATCGATATTACATGTGGTCCTGTGTGTGTGAAAACAAGCATCGCAAGAGAGTTTAAAATATACCATCATGAAAAGCAGTAGGCTCTGTAGTGTTGTAAACAATAAAAGTAATGGAGTGTAAGGAATATACAAATTCTTGCAGCTAAATTTGCAATTTTTAAATTGTACTATGTGCTGGTTTATATTCTCAGAAGGGTCCTTGCTGAGTAATGGTGCCTGTTTTGTTTTGAAGTTTCTTTTTGACAAAAAAGGAGGGAGGCAACAGAGTATTGGCTTGATCTTTGCCCTATTTAATAGTAAAATAAGCATTTAATAAATGGCCTTTAAAATTAAAGTTATAGAAAATGAACTGAATTATTATTATTTTAAATTAGGTTTTATTGAAAAAGTAATATATGCATATGATAAAAACAACTGTTGCAAAGGAGTATGAAGGGAAGACCTCCAGCTACTCCACACTCCCACATAACATAGTCTACTACCATAGCTGTTAACACTTTCTTATGTATCCTTCCAGAAATATTCCATGTATATGTAAGCTTAAGTATCTGTACGTATCTTTGGTGGACTACTGATGCTCCTGATTTATATAATAAAATTTGACTAGAGTTTTATAGGCCTGTATCTTCAGATTTGCTCCAAACATTTTTGATGCCTAGAGGGTTGTCTAAGGTCATTGTGATGAGTCAGTTAATCTTCAAGGATAACCTGGTAGGTCATTAGTAGGTTTTGGTCCTCGGGGCCTGTCCCAGAGGCCTTCATTCCCTTCCAGTGGGGAAAGAGGCAGATGTTGGGCTCTGTTCCACTCCCTCTCAGAGATGAAGGACCTTTCTGTTGACATCTTGAATCTGCTGCCCCATGGTTTGTTCACTTTAGCTTAGTAAAAATGAGAGTTCCTTAAAAAGGTCTAGATCATATAAGAAATAAGTAGTACATGTTCTGTATTGAGAGAAGAATATGTTCTTCATAGTTTTTCTGAGTTCTTTTTATTTGGCATTGAAGTATACACAAAAAAGAAAGGCTTTAGTACAGATTATACTAATCAAACTATTAAATACTGTTCCGAATAGCCTTAGTACAGTAATAATTGATATTATGATCATAACTCTGAGCCCTTGAAAGACTGTGAATCATCAAATATTAAATTATTTTCAGCTCAATTTAGAGTATTGTTCTATTCTAATTATTTGACTGCTAATTCTCTATTAACTTAAATATTATATAAATCAGAATAGTGCATTCCTCTATCATGCCAGAAAACAGACTGTCTTGTATATTAATAAAAGGAATGTTTTCAGTAAATTTGCCCTCCCTAATTTGTGAAAACATGTGTTTAGTTGAGAAACAGTTTCATTCTCAGCTGATGAAAACAATGACAACATTTATCTTGACACATCTTCAGAAAGTCTTCTTTTTAGTATAATTGTGTTTTTTTCCTTTTATGCCCCATCCTAAATTTTAAGAAATTTAATGTGAGAATTAAACTAGTTTCTTTTTAATCTGTCCTTTTTCTCCCTGTGGTTTTTTGTGTGATTATTTTCAGCAGCATTGACATTGATAAATGTTGCATGTTTTTTGGTAAGTGCATTGTTGTATACCACAGTATTGCAATAGACTCCATCTTAATTGCTTCTTGATGACTTGTGGTTTAAAATGACAAGTTAGTTACATGCAAGACTGATAATATCTAACAATTATGTACTATTCTGCATTTGAATCTATTTCTACTTAAGAAATTAGACCATTTATCTATCTGATACTTGATACCAAACTTATATGTTTAAAATATTTAACATTTTAGATTCTAATTTATAGTTCTATAACTCTGTAATGTTATGGAAATAGAAAGCGGTGTAGCTTATTCCCTATACTAGGTGGTGGGAATTGAGATACACACATGTTTTTAAAATAGCAGTTGTTTTTTCTTCCCTTATATGTAAAATATTGAAGGGTTCTACTTTTTTCCATTTCCTTTTGATTCTACTTAAGTATGAATTCTCTAGAAGAAATTATCGCTTGGATTTCATGGACATAGGTGTGTGGGATGAAGATAGGAGTTGGGAACAAGGTGCTGAGACCTGCGCCGAGGCAGTTAAAGTAATGGCTTTGGTGTTGTTCATGTCTCAGTATTTTATATCATGGCCATTCTCATTCTGTCATGTTCATTGTGGGGCTGGTGCAGTGGATTTCTGAGCTACAGTCTCAAAGATGTGCCTTGGGTGCCTGTTGACCCATCTCAAAATTATGGCCCTCCTCAGAGGGGCAAGAGGAATTTTATTCACTTTTATGAAGTGCTGCCTACTATGTGTCAGGTACTAAACTAGAAGCTTTCATGCATTATATCACTTAATCCTCAAGCAAACCCTCGGAAGTAGAGAAGGGAGGCAAAGAGCTACTGATGCAACGTGAGGTCAGGATTCATACTTGTGTCTTCTTCACTCCAGAACTTGTGCTCGTATGCTGATTCTTAGGTGCAGGAAGCCCACAATCCATGAATGCTTTCTAGGTTAGAAACAACATGAACATGTAAGAGAGGGGCAGAAGAGTCTGAATCTTGGGCCCCAAGGCTTGTGGGGTCAATTCCTCCCTGCTCCTCCCCAATTCAGAACACCTAGAGATGGGTGACTCAGAAACAGATTGCAAACTTTTCTGTCTTTGGTCATTTTGTTAGGCCTGCACTGTATTGAAAAGGCAGAGCAATTTGGCAGTTGTTCTACTTGTCAAAATATGGAGAGCACACCTGTTGTTTTATACCAGGCCCACTTCTCCCATGCGCTGCAGACGGTTGAGTTTGTGAAGGGTTGTCTTCTCTTTTAGACTGATGTGTAGAGGGATCAAGTACCTGGGGGATAGCAATATGTATTATTCTAGGGGAGAGATGGAATAGATGATCTTAAGTTAGAGCTCTGAAAGCTTTTTTTATAGAGATAGTTATGATTGACAAATAACTTAATTTTAGGCACACTGTAAGTTAAACAGGCTTCTGTAGATTGGCCTGGGAATTAATCAGCATTTATAGACTTTTTTGTGTCTGTTGAAATATGTGTTAAAAGTTTCAAATAACCAACTTGTGGGTGACTTTTGGAGAAACAACCTGATTGTACTACAGAGCTGGCCAACCTTGACTATAAAGGGATGCTGTGGACATGCCTGAATGGCTTCAGTTGGGGGTGCTCCTTCTAAGGTATGATTCAGCTGTATTAATGGTATTAAACTTCTTGGGTGGATATGTTTTATTATCCCAGTAACTTCAGTCAGAGTGTTTCCTTTCTCTGAAATTGTGATAGAAACATGGTCACATTTCACCTTAGAAGTGGTTGCTTCTCATTGTGGTGCCTTTCTGATGTGATTTCTTATAGCATCTCTCAAGAGAATTAGGAATAGAATTTAGACAAAGAGGCTTGTCATTTTTTGATGAAAGATTTTAGAAGTTCCTGTTGATTACAGTTTGCTACTACGATCAGAATTTACACTATTTGTTTTCCTTCTTGGAAAATATATTAAGGTTCAAAAAGTTTAAGTTACATAGCCATTGAGGGGTTAAATGTACATTGCAATTAAGACTGAATGGTTGTTTTCCCAGCCTTTCCCTTTTTACAGTAGAGAAAACAGGTAATTAAATTTTGTGCAGTAAAATGTCAATTGAACATATATTGCCAAATAGCACCTCAGGCACAGCAGGGTGTTATGAAAAGACACTAGGAGACAGCCGACTTTTCCTTTGGTGCTACTGAACAAGCAGTCCATTAATGCTTCTAGGTAATGCTGAGCAACTGGTCAGGCCGCAGGCGGGGAGTAACTCCGGGAAAGAATTGCAGCCGTTTTCCCTGCTCCACCAGGGACTTCTGTTCAGCTTTAATAACTGTGAACATGAAATGTAATTCCATTTTCAGGAGCAATATCCGAACTGAGACACGTATAAGATTGTAAATTCAAAAAAATTATCCAGCTTAGAATTACTAAACAGAAGTAAGAGGCAACAGCAAAGTTACTTTTTGAGTTTCCTATTGGGATCTCAGCACCAGCAAATGAACCATTGGTTATTTGATGGAGAGAGAGAATAATCTGATTGTACTTTCGATCTAAATCTAAGGTAATAAATCAGTAAATCTTGCTGCAGTGAAACCTGTCAGTTCTACAAAATCCTCGTATTTTGATGTGTTTTAATAATGTAAAGAAGGTTTATTTGTATTTTTATCAATCTTATTTGTCTCTGTATCCCAGTTCATCTCTGTGTCCCAGTTCCTATAATAGAATACAATGGGCAGAATTTATTGCAATTCATGAGTATACTAAAGTGATAATAGCAATTAGGACCAGATGGTCAACTTCTATAGCAACAATATTCTGTCTTGTTTTCAGTTTTGGCCGATGTATTGTGTATTTCAGCTAACATTTGATGGCAACAAAATCAGAGTATGACGAAGCATTGGAATAGTCCCTTGGATTTAAAATTGGATTGGATTTGTAGTTGTATTTGTAACATCTTATGTGGATGTGTTTAAGAGAGACATAATCTAGTTTATTTTCAACAGTACCATTTTAACTCAACTCACTAATAATTAATCTAGTATTACTTTGAGAAAAGTAGGATTTACGTGGTGAGCAGAAAAGAATCATTATTTATATTATCATTATCACTCCAGGAAGAAGAAAGGCAAGTTAATTTTGAAAACAATGCAGTCCATTCAAAACGACATAACAACTAAACTATTTTAGTAAGTGTGCTTAGTTTCCAAAGATTTCTTCCTTTGTATTTGTAAATTTATGGAAGTGTGTAGCTATTACAGGCAAGGATATTGTGTTTTTCCTTAACCATACAACTTTGCATTCAAAAGTTTAAAATATCTTTGAAAGATAATATCTGCTTCGTTAATTCTTTCACACTGACCTGTTCGAGAGCCTTTTACAAGATGCTCAGTACGTACTGGACTAAGCACAGCTGGTAGGTATAAGTAGGTAAACTTGTATTACGGTATGGTACAACGTAAAGGGTGGAAATGATGGTGGTGAGATAGTATTCAGAACACCTTCCCTGTGAGGTGTTGAGGGAGGTAAACTAAGTGCATGAGGAAGACAAAAAGAGACAAAGGACACTTTACCGTTAGCTGTCCACATTACAAGGCAGAACTTAAGAAGGCTGCTGATGGGTCTGGCCCCCGTGGCTTAGCGGTTAAGTGCGCAAGCGCTGGGGGCCCGGGTTCGGACCGGGCGCGCACCCGACACACCCCTTGTCCCGCAGTGCTGAGGCCGCGTCCCACGTGCAGCAACTAGAAGGATGTGCAGCTGTAACATACAACTATCTACTGGGGTTTTGGGGGGAAAAAATAAATAGATAAAATTATAAAAATAAAAAAAGAAGGCTGCTGATCAAGTTGTAGGTGCTTTTCCCTAAGGCCCAAGTGACTTCAAACCAAAGCAGGCCGAATAGCCTGTGTGCTCAAAGCCCACACCCCACATCCAGATCTGTCAGCTGGTGATGAGGGTAGGCCGCTCAGGAGCACACCCCCTACGGTAGAGAGTGAGGAGTCAGCAGGGGGAGAATGTGTTTCCCCTCCAAGCCTCCCTTGGCTCAGGCTGGGTTAGGGTCTGCCTCCGGAGAAGGGCCGATGGGTGGGAAGAGTGAGTGCAAACTGCCCTGCTCTGCTCCCCTTCAGGTCAGCCCATTGTTGGGTTGAGGAGAGAGAGAGGAGACCATGCTATGTGCACTCTGACCTTTTTCTTCTTTGAAAGTTTCACTTCCATAAAATATAGGCCATCAGTGTCTTTGAACTTGCAGTTTCTTAATTATTTATCATGACTAATTTTTGGAGGAGGGAGTAAGGGTGGGGGTGGGGGTGGGACGGAGTCTGTACATCCCCTAGAGGCTGACATACCAGATGCAAAGACACTTTCAGCTTTTGGTGAACTCTCCTTGTTAAAATATTTTGGAATTATTGATTCCATGCTATAAATGTTATATATTTAGAAATGCTATTAATAATTAAGCAACTTTCTTTTTGTGTTTAATCTAATAGATAAAACACACGGTGACATCTTGAAGAGATTTTCCTATTGAGAAATCTTTATAATAATAGCAAATGCTTATATAATTTGTGTTATGAGTCTAGCATTGTTCCAAGCACTTCCTGTGTATTAACTCAGTCAGTCCTCACAATAACCATATAACCATATGAGGTGAGTATTTTTTATTATTGTCTTCATTTTTATAGATGGAGAGATGTTAAGTGACCTGCCCAAGGTCACATAGCTGGTAAATGGCAGAGCCAGTAAATGGACCCGAATAGTCTGGCTCTACAGGTTGCTTTCAATCTTTATGGTATATATTCTCTTAAATAATATCGATTTAAACCCTAGCTATTGTGGATGAATTAGCAGACATTTTATGGTTACCTTAAAAACTAAGCTTAGCTGACAAATCAAAAAGAAATGATTCTGAGAACAGTTTTGGGAAACTCTCTTAAGGATCATTTGAATAAATGTTTTTAGTTTCATAACCTTTCCTGTAAAATACCCATGACTTTACATTAGTCTTGTACCCCACTTTCTCTTGAGAGAAGTGGAACTCTTATTAGTATATTTTTACTCTTTTACCAGAATTAGCATCTTTACCATGAAGCAAGAGTTTATGATCCAACTTTGGTATAAATGACACAGGCTATGGATTTTTGTCTTCCAGCATCAAAAAATCAATAAGGAGTATCCGACTTTCTAATCCAAGGAAGTTGCAATTTTGTTAAGTGGTAGTGGATATGGTGTTGTATGATTGAGATTTCCTTCTAATTACATTTGAGGTAGGTATAGTTCCTCACACACAGGAGGAGCTTGGTAAATATTTGTGAGATTCCATTAAACTGAAAGTCTCTCTAATCATTTAATTCCTTTCTTTTTTGGTAGAAATTACAAAGTTAATATGTGGCTCATTCAAATATATGATTATGTCATGAAATTATGCTTATGGCTGCTTTTTTGTATTAAAAGTAATAAATGCCTTCTGCTGTGTAGGGATACAGTAAGGTGGCCAAATGGTACCCAGAGGTGTGTCCCCATCACTTGGAGAATGGCCAGGTGTTAAAGGCACAGTCAGCTCCTTTGTTGAAACACTCATGTTTCAGCTTTAATGATCTACCTGCAGTTATGTTAAGTTATTGGAAGGACATAGGACTTTGGCCTTTTCTTTCGTTCTCTCTCTCTCTCTCTCTCTCCTTTTTTTTCTATTGCAGCATTTGCACAATAGGGTATTTGGTTAAATTCTCTTAAAGTGGATTTTTTTTGGAAAAAAATATAAGGCTTTCCTCAAACATCTGAAACTTAAAGGAAATATTTTCCCTAACACTTTCTCATGTTCAATTAGTATGAGAGCTAATTTTGTGATAAATACAGTGGGGTGTATGCATGTATGTGTGTGTATATGTGTGTATACACTTGTGCTAGACACACTGAAAGTCAGAAGCCTCCATAGCAGGTGACCTTTTGATCCCCAGCTTTCTACCTTACAGCCGGGATGATGATCTTCATCCAGAGACATGTGTGTCACAAAAGTAGCTGCGTGGGCTGTGAGAAGCACACTCAGAAGTGTTAGCAGTTAAACTTGACCAGAAGTTGAGATTTCTGGGGTTTGGGGAGAAGAGAAAGAGAAGAATCAAGGTGGGCTAGAGGGGAATGGTGTCAGATGTGACCATATTTATAAATGGGCGGGGTAAATGGCTCAACAAATGTATGTTTACCTGGATCATTCTGCCAGAAGTTGTATATTTGGGAATTCATTTTTTTTTTTTTTATTATAATGCCTTTTTGGTTCTTTTGGAGAGCCTTTTAACTAATTAATACCTCACCCCTTAACACAGTTAATAGTAGTTCCTGGGCACAAAGCCCTTTGAACCTAGAGATTCCTGGGAAGATCTAGGAAGGATTGGTCTGGGTTGTTGGTGGGAATGCTTGGCATTAAAGATAAACTTTGTCTATTTTGCTGTTTTGCTAGCCCTAGCCCTAGGAAAGTTCAAGGAAATTCTTCATGGTTGCACCCTCAGCATTACAGGTTCACCAATACAGAGAAATGGCTTCTGACAAATAAATCTCACAGAAGTTGGTGTAACAGAATGGGAGTAGTTTTGAGTGCTGGAATTAACCATCACAGCTTAAAACAAAAGGCCTAAGACTCCATGGATTCAGGGAACCATGAACTGTCGTGTTCAGCCACCACTCTCTGTCTTATGGAGAGGCGGCTTCACTACTGCTCTTGCCCACGCCTCCTCCCCAGGCTAAATAAGAGGAGGACTGGGAGGGAGGAGGTAACCTTGGAGGGAGGTTAGGCTTCCTGAAGACAGCCTGTTCCTTCCACTTTCTTCCTTGTGGGGGGAAGAGCTCAGTCCACTTTCTGAGATTGAGAGAGAAGGGACTCAAGAGAATGTGTGATTGTGGTGGCATCCAACAGTCCCCCTCCCTACCAAGTCTCCCTATAAGTTGGGACTGATGCTCATCCCTTCTCTGGAAGGTACTGAGTTACTGGACCATCAGAGCCCCTAATGCTGTCCTGGGTTTGGAGAACACTGTAGAATATGGTCACGCCTCTTGCTGGTGCCCCACCCAAAGAGGCCATTTGGGCAGAGGGACTCTATTAACAAAATGTTGGGGCAAGGGCTGGGTAAGGGATGGGAGGAAGAGGTCAGCGTTCAAGCCAGATCTCTAACACCTGGATGATGAATATGCAGGGAAGAAGGGCACTGTGGAGAAGCAGCAACTCCACAGAGGATCAGCATTTGGATGCCTGCCTCATAGAGAGAACCAATAGTCAGTTCACTATCAACCTGAGGAGAAGAAAAAACCAACCCAGTGGGGCCTGCAGCATCCCTATGGGACCATCTATGGGGAGACCTCTCCTGTCCTTCCTCCCCAACCCTAGAAGGGAAGTGCAGGGAGGAAGAGGAAGGGAGAAGTGGGTACAGTAGACCCACTCCAGTCCCAGCCACTCTGCCCACCATTCTAGCTTGCCTTGGGGGCGAAGGGGTAGAGATGAGCACCTTGAATTGAACATGAGATTGAAGTTTTAAAATGAACAGGACTGAGTTTTTAAGGACTTGAAAGAACCCTTCTAATAACTAAAGAGACAGAAACCTTATGGAATCTGAGTGAGCTATTGGTAATAACTTGAGTACCCAGGGGGCACAGGGGATCTGAGATGGCATATGGCATAGTTGGGAGGGAGCAGTTGTGGGAAAAATAAAACTCACATGTTTATACTCCAACAACTTGAGACTGCTTAATTATCCAATTACATTATTATAGAATTGGAGAACTTAGAGATCATTCTCTAATTTTACCCCTTCAGTTACTAAGCATGGCTGTCACCATCTCTCCCATTCTTCAAGGGAGCCATTAGAGAGATTGTTTATCATGCAATCGATAGGTAATGGAGGGTTCTTTAAAAATTTCTTGGTATAGGATAATAAGGGGCACTAACATTGTCAAGGTCGTACATTATCTTTCATTCTTATAACAGCCTGGCAAGACATAGCTATCATTATTATTTCAACCTTTCAGATCAGAAAGCCAGGCTCTGAGAGTTGCGGAAACTTGTTCCAGGTCTCATAGCCATTAAGTGTGTGTGCATGTATGGTAGGGTGTGGGGAGGGCAGAATTTTCTTCCTATTTTCTTTTTCTCTTGGTGAGGAAGATTCTCCCTGAGCTAACATCCATTGCCAATCCTCCTCATTTTTGCTTGAGGAAGATTAGCCCTGAGCTATCATCTGAGCCAATCCTCCTCTATTTTTTGTACGTGGGATGCCTCTACAGCATGGCTGATGAGTGGAGTAGGTCCGTGCCCAGGATCCAAACCCGCAAACCTGGGCCGCTGAAGCAGAGCACATGGAACTCGAACCACTCAGCCACGGGGCCGACTGCCCTCCCTATTTTCTTTTATCCACCAAACCAACAATACCCCAATGCCAATACCCCAAATTTCCAAAAAACGATGATTTAAGAACATACTGATCTGGTTGGAATGGGGCCAGGCAGAAAGCAAAGTTAAGGTGGTTCAACCTTGCATTGTTCTGCAGTAAAAGCAAGCATTTATTGAGCTAGTGCACATACATCATTTCATTTAAGTTGGAAGTCAGAGGGATCTAAGAAACAACAATATATCTGATGAGATTGGGATCTAAGAAACAACAATATATCTGATGAGACTGGAGGTTTGGGCTTCTTACTCTTCAAAACCTACATTTTAGAAACACTAAATATTAATTTCCTATCGCTGCTGTAACAAATTACCACAAACTTAGTGGCTTCAAACAACACAAGTTTATTATTTTACAGTTCTAGAGGTCTGAAGTCTGCAATGTGTCTCACTTTGCTAAAATCAAGGTATTGGCAGGGCGGTGTTCCTTTTTGAAGGTTCTAGGGGGAAATCCATTTTCATGCCCCTTTCATCTTCTAGAATCTGCCTGCATTCTTTGGATCATGACCCCTTCCATCTTCAAAGCCAGCAATGGCCGGTGGAGTCTTTTTCACATCACACCACCTTAACTTTTATTTTCTATCCTGCCCCATTCTAACTATTCTGCCTCCGTCTTCAATATTTAAGCATCCTTGTTATTACATTGGGCTCACTTAGATAATTTTCCCATTTTAAAGTCAGTTGATTAGCGATCTTAATTCTATCTGTAATCTTAGTTCCTCTTTGTCAGGAAACCTAACATATTCATAGGTTGTGGAGAATAGGATATTAAGATTTTGGGGGGCCATTATTCTATCACATCCTAGTTTCAGAACTAGGTCATTGTTGTAGTGATGATTTTTTCCAATTCTAGATAAGTTTTATTAGATTCTTTAAATAAAAATATAATTTGTTAACAAATATAAACAGTCCACTGGGTTAAGATTTAGGATTTTGATAGTGGTTTTAAAGAAAATTAGTTTATGGATTTTAGGAACATTTCATTTCTAATGGCATCTGCAGTTTTACGTGATATAATTTTTATACTTTAATATATAGAACTTTAATAGAAGAGTGAACTGAAAGAATTCTTAGAGTTTACCTCACAATGGTTGAATCCACCTCTTTACAGATTTGGAAACTGAGACTTAATGACAGGGTTATGTTCTGAGAAACGTGTTGTTAGGCAGTTTCATTGTTGTGTGACATCATAGGGCGTACTGAAGGGCAACAAAATTTGCCACCCTAAAATGTATCTCTTTATTATTTTTAAAATTTTTTTACTTTTTACACATTCACACTTTTATGAATTTACTTTTCAATAAGTTTAAATCCTTGCAGGGTACAGCATCACATGGATTCTGTATCCAATGGCCTTAGCAGGAAGGTTGCTTTGGAATTTGGCACGAACCATGCCACTGTTTCCATGAGCATGAGTTACCTTTCCCCAGCATACTTTGGTTTTATTAGGTTTGCCACCAGGAATCACTGTGTTGTTCTTTGTTTGTACACATAAGCACATCTCTTGTCTAGATAGAATTCAGTTTCATCTCAAGTGTAAACACCTTCAATTTTAAGGGCTGTGTGCTCCCTCTGGTTCCAGAGAACCTGCTTATAGCCAGCAAAAATGGCCTTGGACCAGAGCCTTCCAGACATACTTATTGTTTTAGAACTCCTGTCTCTAGCATGCCTCCACAGCCTCCAAGGTGGCGGAAAGAGCAAAATGTATCTCTTTAACATGAGGATTATTTTAGACTGATGGTTTTTAAGAAACAAAAGACTCAAAGTTTTTCTTGTTACCTCTCCCTTAACTGCCTGAAAGAATTCAGACAAAAAAACCTGGCTCAGGAAGTGAGCTATCACCTTAGCATAGCATGAACTAGGTGGTAGACAGGGAGGAACCTAGAAAAGCTTGTTTGTTTGGCTCCCCTCTGTGTTATTCTGTTTCTGTGTGGCCAAACACTTGTTTTCCGAATGTTTGCTCCTTTTCACCTACCTGTGAATTGCCTTTCTTCCCTTTGAAGTCCCTGACTCTCCCCACTCCAACATCTTCCTTTGCCTTTAGCTGAGGATGGTATTTAAGGTGAGGGCTTTGGCCATTTTGGCTAGTTACTTAAGTTTTCCTGGGTTTCTCCCACGTATACATGTTGTTAAACTTTGGTTTGTTTTTCACCTGTTAATTTATCTCATGCCAGTTTAATTCTTAGACCAGCCAGAAGAATCTAGAAGGGTAGAAGAAAATTTCTTCCTTCTCTACAGTACTTACACAAACCTATATGGTATAGCCTACTACACACTTAGGCTATTTTTTTTTTTAATGTTATTTATTTATTTTTTTCCCCCGAAGCCCCAGTAGATAGTTGTATGTCATAGCTGCACATCCTTCTAGTTGCTGTATGTGGGACGCGGCCTCAGCATGGCCGGAGAAGCAGTGCGTCGGTGCGCACCTGGGATCCAAACCCAGGCCGCCAGCAGCGGAGCGCGCTCACTTAACTACTAAGCCATGGGGCCGGCTATTTGGTACTAATCTTACGGGACCACCATCATATGTGTGTTCTGTCATTGACTGAAATGTTATTATGTGGCACATGACTGTGTTGTCAGTGTTAGGGGGTTTCCAGCCTGTATGAAAATGTAAGATGTTAAAATAAGAATAAGGCCCACAGTTTCCTCAGTGCTGCATATATTAAAGGGTAGTTTCCATGCAAGCTCACATCATAGAGAACCAATTGCTATCTGGTTTCATGGATAATAAGACCAGCTTATGGAATGTTTTCCATTGCATAAAGCCTGTTAAAAGTACTCTCCACTGACGTTGGGATCAACTGAGAATGTAGTGGGTTTAGTGGTATTAAATAAGATTAAAAAAGTTGGAATCATAATTTAAAAAATTCCTGGATGTAGATAATAGATATTTATATAAAATGAAAACCACACCGGATATTTTTGTTGTTCTGAACTCCTTTAAGAAAAGTCTGGAGAAAGCCAAACTGTGATTTAAGTCCTTTAACAACTATTCCTAATATTATCTTTTAAAAATATGCTTTTTTACAAAGTACAAAAACATTGCTCTGAGGCTTCTTATGGACATAAAAGCTTAACTTTGTGTTTATCTTATTATGTCTTAAATCCTCCTGAACTCTTATTCATGGTTTCAATTTTCATTTTTAGTTTTTACAGTTGAAAATGGCTAAAGCATTTTGAAGATCAAGTAAATGACTAAGGTAGATTATTTGTCTTATTCCTATAAGGATCCTGGTGCTATGACCCTCGAGGGACTGTCTTTGTACTTTTCTTCAAGTATTCTTTTTCTTTTATCATTTGAGTCTTTTCCTTCATAAACTATTCTGTTTCCAGCTTTCAGGAAGTATGCCATTCATGGTTGTACCCAGTATCGTTTTCCTTAGGTGGTTGGTTTGATCTACATCAGAATTTAAAATTTCACTATAAAAATCTTTATTAAAGGTGGAATTTAGCAGAGAATATTTATACATAAATCTCTGAGCCTTTGAAATGAGGGAGTTCACTCTCCATGTTTATAAATATTTGCATTTATTAGGAAGTTAAGTTGCTCTAACAGAGAGATCCCAACATATAGTGGCTTAAACAGGATAGAAGTTTATTTCTCTAATAAGTAACATTCCCCCAGTAGGCAAGTTATTCTGAGTCAGGTAAGTGGCTCTGCTCCATAAAGTAATTCAGGGATCCAGGTTCCTTTTGTCTTCATCCTTTAGGATGTTGTCTTGTCCCTTTGATTAAACTGGCCCACCGCCACCACATCCTCCTTCTAGCCCATAGGAAGGAGGCAAAAAGAAAGTGGAGGGCAAGTAGCTTTCTTTTAAGGAAGTAACGTATAAGTTGCACATATTACTTCTACTCATATCCCATTGGGCTGTTAGTCATATGGCCATACCCAGTGGCAAAAGGCTAGGAAATGTAGTCTGTACCAGACAGCCATGTGCTCAGCTTACAGTTTAGGAGATTCTTTTTTTTTTTTTTTTTTTTTTGTGAGGAGATCAGCCCTGAGCTAACATCCGCCAATCCTCCTCTTTTTTTTTGCTGAGGAAGACGGCCCTGGGCTAACATCGGTGCCCATCTTCCTCCACTTTATATGGGACGCCGCCACAGCATGGCCTACCAAGCAGTGCGTCGGTGCGCGCCCGGGATCCGAACCAGCGAACCCCGGGCCACCGCAGTGGAGCGCGCGCACTTAACCGCTTGTGCCACCGGGCCGGCCCCAGTTTAGGAGATTCTTATTAGTAAAATGAAGAAGAGGAAACTCTAAGGTTAAAAGAATTAGTCATGGAATATATTCTTACCTTGAAGAAGGAATCAAAGTGTTTTGTGTGATATGAAGGAGTCAAACATGATGTTTTGAGGTCACATTGTTTGATCTGGTTAGGGCAATTGACAAGAACATGGCTTGTGTGCTACTAGGGCCTATTTCAATATTTGTGTGAACTAGTTAACTTCAAAGTTATGTCTTACAGACATGAACTGCACTTTTTATCCTGACTCGCAAATGCATACCATATGTGAATCATAGAGAAATCTCAAACAAGAACAATACAAGATGTCATGAGTAACTCCTGTGTGCCACACACTGTAGGAAAGACTCTGATGGACTGTCTTAGGTGAGCCTCTGGAGGTTGTCGGGTGCAGGTAACCACACCAGAGCAGGAGCCCCTGTGATGTGTGGATATTGGCCTCTGTTAGCAGGGAGCTCCTTCTCTCATAAGGGGGCCAATTCTGTTTTCAGGCTGCTTTTGTTGTTTGAAAACATTCTTATGTTGAGCCCAAATCAAATTCTTCTGTGATGCATTTCCTAGTCAGTTTAATTTCTATCTTCAGGGGCTAGAAAAAGTAGTTTTTAAGTCCTCATGTGACAGTTCTTGACATGTTTGAAGGGAGTTATGTCTCCTCCCACACTCCCACCACAATAATAACCCCTGACATTTATTGAGTATTTACCATGTTTCCGTGTTCTAAGCACTTCACATGTATTAACTCATATAATTCTCAATAGGCTTATGAAGTAGGCACTGTCTACTCCATTTCATAGATGAGGAAATTGAGGCACAGATAGGTTAAATAACTTGCCCGGATTCACACAACAAGTTAGTGGCATGTTCTGACTTGTCAGTGTTTCATTTAAAATGTTGTTTCTAAACCACAACACTGGTTGCTATGCTAGATGCACTGTGGTCCATTATAGTGCAATGTTTTACCTCCCTTTCTCTGGATGCTGTATTTCTATAAATATAAATTATCAGGGCAATTTTACTTCTGGGGAAAAAAAAACCATATTCCATTCACAGCCGTTCAGTAAGTTGTCTTTATATTCAAGAGGCTATGTGTCTGAATTCAAGAGGATATGATGGGTTGACTGAGGGCAGGCTTGATATGGCAGCTGCTTTCAATTTAATATAATCTGTAAAGCCATTTTCTTAAATAGAGAAGTAACTGGTTAAAAAAAAAATAGTTAAGAAATATTTTTCTTAATAACTGTGTGAAACAGTGGAAATAAATTTGGGATTAGGAGAATGGCCAGAAGTTTCTAGAATTAGGTGCTAGGTCCAGGAGGTGCCTGCCATTAAAGGGGTGGGCCCTAGGATTGGACTACTTGTAATGGAATCCTGATTCTCTTTTTTTTTTTTAGTTCTGTGACATCAGGCAGGTTCCTTAATCTTTTTGACTCAGCTTCATCACTATAGTAGAACCTACTTCATAGGGTAGTTGGGAGGATTAAATGAGAGAATTAATGTAGAGTGCTTAGTTAGGTAGTTGACACATGGTAGATAGTCAATAAATGCTAGTTATTATTTGGAAATAGAAAAGATAAAATCTGAGACTAGTTTTGAGGTAGGAATAGTCAGGACTTTTCAGAGATATAAAGGAATCAATACGTAAAAATAATTCTTAAGATTTTGATCATGAAGGTCTTTGAACAGAGTGGTATTTATTTATTTTTTTTGGTGAGGAAGATCAGCTCTGAGCTAACATCCATGCCAATCCTCCTCTTTTTGCTGAGGAAGACTGGCCCTGGGCTAACATCCGTGCCCATATTCCTCTACTTTATATGGGATGCCACCACAGCGTGGCCTGACAAGCGGTGCGTCGGTGTGTGCCCGGGATCTCAACCTGGGCCGCCAGCAGTGGAGCACGCACACTTAACCACTACGCCACAGGGCCGGCCCCCAGAGTGGGTCATGGAGCAAAACCTGTCTTTTGGCTGCTGGGTATAACCTGACTGGGGTTGAGGTGGTCACTCTTCTGATGTTATGGGGACTCCAGTGTCTCTGCTCATCGTCTTTGGAGTTGTAGAGATTGGTCATCACTGGTTTTTCTCTGATTTCTTGCAGCACTATAAAGAAAAATATGTAGAAACTTTGATGTTAGCTGATATAGTTGATAATTATAGTTGATATAGTCAATAGTTATTCAAAAAAAAGAGCTTCCCATCCCTACCAAAGAAGTCCTGTAAACCAACCAGCAGTATTTTTAATTGTGACCCTATTTGCTCCTTCTCGAAAAACAGTTGTATGGTTTTTGCTATAGGGTCAAGTTGGTTCAAAGATGTGTTTCAGCTTCCTCAAATTCTAGAGTAAAAGCATGAGCTATATATGAATTTAGTGTAGCTCCATTTAGTTCAGCAAATGATTTTTAAGTGCTTACTGCGTTTGACACTGTTCAAGTTGATTGCTTCAAGTTGATTGAAATTTTAGAAGAAGCCCCCCTAACCCCTACCCTGGCACTAACTCAGCCTTGGGGAACACCAAAAACTTGGTAAAGGCATCTATTAGAAATAGCTTCCTCATTAATGTAACTGAACTGATTTCACCTTACAATTCAACTAAATCTTTGCTTTTTATTTAATAAAAGATATCTTACAGCTAATTACTTCAGACTCCTTTTTTCTCCTGGAATTATTCTCATTTTGGGATAGTTTGTGAGTATATGCAAAATGTGAATGAAAACTTGACTAAGTTTTAAAGAAATCATGTCTGACTCAGACTCAAGTTTTCTGCACGTTTAAGTTTCTGTTTTCCTTGTTAGATTGTAAATTCCTTAAAAGCAAGAATTCTTTCAAACTGTTTGGTTTGTGGTCCTTGGAAGGGACCACAAAAGGATAGAGTATAATGCTCTGTAAAGATAGGAGCCTTAAATAAATAATGACCAATCTTAAAATAAATCTTTAAAATTAAGGAAAGGAGTGAACCGTAAAATTGGCATCTATTACTCAATTTATTATGAGTAATAGTATGGTTAAGGGGCAATGTTGTCTATTTTTTTCTGCGGTCTTTTCAACCAAGGCTACTGAGAATCCGAGAAGCCTCCTCCTGGCCTCCTGTCTTAGATGTTGCCTTTTGCTAGATTCTGATGGGTGAGGTGCAAGTCAGTGGGTGGAAGAGGATATAAAGGATGCAACATTTTCTGCCTCTTTCTTTATATTCATTAGACTTAAATACAGCTTCCTTTATTAAGGCATTCAGAAAAAATTGGAATTTCGGCTGGAATCCTTGTGCAAAACAATCATGGATTCAGTCTGAAAGGTTGTAATAAGAACTAGAAATAATGTTTTGCTGCATGACACTTGGCCCAATCCTAGCAACCCCCAGTATTCTCTCAGTTTATCAACTATAACCTTGATTTTCACAAGAAGGAAATAAGTTAGAAAATATCCTATAATCATGGGAAATTACAGTGTCCTTTGTTTTTTCTTTGTTAGAATCGTTTTACCAACTCTGAAGAGAGGGACCACATTTTAGACTTTTCTTGTTTCCTCTATAGCTCCTACTAAGTGTTACACACATACTTGATTTATTTCTCTTCCCAAATTGAACCAAGATGACTTGTTCTCTTCCATTTTCCTGAGAGGATCCTTGACCTTAGTTAACGTGGTCTGCCATCACTAGGTTCATTTGACTTAATAAGAACTTAAATATTTGGTAGACAGCTTGGGCAGGGAAGAGGACACAGACTTGAGAATTGGATCTGGAGTCCTGGAATCTCAGCTTTGCTACTTACTAACTGTGTGATCATAAGCCAGTTTTTAAATTTTTCTGAGCCTGAGTTTCTTCATTGGTAAAATGGGAATTATGATGCCTGTCCTGCAAGTTTGCTATAAAGCCTGGAGGTGAGGAATGTGACGTATCTATATAGATATATTTAAGATATATTTTAGGTATATCTGTACCTAAAAAAGAGAGGACTTGACAATCCATTTAACTGGCAGCTCCTCTATTAAAAATACTACCCATATGGAAAGTCTATAATTCTACAAAAATCTTTATGACACGGTTTATGTACTTTCCGAGCAGCTGTGGCCAGTATTTCCTTCTGAATGGCTTTTCACCCAACCTCACAACAGCAGTGAACTAGTGTTATGAGAAGTCCTACTGACTGCCACCATCTCTTAATTAAACCATATATGACATTCATTCAGTCAAATTATCCTTCAGTTATCTTAAGATGCCTTGCCTGCAATATTTTAAGTTAACGTGTGTGAATATGGGCCATACCTGGCATCTGAGCCCTGTCATTTACCTACACTTCATTCTGTGAGTTATAACTGAAGTAAAAACAATGTTAACTTTTTAGGTAATTATGTATTAAGGAATTTCTTAGTTATGGTAGATTTTGACTCTTTCATTCAAATATTGAAAATTGAATTGACATGTAATAATATATATGTCAGGATGGGGAAGGATGTGGGCCTTGTGTCTCGTTGTTCAATGTTTTACATTATTAAATGTTTAAATATGTGCTTAATATCTCTTCTGTGGAGCCAAGGCCATTGAAATTTGACTCTACTAACAGCCTTTTTGGCAGTGCTCATCATTATTTTTTCATGCTATGCTATTTGGCAAAGTTACTTTTAATGATTGATTTATTCATTTGTCTTTTCGTTGATGCTTCTAATATCTGTGACAGGACTATACTTTGTAATATAGAAATTCAAAGATGAGGCAGACATACTTTATACCTAATGTATTAAAACTATAAAAAAGAGGTGCTGTAAATGAGGTAGAGATCTGAGCTAGGTGCTTAAAAATGCTTATTGAATGAATGAATATGTCCAGGCCTGTATATTTATTTGCTGGATATTTCTATGTGCCCAGATTGCCTTTCTATGTCTTTCCCAGCCCGTGAACAGCACTATCATCTCCCCAGTTGCCATTGCTAGCAATCTGGTTGTCATCTTTGGCTCCTTCTCTCTCCCATCACATCCAATCTATTCCCATGTTCTCTGGGTTCTACCTCCTGAATAGTTCTCATTGCTACTCTAGTTCAGGATACTTCCACACTTGCCTACTATCACCACAGCATCTTCCTAGCTGACTTCTGCCTCCAACCACCTTCTTTTTCCTAATCCATTCTCCAGAATAGTAGCTAGAGTCATATTTCTAAAAGGCAAATCTAATTGTATTATTTTCCTGCTTAGAACTTTTTGAATAGTTCCCACTGCAGATCCCTTCACATGGTTCAGGAGGCCTGGTACAATGTGGACTCTGCTTATCTTTCCAGCTCCATCTCCTACCTCTTCGTACCTCTCGCATTCCATTTTATGAGATGACACCATATATAGAGCATAGTGTCCTGCCCGTAGCTGCTCGATATATGTTAGCTAGTCTTCATGTGCCTTCTCTGAAAGTGGCACAGCTGGAAAAAAATGTTTTCAGGAGCATCAAACAAGGGAGATTGAAAGGGAGAGAAGCTCAAAGTTGATAAGAGGATATAATAATATAATCTAGGTATTGGCAACTAAATGGATAATGGATACCATGACAGAGATTAAGAAATTATTAAATCCATTAAACTTTTGAAAAACATTTTTTTGGGTTGGTTTTGAAAAATAATTCAGTGTAGCATATAAAAAAGGACTCTCTTGGATCTTAGATTTATTTTTTCCTGACATTATGATCTAGTTTAGAAAAGTTGCCAGATAGTCACTCTTCAAGATTTACATTGTTTTCCAAAGCCGCCAAATGGTCATGGCACTGTTGTTAAGTGTTTAGTTGGCTACAGAATTTCCTTAAATTGTGATTTTTAGTCAATGGAATATGATGACTCACAGGGAATGTAACTGTTTTCTGATTTAGCTTACTGATCTTTATCTTTACGTGGTCAAAAGTCTACCTTTCTATTACTCTCACAGATTAGCAAATGTGTTTGTGTATAAGGGAGGAAATAAAATTTAATTTAGCTAACATTTTGTGTCTAGCCTGACAAATATTATTAACTTGAGGCTGACTCGTTTAGGTCATGCTTTAGAGATGAATAGAGAAAAATTTGTCAGTACTGTTTTTCTGTAGTATTATTATAATTTGGGTCGAAAGATTCATTTTCATTAGTTTGGAGTAAATAGACCTTTTGAAAATATCACTATTTCAATGATGTTGCTTTGTTTAATGAAACTTTTTGCAAGAGGTTGGTTGGTTTATCTGATGACTGTTGTCAAATATCTTTGGAATAGTATAAATACTACATAAAGGATTTTCTTATATTGTTGAGATGTTTTGATGATCAAAATTACCTTTGGGTTCAAAACTTAAGGAAACTGATAGTAAAAAACAAAACAGAACATATAATGCCTTTGAATTTTTAAATTGGATTCAAAGTTTTAATTTTTTGCTAATTCAAAATATATGTTTGATTAAGTAGAATTGTTATCTAGTGTAGAATTTAAAAATTCTTATGCTTGGATGATTATGATTTAACAATCAAGTATGAATTTTGGAAAAACATTCAGTAATGGTAATTTGGAAGTTTAGAACAAATCTTTTAAAATTTCTCATAGCTTTGTTATGTCAAGGAAACCTTTGTAAAAGTATCCACATAGTGATGTGAAATGCACTTGTATGGGCAGAAAATTGATTGCTGTGACCAATTTTATAATTATGTGCATAAATCCATAATTAAATATTCTAATCATTCCATTTGGATAAAAGCAAATACTAAAAGCTGTTATGCCCCCTTAAGAGGCATATTAAGAATAGATGGAAACAGAGTGTCTTTTACTGTCCTATAACAATTCTACAAATGGTTACCACTGTCTTTCAAAAGTTAGGGGTCCTGTTGAATCCATTATAGTTCTTTACAGCGGCTGCCAGCTGATTGTGTAATTATATGCCGTAGAGCACAAAGCATGATTTATGATGCTGTTGTTATGGTGTTTCTTACTAAATAGGAGAATGAAAAATAGAAAGTATAGTGTTGGGCAGAAATACTGTAGGTAGGGTTGTCAGACAAAATACAGGATGCCCAGTTAAATTTGCGTTTCAGATAAACAACACATAATTTTTCAGTATACGTATGTCTAATGCAAAAGTTATGTATTGTTTATCTGAAATTCATATTTAACTGGGCGTCCTGCATTTTTATTTGTTGAAACTGGCAACCCTGGCTGTGAGTGATTGGGTAAAATATAGGTAACAGTGAAGGAATAGATTTTTCTGAAGGAAGAGAATTTTTCCTCAAAATTCCTCCAGAATCAAATAATTGGGTGTCTTTGTCACCCAGCTGGTAAATCAATCTGGAGCTTGGATTTGAACCCAGGGTATTAGCCTCAAGAGCCATGCTCTATCACTACCTCTCATATACTGGTGTTTGTGTTAGTGAAATTAAAAGTAATTCTGATATTGCACATTATTTCATCTTGTATTATATTGAAGTTTTGACATCATTAAAGTCATTAAAAGATATCTTTTGTTTTACATTAAGAAATTAACTTTGTTCATAAATTGAATTTTTCTCTTTTCTAAAGTTAGGTATTTTTGACTTGAGAATTTTCAAAAAACATGTAGGCTTTTGTCGTTCTGTTTTAAGTGGTGTTCATTAGTTTAATGAAATGTTTTTTTGCTGCATGATTAATAGTGCTTTGCTTTTAATTTTCTTGTTAAGACTGAATTACTGTGTTTGCACCATGCAACTGGGAAGCAGCCATGATTTGGAGCCGCCCACTGCTCTGCTTGTTTCTTTAGCTCGGCTGGCCTCTCTCTCTTCTGCTGTAGCCATCCATCATCTGGTGCTCTTTCCATGCTATATAGGACATATTTTTTCCCAGGAGTGACAGTGGTTGCCTTTTATGACTTAGCCCCCCATATAATCAGGCAGGTATCACATACGATATCTTGCAATAATTCATGATCTGCATTCATTCATTTATAAATATAAATGCATAAAATCTAACAGTCACAAAAGACTAGAAACTGGAACCTCTTAAATACAAAGATGAGAACATTGCAAGCTACGTTGTTAAAATAAGTTCTTGCGAATGGTTGAAATGACTGAGCTTGATTTTTATTTTTTAACATCTTTTTGTCTTTTCTGTTCTAATGGAACCTTTCCTCATAGGGACATCCAATAGTGATACCAATTTAGAATATTCAAGAGTAGAGAAGGAGACACTTTGATTAAATGATAGAAAAACAGACTAGGAACTATTCAGAAAGATGATAAGGGCTTATTTACTAATTAATTAATTTAATCAAACATAACTGATATTGGACTATAGGAGTAAATGGACTAATGTCTTTCAGAGTTTTTTTTTCTTAGTCTACATTTTATGTTTTAAAAACAAACTCTGTGAAAGAATCTAATGAGATCCTAGTGAGTGGTATAAAAAAGTATCAATTACAGTGATACAACATTTGCGTTTAAAAATGTGTATCATTATTTCAGTCTGCAGCTTCAGATTATGTTGAAATTTCCCACTACGACAATCAGATAACTGAAATGTCCAAGATTTTCTTTTTAAATTAAGGTGGAGCTGACATAATGTTGTATTAGTTTCACTTGTACATTATAATGATTCAATATTGGTATATGCTGGGACATGATCACCATGATAAGTCATTACCATCTATCACCATACAAAGCTACAGATTTTTTTTTCTTGTCTTGAGAACTTTTAAGATTTACTCTCTTAGCACCTTTCAAATATGCAATAAAGTTTTATTTATTATTTATTTATTTATTTTTTTGTGAGGAAGATTGGCCCTGAGCTAACATCTGTTGCCAATCCTCCTCTTTTTTCTGAGGAAGACTGGCCCTGGTCTAACATCCATGCCCATCTTCCTCCACTTTATATGGAACGCCACCACAGCATGGCTCGACAAGCAGTGCGTCAGTGCGCGCCCTGGATCCGAACCGGTGAACCCCGGGCTGCTGCAGCGGAGCGCACGCGCTTAACCGCTTGCGCCACCGGGCTGGCCCCACAATAAAGTTTTATAAACCATAGTCACCATGCTGTACATTACATCCCCATGACTTATTTATTTTATAACTGGAGGTTTGTACCTCTTGACCCCCTTCACCCATTTTACGCACCCCCAAACCCCCTCCCCTCTGGCAACCACCAGTCTGTTCTTTGTATATATTAGTTTGGTTTTATTTTGTTTGTTTATTTGTTTTGTTTTTTAGAATCCACATGTAAATGAAATCATAGGGTATTTGTCTTTCTCTGTCTGACTTATTTCACCTAGCATAATATCCTCCAGGTCCATCCATGTTGTTGCCATGGCAAGATTTTGTTTTTTTTAATGGCTGATTAGTATTCCATTGTGTATGCCACATCTTCTTTATCCATGCATCCATTGATGGACACTTAGGTTGTTTCCATATCTTGGCTATTGTAAATAATGCTGCAATGAACATAGGGGTGTATATATCTTTTTGAATTAGTGTTTCCATTTTCTTGAATAAATTACCCAGAAGTGGAATTGCTGGATCATATAGTAGCTCTATTTTAAATTTTTTGAGGAACCTCCATACTGTTTTCCATAGTGGCTGTACCAGTTTACGTTCTCATCAACAGTCCATGAGGGTCCCCTTTTCTCCATGTCCTCGCCAACACTTGTTATTTCTTGTCTTTTGATAATAGCCATTCTAACAGGCATGGGGTGATATCTTTTTGTGGTTTCGATTTGCATTTCCCTGATTAGTAATGTCGAGCATCTTTTCATGTGCCTGTTGTATGTCTGCTTTGGAAAAATGTCTATTCAGCTCTTCTGCCCATTTTTTAATCAGATTGTTTGTTTTTTTGTTATTGAGTTGTATGTGTTCTTTATATATTTTGGATCTTAACCCCATATCAGATATGTGACTTACAAATATCTTCTCTCATTCAGTAGGTTGCCTTTTCATTTTGTTGATGGTTTCCTTTGCTATGCAGAAGCTTTTTAGTTTGAGATAGTCCTACTTGTTTATTTTTTCTTTTGTTGCCCCTGCCTTTGGAGTCAGATCCAAAAAATCATCACCAAGACCTATGTTAAGGAGCTTACTGCCTATGTTTTCTTCTAGGAGTTTTATGATTTCAGGTTCTTACATTAAAGTCTTTAATCTATTTTGAGTTAATTTTTGTGCATGGTGTAAGATGGTTGTCCAGTTTCATTCTTTTGCATGTGGCTGTCTGGTTTTCCCAACACCATTTATTGAAGAGATTGTCCTTTCTCCACTGTATATTCTTGCCTCCTTTGTTGTAAATTAATTGACCATGTATTTTTGGGCTCTCTATTCTGTTCCATTGATCTATGTGTCTGTTTTTATGCCAGTATCACACAGTCTTGATCACTATGGCTTTGTAATATAGTTTGAATTCAGCGAGTATGATGCTTCCAGCTGTGTTTCTTTCTCAAGATTGCTGGGCTGTTTGGAGTCTTTTGTGGTTCCATACAAATTTTAGGATTGTTTGTTCTATTTTTGTGAAAATGCCGTTGGAATTTTGATAGGGATTGCGTTGAATCTGTAGATTGCTTTGGATAATATGAACTTTTTAACAATATTCATTCTTCCAGTCCATAAGCATGGAATATCTTCCCGTTTATTTGTGTTCTTCAATTTCATTCATCAATGTCATATAGTTTTCAGTGTACAGGTCTTTTGCCTTGTTGGTTAAATTTATTCCTAAGTATTTTATTCTGTTTGATGCAATTGTCAATGGGATTGTTTTCTTAATTTCTCTTTCTGATAGTTCCTTGTTAGTGTATAAAAATGCAACAGATTTTTGTATATTGATTTTGTACCTTGCAACTTTATTGAATTTGTTGATTCTAACAGTTTTTTGGTGGCGTCTTTAGGGTTTTCTATATATAAAATCATGTTGTCCACAAATAGTGACAGTTTTACTTTTTCCTTTCCAGTTTGGATACCTTTTATTTCTTTCTATTGCCTAATTGCTCTGGCTAGGACTTCCAATACTTTGTTCAATAAAAGTAGTGAGAGCAGGCATCCTTGTTTTGTTCCTGACCTTAGAGGAAAAGATTTCAGCTTTTCACCATTGAGTATGATGTTAGCTGTGGGCTTGTCGTATATGGCCTTTATTCTGTTGAAATATATTCCTTCTATACCTACTTTGTTAAGGATTTTTATCATGATTGGATGTTGAATTTTTTCAAATGCTTTTTCTGCATCTATTGAGATGATCATGTGATTCTTATTCCTCATTTTGTTAGTGTGGTGTATCACGTTGATTGATTTGCGGATGCTGAACCATCATTGCATCCCTTGAATAAATCCCACTTGGTCATGGTGGGATTTTAACCCTTTTAATGCATTGTTGAATTGAAACGTCCATCATTTTAAAGCCTTCTGAACTCTGTGTTAAAATTATAGAATTTGTAGGAAACCAAAAAAATGGGTATGATGTTGAACGCTATTTCTTTTTCACTGTGGTAAAATATACAGAACATAAATTCATCATTTTAACCATTTTAAAATGTACAGTTCAGGGGCCAGCCCGGTGGCACAAGCAGTTAAGTGTGTGCGCTCCGCTGCAGCAGCCCAGGGTTTGCCGGTTCGGATCCGGGCGCGCACCCGACACACTGCTTGGCAAGCCATGCTGTGGCGGCATCCCATATAAAGTGGAGGAAGATAGGCACGAATGTTAGCCCAGGGCCAGTCTTCCTCAGCAAAAAAAGAGGAGGATTGGCAGATGTTAGCACAGGACTGATCTCCTCACACACAAAAAATGTACAGTTCATTGGCATTAAGTACATTCACATTATTGTGCAACCGTCACCACCATCCACCTCCAAAACTTTTTTGTCACCCCAAACTGAAATTCTTTACCCATTAAACAATAATTCCTCAATCTTTCCTTCCCCCAGCCCCTGACAACCACCATTCTACTTTCTGTCTCTATGAATTTATGAAGGCGATTTTTAATAGTGCTGAAAATTGATACTCACTATTAATAGGAGCAGCACGAGAAGGTGGGAAAAATCTGGGACTGGAGTCAAACCCTTTCTGCTATTTTCCAGTTTTGTAATCTGGATCAAATTATCTGACCTCTCTGAGCATCAGTTTCCTCACCTCTAAAATGGAACTAGTAATTTATTGTACTGTTGGGAGGATAAAATGAGATAATGTATGTAAAGCATCTGGCTCATAATAGGCATTCAATAAGTAATATTATTACATATATAAGAATATTATCAAAATATTGTCATGTTTTTAGTTAGATAATTTTTAAATGACTTCAGCAGGAGCCAGTGAAAAAATAGTTTAATATCAGGGCATTGTGAATTCAAATCTGTTTCCCAGATGGTTTATAATATGTTACAAATGACACTTTTTTACCTTGGAAAGTAGAAATTGTAAATTATTGCATTTTACAAACTGAAGTTTTAAGTGGTGTTTTTTTTTTTTTTTTTTTTGTGAGGAGGATCAGCCCTGAGCTAACATCTGCCAATCGTCCTCTTTCTGCCGAGGAAGACTGGCCCTGGGCTAACATCCATGCCCATCTTCCACCACTTTATATGAGACGCCACCACAGCATGGCTTGCCAAGCGGTGCGTCGGTGTGCGCCCGGGATCCAAACCGGCGAACCCTGGGCCGCTGCAGCAGAGCGCGTGCACTTAACCGCCTGCGCCACCAGGCTGGCCCCCTTAAGTAGTGTTTTGATATATCTGCAGAAATAAAATTTTTAGCTATTGCCAGTAGAACAGTAAATAGTGATTTAGCTCATAAATTTCATTTTTGGTCTTTTTTTTTTATCATTCTGTATTGTTTCTAATCAAATTATCCTATTTGTAAACAATCCATGTTCTTTTGTCCAAGTCACTATTTGTCACTTCCATCTTAGAGCATATAGGTAAAATAAAAGGAGGTTTAACTTAAGTTTGCCAAAATTTTGTTAGCTCTGGTAAGGATTTATAAAACAGGTTTTCTGTATTACAGGAATCAAAGAGTGTGTTAAACCACCCAAATAATAAAGTTGTGCAAATTTAGTCAAATTCCTATATTTTCATAAGTTACATATTAACTATTTTTGATTTATTCATTGACAAATATTTACTGTGCACTTTCTAATTTAAAGTATTAGGGATTAGTTTCTACGAGGGATTTAAAAAAGTCTAAATGATGGTCTTTTCCCTCAGAGAGTTTACAATCCCCTTGGAAAGGGAGACTACCTGTGCCTTCAAGTTTAAGGTAGCAGTTTGATAAGTTCAGGAGCGTGGATTTTGAGAGAGAGATGATGATTCAGGCTGTAGCTGTGTTGTATCTGAGGTGAAGATGGAGTATCCTAATTTAGATGAGGCCCTGGGCCTCAGGACAAAAGATTGGAGAGTTAGCTCCATAAAGGGTTTTATGCACATTAAAGAAAAAAGCAGAATGTTGGCAGAATTTGTAAATCTTGCTCCCTAAATAGTAGGTATATTTTAAATGTTGGACAAAATGATCAAGTTTAATAATAGTTCTCGGTTGTTACCTCTCTCTGTGGTCTCCACTTGCTTAGCCATTTTCTCAAAATCATTGCTTCTTAAAGATAGAAGAATCTATGTTTGAAGAGCGTCAAGTATATATTAGGATTGAATCTCAAGCTCAGTCCAGTCAGGCCACACATCTTCACTGCTTCTTCCAGACAGATGGATGCCAAAAATACATTTTGGCTGCATTAAAGATGGGAATTGAAGGATGAGGGGTAGAGAGCCAGCACTGAGTAGGTCCAGTAGTTTCCAGAGGATGAACCACTGAATCAACTGAGTGGAGAGTTTCAGTACACAAAGTTAGAGGGTAATACTGTTAGCTAAAATTAGGTTTCTGAAAAAATTTTTGGGACTTTATTCCAAATGTTATATATGTCGATCTTTAATTATTGTAGAAATCATTTGGTCCATATTGGAAGTGGAAGAAAACGTGCATCCTGATTAGAATATTATGCAATTTAGCATCACCAGGGAGGGGAAACAGTAGCAATATTTCTGTTTGAGATTGAGGGCTCCTTCTTCCAATTGCATTTTTCAAAAGTTGTTATAATCTGTGACTTTTTTCAAAGAACAAAAAATCATTAGTAAATTGAATTCAGCCAAGCATTAAATGATCATTGTAATCTCAAATTTGTACGTGATGCGTACGGTTTCTTTCCTCAGTAGCTGAAATTGACAGGTTGAGTTAAAGATGAAAATATGTAGCATCTAAACTGGTCTGGAAGGAGGCAGTATGTTCTGAAGAAGCCCGCCCTAGGGGCTGTGGGCTTGTTTGAGTGCTGTCGTTACTGGTGATGCTGGCCAGTCATCTCTCAGGGTTTTAGTTTCCCTTTGGCTATCTCAAGGGGTCAAATCTGATAAACTGGCTTTTGCCTTCCTCACTTAGCACTTAGCGTGCTTCTGCGCTTGAAGAGCTTTTAGCTTCTCCAAAGAAAAGTGTTTAACCAACTAATGAATCATGAGTCCTAATGCTTTTCATGGTTAATATTTAAATTTTACTTTGTAGTGGTAGAAAAATCTAGACAGTGGTTATTTCTTCAGTTTTAATGATGGGAAAGGATAAAGCTGAGATTTTCAGGAAATGAATGACTTTCTAACTTGAGAGCTATTGGATCCAAAGAACACGAGCAAGCTTTCAGTTTCTTTTAGGAAAAAAATCATGAATTGGAAAAGTCTTAAAAAGCCTTCCGTTTATACTAGGTACTTCTATACCATTAGGACCTAAGTCTGGGGACACTGTTCAATGGAAATATAAATGTGTACGTCACAGAATGATTGAAATTTGACTTTAAGGGGGTGAGCGGCAGTGAAGCTTCTGCTAAGTACGCTTCCTGTTTTGTTTTACAGGGGAGGATGGAGTTGGCAGTGGAGGGACTGACTTGGTTCTACATGGATATGTCAGTAACATGAGCCAAAGTTGGCCACATCCTGACCCACAGGAGAACCAATGGTTCAGTTTAAGTGACCAATGAATGATTTTCTCCCTGATTCGTCTAAAGAGGTCACTGAGAATTCTCTTAGGAACCTACTTTATCTTAGAAATATGGCAACTAGTAAAATTGTAAATATGAACAATCCACTGTTTTAGTGCATATGCATTTAAGTGGAAGACTGTTTTGTGGAAAAGGTATTGCCTTATATATATCCACTCTTTGCAGATTTTTAATCCCTAATGATGTTGTTTACTTTTGTAAAAGAAAAATTTAATACCACATTATTTCTTCTTATATCTAGTTTTGAAAAGCAATTGTTCTCAACACTACCCCAAATACTTAAAAAGAAAAGCATTTCACTAACACAAAATGTGTTATTTAATATCTCCCTGTCAACAGTATACAGGGTAATCTTATAAAAAACTTTGAAAACAACCTTTAGAAATAGTCCAGACTCATAGTTCATGTCAAACAAACTTACACTCTAAATAATAATTCTAACAAGCCACCTTAATATGAAATGCAAGAATACAGTGCATTATGGAGAAAAATGTTGTTTAAAGAAACAGGTTTTGTATTTCATATCTCTAGGGAGTCCTTTAAGTCAGTTAAACTATTCAGAAAAATTACCCACATATTATCTTTTAAAAATTGCATTAGTATTTTCCAAAGCTGCATTTTCATTTCTTTTGTGGTTTTAACCTTTAGGGAGCTCAGCTAGAAATACTTATTAGAGAAGAATTCTAGGAACATAAATGTAAACAGAAACTCAGGCTGAATTTGTTTTTCATCTCTACAAGAACTGTTTAAACCCTGGCAGCAGAAGACTGTTCTCTTGTTTACAAAGTATTATAGTAGAAAATGCAAGGTCATCTGTAAATACAAAAGACTGTGGATTTCTAAGGAAAGAATGTATCTTAAGAAGAGTAAATGAAATAGTTGGCTAGAGGGGAAGGGAAATTTCCTTATTTCACCCTGAAACTTGGCAGCATTTCTGAAACAGAGCTTGAAACTTTGGGACGAATTAAAGATAATTTGACTCACCTTCTTTGGAAGCTTTTTTGCACCCAATTTGCTTTACCCATGTCGAGTCAGTAAGTAACTTCATCTTCAGAGATTTTGCAAAACTTTGCTGGTTGAATAAAATGCAAATAGCAACCTTTTGATAAGAAAATAATTTCAATTTTGTCAGTTTGGGAGATCTGTCCACATACACCATAGGTGAGATAAAATGGGTTTTCAGATCTGAATATTTGTGTAGCCTTGTTCATTAACTTCTGTTTGCCAACTGAAGTCCATTCTTTCAAGCTACTTTGCTTTGTGTATTGTGGGAAGATGGAGGGTGGGTAAATAGGAGATTTTGGCACAGCTCAAGCTGCTCAATTGTATTTTAAACAAGTCCTGATGGCAGGGAGCATCCTACTCTCAGCACCATCTTCTGTAGAAATAAGATGAATAAACTCTTTTAAAATATATGCAAAGGAAGGAAGGATAGGATAGAGGCCATGGTCTCTGGGTCCAGAGATATATCTGTCTCCAGATTATCTATCTGTCTGTCTGTCTATCTATCTATCTATCTATCTATCTATCTATCTATCTATCTATCTATCTGTCATCTACCTACTTTATCTATCTATCTATCTATCTATCTATCTATCTATCTATCTATCTATCTATCTATCTCTATCTATAGAGCTCTCTCTCTATGTGTAGGTGTATGTGTATATTTATACAATTCAGCTCAAGGCAGACATTAGGTAAGTGAGTGTTTTGGTGCTGTGTGTATAGGCTATAGTAGATTAACAAGCTATTCAATCTTATTGCTGTGTTTTCGGATTTGAATCATTTAATATTTGTAGAACTTCCATAAGATAAGAAATTAAGATGTGGGGGAAAAAATGACACAGGAACTCTGAATTCCTTTCTTTGAGGAACAGCGTATAATTTTGTCAGGATAATGACATATGTGAATAAGGAGAACCCTAGACCTCAAGAAGCTGACAATTAAATCCAGTAAAGAACTTAAGATAATTGGGATGAAAGATAAAATATTTTGTGATGCATAAGTGCCCAGCAATTTACAAAATAATTATTTCCTAATTTAATTTGACATAGGTAAGAAAGAAGTAGTGCAAATATTTAGGGTAAGAAAGAAAAATTGCACAAATACAGTGGTTTGACGGTAAACGTTGGCAAAGCAGAGCCATATGTACCTGATAGACCCTTAAGGATGTTTTATGGGTTTAATATATTGATGATGAAAAGTAGGTCCTGTTCTTTAGGGAGGGATCTGGGGAGTTGGGCAGTTGTGCTGCTGGTATGAGACTTATGGCTTCTTTTCCACATTTTATAACTATGAAGTAGTGGGTTGGGTCATTGAGCAAATGTGTGTTCTTTGGTTTGCATGAATGGTATGTACTTTGAATTCTCAAAATAGAACTCCAGTTTATTTTCTCAGTAGTCCCAGTGAGAAAAGCTATATTTCTTAAATATGGTCAGAAAGCACTTGGGGAGGAGTGTTTACTAGAGGAACCTGTGATTGTCTACAGGTGCCAGCATAAATATGTTTTCATTCTTGAGCCCAGGGGGATAATCTCATTATTAAACCTGTACAACTTTCAAGTCAGTTTACTTCTTAGTGCTTCTTTTAGTACTGTAAAAGCAACAAGTGAACATGGGAAAAAGTTAAACAATAAAATAGAGTATATAATGAATAGGAAGCCCCAGATCCCCAGCACCCCAGAGGCAAAGACCATTAACAGTTTCTAGTAGTCTTTCACACAATGGATGTTTTATTTTTATAGTAAGAATGGTTTTTATTTTACCTCTGGAAGATGTAAAGGTAACTATAATTCCCCGGCAATGCAGTCAGCAATGATCTTCAACTTCTCTTTCCAAGGTGACTTTGAAACATGAGTTTTTTTTTTTTAAAGGCATATCCCTCAATGCTTCCTTTTTTTTTTTTTTTGAGGAAGATTGGCCATGCGCTAAAATCTGTTGCCCATATTCCTCTTTTTCTTTTTTCTTCCCAAAGCCCCAGTAGATAGTTGTATGTCATAGTTGTACATCCTTCTAGTTGCTCTATGTGGTCACTGCCTCAGCATGGCTTGATGGGCAGTGAGTTAGGTCCGTGCCCAGGATCCAAACCTGGGAACCCTGGGCCGCCAAAGTGGAATGTGTGAACTTAACCGATACGCCGCCGGACTGGCCCTGAAACATGAGTTTTGAGGAGTGAGTCTCTCTGACCTAAGAGACATAGATATTTGGATTTCTGTGAAGACATGTCCCCACTGATAGTGACATTTGGAAGAGCTGGAATTACTAGCTTCTTTCCTCATGCTGAAACATGGGGGTTTAATGCTTTGGCTCTAATTATGCATTTATGTTATATTCTGAATGATGCAAAGGAAAATATTCAAATATTGTAGACCATCAGAATACTTTTCCCACTCTCATTGTATTTGTGCTGAAATGACAAGCTGCGTATAAGACAGTGGAAAAGTTGGCAGTATCTCTCTTAGAATTAGCTTTCACATGCAGCTTCAAACACCTTTGTGGTTTGGGTTGTATTTTGACAGTTGTTAGGTAGCTTGAATCAGAGAGTACAGCTGTGCAATTTAAGATGATTTTTTCCTATCCCAGCCTCTAAAGAGAGCTAAATGAAATGAAACTATAATCAGACTTTTAAAGTGTTCAAGTTGACCAAACTATAATCAGACTTCTAAAGTGTTAAAGTTGACCAATCTATTTAGGACCCATACAATAGAACAAAATGGATGAATTTCGACTAAAATGCTTATATACTAAATTATACCAGTGAATATAGGTCAGGTGAAACTAGGTAGGCTCAGCATAAACAGATGAACTTCTGAAATTTTGAACTGTTTCACTGAAAGGGAAACACTGGGTTTGGGAGCACATGGACTTCTTGGCACAGGTGTGTTTGGCACTCATTAACCACTAAACTCCAACCTGAACATGCTGTTTATGATGGAGAGTCAGGGAGAGAGACTAAGATTTCTGAACAGAAAGAGTAGAAGAAAACGCAGAAATCCAACTTTCCTGGTAAATTGGGAACACTTCGGGATTTGAAACTTAGAAGTGCGTTCTCATAAAAGGAGAAATAAAGATGGCTTATTAAAAGTTTCCTTTCTGAGAATTGTTCTAGTTGATTTTACTGACCAGGACGAGGCTGAGGTATGTTTGATATAAATGAGGACAATCATTTGTTAGGACTGTAGTGGACTGCTGTTGGAGAACATTGTTCACAAAATAAATAGAGAAGGAACAAAAACTAAAAACTTCGTGGAAAGTTATTCAAGACCTATCCCGGAGATGGGAAGGATGAGAAGATAAACTAGAACAAATGACTATGGAAATAGGCTAGGTCAAGATTTTTCTGGGCAAGTGAGACAGTCAAACCAGCTAGAGGTCTTGTGTTGCTGCCTGGAAATTGATTTGGGCCTGATTCCTGTGATGGTGTCTGGAAAGCCAGACCGTTACCTGGAGAAGTATAGGGCCGTGGCGATGAGAGAAGAAGTGCTACCAGTTCTGGGGGTAGAGTAAGAAATAAAGGGAAGGAAAATTCCTTTCTTTAAATAGAGGGAACAGTCCCTGCAGCCACCTTGCAGATCTGTGTCTCTTGTGCTGATACACTTCACAAGGTATGTCTTATGCCGTAGGTGCTTAACTGAGTTAATGCTGAAGACTCTGTATTGAGGGAATTAAAGAGTAGGCAGGGCTCAGTTGCCAAGGTCACAGTCCACAGAGTATAACCCTCCTCCCTGCCTCCTTTAATCCCTGGATGATGGTAGCAGGCAAGGGAATAGCAAACGCAGGGAACAGTAGGTTTGCAGTACCATTGACAAATGTGTGTGTACACACACACACACACACACACACAGACATACACAAGAGACTGGCAGCCGGGAAGCCTGGCCCACTCACCAGGCAGCGGCATGCCTTTGGGCAAGTGGTTTCACCTTTCCTTGCTGAGGTTAGCACGACAGGATAGGATCAGATTTTCTCCAAGGTTCTGTTCAGCTCTAACCCTTCTGTTCTGAGGCATTGATCTCATTCTCTCCCTCTCACCCCACCATTTCCTCTTGCCTCCACTGTAATTAAATGATTCCCAGTTCAGACAGTGAGCTAAGTGCTTTTCTGAACATATGAACTCAAGGAGTACAGGAATGATTTGAGAAAGCATAAACCCTGCCTGGAATCCAGAATATATGAGTGCCAAATTGTCTTAATAAATATGAGTGTGTGTTTGTGTGAAATAGAGAACACATATAAGAGATGGGAACAAATGAGCAAGCTTACAATTTTTAGTAATATTTGGAATGAGAAAAATTAGGATTGTGTGGTACTTGATGAGAATTTGGGTTTCATAAAGAGATTAAACCTTCAGGAGAGTTGCTTTATTGCTTATACTTTTCTCTCCCTTCCAATCTTGAGGAAGGCAGGTCATACTGCCTATACAACAACTATACCTAGCTACTTAAGGTCTTCACCTTTTGTTTTATTTTAATGCAATTTTTGTTATATGGAGATAGGATTTCTGGAAACTTCAGACTTTGGGGGCAGTTGTGTATATAGAAATACATAGAACAAATAAAAAAACTCAGTACAGATGTTTTTGGTAATGATATCAAGCAACAGCCAGCCTAAAACCTGAAGATTTTTTCTACTGCACAGTGGTGGGAGTATTGATTAGCTAGTTGCAAAGGAAAGCAGTGTTATGTTGGCTGCAGGGGTCTTTATTTAAAGAAGGATATGAAGTAATTGGTGTTTATGAGAAGGCGTGGTGCCTGAACCACCATATTTATTGTCCTTGCTCTGGGAAATGTTTCCCATGATCCAAGTAATAACAAGAAAGACTTCTCCAATGATCCCTAAAACCTGTGTACAAGTGAGAGGAGAGAGAAGAGACAAGAAATGGGGAAAGTGGTGAAAAGCAGCAGGGACAGTGGGAGAGACAAGACAGCCGCTCCAGGGGAGCAACTTCACTTCTGGCACCCCTCACTCGAAGCTCCTGGTGCAGAAAGAGGTGTGGCAGAGGAGACCAGGAGGTTAGGAGATTAGGAGAGTACAGCTTTGGATGAAGTTCAAGGGCCCTTGAACCTGTACAAGGTGAAAAAGGAGGAGAACTGGGACCGGGCTCCCTTCACCCGACTCCCTCTCCCCCAAGCTCTGATGATTGTATATTAAGATGGAGTATCTGCGCCAGTGTGAGGCCACATGAAAAATCGCTTGTGGCCTGGCATTTGGATTTCCCATTAGCAGAGAAAGGTGAATGTAGACGATTATCAAATGACCCTCCTCTCATGTATAAATAAGTACGGCTGGCATTTGATTTTGCTGTGTGTTTGAAAGCTGTGGCAAATGCCGTGCATGAATTCAATGACAGGCTGCGGCCATGTTTTTGATGTACTGCGTGGTGATACTTGGAGGTAGGAGAGACAGAACAGCATGCAGAATGAGGGCACAAGTGTCATTCAAGGCAATGTGCCTCTCAATTCCTGGCAACCCCTGCTGCACAGCTGCAGTGTGGCAGGGTGGGGGAGGGAGCAGGGGGGACAGGGAGACGGCACCACTGTGTGCAGCAGCCTGCCCTGGCTGGCCAAACTCTGACACATCAGCTGCAGAGTACCAGTCCTGGCTCTAGATTGTCATCTGATTACGTGTTATTTTACCACCTTTGTGACTGTTATCTGTTTACTCTGCCTTTTGAATAAATCATTATGCATGTAGTGTTTAAAAAGATAGGCAGCACTTAATAATGCTCATTCATCTGCATTTATGGTAGATTAAAGGAGGAAATGAAAGTCTGTAACTATTCTTTTTTAAAATTTTTTAAGTCAAATCTTTTTAAATCTTTTTTTTTTTTTTGCGGGGGAAGAGTCGCTCTAAGCTAACATCTGTTGCCAATCTTCCTCCTTTTTTCTTCTCCCCCCGCCAAAAGCCCCAGTATACAGTTGTGTATAGTTGTGAGTTCTTCTAGTTTTTCTATGTGAGCCGCCACCACAGCATAGCTACTGACAGACAAGTGGTTTTGTTCTGTGCCTGGAAACCTGGCCTGGCCGCTGTAGCGGGAGCGCTGAACTTGAACTGCTAGGCCATCAGGGCTGGCTTTGTAACTATTCTTTTAAATCACTTTGCTATCAGGATTAATGCATCACATTGCTTCTTTTCATTTAAAAATTTCATCTTTGTAGTGATTGATTTTTCTTCAATATTCCAATACATACAGAGATATTGATAGGTGCCAGTCACTGATAATTAATATTATGATTCTAAGATGGTAGTGAGTTGTTGGTGGTTTTGGCCAAACTCTTTAAACTTCTCCTATTTTGGCCCTGAGGATGAAACTAGTTGGTAACTCTAGGAAACAGAGATGAGCTTGAGTCCTGGTGTAGCTACTAGGACAAATATTAAAAAAAGAAGTTTTTATTGTGGTAAAATATACATAACAAAATTTACCATTTTAACCACTTTTACATACAGTTCTATGGCATTAAGTACATTCACATTGTAGTGTAACCATCACCACCATCCATCTCCGAACTTTTTAATCTTACCCAGCTGAACTTCTATACCCATTGAATAATAGCTCCCCATCCTTCCCTCCCCTCAGCCCCTGGCAATTACTTTTCTACTTTCTGTCACTATGAATTTGACTACTCTAGATACCTCATATAAGGGGAATCATACAATATTTGTCCTAAGTGAAATGTCCTAGCACGTTTCACTTAGCATAATGTCTTCAGGGTTTATCCACGTTGTGGCATATATCAGATTTCATTCTTTTTTAAGGATGAATAATATTGTATTATATGTATGTATCATATAATTTTGTTTGTCCATTCATCTGTTGATGGACACTTGGGTGGTTTCCATCTTTTGGCTATTGTGAATAATGCTGCTATGAACATAGGTGTACAAATATAGTTCAAGTATCTGCTTTCAATTCTTTTGGGTAGATATACCCAAATTGCTGGATCATATGGTAATTCTATGTTTAATTTTTTGAGGAGCTGCCTGTCTTTGTAAGTTTGGGCTGCTATAACAGAATATCATAGACCGGGTGGCTTATAAACAACAGAAATTTATTTCTCACTGTTTTGGAGGCTGGAAGTCTGAGATCAGGGTGCCAATATGGTTGGTTCTGGTGAGGGCCCTCTTCCTGGTTGTAGATTGCCATCTTCTCATTGTGTCTTCATATAGCAGAATTCATATGGATTCTCTTTTATAAGGACACTATTCTCACTCATGAGGGCTCCACCCTCATGACCCAATCACCTCCCAAAGGCCCACCTCCTGTCATCACATTGGGGGTTAGGATTTCAACATATGAATCTGGGAGGACACAAACATTCAGTCCATAATACCATCATATTATTTCCTAGGACAAATTTTAATCTCTCTGAGCCTTACTTTCCTCATTTGTAAAATAGGAATAATAATCCTTACTCTGAAGTGGGTTGTGAGGGTTAGAGATAATGTAGGTGAAGCTCCAGCATCATTTCTTGCCTCAAAGACTGTAGCAACAAAATGTGTAGTTTCTGCTCAAACCTTGTTGTTTCTCACCTGTCTCTGCTCTTGCTGCCTCTCTGTAATACACCCTCTTGCCAGGCTCCCTCCTACTTACCTATAAGACTTGCCCAGGGGCTGCCTTCTCCAGGAAGTTGTCCCTGCTTCTCCCCAAGCTGTGTTACATGCCCCCTTTTATCCCTTTATGGCACCTCTATTACTACATCTATGATATTGTATGGGGATTGTGTCTTCATTCTTCTCTCTCCTGTTTGTAGATTCATTCAGTGCATACTGAAATATTTACTATGTTCTCAGTGCTGGGGATTCAGTGGTGTCACAGACACACACAGAACTTATTTGCTGGGAGCTCCTTCTGGACCAGTTTCTCATTGTGTGGTTTAAAAGACCACCTGCATGAGAATCACTTGGAAGCTTTGGGGACCCACTCTGGGCCCAGGCATCTGAATTTTTAACATTCACCTCGGGTGACTCTTGTGCACACTGGCCTGTGAGTTAGGAGATTCCACGAGGGCGTGCCTTTGTTAGTTCAGCACCTCATCCTTAGCCCTGAGCACAATTCCTGGCATGAAGTAGGTACACAGAAAATATTTGTTGAAGAAGTAGGGTACTCTAGGACTTGTATACTACTGCTTTTTGCTGAAGTGTAGAAGAGAGAGGTTTATTTTTGAGCATTAGTGTGAAGGAGAAAAGGTGGGTAGATATGAATTAAGGGACTGAAATTACTAACAGTTAGGATCTACTTGCGTTAGTTATAGAGTGGCTAAATGTCATTCTGGATATTACTTGTGTTTAAGATAAAGACAGAATTTTTGCAGCCAGTCCTATAGTCGTTGTGAATATTCTTTTAGATAACCAAATTGGTCAGGCACTGAGATAAATATCCCTGTGGTAGGAGAGGCCCTCTTTCAGCTAATACCCTGGGAGCAAATAACCTAATAAAACTCATAAGTATTCAGGTTAGTAAACTGATTTCCTCATTTAGTTTAAGGAAAATGCAGAAGGAATTTTGGTAAACTGAGCACTGGACCCAGAGAATAAGATCTGTGCTTGTGATTGGCACCTGGCATTAGTTTCCTCTCATCTGAAGTGCTTACCCTTTTTTCTCCATCTAACTAAATCCCACTCTTCATTTTAGCTTTGCCCTCTTCCAGCACTCTGGTATTTTTCAGAGCTGGAGCCACTTAATTCCTGCATATGGGTTCTGCCCTCTTTTAGGTTTTGGTGCAAATCCTGTTCTTGGCTTAGTTTGGTCATTCACAACAAATCAACCTTTGGTTGGTTTTGCTATGCCCTTATTTGATTCTGAAAATAGACCTTATTCTTGTTCCTTGTGGCCAAACTTCTCCGTTGTTGCCTTCCGTCCACCTTGTCTGGTAGCCCAGTTATTCTGGGCCTGGGCTCCTACTTGGCTTCTGGAACTGGAACAACCTGGTTGACTGGGGTTTAATTTACCTGCTGCCACGTCTTCCTAGTGCCAAAAGCTTGATTCCTCAGACCTCTGTCTAACTCTACTGGTGCCTGCATGGGCTTTCCCACTTGATGTCCTTTTCCTGTCCCAAAATACCTCCCACTTGGGTGAGTCTGTTTCATCTTTGGTCCTAGCCTTCCTTAATATGGCCCATCCTGCTTCACTTGAGTCCCAATGTGGAGAACCAAAGACCAATTCAGTGTCTAAATTATCAACATCTGTGCTTTTGATCACTAAAAGATAAATGTCTCGGGTAACTTCTGTGTCTCAAACAGTTGTTCAAATGTGCCATTTGAGCACAATAAAATATGTCATTTCATAATGTTACTCAGTAAGGGCATCTATTTTAGCTTGGCTGCCTCATTTTGACTGAAAACAGAATTCAGCCATATCTAAGCAAAGGTCATCATCACCAATTTTCTCCCATTGCGTAAGATTTACCTTCTAAAGTGATTCTGAACTGACCTTTAAGAACACAGCAGGCAATTTTGATTTGCTTGTTTAGTTGTGCTTTTTATTGTATGGATCCTAGAGAAATGACACATATGCACAACATTTTGTATTCAAATTCAGGAGTTATGGACCTCGTAGAGGTCTATAGGCCCAGGCCCATAGGCCACAGTGATGCTGTGATAGAACTTTTACCTTCCCCTCGTGGTTGTCAGGTACTATTGTAAAGGCAATCTATAAATGAGAATGGAAGTTGAAATAAGTTAGAAGAGAATGATGCTAAATCTTCTTTAGCAGCATAGGTTCTCAGATTTATGCTATTTTGCTTGCTATTATTACAATGATAATTTTATAAATGTTACTTTTTAAAAACAATCTATCAGAAGCTACATATGTATGGAATGAATGTGAAAAAATAAGAAAAACATTTATTTTGAACAGAATGTTATTGTGAAAACATTTTTCATTTGTTGTATGTATGCAGTTAGACATGATATAAAAACGAATTTTGGCCAGCAACTAAAGGCCATATTTTATTTGAATCATTTGGAATTTTATTAAAATTCAAATCTGGAATATTGTAATTGGAAGTGGAAGAATTACAGCTAGCCCAGTGGTTTACATAACGTATAAGATATGAAAACCACTTGCAAGGACATTTCACTGGTGTGTTGCCAAGTGTCTATAACCAACGTACAGATAAAGATGAAACGAGCCCTTATTTCGCCATTATTTACAAGATTTGTGACTTAGCATTTATTATCTATGTTATTCTGTTGTTTAAACTACTTGTTGAAATACATTTTGATGACGCTGTTTGAAGTTTTTTCAAAATGAGGTTTTTAAAATCTGTGAGAAGATTGTATGTTTAGAATTCCCACACTTTAAAAGTATCTATTGAGAATTGAACACTTTTTTAAAAAGATCACTTTGATAAGGATAAAAGAGAAGTCAGTAGATTCATAGAATTTTACAGCTGAAGGGACCAGAAAGGTCACCCAGGCCAACCGTTTCTGGTGGAGGCCCAGAGATGGCAAGTGGCTAGTTGACGTCTCTGATCCCGTCCTGCTTTCTTTCCGATACGCCAGGCTGCCTAGCCTGCTTTAAATCACCACCAGTACGATCTCTGCAGAGAGCTTTAGCTATTTTCCCCAGCAGCTTAATTTTTCTCCCAAGGTTAAACCTTATACAGCAAGTTTGTTCTCTGATAGGAATAGGTACATTGAATAAACTACTGCAGTACCGTTGATCAAGACTCTGACCTTGAAACCAAGCTGCAAAACACATGATCAGCTGATTGGAACAGCTTAGTGAGGTGAAGAGCTAGGAATTCCTTGCAAGCAAACAGCCTATGTAAATGTTAAACGAGAAGAAATCTGTTTTCCATGCTGTAGTAATGATTTACCGGTTTTCTAGTAGAGGTCATTTGAAAGGAGAGGGAGCAGTGATGGATATAGCTGAACACAGAAGGATTAGAAATTAAAATCTGGCTTCATTTTGGGCTGATTCTGCATAGGCAAGTTTAGATTTGCGCTTGTAGGAACTTGATATAAATAGACCAGGCAGGAGGAGACGATGCTACGGAACGAATGGAAAAATGCAATGGCCCAGGCATAAACAGGTAGGAGAGCAGTATAGCTGTACTCAATGTTTTTGGCATCATATCTAACCTTGCTATGAGGAAGTTGGCATATGGTAAAACAGATCCTAAAAGAAAGAAAGGAAGCTAAAAAAAGTCTCTGGTTTAGGGCATTCACCCTGCAGTTTCTTCACCTAATCAGAGAAATGGACAGGAAGCCAGGCTCTCTTGTTCCTGCTTCACAGGGCTGTTGAGCATACCTCATGAGATGAGAAACTCCTGGATGGGCTCTTTCAGCGAAATTCTGTTTCCATGGGGATACGTTTGGGGATATGGAAGTAGAAGTGTTTTCACTTGATATAAAACTTGGTATGGAGTAGATCACAAGGTAGAAAAGAAAGCATGAATAGTACAAAGAGCACATGTTTTGGAAACAAAGGAACCTGAGCTCAGATCCTGGCTCTTCAGCTCACCATCCACGTCCCCTAAGATGAGTGACAGCCATGCAGAGTTGCAGCTCCTCTTTGTAAAACGGAGTAGTAATGTTAACTGGTGAAGTGAATTTCCTATGAAGTTAGGGAAGCTTAGTTCGTGAAGCTCCCTGGGAAGGGCCCTAGCCATGTGTTCCCAGGCCATGTATTTTTATGAAGCCACTTTCCGTTCTGATTTCTCCTCCATCACACTTCCCCTTGTGTGGGGTGGCACTGGAGTGGCCATGGACATCTTTAGGTTTAGTGTTATATATTTATGTCCTTTGTATTTGTAATTTTGTCTTATTTTCTTATTTTTTTAATATGTAGTATTTTTCCAAAAGAGGACTCCCTAAATTATAAAAACTTTATGCCTCACAAAACCTGGGTTGGTCCTGGTTCACCTCATAAGATTCTTACCAAGATTAAGTGAAATAACCATGTAAAGCACTGTATCCATTAGTTATTGCTAAATAACAACCCACCCCTCAAATTTAGAGGCTTAGAACAACAACTACAGTCAGATATTGCTTAATGCCAGGGATACGTTCTGAGAAATGCTTCATTAGGCAATTTTGTCATTGTGTGAACACCATAGAGTGTACCTACACAAACCTAGATGGTATAGCCTACTACACACCTAGGCTGCATGGTACTAATCTTATGGGATCACTGTCATATATGCAGCCTGCCGTTGACCGAAACATCATTGTGTGGCACATGACTGTATTTCATTTGCTCACAATTCTGCTGCTCAGCGCTTTGGCCTAAGCTCAGCTTGGTGGTTCTTCTGCTGGTCTCTCCTGGGCTCACTTCTGCGGTAGCAGTCACTTGGTGGCTTGGCAGGGACTGAATGGTTTTGGATAGCTTCACTGAAATGTCTGGCAGTTGTCTGACTGCCAGTCTGATTACCTTGTTTCTTGTCCTTGGAGCCTCTCCAGTGGGCTAGCTCAGACCTGTTCATGTGGCACCAGTGTTCCAGGGGGGAGAGTGGAAGCTGCAAGGCCCACAACCCCCACAGTGCTACTTGTGCTGCATTCTGTTTGTGAAAGCAAGTCAGGAGGTCAGTCCAGGTTCAAGGGGTGGAGGAACAGACTCCACTTGTGATAAAATGAGCTGCAAAGAATTTGTGGCCGTTTTTAATCTACCACAAATTCTGTGCCTGAAATAGAAGATGCTGATATATGTTAGCTTTCTTTTCCTCTTCCTCTTCCCACCTTGCTTCTTATTTCTGTGGAATATAAATACATCAGAACTGAAGAGAGGCTTCCACGGAAGAAGAGAAAAATTGGATATAAATAAGGCTTCCACCAATGTGTCTGATATTTAATTTTGTAAATTCTTAATCTGTCATTTAAATTAGATTGAATTTTTAACCCAGTTATACCTTTTTAAAAAATAAAATGCTTAGAATTTTTATGATATTTTAATAAAAATGTTTATATATGAGACATTAAATGTCTTTCCTTTATTCTGTTTATATCAAAGAATTTGCTCAAGAAAGCTTGGTTTTGGAATAAAAGTGAATTAATAATTTAAAACAGAAAAAGGGATATGGTTAGCAGTTTATTAATGAAGGCTCATGACTCTCTTCTAGTTTAGTGGAATCGTATACATAGCATTAGGACAATCCAATAAAGCAGACTTCTAGGATTTTCCTCTTTAAGTGATAGTTAATGAGACAATTAACTTATTGAGTAATTAAATCAATCAGTCTAATGATAGATGAGTTACATGCTGGTGTTTAATGATTTAGATATCATCTATAACTTTTAAAAGCCTGTTAAATGGTTATGAGAGTCAGCCAGGTCCTCCTGGTGATGCTGTGATCATGATAATCAGCATCACAACTAAAAACAATCATTTGGAGAATGAGCTTGAAATAACTTGTTCTTTAGATAGTTGACAATAATAAGTGTTTCTCTTATGAATACTAACTTGACTTTATGACTATTGAAGGGATAATAATGAGTGAAAAGAAACAGAAATAACAGGAAAAGGAAATACAAGCTGTTCATTGTCTTTAGTTTCCTTAGTTGCAAAGGACAGAAACGAAAAATGGAAAATTACTGGCTCCTATAAAGAGAGAGTCAAGAGGAAGACGTTTGGGTATAGCTGGATGCAGGGGCCCTAGTAGGAAATCAGGACCCAGGTTTTCTTTCTCCATGTTTTGCGTCTCCTTCACCTGTGTTGACGTCAGTCTCAGGCTTAATATGGGACAGTTTGGCTGTAGTAGTTTGGCTGTAGTAGTTTGGCTGTAGTAGTTTAAAACCTCTTAGGTTTAAGTACAGTGGAAAAGAGTGGTTGTTTAGGAAAAGCCCCCGAGATTAGCTCTGATTAGTCGTGCTGGGTTTGACGTGAGTCATGTGTCTGTCCATCCCTGGACAAACTGATATGACCAGGAGGATGACATACATTAATTTTCTCGGGCCTCTTTCATGCTTCACATGCTCTGCTTCTGGAGCCAGGTCAGGGAGCCCCATCCCAACCCCACAGACTGAGGTTGGGAAAGAGTGGATCCCAAACAACAACTGGGGGCTGTTGCTAGAAGTAAGGCGAAATTATGATGGCAAGCCAAACATAGCTAAAGTCTATTACACATGTAATGTGCATATTCCCAGCATATAGTAGAAGCTCAATAATATGTCTTAAATTAGAGATGGTTGTAAGCAAAGGATATTTTAGTTACTTTTTTTATGTAGTTACTTTGCTTTCAGATCTCTGCTGAGTAGATACAGATAAGAATTTTTCACTTTCTGGTCATTTTCAAAGCATTTGTTAATGATTATGTTTCTTCCATCTAGCTACTTAGCAATAATAATGTTCCCATTTTACAGATGGAAGACACTGTATGTGATGAAGAGGCTTGATGGACAGTACTGGACAAACTTAGAAGAAAATGTTTTATCCATTAGGAAATTTTTTAAATTGTGTTAAAAAAGTACTCAAAATAGATAGCTATATTTATTATATTTGCCGTAATCAATTTTTAAACATGTGACTGTTAGTCTGATAACAGATAGATGCATGTGATATATTATTGCATTCCTTTGGGAGGCTTGTCATATGATACTATTTGTAGAATTTTGGGGCACAATTGATGTATTACTTTAACAACCACAATAGATATTCTAATTTATTTTACCTGTTGGTAAAATTCAAGTCAGACGTGAATTAGCTCTTGCCAACTTGGCCTGCTTAAGAAGTTTGGGGACTTTATACCATAAGGTATTATGAAGTTGCCTTTTATTGTCACAGATTACTGTATAAATAGGTGATCATGTAATCAATTATCCAAACCAGGACATTGTTGCGAGTGAAAGGAGAAAATTACACTGGGAGACCGAGTGTAATCTAGATAGACCAGGCTTATAGAAGTCATCCTATGTATAAATAATATAACTTTTATTAACTGTAAACTTAATATTAAATTCTCTATATGAGGGACAATGTCAGAGTACTTTTTTCTGCAAAGTGCTCTGATGAGTGAGCTCTTAGTCATGTGACTTTTTTTAGCGTGGACTGTTTTTCCTTTAAGAGATAACGATATTTTAAACATTTGTAGATCATGATAGCATTGGAAAGCCCCACTGCTTCTTTCTGCGTTTTCTGGCAGAGTATTTAGTATCTGGAAGAATTAATTTTTTGAGTGACAGATTTAGCTCTCTAACTGTGTCCCTAGTCACCTATTAGATTGATTTAGGCTGCACGAGTTCAACTATGAGAGCAATGTTTGGTAAAGGCATCATGATGGTGTGTGTAATTGACAATCCTTCAATAAGGCAGTGGAAGTTGGAAGAACACCAAGAGGTCTGCTACTGTTGTCCCACGTTGGCCTTGCCAATTTCAGTATATTATATGAAAGTTATTTGTCCCGTATCCTTGTCTCTCTGGGTGGCATTTAAAATTTGAGTATCATGGTAACAGAGGGCGAAGAATGAAGGCAACAAATCTCATATTGACTCTTCCTTTTTTCGTTGCTCTATTTCTGTTGTTTATTTTTATTTTTTAAAGAATGGACTCTCTTTGTTAAATATAATTTTTGTTCTACTACAGTAATTTAATACATATTTAATGGTGTGATTTCATATGTCAATAGCATTTTTAAAAGCCATAAAAACGTGTTAAAACCCAGCAATTACAGAAACAGCTGAGATTTTCCTTGTGAGAGCACAGTGCACACAGTACTTATCTTCCAAGTCGTTTGAGTGCTACTAATTGCACCTTGATCTGAGCTGCTTTACATTAAGCCATCTAGTTAGTTGGGTCTTGAGCCCACAGCACAAAGACCCTCTAATTCTGCATAATGACTTGCACTTTAGTGCTCAATCAGTGCTAGAATGGAGGAAATATGCAGCACACATCTTTTTACAATTGAAGAGTCTAAGGTAGAGGAAGATAAGCGACTTCCTGAAGGATAAAGAGTTCAGAATAAAATCCAAGGTTGTGGTTGCCCAGCTCTGCTGGGAGAGCTTCCCTAGTCCTGTGGTCCTTTAGTGAAACCGAGGAAACTAGCAGGGGAGGCAGGTCAGAGAGTTTATAAAGGTGAGTTACAGATTGAGTATTGTAAGGGGCATTTCTCAGCACTGGAGAAATTCCACTAGGTTCTGATTCTCCTTTTCAAATTATTAAAAACAAAACAAGATTGGCTTTTAAAAAATTAGAAAATAAACCTTACTTCTTGTTAAAAGTTTGAAAAATACCAAGAAATAAAAGAAAAGAGAAACCTCCATAATCCACTACCCAGAAATATCACCTGTTCCTGTTTTGATATGATGCCTTCTAGTTTTCAGGTTTTTTTCTTTTTCTCTGAGTATATATATGCACTTAAATGTTACAAAACATTTTGTCGCATCACACCTAGTTTTGAAGTCTGATTTTTAAAAATTTAACATACTGTGAGCCTGTTTTGATTACATCCTTAAATTATTGTTATACACACTCACACACACACATAATTTTGCATAGACTTGTGATATGGAGATATTATAATTTACTTAGAGATTCCCCTATTTCTTTTCGTTTTAAAACTGTTTTAAACACTGTATAATTCTATGCCTGTTTCTCTAGTATGCATTCCTTGACAGAAATGTAATTTTGTAAGGTTTTGGACATGTATTGCCAAATTGTGCTCTCAAAGGGTTCTTCTAATACATTCCCAGAAGCAGTGTATGAGAGCACCAATTTTCCTGTATCCTCCATAACAATAAGTAATTATAATTTTAAAGACTCTTTCCAAATGTGGTAGATAAAAAGTGGTATTTTATGGTTTTAATTTGGATTTATTTGATTTTTAGCATTTTAAATATTTTCTTATGTTTATTGACAATTTGTATTTTTTTGTGAATTGCTTGTATAGAACCTTTGCACTTTGGGGGTTCATGTCTTTTTCTTATTGATTTGTAATAATTCTTAATGTATTAAGAAAAATAACTTTTTCTATCCTCCATGGGCAAATATTTCCCTCCATTTAACATTTGCCTTTAATTTTAGGGTATCTTTTTAAAACAATGAACAGATGTTTTAAATTTTTCTGTAGTCAAATCCATTAGTCTTTTTCCATATGATGAATTCTGCCTTTACATGTGTATTGAAAAAGGCCTTTTTCTTAAAAAAAATTTTAAATCAGATACATACTTACCTATATTTTTCCTAGCTTTAAAATATATATATATTTATTTCTTGAATCCATATGGAATTTACTTTGGAGTATTATAGGAATTAGTCACATAAATTAATCCTCCCCCAAATAGTTAAATGTTATAATGACTATATAATGAAAATCCATTCTTCCCTACTAATTTGAAAAGAAACTTTATCATGTGTTAATTTCTTATATATAGTAAACGTATATTTTGCTGGCTTTCCATTTAGTTCCATTAATTTGCCCACATTTTTTACTATCTGAAAAATGTCTATCCCAATTTTGAAAAGGAAGTCTTGTTTTGCAGCATGGGTAGCAGGCAGAACAAGGACTTTGGAGTGATCAAAGTTTGAACCCCAGTTACTCCCTCTGATGAGTGGGGCCCAAGGTTCCCCAGCTGTAAAATGAGAATAATAGGTATCTGTCTACCTTGCAGGATTGCTTGAAGATTATGAATAATTTTGTTAAATGCCTGGTATGTAGGTTTTATTCTTATGCTACTCTTCCTAAAAAAATGCTCACACATCTCTAGTAATTTCCTTTTTGCCTTCTCTGTTTGGCTTACAAGCCCTATCAGTCTGGCTCTCATCTACAGGCTAGTGATAAGTGATGAAGAAGGCAAAGGAGATCTCTGTTTTTGTGGAACTTATCTTTTAGTGGTGTAGGTAGATTAAATTAATTAAGAATCTTTCCAGTTGCGTTAAATTCCATGGGAAGACAAAATGGGATTTTATGACAGAGAGTGCTGGAGGTGGTTGACATTTGAGCTAAGATCTGAATGAAGAGAAGGGGCAGCCTTGCCAAGATCCACGGAAGAGTAGTACAGGCAGAGCGAATGGGAAGCACAAAGGACTGAGGCAGGAACAGAAATCAGTCCAGAGGGGTTGGAGCATGGCGAGTGAGGGAAAGAAACATGGGAGATGGAAGCAGAGAGAGAGTCACGGCCCAGATCATGTAACTTCCCAATATACACTCCAGTCCCCTTTCAGACAGTCCCCTCACTATCCTTTACCCTATCATGCCCCCTAGATGCCTTTGCTCATGCTGTTTTCCCTTTAACTGAAATATTTTCTCCTTTCTGTGTTTCCAAATTCTATCCATTCTTAAAAACCCAGTTAAAGTTTCATCTTCTCTCTCTTTAAATGAATGCAGCCCTTACTGGTCTCATTCTTCTCTGAGTTCCTGTTGCTCTTATGCCATATCCATAGTTTTGTGTGTTGGTCTCCCTCTGCCCCCTTCACCTTCCCCACCTGCTGGATTGTGATATCCTTGAGGGTAGGGGACTGGGTCTAATATTTCTTTTGTGTTCCTTTTTAAATGTCTGGTATAGTGTTGGGAACACACTGGACACATCATTTGCTATTCTAGATAGAAGCTTAGGACCTTGAGTTTATCCTATTATAAATCTTTAAAAACAATTTTGACTAAAAAAAGTCCAAATGTAGATTAAAAATGCTAATTAGCACATTAAAATAAATGAAATGTCAATAGAATCAAACCTTATATTTCAAATGATGTATTTTAATATTTTAAATATTTATTATAGATTAAGATGAACAAAATTGAATAGCTAGGCAGAAATTTGTAATAGCTTTTCTTAGATTAAACACTAAAAGTATCCTGAACATTTGCGTTGGCTGAAAATGTTCTGGGTAAATAGCAAGAACAAAGCTGCAGTTCTCATTGTTTTTTTAGAAGAGAATTATATTTCCTTGTACTTTCACATTGAATTAGTTTGTCATTTATTCTAGTGGACAAATAAACATAGAACTAGTTTACCTGAATGTTGACATAGCACATTCTGCCAGCACACACCCTTATCCCTGGGACCTTTCACTCTGCTCCAATGGATTTCCAGCTGTCAGCATCTGCCCCTCTGTGTCTGAGGGCTGCCCCTCAAAGGCCAATTTGTCATGGTCAGCCGGTCAGTTTCGGGGAATTCCCCCTTCTCCAGCAGGCTTCATCCAATAACTCCCTGTAGCTGGCATGCAAAATACCCCAGGTCTCTTGCCCTCAGATGAGATAATTCTGAGACTGTGTTTTACACTATTTCCCAAGGTTTCCCCAGGGAATTCAACTCTAGGCACCTACCCTGGCAGCTGATTTGAGAGCTAACCCTTTATTAGATGCCTTCCCTTCTTTGTCTCCCGTCCCCACTTCCTTACCATTGTTCCCTGCACTTCCCGAACAAACAACTTGCACTTAAATCCTTGTCTTGAGGTCTGCTTCTGGAGACCCCAAACTAAATCCCAACATTAGGCATGATTGTTATTACACTTCTGTGCACCTCCTAGATTAACCCCGTGAAGATCATGGTTTAGGAGTTCTCAAGTGTTTTACATGAAAAGCATTGTTTTTAAAGCTAAAGAAGGCCCTGCAGGATCAATAGTGCACGCTAATGAACTGGAAGAGTTATCTGGCATGGCCCAAGATACATTAGCACACACAGGAAATCTGGCCTTTGGAGGAAGCCCCTCACCTGACCTGGAGAGTAAGGCTCATGTTAGAGCGATGGACCTTCCTTACGCCATGTCAACATGGCTTTGGATTTGCTGCACAGCTAGCAGTCTAGGGAGGAGGATTTCTGCAATGACTTCTTTTACCCTTGCATTTCCTTCCTTGCCTGATTGATGTTGGCAGTGATCTCATCTTAGTGTTTATTCCTAAATCTTCCAGGGCACTATACACATAGATAGTGAATACTTGTTGACTAATGGGCTGCCGTGTGCTTAACACAGTGCTGTCAGGAACTATATAAAATTCTGTTACGTCAGTTACTATTAGCAGCTATGAGTCTCTTTTGGACCGTAAGGCCCGGTCTTTGTCGATATTACATTATAGAGCATTGCCAAACATTTTATTTTATCTTCAAGGAATCCTTGGCAAGATTAGCTTCTAATTATTTATTTTTGAAAGCTAGTGATGAAATAGTAGTGAAATAAATACTACTTCTGACCTTTTGTTTCAGCTCTCATTAGTTCTGTGCAACTCTCATTAGTCCCCCATAGCAATATGGGGACTTTCCTATACCAAGGAAATCTTCAGCTTTCCCCAGCAACAGTCTGGCTGATTGCTGCTGACAACCCCCGACTCTGCACCTTGCCTCTCTGGCTGCGATTTGCTGGGATCCTCAGGGCAGCAGTTAGGTGAAAACTGCCATTCTTTCTCCTCTACTCTGCTCAAGGGTTTCCGGTGTGGCTCACCATCCCCAACCTGACGTCCTTATCAGCAGTTCCTTAGAGATGTCGCTCTGATTCTTGCGGGGATCTCACAGAAATACTTGTAAAAATGTGAGATTTGGGGGCCAGCCGGGTGGCATAGCGGTTAAGTTTGCGTGCTCCGCTTCGGCGGCCTGGGGTTCGCAGGTTCGGATCCTGGGTGTGGACTGACGCACCGCTTGTCAAGCCATGCTGTGGCGGCATCCCACATAAAGTAGAGGAAGATGGGCATGGATGTTAGCCCAGGGCCAATCTTCCTCAGCAAAAAGAGGAGGATTGGTAATGAATGTTAGCTCAGGGCTAGGCTAGTCTTCCTCACAAAAGAAAAAAAAATGTGAGCAATGCTCTTTGCCATGAGTTGCCTTTCTCAATTTGGAGTCATACCTCTGTAACTGCTCTTAATCATTTTAGTGCCAACTGCATGAATGTATTGTGTACTTTAAACTTGACCATGCTGGATCCTATAGGTAAAATACCAGATGATAATTGAAAACAAGGGGCAAGGATTTTTATAATTAAAAAACCTACCTACCCCATTACCACTGCATTATTCATTAGTCTTAGCTATTATAACTTCTTCTGGAAGTTCTGTGAACCTTTTGTGTCCCGTCAAAACTGCATACTCTACATATGCTTATGAATATGGTTTCAAGCCAAACAAGTGTTCATATCCATATTTTTCTATTTAAATACATTCTTAGGCTTTTACTGGCAAGTGAGCTGATTACCGCAGCCTCTTTTTTTTAACCAGCTGTTGCTTATCTGGCAACCTCAACTTGGTGGAAGCTAGCCAAGAAGCAGGTAAGGCGCTGCATTTATCTTGTGAGATGACTGCGAGATAGCCCATGTCTGTGCAGTACCTGTTCTCATGCACTTTACTCACTGAAGAGCGCCTTGAAGACCTCCATGCAGAATCTGCTCTTTTTCATTTTACACTTGATTTTAACAGATTTGGTTCAGTTGTATGATTTTTCTGGTTAGTAGCAAACTAGAAGGGGGAAGGGAATATACTACTAGAGAAAAACACTAAGAAACTATATTAATACTTAAATTAGATTGTTAAACTTAGTGGAAGAGTGAGTTTTAGTCATATTTTAATTGAAAAACTGGTAACAGTTGTGTTAGAAGGCTTCAAACTGACCCTTTATTGAGTGCCTGTTAATGTGCCAAGCAATGCAAGCCCTCTTTACCGATGTCCTCTCTCGTCCTGACAGCCTGTCTTTAGATACACATTATTATTGCCATTTAAAAAATAAGAAAACAGCTAAGGCTCGTATGAGGGAAATGATTTGCTCAAAGCCAAGTAGTAAGTGACTGAGCCAGAATTACACAGCACTGTCTGATTTAAAACCCTCTGTTGTTTCCGTCATACCAAGTTGCTTCCATGTGGAACATTCCAGAATGCACTTGGTGGAATTATTATTTTAAGAGCAATACGCTCCTTAGAGGGACTTAATACTAACCTCCTCTGACTCTCCTGAATTTACATCTTGTCTTTTTTGCCCGTGAATGGATATATAGAAATCTTGATTATTTTGGTTTATATTGTATAAATAACTTTCCCACTGTGTGTAGATTTGGTTTGTGACTCTAATAATACTGTTTCTGGCCTCAGGCCTGATGCCCTTTGACTCGCACAGTTATATACTTGCTCTTTGAGTGTTTGTGGTGAGCGATTGTGTGAAGGAAAGAGCAGCCAGAAAAGCATCGAAGGAACCCTTTGCAAGATAATTGTGGCAGCTGCCATTGGTGGTAGGGTGATTAAAAAGAACAGATAGTTGTGTACAAGTGATTTCTTTGCTGAGCTGTCACTGACACAGAGAGCAAAATAACGGGCACAGATGTGACTGATAGAAGTTTGATGTTATCCTAGTGTTTGGTTTCAATTTCTCCCCAGCCCTTAATACTTGTGGTTTTTATGTGTCATGTGAAAACAGAGGCAGCAACCCGAGGAGAAGGTCTGCCACAATAGCAAGTTTCATGGTGAAACTTCTTACATAATTCAGGGATCACAGGAAAGAGAACCATGTTGTCTTCTAGCTTCTTACCTGATTGAGTAAAATGGTTTGAGCGTACATTTTTTTCGTAGATGTTATTTATCAGAAATCATAAATGGTAGAAACCAAACTTTGTCACACATGAAGGGTAATAAAATTCCAGGGTGGCACGGAGGCCACGCAGCACCATGGAGTTTTTGTTTGTTTCTCTCTGGAGTTAACTGGTTTTAGTACTTCTGCTGAACTTTAGCTAAAATGAGTTAAAAAAAAAAAACTAATTGGAGTTGGTTTATGCCAGGAATAGAATCAGTAAAGCATGAAGAATTTGGAATAAATTCTAAGGGGATGTCTTCCTGTCTCTAGGGCGTTTGATCTGTTGTGAATTCTGATCTGATCACTTACTAGCGTCCATCTGCGGATTGCAGCGGGGTCCCGTGCAAGGAGCACTCAAGCACAGGCAGGCTCCAATCCCTATCTAGGCTTACATCTTGGTGAGCCAGATTGACCTTGTGTTTTGATTTTAGCATAAAATGTGGACTAGAGGCCTAAGTTATCTATCCTGTATTTCCTTTTTCTAGAGGTAGAGCCCCACCCTAGACCTGTTGAATCAGAATCTCTTGGTGTGGGGTCTAGAAATGTCCATTTTGAATATAATCCGCAGGTGAGTCTCATGAGTGTTTAGGAACCGCTGCATAGGCCTCCTAGGTATGACAGCACCTCCCAAATATGTGGCACTTCTAAGCCTCAGATGGTGTTACTGTGTTTGTTGAGAGGGAAGGATGAGAGAAAGTGTCATCCTTAAATAGGGGAGAACTTTGAACCTCTTTATTCTACTTCAAAACCTCCAAGCCCAACTGCCTTGGCCTAATTGTATTTCTTTAAAATCCGTATTTTCCTTGAGCTCTGACAGAGCTCCTTCTCCTCAGGCATGGAATTGAGGTGGAGTGGATGGCAGTGACACTCTTCCTAGAGCAGAGATTCTTAAACAATATTACAAAAAAAAAAGAAGACCAGGCTACCCCTATCCCGACCTCCCCTTTCTGATTCCCTGTCTTTGGTGACTGTAATTCAGATGCTCACCCCTGGGTAAGAGCATATCTTAGTCTGTTTGGGCTGCTATAACAAAGTACCGTAGACTAGGTGGTTGTAAACAACAGAAGTTTATTTCTCTGAGTTCTGGAGGCTGGGAAGTCTAAGATCAAGGTGCCAGCGGATTCTGGGTCTTTGAGAGCCCTTTTCCTAGTTTCCTGATGGCCTTCTTCTTGCTCTCCCTTCACATGGTGGAAAGAGAGGAAGAGAGCTCTCTGGCTCCCTTTTATAAGGGCACTATCCCATTCATGAGGGCTCCACCTTTGTGATCTCATATAATCCTAATTACCTCCCAAGGTCCCCTCTCCTAATACCATCATATCGGTGGGTAGGGTTTCTACCTAGGAATTTTGGGGGGACACAAACATTCAGTCCATAACAGAGCTGTTTTTCTAGATTAGAGTATGTGACCAAGAGTGAACATTTTGTATTTGTGTAAAATTCCATGTTTAGGCTGATGTTAGAGTTGGGGACACTTTCGTGGACTTACCACCAAACAAAGGGGCTTGACACCCTCAAGTAGAAATGAGGAGACACATTCAGATTTCTAGTCCCTAATTTAGACTTCTTCTCCTGGAGAGTTAGCCGAGGAGTGTGAAGGGCCTGTAGAGCTGCAAACTCACTGGCTCGATCCCACATAGATCCTTGCTGAGCTGGCAAGCAGTCCCTGGTCTTCTCCACATCCGTTGCTTCACTGTCCCTTGGACCCATTCTCAGAATGAGGGTCATAAGAGGGAGGCAGCGTGGCCTCCTGAGGCCGGAGGGAATAGGATAGGGCAGAGGTTCTCAGGTGTTCTTGGGCACCAGAATCACCTGGGGTGCTTGGTAAAATGCAGATTCACAGACACCAGCCTGAATCTACCAAGGGTAGTGTGTTAGTTTCCTAGGGCTGCCGTAACATGTTACCACAAACTTGGTGGCTTAAAACAGAAATTTATTCTCTCAAAGTTTTGGAGGCTGAAATCAAGGTATCAGCAGGAGGCTCTGAAGGAGAATCCATTCTATGCCTCTCTCTTAGCTTCTGGTGGCTGCTGGCAAATCCTTGGTGTAACTTGGCTTGTAGACGCGTCACTCTAATCTCTGCCTCTATCTTCCCATCCCCTTCTCCTCTGTTTGTCTTCTGCCCTTCTGTTCTAAGGATACCAATCATTGGATTTATCACTCATCCTAATCCAGGATGATTTCATCTTGAGGTCCTTAATTACACCTGCAAAGAGCCTTTTCCCAAATAAGGTCTCACTCACAGATTCTGAGGGGGCATATCTTCTGGGGGTCATAATTCAACCCACTATGGATGTCTAGGGCTCTGCTTTTAAACAAATTCCCCCAGTGATTCTGAAACAGATGGTCTTAGGACTGCACTTTGAGAAATACTGAGATGGGCGTGTCAGTCTCTGGGGCTGCCCAGGATGGATTCTTTTGCACTATAAACACTTGAAAAAGCAAATCATTGTTAGAATTTTCTGTAATAGCACTGTGTTAAATGCTTTAATATACATGATCTTGTTTAATAGTCACAATACTCTGAGAAAGAGAGATTATGGTCTCATCTTGAAAGGTTAAGGAACTGCCAGTGTCATGTAGTAAGTGGCAATGGGGATTTCAACCCAGGTCTTTGTGATAACCAAGCCAGAACACTGAACCACTTTGTTATGCAATCTCCAAACACTTCATGCATCTCAGGCTTGACCTCCCCAGGAAGACTTCTTTGAACTCTCCTTCTGCCCGCCACCCCAAACAATACAAAACAAAAACAACAAAATCTACAGCCTAAGTTAAGTTAGGTGGTCTCCTTAGTAGCCCCCTCCTTTACTGCTCTGCCTAAGTCTCTGGTTGGTCTGGTTGTAACCATTCAGCTCATAAAACAACTGGACTGCAATGCAGATGTGTGTGACGAGGAAATCTGTGCTTTCCCTTCCATACCACATCACCCACTACCCCACAGAGGCCCTGAGAAGCTCTTCAGCCGGTCAACCCTGTGAACTTTCTAAGCAGGTGGCCTCCAGTGGGTGAGAGCTGGGACAGGTAACTCCTTGACTTCTAGTTTGCTCAGCTGGGCTCTAGCTTTATTGCTGTTTATTCCAGTGTGGATTAAAAACATTTTGTGAGCAACTCTTTGACTAATATTTACAATGCAGGCAGACATAAAATAAAACAATGTCAGTTGACCTGAAATAGTTTGTTAGGTTTTTTTCCCTGGCCTAATCCAAGAGCTTTCTGCTTAGTTCATCAGGCCCTTCGGTGACCTTAATTTAGTTTTAGGTAGCAAAGTTCTTGCTCCATGCACGTAGAGGAATTTCTTTGAGTTAAAAACAGCAAAATCAGCACAATACCAATCACCTTTCTAATTAATCCTTTATACTAAGTCTGGAAGGCATTTAGTGTCTTGAATCTCTTTGCCTGCCTGCTTTGTCCCTCCCTCCCCATTTATATTCTCTCTCTCTCTGTTTTACCTCTTTAAACTGTTGATAGACATCAATGCCAACCATAAGTTGATACTGAACATGTGATTGGCACCCCTTGCTGGAAGGCATTGTACCCTAATGGTTAAGGGCTGAGCTGCAGATCCAGGTTTGTATTCCAGCTCTACCATTTACTAGCTTGTGACCTTCGGCAAGTTATTCAACTTCTCTAAGATTCAGTTTTCCCATCTGTAAAATGGGGACGATGAAGAGGAGGAGGAGGAGGAGGAGGAGGAGGAGGAGGAGGATATCTACTTCATGGGATGATTGAGAAGATTAGATGAGATAATGCTTATAAAGTGCTTGGCATATAAGTTCTCAGTAAGTGTTAGGTACTTTTGTGATTACTGTTATTATAATAATAATTATTTTATTATTGTTTCTATTGTTATCTAAACTCTGCTTTCTCTATTCTATTTTGTTTAAAATGCATATAAGATAGACTTGAAAAAAAAGATTTGTCATCATAGAAAAGAAGCCAGCGACTACAGGATGATAGGCTGAAATACGGTTATTTGGAACATGGATTAGGCTCTTCATAGGAGTTAGCACCATTCTAATGTGTCTCCCATGCATGATCTTGTTTAATCATCATGGCATGTTAAGAACTATTACTACTATCCCACTTTCCTGATGAGAAAACTGAAGCACAGAGAGATTGAGTAACTTGTTCAAAATTTCTACCAGGTGCCATGTTAGAGTCACTGCACTGGCTTCAGTATTCCAGGATAATGAAGGGAGTATTTCCAAATTACTTATTTTTACTATAAAATTATTCAACATGAAGTTTATGTTTATTCAATAAAAATTGTCCACTACAAAATTATTCAAAAAACTTTTCTATTGATATGCATATCACAAATACATGTCCTTTGGGGTAGGAGTAAAGCCTCAGTATCTGAACCTCTAGGTAGGAGCCTGCAGGCATGGAGTGCTTTGTTTCTCTCTGGTGGCTGCCTAGGCCACAGAACCAGCACGAGGTCCGGTGCCTGTGGCTGGTGGAGGAACAGCATGGACTCTGCAGTGAGATGGTACCATCAAGCTGTGATGGTTAGGTTCCTAAACTCTGTGGTAGAGAACTCCCTCTCTTGGAGAGGCTCTTCTGTGCTGTGGCTGCTCACAACCAGGCTATAACTGGCCTCTGCTAAGTAGCAAGCAAGTAGCTTTGCTACCCCCAACCATCTGCCTGTGAGTTTTACGCATATGCAAATGATGGAACCCTTATTTGTGGCTGTCCCTGGGACTTATGAGTCACGACTCATGCATCCATATGGTCTACAGTGTCACACAGCCAGGGGTGGCTGGGTGGGTGGGGGGCAGATAGAGCATTCAGATTCAGGCAGTTCTGCCTTCCTTACCTCTGTGCCTTCCCACTGTATCGGAGCACCTTCCTTGAATAGGAAAATCTTTAAAAATCACACAATGAATAAAAGACCTGAAATCAGTGTCTCAATCTTTGCCAGATTCTTGGCACAACACCATCAGGGCTTAAATTGTGATGCAGAACATTCTGGACAAGACTTTACTAGACTGAAAAACATAAAAACAAACCTTTGAAGTTTAATGGCTTAGCATTTCTAGTTGTTTACTTATTTGTTTGTTTCTTGTTGATCTCCCAGTATAGTTCATTTCGTCTTCACACTTGTTAGCTGATAACATTTTCTTCTTAGAGGGAACAATTTTTGTTTTTGCTCTTGTTGATGTGAGTAACACGATACTATCGATAGTATCTAGAATGGCTCTTTAACCAAAATGTAAGCATAATTTCAAAGCCAGCTTATGAAATTTTACTTATAAATATTTTTGCCCCTTTCAAAGATAAAATAAATGGATAAACCATTTATTTGCTGGTTTATCCAAACACACTTTATTCAATGAGGAAGGGAAACTAGATTATTTTTGAATATTGCAATTTGAAGGCTGATGAAATTATTTTCATTAAAGAAAAAAGTAACTTTTATAATTATGATAGTTATAGTTTAGGAACTTTAGAATGTGTAAATAAGCAAAAAGAAAAGAAAATAGTAATCTCTCCACTCAGAGATAACCATTGTTAAATGGTTATAATGAAATGATTTTTTAAAATTACCATTTATTACAGGAAAATATATTAACAGAAAATGAAATGATCTGTTCTGACTAACATTGATAGATTTTTCAAAAGAGACCTGAGTCCTGCAAACCATTGAAAAAAGTAAGAAAAACCTCATCTGAAATTTTAAAAGGCAAAAAAAGCAAATTAAATGTTTCTTACATAAATGTTTTATATTTAGATTAAGTTTAGGATTCCATAGTTATATTTTTGTGTTAGGTAGCATAATTTTGTGTTGGGATACAATTTGCGTATGATACACTGAGGTTTCTAATACATTGATTGTGTGTAGTCTATTTGTGCCTGTTTTCTAGGGTTTGGAGCATAATTTTATTAATTTAAATTTGTAATAGTCAAAACAATCAAAATGTTCTTTAACAGTAGAATAGATAATAATGATTTACATCATTATGTGGAATACTATGCAGCAGTGAAAATAAGTGAACTACAGCCATGCACAACAACATGGATAAATCTCACAAACATGTTGTCTGAAAGAAGCCAGACACAAAATAATACGTGTACTGTGTGATTGTATTTATATAAAGCTCAAACATAGGTATAACTAAACCATGGTTGGGATAATCAGGATAGTTAGGAAGTCAAATATTGTTGGGAAGTCAGGATACTTGTTACTTTTGGGAGGCAGAAGAGGTTAGTGATTGGGAAGGGCAGAGGGAACATAAAAATGATCTGTTTGTTGACTTGGGTGGTGGTTACTACATAGGTGTTATTCACTTTAAAAATAATTCATTGAGCTTCATTTACATTTTGTATATTGTGCTATATGTATGATATATTTCAATATAAAAATGTATGCAGTTATTAAAGAAGTCCTATTTATTTGATATTTACTCTTTGCTGGCCACATAAGATTCAATCTTCATATCATTTCCTCAGGGAAATATGATCTGCTTTACTGTCATTCATTCATGGTTTCCAAGAATGCATTGGGCTTAAAAAAAAAAAAAGGTAGAACTGTTACCATTTGTTTTTTCTCTGTTGTGATAAAATTTCCAAGTCATTTAAATATTTTCTAGATGGTTGAGAAATTTTATTAGTTCTTGTGCACAGAGGATGTGTGAGACAGGCTGGTATTGCTGTCTCCATTGTTCAGATAAGGAAAATAGACACAGGAGAGTAAATGTTTGGCTGAGCCTGGAATTGGAATGCAGTTCTTTTGACATTCCTTTGTGCTGTCTGATTATAGAGCTCTGCTACAGTCGTAGATATCTTAGAATTTCAAAAAATCTTGGACTTAGGGGAAAAAAGATGTCCATGAGCATGAACAGGCACTAACTATAAAAATATTTTTGTAGATTAAATTCATATTTGTCTCTAAGAACTGTGGATAAGCACATTGCAGGAGGGGGAGGGTATTCATTGATTCAACAAGCATTTCTGAGCACAGGGTACTGTGTCTGCCTCTGGGGGAAACGGACCAAGGAGGACGACTATAACACAATGTAATATGTGAAATGATGGAGGTTTGAAGAGGACTTTGTGGGGCAGAGGAGGGGGCAGTAACCAGCTTCATAAGAAAGGAATATCTGGGAGGTCTTCTGAAGAAGGGAATAACTGAATGTAATCTTGAATATATAAGGTTGTATGTAAAACTAGATAGGTCAGTTACATTTCCTACATTATTCCCTTGTGATATTTCCACCTCCCAATTTTAGGAAACTTTAGATTCTCAGAGAGCATATATCTTTCTGAATTTGAAACACTAGATTGAATTTCCAGAGATGGCAGCTGGATGGTAAGCTCCTTGAAGACAGGGTATCTTATTAATACTTCATTTTTTCTACAGGATACAGCAGCATAGTATCCTGTTCAGTAAGACCATTCTCGAGCTGGTTTTGGAAGGGGCTTTTCTTTTCATAAAGACTTAATTTTTTTTTTTTTTGTGAGGAAGATTGGTCCTGAGCTAACATCTGCCAATCCTCCTCTTTTTTTTTTTTTTTTTTGCTGAGGAATATTGGCCCTGGGCTAACATCCATGCCCATCTTCCTCCACTTTATATGGGATGCCGCCACAGCGTGGCTTGACAAGCTGTGCGTCAGTGTGCCCCCGGGGTCCGAACCGGTGAACCCCGGGCTGCCGCAGCAGAGAGCGTGCACTTAACCACTTGCGCCACCGGGCCGGCCCTGTAAAGACTTAATTTTTTAGAGTAGTTTTAGGTTTGTAGCACAATTGAGAGGAAGATACAGAGATTTCCCCTTTACCCCTTGCCCCTACACCTGCTTGCCTCTCCCATTATGAAAATCTCCCACCAGAGTAGTACATTTGTTACAATTAATGAATCTGCATTGACACATCATAATCACCCAAAGTCCATAGTTTACATTAGGGTTCACTCTTGGTGTCGTACAGTCTATGAGTTTTGACAAATGTATAATGACATGGATCCATCATTATAGTATAATACAGAGTATTTTCATTGCCCTAAACATCCTCTGTGCTCTGTGGAAGGGGTTATTTTTGGTAGGAGTAATTTCTTCAGTTTTATACCACATTTGCCTTATTTGTCAGCAAATATAAAGTGCTGAGCTGTTGGGTTCAAGGTTGTTCAGATGTTTTATTTCAGCCAAATTCTACCACCATCAAATCATGCATATCAAACTCCAATAGCAAATAAATTCAGTTGAGCTGCATTGAGCCTGTTGATGGTAATAATTTTTAAAAATAGGCTATGCTATGGATTTCATTTATAGGCATTTAAATGAGCTTAAAGCTCCCAAGAAGCAAAATCTCATGTATATTGCATACTGCCAAAACAGTCGACCTCCCAAGGTTGACATTTTTGTTTTTCAGATCTGATGTCTGCATCAACTTATTCTTTTCATTAGGTTCAATACATGACCTCTTGTTTGTAAACAGAGGTCAGACCTAACCAAATTTCAGCAATGAGATTCAGTTATAGAAGGAGAATACGATAGTATCAAAACCTTGATCCAGAAGTATTATTTTGCATTTCCCGACTGACATATCTTAGCATCTCTAATGACATTCAGTAAGGTGGCTCACTAAAATATTTTATAATCACTGCTAGAGAAGTTAGGTAATAAATAGGTAATTCCTTGAATCTTGCCTCTTTTTTATAGTAGGAGTGCCTTGAAAATTCAAGCGGGAGACAGCAATGATAAAGCAAAGGACACTTGAGGGCTCTGTATTCATTCATGGATTTTGATAGTTGATTATACCATTTTTTAAAAAAATAGTAAAATGGAAAATATTGGCCCATCTCACTTGGTAGCTGAGGGAAATGTCTTTTGAAAGTGATGCTTTCATACTCTGCCCCCTTTCCACATCACCTAAGTATTTGTAACAACCTAATAATGGAAAGGAAAAACCACTGAAGGTCCGTAAATTTAAAAAGCACACGTTTTAGCAAGTGAATGGTAACCTATTCTTAGCCAATACAATAGCCTAATTTATCTGCTCAGGCCTGACTGGTTTAAAAATGATTGTAATTCTCAAACATGAAAGATTATTTGAATATATATAAACAAGAAAGTAAATGCATGCAAGTGTGCTGCCTTAATTTCTTAGAGCATATCCTGAAATAAATGTTTTTAGAAGGTTAGCATAAATGAAACAAAAATGAAATTATAGTACTTTCGCAGTAGAGTTCTTAAATAAGAGCCCTTGGATGGATTTCTTCAGAGAGTCCTTGAACCTCTTAAAATCATGTGCAAAATGTGGTAAATCAAAGCATTTTTTTCGGGGTCAGGGTGGTCCTCCACTTTTATCAGGTTCTTAAAAGAGTTAAGAACCATTGATTAAACCAATGTGATCACCAGAGTGTGTTTATTAGAGATAGCAGGTAAATAGTTGGAAAATATAACAAGCCTGTAAAATGCGTCCATGTATATGGTAACAAAGATGAAAGGCACTTAGATTTCTGGGAATGCAATAAAATGCTATGTTATTGCAATGTTTGCATAGATTAGTCTTTTGCTTGAGATGCAAAACTTTTCTTTTCCTCTGTGCCATGTTGCTTTACTCTGTAAATAATGAGAAATAACATTCTCCACTCTCAGAGCTGTGTATGAATCAGGAGTTTGGACTTTTTCTGTTTATTCTTCTCCTGTTACCGTGCTTTGCTTGTACCACATCACAGACTGAATGATGAATAAAGCAAGTGGACCTGGTGGCAGCAAGCATTTGACTTATCCCTGAGAATGAGCTTATTGGATTTTGAATGGGTTACTTCATACCCCTGAGAACAATTTGCAGCTAAGTACATTTTGTTTTTTGTTAAGCCAAAGACAACTGTAATTAAGGTCAGCCTATCTTTTGGCATATAAATGTGTTTTAATGGATTTCCATTTTCTTGGGTACACGCAAGCATGATATCCCTTAACTCAGTGATGGAAGTGCTTCAGAAATGATTTGTAATCCTGGATCTGTAAAAAAAAAAATGTGTGTGTATGTGTATGTGTGCATAAAATTTGTTGAAAAAAGTATGGTAGGAAATAGTGTCTCCCTTAGGATCAAACCGAAGTCTCCAAAACATTTTTAATGTTCCTTTGACTAGACTCCCACAGTGGCCTCCAAGACTGTGCATTACCAAGTTGGTGGAGGGGGAGTCAAGGAAATATTTTACTGCTTTCTTTCTCCATAGTTTCTCTGAGATCTCAAACTGGCAGCCAGCTGGCTGAATCTGCCCACAGACATGTTTTATTTGGCCCGTGCAGTGCTTTTAAAAATTTGCTATATTTAATAGGAAGATTTCACATACTAATCTGCATTTCTGGCTTGTCTTGAGAAATCAGAAGATAGGGGAACAATTGGCTGGAGCTCAGGGGCAGCTTTCCCCCTCCTGGGCTGCAGCCCCACTCTGCAGCTCATTCAAGTGCCCCCACTCTCGAGGAACTTATATAGTTATTTACCTGCTGGAACACTGGAGGCCTCTGAGTTTCAGACTGGTTTAAGGCTGCTTTGAGACTACCTTAGTTTTCTGATTAATAACCGGGTTTTGTATAACAGCGATCTTCTTGATCGCTTCTTGATCTTATTATTTATTGTTACATTGACATCTGGCCATCAAATTTAATAATTTTCAGGTTCAAAGGATTTAGAATTCGTAATTTGGGTCCAGGATGGACAAGGAGTGCAGATAAAGAGGACATAAATGCCTAAAATGCTTATCTTTCCTAACAAACATCCAATTTCTGTTGTTTTCTACCCAAACTGGTCTGAAGCTGTAATTTTATTGGTGCTATAACTAAATCATGCTTGCTGATTTTGGAATTTGATCATGAAAAACTTTTTTTTGTTTTTGCATTAAGAGAAACAGTTGATTCATTTAAAAGGCCTCGAAACATATAGACTCCTAGGACATTATAATTTCTTTATGCTTTGAAGTACAATGGACAAAGTCCTGAGGAAAATTTAATAGATTTTGCGTTGTCTCTTTTATTCATGAGGTTGCAAATTTCTAATTTCTAAACTTTCAATTATTTTGGTCAGGATAGAGGGGTAGGCAAATTCCGGCATCCCTCCTTTCCAGTTCTTCCAAATAACCCTTTCTGGTGAAGACAGAGAAATCTTGCCAAAACTTATATTCAACTTGTTGGAGGGCTAGACTTTATCTTGTTATCTAAGGTCTATGCAAACTATTTTTAATCCCAGTAAATTATGCAGTTTAGTTATGATAGAGGTACTGAGACATGAGGTGTTTATAGTAATGTCATGAATGTGAAGGTAATTAGTAATTAACTTTTAAAAGAAAGAAGTGAAGACTTTCCAAGTGTGGTAACTTGAAGCTATAATATTTCCTTCAAAACTATTTAGTTTTCATATACTGCTGGACTAGCAGTGCAGTAGAAGCATAACAGCATAAAAGCTCAGGGAATTTGAATATGGGAATGGGTAAATATTTTATAGTGAGAGAGAATTATTATCCAACTTTAGGAATAAAAGTTCCACAAAATTATGAATGTCCAAATCAATAACATTTTTCATATCTATAAATCATTTTGCGCAATGCTTATTTATGAATAGAGAAGTGAGCTAACAATTATGAAATTAGGTGACTTGCGTTTTTACTTCTTTGTGTTTTTCTTTTCTCATAGAGGCAGCCAAGGGACTCTGAGTCAACCACTTTAGCTTGCTAATTTTCCCCCAACAGTGAAATTTTTGGAAATACGTTTGAATGTTCTGAGTATAGATTATATTATTTTTGTAATTTTTTTTCAGACTGACCAGAGGAGACGTCTATTTTTATGTGCAAAGTAAAAACAGGGTACCTTAAGAGAGTTGAATTTGGGTGCTGGCCCCGTGGCTTAGCGGTTAAGTGCGCACGTTCGACTACCGGCGGCCCGGGTTCGGATCCCGGGCGCGCACCGACGCACCGCTTGTCCGGCCATGCTGAGGCAGCATCCCGCATACAGCAACTAGAAGGATGTGCAACTATGACATACAACTATCTACTGGGGCTTTGGAGAGAAAAAGGGAAAAAAAAAAAAAAAGGAGGAGGATTGGCAGTAGATGTTAGCTCAGGGCCGGTCTTCCTCAGCAAAAAGAGGAGGATTGGCATGGATGTTAGCTCACGGCTGATCTTCCTCGCAAAAAAAAAAAGTGGAAAAGAAGTAAAAAAACAAATTCAACTCTCTTTTTTTTTTTTTTTTGTGAAGAAGATCAGCCGTGAGCTAACATCCATGCCAATCCTCCTCTTTTTGCTGAGGAAGACCGGCCCTGAGCTAACATCTACTGCCAATCCTCCTCCTTTTTTTTTTTTTTCCCTTTTTCTCTCCAAAGCCCCAGTAGATAGTTGTATGTCATAGTTGCACATCCTTCTAGTTGCTGTATGCGGGATGCTGCCTCAGCATGGCCGGACAAGCGGTGCGTCGGTGCGCGCCCGGGATCCGAACCCGGGCCGCCGGTAGTCGAACGTGCGCACTTAACCGCTAAGCCACGGGGCTGGCCCCATTTTTCCACTTTTTAAAGTCATATTATTTCTAGTATACAATGGAAAACACAAGAAAAAACTTGAATTCCTTTCCTAGTCTATTAGGGGGAAGGCAGTCTATTCCAAAAGAACTAGAGGTGAGAATATGCCCGATTAAGACTTTGTCTAGCATGTCTAGGGTTTCGGATGGAAAACATTTATATATAAAAGGAAAATGCAACATTTGTAGTCTATGCAATTTGGTCTTGCCTTGTTCCTTCACTTATGAAATGTTAAGTACATTTTTACTCTGTGCTAGTTTGTCCATGGGCTTTGTCCTCAAAGAGCTTAAATCTCCTTGAAAGTCATTCGTATAGCTCCCTTACGGGAACATCACCTGGGAAAATGTTCAAAATATAGGTGTCACAGTCAAAAGGACACATTTACCAATGCCTGACCATTTTTGTCTCCTTATAGGCAGTTGCTTTCACCTTATTAGAGCCTGATGATTGACTGGTTAGAATAGAACCGTACCTGGTTTATTTATTTCTGCTGGCTTACTTCTTTAAAATTAGGCACAAGTGAAAATGACTAAATGTGCAGAAGTGTAGTTTTTAAAGGTAAGTCGATCTGAATCTAGAGCTATACCAAATTTAGAATTTAGGGAAAAGGTTGCTGGAGTACGCTGTGGTTCTCCATCAGAATTATTAGATTAATAATCCTCTGCCAGCCTGGGAGCTCCTGAGGGCAAGGGCTGTGCTCAGGTCTGCAGTCACTCCAGCTCCGACCACATGTGTTGGCATATAGTAAATGCTCAGTGTACCCTGTCTGACTGACAGGTGATTGGGAATTAGCCTCAAGGGTTCCTGTTGCTTGTGTGTGTGTGTCTCAGCACCCTGAGGAAGCCATGTGACTTTAGGAGAGGCAGAGGTGAGCTCAACAATCATGTAAACAAACATAACATTCTTGCCTTACTGATCAGACGTTCTCTCTTTAATAAGGCGGACAGCCCCTCTTAGTGCAGAGCTCAATTTGTGAAATAGTCCATGATTTTAAGCCCTAGGTGGTGTCTCTTTTGTCTGAATTCTTATGCATCTAGTTTGGACTAGCTTTGTGGCTTTTGCCACCTACCACTCTGCATTGCAGCGGTCTGATTAGAAGAGAGAGCTGTGTGTGTGTGTGTGTGTGTGTGTGTGTGTGTGTGTGAGACAGAGACCTAGTTTTCAGTATCACTTTTGCCACCAACTGTGTGACCTTGGTAAAACACTTAACCTCTAGGCCTCAGAGTCACTCCTTTCTGGGTGTTGTCTTGACTTTAAAATGCCAGGGTTGGGGTACATAACTGCTATCTCTCCTTTAAATTCCAAGTGGCTATTTGAGTGCTTGTATTAGCATTTCTGTTAGTCTGTATGTTCCTGGAGGTCAGAGGCTATCTTACACATTTTTTATGTTTTTCTTTAAACTTTTTATTATAGAGAATTTTGAATGTACACAAAAGCAGACAGATCAGCTTAATGAATCCCCTAGGATTCATCACTCAGCTCCAACAGTCAGTCCATCAACTCATGGCCAATTCTGCCCCATCACAGTCCATTCTCTTACCCTCCTTTATTTGGAAGCAAATCTTAGATATATGTCATTTAATCTGTAAATATTTCATACTTATACATTTTTTTTGCCTCTCAGGCACCTAACACAGAACCTTGTACCCATTAGATAATGAGAAGATAAACTTTGAATAAATGAATGAGAGTGAGCTGAGAATGGATAAGAGGTTAGGCACCCAACCCACACCCAAAATTATGCATATTTTAAACACTTAATAAAATTTGCTAACCTTTAATTTCTCAGAGTAGAAGAGAAGGATAAGCCAAGGCTTCCAGTTGTTGGGAATCCTTATATGGTTGTACTATTAAAGGGCTTCCTTATCTATTACACATAATCACCCCATCACTAGGGAGCCCCAGCATGCTCCAAGAAGTTGAGGTGCAAAGATCAGCAAAAAGCCATCCAACTTTATGGGTACATCTTGAGGAACCATCTTAGTGGTAGTAGATATACAACCTAAAGGCCAAACTGTGATTATCTAATTCACTGGGAACTTGAAAATTCATAGGAAGGACTTGATCCTGCTACTTGTCTCCGTTTTCCATTTTCTAGTACCTGTGTCCTAAGCTCTCTCTATCTCCTTTACAACAGCCTCTTTACCCCTTTCTGTTCTTTTCATTATTTTCCTAACAATGCTTAAGTACTCATGGGAGTTTTGCTCAGAGAATTGAATTAGGCATAATACATTTTAGCCAAAGTATATGTGCTTGCTTTGGATGTATTACTCCCAAATGTATAGGCAATGTAGTTTGTATAACATCATGAATAAAACAAAAACAAGAATAAAAAACTCAAAGTGAAAAATCCCGCTTAGTATGCACTGAAAGACATGGATGAGAACATTCATAGCAGCATTATTTGTCATACCTAAAACTGCAAATAATTCAAATGTCCATTAACAGAATGAATAAATGGAATATTATGCAGTAATTAAAAAGAATAAACTATGGTTTTCTGGAACAATATGGATGATTTTTACATACATAATGTTAAGTGAAAATATATATATATATATATATATATATATATATATATATATATCGTGTTGTTCCATTTATATTAGGTTCAAAACTAGGCAACATGAATCTGTGGAATCAGAAGTCAGGATAGTGGTTAACTTTGTGGGGGTGATGACTGGAGGGGCATGAGGGAGAGTTCTAGGTGTTGGAAATATTCTGTAACCTGATCTGGGTGGTGGCCACACAGGTGTGCACACTTTGTAACATTTCATCAAGATGTCCACTTAAGGTCTGTATACTTCACAGTGTGTATATTATACTTGAAGGAAAAAGAAAAAGAAAAAACCTTCCCTTTTGACTACTTAGAAACACCTAAAGTTTAAGCTAGTTGTCCACTTGACCTTATAAGAAACAAGGCTTGCCTCACTAATCTAATTTTCTCTCTTTTATAGGACAGAACTGGTAGATTGAGGATGGAGTGATAGATGCAAAATGTTGTTATTGTACAAAACATTTGTTTCTCTGCTTCATGAGATAATCATCAATAAACTGTGAAACTGTGGTCAAGATGAACTGCCATTCACATCTGTTGGTACAGGGAGGTCTGGAGAACTTATCATTACTATCCTATGAGGGCGTAATTAATGGGTCTTGTGAGGGAAGGTCCTGGCTCAGTGTTGGCGTGCATAGTATTAGAATCCCGAATTACCTTAGTATGGCAAGAGGAATTCAGAGTGAAGTTCAGCATATATTTAACTACAAGAAAGTGAATAAATATAAGTAGCATTTTAATAGCATAAATATAAAGTAGCATTTTAATACCACAGAAAAAAACCTAGGGCTGAATGGATCAGGTGAATATAGTTAAAAATGTATTGCCTTTAAAAAAGGGTAAAGCAAGCATGATACAATACTGACATCATGTAAATAGTAACATCTTTATATAGGAATGATTCTTCCTTCTATCAGATGGAGTAGGGCTATTTTGGTGTACCATGTGCAGAACTGGTCCTAGTCATGATTGTGTTACTGGAGACATTTGACTCTGGTGCCTTCCTTCTCTTCTTCTTTTTCAGTACAGGATGATATAGTGTAAAAACATGAACTTTGAAGTCAGACTGCCTTTGTTTTAAATCTTGCCTCTATCTCAAGCTGTCTGACTATGGGCAAATAACTTCTCTGACGCTCAGTTTTCTCATACTTAAAATGGGGACTCTACCTAACTGAGATATTTAATAGGCATATCATATATATCTTTACATCTCTGTATCAGTTATGATTTTGTTTGGCTGCATGAATCAGAAATTCAAAATAACTATAAACACACAAGAATTTATTCCACTTAAAAGAAGCCCAGAGATAGGCAGTCCTGCACTGGTATGTCTGCTCCCCGAAGTCGCCAGCAATTTAGGCTCTATTTAAACTCTTTAATCTGTCATACTTAGCATGTGAGTTACATTCTGAACGTTACTTCATGACTCACATGGCTGCTGGAGCTCCAGCCATCTTCCACATCACAGGCGGGAAGAAGGAAGATGGGGCATAGGGCAAAAAATTACAACTCCCAGCTGAGTTAGCTCTCTTTCACTTGCCCTAGAAGTCCTGTAAATACTTCTACGTATTTTTTATTGGCCAGAATTTAGCTACATAACGTCACTTAGCAGTAGAAAGAGGCTGGGAAATGTAGTGTTTTAGCTGGAATAAAATTGGGGTTCAGCTACTTGGGAAGAAGTGTAAAGTGCGTTTTGGGTGGCAACTGGGAGTCTTGGCCACAATGTTCGCAACAGAACTCACCCTCCCCTCCTTTCCCTATCTTAGTAAATGGTACCACCATCCACCAGATAGCTTGGTCTGAGAATCTGGGATTCGTTCACCAATCCTTTCTTTTCTCTGTACCCCATATCCGAATTATCACCAAGTCTCACAGCTCTGAAATATATCCTGAAATCTGAACTGTCTCTACATCTCCACTGTTAAATTCACAGTTCAAGTCACCATCATTTCTCATCTGAATTATTTCAGTTGCCTCCTGACTGGTCTTCCTGCTTGTTGTCTTGCTTCCCTACGGATCATTACCTGCACAGTAAACAGAATTATTGTCTCAAAAAATAAGTGAGTTCATATTATTCCCTTACCTAAAGCCCTCTAATAGGTAGCTTCCCATTGTAGTAAAAATAAATGTTACCTTCTTACCTTGTCCTACAAGGCTTTACATGGTTTGGCCTCTGCCTCTTTTAACTCATTGTCTACCTCTCATCCCCGGGTTCATATGCTCCAGTCATAGTGGCTACCTTTCTTTCCCTTGAGTGTACCAAGAATGGGCTACCTCAGATCTTTGCCCTGGGACATTCTTCCCCATTTTTGTGGCCAACTCCTTCCCACAGTTTGGGTCTCAGCTCAAGCATCCCTCCCTCAGGTAGGCCTTTGCTGACCACTCGGCTAAAGTGGTTCTTTCTAACCTCATCTCTAAGTTGTAGGGGAGCAGAATTTGCCACCCCAAAATGTGTCTCTTTGACTTGATTATTTTTAAGATCAAAAGACTCAGGAAGTAACTTTGACTTTTCCCCTAACTGCCTAAAAGAATTTAAGATAGAAGGCCTGTTTTAGGAAGCAGTTGTCACCATAGATAACTATAGTATAATATGAACCAGGTGTGGTAGACAGGGAGGAACCTAGCAAGGCATGTTTGACATCCTGTCCATGTCCCATTGTCTCTGCCTGGCATGGCAAACATTTATTTACCAAACATTTGCTTTTCCATCTCCATGTGAATTGTCTTCCTCCTCTTTGAAGTCCCAAACCACTACCCGCAACATCCTCCTTTGTCTTTAGCTGGAGATGGTATTTAAGGTAGTGGCTTCAGCCATTTTGGTGAGTTACTCAGTTTTCCTGGGTTTCTCCCATGTATACATGTTGTTAAACTTTGATTTTCTCCTGTTGTTCTGTCTCATGTCAATTTAACTCTTACACCAGCCAGAAGAACCTGGAAGGGTAGAGGAAAATTTCTTCCTCCCTACAAAGTCGTCCTGTGTCTCACTATCTAATTATATTTGATCCAATGCTTGACATGTACTTCCACCCAGCTCCGCCAGCTAGACAAAAACATTTAGCCATGTGCTGCATTGACCATGGCATGGGGAAAGGCACTCTCCTACACCATCAGTGGAGAATGCATCAGTTAAAACCTGTTTGAAGGGCAATTTTACAGTATCTATTAGAACTAAAATCTCTAGCTTCACGAGGGCAAGGGACCATAGCTGCAGTAGGAATTTGGTAACTTACTGAAAGAATGGTGATTCTGAAGATTAAATCAGAAAGTGTCTGATCCCAGTTTTCTTCCCCCTCATTTTTTTCTCCATACCCTTCATCTCACATTTAAGGTCTCCTCTGCTAAGATGTTAATACATATCTTTTAAAGTCAAATTCCTCAAACTGGTGTATCTCAGTTCCTGGGGAAAGGCCTCAAGATTAACCGAGTGCCTCTTCCTGAATTGTCAATTCTACTTGAAAGATTGTGAGAAAAAAAATATTTTTCTATCAAAAAAGGTATGGACATATTAAGTTTGAGGGCCTTTTTATTTGGCTGAGGAAGATTTACCCCGAGCTAACATCTGTTGCCAATCTTCCTCTATTTTGTATGTGAGTCACCCCCACAGCATGGCCAGTGAGTGGTGTAGGTCTGCGCCTGGACCTGAACCTGAGTTGCTGAAGTAGGGCACACTGAATTTAACCACTAGGCCACAGGCTGGCCCCTTGAGGGCCTTTTGATGTACCTTCTAGGTCCCTGGGGGACTGAGCTCAGTATCTGAGACATTAGGGCCAGTTTGGTAGAAAGGTTTGAGGAAGTACTGCTAACAGGTGTTAGCTCTTGGGTGGATATTTGCATTTTAATAGAGAATTCTTCAACTATCAACAAGTGTCTATTGAGGAGTTGTGCTTGCTGGGTTTGGCTAGAGTCAGTAGGTGCTGGGGCAATAAAAAGTCTTCCTGAGCTGTTAGTAATAAAACAATGACCAGGATGCCTTACTGTTTATGTATTCTCCTCAGTAAGCAAAATGCTTTGACATACATTATTTTATCTAATTGGATTGTTACGTCAGCCAAGTTGAGTATACTTGCTAACAAATATTTAAAAAATATGTATATGTAAATATATATATATTGAGTATATAACCACTACACCACCAGGTCAGCCCCTCTGCCATATATTTTAAATATTTGTTCCCAAGTAATTGTTTATGAGCAATTATTTACTTTAAATTCAGTAAAACCACGCTTCATTAGAAACATAAAGATTTATGAGCTAGTGGATGAGAGCAGAGGCTCGGGAAAAGGTCAGGAGGTTGAGTCATGGATCTGGTGCTTTCTAGCCTTATGACCTTGGACTGTTACTTAATGTCAGGGAGTCTCAGCTTCCTCAACTATAGAGTGGGGATGATTACAGTCCTTCCTCTTAGAGTCTTGAAGGTGTAGTATCATCATGTGTGTGAAAGAGCTCTATCAATAGTACTAAGTGAATATTAGTTTCTATTACTGATTTGATAACTGAGCTATCTTGTACACTGGAGTATAATATTCTTGGAAATTGGAATTTCTGCCTTAAGTTATTTTTTTTGAAAACAAAATTGTTATCAATATATCTCAGATATTTTTTTGCCTTTAGCTTGTCTCATGATTCCTGCTGATTCAATAGTTAGAAAAGCCAAATTTGTTTCTAGTTGTGGGACTGGAAAAAACAGGTATGGTTTAATAATGCTAATGAGTAATAAAGGATGATACAATTATTGAAAAGTAAATAATTATGTTAAAATGGTAGGATTATATCTTCTTCCTTTTTTCAAAATTTTAGTGGAAAAAAATCTGTTAAAATGCAGTTCTTTTACCTGCAGTTTCCATAGATTATAAAAATATGATGTTTTCAGGTTGTGTATCTGTGGACAAAATGTGTAGAATTAGAGCTTTAAAAATTTTTGATTTGGAAAGAACCTAGACATCATTTAGCTCAAGTCTGTGTTTACAGATGAGGAAGTCAGAAACTCTGAGAAGCAAAGTAACTGACTAGAGTTGTGGGTCACTGCAGAACAAAAGGGAAGAACTTTTCTGTCTCCCCCTTTCACTATCCTGTGACGTTTTGGACGTCTAGGTTGCATGTCTGCGTATTTGGGGTTTATGACAATAGCTATACTTCTTCTAAACTTGTCAAATGAGCAGCCATGTTTCTTGAACCTAGTGAGTAATAAGTCATAGTCAAATTTTGCCTTTTTGGAGGGATTATTTTGAGCTAGGTTAAAAAAAACCCTAGCTTTAAAAATTCTGATATTTCAATTTACATTGAATTTTAATATCCTAGCAAGCCTTTTAAAGTTGTTTTTTCTCTATTTACTTTACTTTTTCATGAGGTAAGGACATTTCAGGAGAACCCAAGTAGGAAATGTGTTCAATACATACATACAATAACACTATAAAAAACATATTTTTTGTTGATATTATTCAAGAAGAATATATATTTAAAGCATTCAGAATTGATCCAAACTGTAATAAAATCCTACTAGTGACTAATAAAAATTATTTCTATTTTTTCTCTTTGCAAATCTTTGTTTTGCTTTTGCTTTAGGTTGAATGTTGAAATTAATGAAAAGAATACGGGATTAATTGACACATTCTTCCTGTTATTGGAGGTGTGATTTTAATTTATTTTAGTTATTTTTCTTCAAACCATCTTCATTTCATATAAAATGTTAATTAAAATGAATTTTGCCTGTAGGTTTCCTTTATAGTAGAAGAAAAAAGGCTGCAGGCATCCTCCACCCTCCCCACCCACACTTCTCATAGCAGAAACAATGCCCCAATTTGATGATAGTAACTGAAAGTCATTGACATCAGGTAACACATCCAGTTTTGGTATCATGCTAAATAGAGTAAAACATAGTACTTAACAAATTCATCTTGGATGGTGAACATTCTGAAAAGTAAGAGAAGAGGCAACAGGGGAAGTGAGATGAAGTTGGAAGCTGATTTTTACAACTGAAAAAATTGACATAAAGTTTCTTTATGCTGAGAAAAATTGATATTGTCCAAATTGTTTCCATTGGAAGCCATAGTTTTTATTAGAAAACTGTTATTTAATAAGATATTAAAGGACATTTAAATATTTTTCTAAATCCCAGACAATAGGAGGAACATTGGTGAGAGCCAGTTGCTAAGGACTTCCCATTTCCTACTTTCTCCTTCTTCTTAGCAACAATATAGCCGACCATTGGTTCATTGCCAACCTTTGGATCATTGCCAACCTTTGGAAATCCCTGTCCTTGGAAGCTGAATAAGTAAAGCCATCATTTACTATAACAACATTCATTCCATAAGCATTTAAAATGGGAATAGCTTTAAAATTTTAAAAAGTTATACATGCTTGTTGTAAAAAAATTCAATAATAGATATGAAGAAGAGAATAACGTCATTCATAATCCCACCACTCAGAGAGAATCATTGTTAACATTTTGGTGTAGATTCTTCAAGATCATTTTGTATTTAAGTTTGCAATTTGCTTTTTTTGCTATATATCCTGGATATCCTTCCAATCAATAAATAATCAATGTCATCATTTTTAATGAATGCGTATTATTCCACTGGATGGTTGTACTATAATTAGTTTAGGTAGTTTCCAAATGACGGAGTTCAAGGTTGTTTTAGTTTCTTTTTTCCTGGAATAAGCAGTGCTGCAGTAAATCAGCAAATATTGAACATTTACTCTGCCAGACAATGTGCTAGATGTTGGGGATACATGGATGCATAGTATGCATGTCCTGCATTCAGGGACTCAAAGGAGAAATAGGCATGGAAACATGTAATTGCAGTACTGTGTGAGGTGGACAACAAGAGAGCTGTGGATGGGGCCAGTGTTGGCACTAAGGATGGAGTAACTCCCTCTGCTTGGGTACATTGGGAGAAACTTGATCAAGGATGAGAGACTTAGTCTGAAAGGATGGGCGATTATTTCCCAAGAATCGCCTGGGAGAACTGGTTAAGATCATTCCTTCTCAGTTTTATTCCCTAGAGAACATGATTTAGAAGGTCAAGCGTGGGGCTCCAGGTGGTTCTGTTGCAGGTGGTCTGCTCTTTACGCTTTGAGAAATAGACATAGGGCACATGAAGGCACTAGAGTGGAACACCGAGTTGGAAAAGGGTTTGCTGCCAGATGATGGAGGACCTTGATTATCAAACTAAGGACTTTAGATTTTATTTGGTAGATGACGGGAAGTCATTGCAGGTTTTGATTGTGATTATTAGGAAAGTGTTTTAGGTAAACTAATCTGACAGGCAGAATATTATGAAAGTGTTTTCCCAGCTTCTTGTGCAGAGGTAATTAACTTCTTGATTTGCTGGTTATTTCTATCAACAATAAATCAGAACTAAATGCTGGCTGGGCAAGGATCAGTGCTTCTCAAACTTTAATGTGCCTATGAATCACCTGAAATATTGTTAAAATACAGATTCTTATTCAGTAGGTCTGGGGTTGGGGGACTGACATTCTGCTTTTCTAACAAGCTCCGGGGTGATATTGACAGCCATGAGCTGTGGATTACGCTAGCAGAGAAGATATACTAGTAGAAGATTTTTGATTAAGTGAGAATTTCTATTTTATTTTTCACATGTGAATGTGCCCTACAATCTTAGGACTTCACTAAGCTCACTTTGCAAATCTACTATGTTAATACCCCCAACAAAGTTATATTTCAGTTGACCTCTTTCTATGTGCAAGTATCATCCTGTTTACTCATGATTTGCTATGTGAAAGCTTCAATGCAGAGCCAACCTATATATATGTATATAACTCAGAGCCAATTTTTGACTTCAATCTTAAGCATTTTCAAAGAACTGAGAAATGCTATTAAGTAGCAGAAGCTTTCACAGAATAAGAGGTTTGAAGTTGGTTAACTGTCTTGTGTAACAAATTTCTTGCTGTAGTTGTTCCTTAATCAAATACAACCAACCAACAGATGAGTTAAAAAGTAGGATTTAGAATGGTTGTAACTTTAGAGTTTTGTTTGCCTTGACTACACTTATCCTTTGTCTCATTGGGTGGAACCTCTCCTGGTGTACAGACTCTATGTCGGCTAGAGAGGTAGCATAAGTATCTTACAGGCAAGAACAATTAAAAAACCCATTAAGTAGTATCTTGTTTAGTGTTCTTCCATCAACTCAGGGCCATTGTATATTTGCTGTAGGATTTGGGGATGGGAGAGGTGGCAAGTAAATATATACAAGGAGCATACAACTTTTACATTCATGTAGCACTTGAGGGTTTATTCAGTCAGGTCCTTCATTTGACTGTCATAACAACCATGTGACATAGGCAGGGCATGCATCATTATCCCCATTTTACAAATGTGAGAAGCCTGAGGCTCAGAGGGGTGAAATGATTTGCCTAAGGTCAAAAGCAGTCATTGTCAATGCCTGGTTTAGAGTCCAGTGTATTATCCATTGCAGCATGCAAAACTCAGAAAGTAAGGTGGGTGCTTAAATGCTCTAGTTAGCTGGACTTGAGGTGAGTACTTTCCACTGACATTGTTTGTATCTGTTAGGGAAACGTTCAACTTCAAGCAACAGAAAGCTTGACTCAAAGTGGTTTAACCAAATGGGGTTCAGTGTTTTCATACAACTAGAAGCCTGGAGGTAGGCAGTTGCTGGTGCAGGTTCTGCTGCTCAGTGACCCAGGCTCTTTCTGACTTTTTGCTCTGCCATTCTTATACTCATTGACTTTCATCTTCATGCTTGTCTCCTCATACTTGCAAGATGGCTGCCCCAGCTTTGGGCAGAAAGGGGATGGAGTGTGTGTGCGGTAGGGGGAATGCTATCTTTATCTGTCTCTCTTATCAGGAAAACAAAAGGCTGCCCAGAAATTCCGCACAGCTGACTTCTATTTAAGTTGTATTGGCCAGAGTTGGCACATGTCCCTGAGTCCCCTCTCCCCTCCTCACACCTTACAAGAGGCAGAGAGTCAATATTTGGCTTTGTCAACATTAAAAATAGAGGTAGGCAAGGGAGAAAGGTGGTTGGCAATGGGTGTTAGGTGAGCCAGCTTATAGTGTCTGTCACAGTCTTACTAGACTTACTGTATTTCCATTTGGAGCAAATAGTATTGGAAAAGCATCAGGTGAAGATCCCTGTACATTCCTGCTACTGTAGGAAGTTTGTGATTATTGCTTCTGAGTGCTGGGTAGCTTTTTCCTGATCACCTCCTGAGAAAGTCAAATTTAACTAACTCCCATTTCATTTATTTTGGTGTCATTACATGGGGGGAAGCGGGTAGGAGATTGGGTTGTTTTTGCTTAGTAGTTCTTTTCCAGCATATCTATTTCATGAGATTATTTGTGAGATCGTTACACATCTACTTTATTATCCTTTGTAAACATTCATTTTCTGCATGCTTATAAATTAGTAAAGAGAAGGAATTAAAATGTGCTTGTTGTCTCTAAGAATGGTGCATAGGATCAGCAGGCCTTGGATTGTGTGTTTGCCTAGAGCTGAGTGTTCTTAGGAAGAAGCACAGGACTATTCATGAAGCTACTTTAAGTTATAGCAAAATGATGGCACATGTTACTTTTCCCAGGTGAGTGGAGTAGGGAGAACAGTTCTGCAGTCAGGTGGACTTGTGTTACAATCCTGGACCACCTCCTGAGCCACAGTCTCCTCATTTTTCAAGTGCAGGTAACGGTGCTCACCTCCGAGCTGGAGAATTCATGATGTGACACGTGACTGGCAGTGCCACAGAGCTGGGGTAGAGAAGGAGTTTGCTGTGTCTCAGCTCCCCTTTCTCTCTGTAATTCCTTGCTTCCCTTACAACATCCTGGCTTGTTGAACTTGGAAGCAGTGTATCTGTTTCCCTTGATAAAAAGGTTTAGTTTTTGTTTCTTACAGAAAGGGGAAGTAATTTAGAAATTTTGGCCCAGTGGACTTCCCTTCTGATTAAATCCACAGCAGTCCTGTCTAATGAAAGAAAGGCAAGTACCCAATTAAATGATCGTTGAGTTATCACTTTGGAGAAAGGATACTCTTGACCTAGGATAAGAGTGCTCCCTCAAAATGGAATCCATTGCCATCTCCTGCCCCCCTTTCCTCTTCATCCCACTGTAGTAAGCTATCCTAAGTCAGAGGAAGTAAAAAGTACCATTGTAAAGTCATTTTGAAAAGAAAACTCTAATTTGGTTGTGTGAATCTAAAAGAATAATATAGGTAAATCAAACATCATTTTAATTTTTCTTTTTGTTGTGTATTTCTCATATATATGTAACCAAATTTTCATATGTAGAAATTCATGTAATTCTTAATGAAGTCAATGAGGGCTACTTTCTGAGACAGTTGGTTGTAAAATATAATTAAATGCTACCATCCCTTTGGTTTGCTAGTTCCAATGAGCACTTTAGAAAATTTCGTTATATTTATTTTAAACAGTATACTTTGAAAACAATTTCTTTTACAAATTTGGTAAACGACCAAGAAGCGCTTCGGTGATAAGTTGAATTTCACCATACAAAGGCCATTTGTATATAGTAGAAGCCAAGTTTGGAACTTTGCAGTTTGGTGTCGTAGAATGATCATGAGAACCAAAGTAAATGTGTGAAATATGGGCCTTGAGTGAGGCATGAGGAGAGTGAAACACATGGTGAAGCTCTAAGGCATTGTAGTTTTAAAGCTGATTGGAACTATACCCTGCAATTCCTACTGAATTGGTCATCTTTTGGTGATACTGTCACATATAATGAGGTCTTTTTTCAGTAACTGCTGTCCTCATTCAAGGATTATATGTCACCCTTCGTTTTATAGGCCAAAATGCATTTTTGAAATGGCTAGCTGAGATTAGAATTATAAATCTGAGGAACATAAGAAATCAAATTAGGTCTTGAGAAAAGAAAATGGAACCCATGACTTTGACCTAGCTGTCCCACGCTTTCAATGAACTAAATGAAGCAGATTATAAACTGTATGCTATTTAGTAGAGGCATTTGCATCCTGCTCATACTCTGAATTTTAAATTGTTAGCAGCGATTATTTTATCTAGTGTACAAATATATACCAAAATTAATACAAATGCAATATGTACTTTAAAAGCTCTTAAACAGATAAAAAAAAACTTTTCAGGGCCGGCCCCGTGGCTTAGTGGTTGGGTGCGCGCGCTCCGCTGCTGGCGGCCTGGGTTCAGATCCCGGGCGCGCTGAGGCACCGCTTGTCAGGCCATGCTGAGGCTGCGTCCCACATACAGCAACTGGAGGGATGTGCAACTTTATGGCATACAACTATCTACTGGGGCTTTGGGGAGAAAAAGGGAAAAAAGAAAGGAGGAGGATTGGCAATAGATGTTACCTCAGAGCCGGTCTTCCTCAGCAAAAAGAGGAGGATTGGCACAGATGTTAGCTCAGGGCTGATCTTCCTCACAAAAAAACACGAAACTTTTCATTATGGGATGTGTCAGATCTACACATAAATAAGTAGAATAGTAGAAAGAAAACATCAAGAGAATTGAATAGCGAACCTTCATGAATCTACCCCCAGTTTTAGCAATTCACAGCTCACAGCCTACCTTGTTTCACCTGCTCCTCCTTCCACTTCCCTCTTTTCCCAGTACAGATGATTTTGAAGCAAATCATATCATTTCATTCATAAATATTTCAGTATGTTACTCTAAAAGATAAAGACTATTCCCAATATTAAGCAGTTTGAAATGGCTTTTTAAAATGGTTGACGTGTAAAATGTGAGAATGGCGCTTGACATGAGGCATATCAAATTGCATATCCACATGGCTTTCATACATCTGTCTGCTTCCAAGCTCATTTTCTATAATCCACTGCTTTTGCTGCTTAACGTTTGTGGTCTTTATTTACATATAATTTAGTTACAATGTTAAAACAGCTTTGAGTTTGTTTTCCTTTCATCGGTGACTTTTTTCCAGATGGAAATTTTTGTCTCCACGGAGTAGTCGATCTTATTTTACATGGAGATATCTCTAAGGACGTTTCCACATGACCTCTGATGACTCTCCAACAGCACTCTTCTGTCATGAAACCACCCCCTGCATTTGAAAGCTGACGGAAAGAAGATAAAAACCCCTAAATTTAAGATTTGGGATTTAAGACAGATATGCCATTTTCATTTGAAAAACTATATATTACTTTTAGTATTTTTTGATTAAGCTACAAAGTATAGTTGAACATTTTCATAATGATACTTTTGGGAACAGGACTATGACCTATTTTTTTGTTTAATTCTGTTATATGTAGTATCTAGCTGTGCTGGATTAGAGGATTTGATTTGACATGAATGGATTTGCAGATTAATGTATAGGGACATACATTGTAATGAAGTTTTATTTTTGTAGAAGAGAATGGAGGCAATATATTCAGATTGTGGTTCAGATTGTGGTTTCTAGCGTCAAACTGCCCAGGGTTTGAGTACCTGCTCCACCAACTAATAGCCATGTGGTCTTGGCTATGTCACATAACTTCTCAAGCCTCAGTTTCCTTATCTATAATAATAGAATAATAAGAGTTCTTACCTCCTGTATTTTTTTGAAGTGGATTAAATGAGATGAAAATAAAAGTTATCATTAATTTTGGCTTAAATTCAATAGAGGTATTTATCTGTTACTGAACATTTTTTTTGTAATGCTGTAATTGTTTAGTAATGTAAAACATAAGGATTGTTGGTTTCTGGATGTCAGGTGAATGTACATTATAGGTTTAAAAGTATTAAGAGGCAAATTTGTTATTCTGAGGTCTGGTAGCTACTGAAAATTTTCTATGAGAAGTTTCATGCATTTCAGGCCTGTGATCCATTCAGGTCTACTGTTGCATTTGGTGTACAACTTTGCCTCAAGAAGCATGTGATGGACGCTGAGGCTGATCTTTGTCATCTTAGAAGTGGTCCTAGTTTACCTTAAATCCCATTTAGATTCATTTAAGAAGCTCTTAAGCGTGTTTGTATTTTCAGTTTGTGCCACGTGTTGGAGTAAGGAGTTCAACAGGTTCACCATCTCCATGTAGAGCAGCCAGGCACTTTAGCTGAAAGGCTTGTGTCCACTTTGAGGAGGTACAGCTTAGCTGCAGTGTTCTGGCATTTGCTCCTAAGGACTAGGCCTGGCTGGGCTCTTTCTAGTCCACAGGACTTGATATTCTACCCTGAACCGCAAGCCTTTGATTAGGTTGAATTTCAGTTCTTGGCTGGCTTAGTGGGTCGTTGGGGCCTTTAGCCTTAGCTTTGCCCTGGGATAGGTTACTGGGCCCAAGGGCCCTGATAGATCAGAGGCAAGTGGAATACTCTGAGACAGGGAAGCAGCACTGAAGTGGAAATTGGAGAGACACCTACCTGCTTCATGGAGTTGCCAGATCCCATTCTTGGGTCCTGTGAACTTAGAGCTTGTCACTCTCTAAGTATACTTTGTTTTATTTTTGTCACGTTGGCATTTCACACCCCAGAGATGCTTAATGTGTCATTTGCAAAATTTGAAACATCAGATTACTCAGTCTCTTCTAGTCCATTTATAAAATGTACAGTGAGGCTGATCTTGACATCACTCCAAGAACCCTCATGTTTTACCCTTCTTCCCTCTGAGAAGTACCTCTTCATCCCTAAATTTGTGCTCTGTTCCTGTTTCATGTTCCTGATGGGACATTTCTCATAATATCTATAATTTATTAAAATGAGATTTTGTGTGTGTGTGTTTCCTTGTGTGTGTGTTCGTTGACTCAAACATCCTGGGTTCAAATCTGAGTTCTGGCACTTACAAATTGGTCAGGTTCACCTCTTTCAGTCTCTGTTCTCTCAACTATAATATATGGATAATAATAGTATCTGCTTCATGAAGTTGGGCATGCTGCATACAGTACTGCAGAGCATTCAGCACAATGCCTGCCCTCCCTTAAGGACTCACAGAATATTATTGGTTTTGTTATTGTCATCACCACACCAACATAGCCTCTTTGACCAAAATAACACAGCACATTTCTATCTCCTTTTGGTCATATTCCTATTTGCTCTTCAATATTTATTGAGTGTCTAGTGGACACCTCAGGGACTGTTTTCTAGGCACTGGGAATGCAGGGTTGAGCAAAACAGTCTCCACTAAAATCAAGCTTTTGCTTCTATTACTTTGGTGAAATTGCATTGGCTAAGATCTCCAGTGACTTTTCTGCCAAATCAAAAGGATTTTTTGGTTCTACTTTTATTTGATGCTTCCTAATATTTGAAACTGTTAATTATTCCCTTCTTTAAATTCTCTCTTCCCTTGAATACTCTAATACCCACACTTTCTTTCGATTCTCTTCCTAACTTTCTGACTGTTCCCTCTGACCATTGACCTAATTTCTTCGCATGCCATTTGAATTATTCCCTAGGTTTCTGTTCCTGATCCATTTTTTTCTCCCTTACTCTTCTCAGAGATTGTAAACTTGTGTCTTATACATCAAACCAATATGCCATTGAGCTTCTTGGCCTGAAAAGAATTTCAAAAAAAATTTTTAATGAGTTGCCAACTTAAAAAAATTGACCGATTTTGTATAATAATTTGAATTTCACTTTCTCTTGAAAATAACACATCTCATTTTTTTTTTCCAGTAGCTTCTAGTACTAATTACATGCTATGAGACCAACATATTTTTCTTTACATCTGATGTTCTGTAGGCAACAAGACTCAATCTGTTCAAAATTAAACTCATTGTATACCTTATTTTGTCTTTTCTAGTCTAGTTAATAGAGTGCTATTTACTGAGGCACTCAAGCCAGGGCCTGATGAGAGAGAAGTCTGTGGTAGAACCCACGTTACTTCACTTGTATGGTCTTCCTATTACTCCTTGCTGTCCATGGCTCCCAGGGTCTTCTCATTACCTCTCTGCCCTACCCTGCACCATGGGATTCACACTGGCAGACATCTAGCTCTCTGACATGCTTCTTATTTTAAATGCAAACTTATGTGTTTTGGCTATCACTTTAGTAATTTTAGCCTTCATTTGGTTCCTTTAAGAATCATTTATTATTTCAGCAAATATTTATTGAGTGTCTAATAAACAGCTCAGGTACTGTGTTCTAGGTAGTACCTAGAAAGGTACTAGAAGATAGAGTGTTGAACAAAACAGATCCTCTGCTTTCATGGAGCTTAAGTTCTAGTAGAGGAGAAAGACGATACATAAATAAGTATAATGTTAGTAGTGAATAAGTATGATGAAGAATTCTTAGACACCTATCTAGTAATTTATATACATTTAGGTTGTCATTTCATTTACTGAGACAGACTAAGGCCAAGAATAAATACAAGACTTTGGAGGGACTGAATTACTATCACATGAAGTCATGCGTCACATCTAGGATGCTTTAGAGCCAGGATCTGGTTTTGTCCCTCCGGAACTATCTGAATGCTTACTAGTACTCAGCAATAATTAATTCAAGGGGATAGTGTAGTTTAGATTATTTTGCATTTTATATGGCCATTTCTATTGGTAAAGTAATTTAAAAAAATAGTATAAAGTTTATGAGCCTTAATTAAATGAAGCCTTCAGCTGGTGTAATCTGATGAGCTATAGAGTTTCCTAATTATCCATTGCTGTTCCTTGACCAGACCAAGCAGGCTCCTGCCTCAGGGCCTTGGCACTTAAGTTGTTTCTCCCAGGAATGTTATTCTAGATTTTTGCAAGATTTTCTCCCTTGCTTCACCATTCACCATGCTACCAAAAATAGTGCTCTCTCCCTAGCACTTTCTAGTTCATTACTCTGCTTCACTTTTTTTTTATAGCACTTAACACCCCCTGACATACACATGTCTGTTATCTGTCTCCCCCACTAAAATATAAGCTCTTTGAGAGCAAGAATTAGTGTGGTTTGATCACTTCTATATTCCCCAGCACCTAGAACAGTGAATGGCACATAGTAAGTGGTCAATAAATATCCACTAAGTGAATAAATCAATGCAAAAGAGTTTATTGACTTTGCAGAGGAAATGTTTTAGAATATATTAAGTAGGACAGATTAAATTCTAAGTTTAGGTGAAATGGAGCTAAAGATCATGATTGTTTTCATAAGAGGAATAAGGCAAGTAATGATTGACTTTAAATGGAATGGACTCTTGGAGGAAATAAAATAATTCTTAGTTGGGGAAATTAAGAAAAGAATAAGAAAAAGGAACGGGCAGGCAATTTAATATTATTCATTTCAGTACATTGTCCAAGAGTATAAATATTCAGAAATATCTGAGTGCAGAAGATGCTATGGCTCTCATGAGTGTCTGAAAGAACAAACCATCCTTGGACCTTGAGATCATTGTCTAACTTAGCTCTGGTGCAAAATCCCTGAAGAATCTGGGCAACATAAATCAAGTCATTGGCATCTCATTTCAGTTTTTATTATTACCTCTTAGTCTCCTGTGCTCTTATTGGTAAGTTTTTATTTTGCACTCAACTAATATATTTATTGGTTGCTTACAAAGTAAAAGGGTTACCATGGATAACTTTTTTCAAATAAAGAGAAAGCTTAATTTCTGACAACTAGTAAAACCTAAGGGCTTTTCTGGAGGATGCTTGCTTGAAGGTGCAAGAGAAAGATGGTTGAAGTGGATATCCTGTCCCCACCCCTAAAGTTTTCACATCTACAGTGATTTTTCTCCAAAGATTGTACACATTTTTTTTTTAACCCCCCGTTGCCATCCTCTCTCTTACTCAACTTCACCAGCTGGAATTTTGAAAAAAAGTCTCTAAACTAGAGAAACAGAAAAATATACATTGAGAACTGATGTCTTTTGGGATTGAATCTGTGACTAGCAGGTAATTTACTCAATCATAAAGATACGTGTTTCTAAAATGTACCCCTTTCATGGTAGGAACTACAGATGATAGAAATTAAGCCTTTACTAATCAGAATCTGGAATCAGTATATGAGGAGACTTTCAATCTATTTTATTCATCATTACATTGTTACTCAGCACAGGTTGAATGCTTATGTGTGAGATATAAGGTGTACAAAGCTAAGTAAGAAATAAGGAGTTTATAATCTAGCAGAAAGGATAAGGCAAATATACAACCACTGCAATACAGGTGAGTACTAAAGTAAATGAATAAAATAAAAGCTGACAAAGGGACTGCTCTTAGTCAGGATTCAGAAAAGGCAAGAGGCAGGAAGCAATGTTTGTGCTGGATCTTGAATAAGATTTTCTGATGAATGGATAGGCAATCCATATGAGCAGAGGTATGGAGGGGGAAAATTATGGGTCATGTTTGCAGCAACAATGTTCCAGAAGAGGCAGAAGGAGATAAAGTCGAGAGCCTGGGTGGAAAATTTACCTATGATAAGGAAGGACACCTCCAATTTAGAGAGAGAAACAAAGACCTACAGGGTGAATATTCAGAGCAATCTGAAGTGGAGGGGTGGAGGAGATTCTTTCACAGCTTCAAGCTCAGTAGATTAGGGGGCAAGGTCATCTGTTGAGAAGGAAGGGGATGGAAGTTATCTTCAGATCCACTTATTCCAAGAACTTTACTTCAGAGATATATGTCTTGAGAGGTTATGGCCTTGTCCAAGGTGACAGTTTGATTTAGGAAACTAGAATCCAGGTCCTCTGATTTCAACTCCAAGTGTTCTTTCTTGGCAAAAGTCAAAATCCCCCAGAGATCTATATACCAAAAATAATTTTCTAAGTCAAGCATTTCTCATCAAGTAAGTAACTCTGATCTGTGAACATGATAATGCAGATTATAAAAGAAATCAAATGAACTCTTATAAACATCTCTTTTGTGTGTGTGTGTGTGTGTGTGTGTGTGTGTGTGTGAGTGAGGAAGATCAGCCCTGAGCTAACATCCATGCCAATCCTCCTCTTTTTGCTGAGAAAGACCAGCCTTGAGCTAACATCTATTGCCAATCCTCCTCCTTTTTTCCCCCTTATCCTCCCCAAAGCCCCAGTAGATAGTTGTATGTCATAGTTGCACATCCTTCTAGTTGCTGTATGTGGGACGTGGCCTCAGCATGGCTGGACAAGCAGTACCTCAGTGCGCGCCCGGGATCCGAACCCGGGCCGCCAGTAGTGGAACGTGTGCACTTAACTGCTAAGCCACGGGGCCGGCCCTAAACATCTCTTTTTAAAAGAGAAAAAATGGAGGTTTATTTCTTTCAACTGAAAGACCACAACAGAAGCACTGTGTGTCAAATAAGGACGGTGTCCTGGCTGTGGCTCTGGAGACTATTGGGGTCCACTGAGTAGCCCCTTTTTCTTTACTATCACACTGTTTTTGTTGGCCTGGTATCCACCTATCCTGGTACAACCATGAAAGAGAACTCTTGGTCTGCTGCTTTTGTGGATCTATAGACCCTGAAGTGGATAGTTCCAAACGATGTCTTAGTTTTGGTTAATTTCATGGGTTTTGCATAATTAGAAGTTAGACATTCAAAATGCTTTCTGGTCATTCATGCCACTTGATCATCGAAGGATTAAGTGGTAATATCAGTGATTGTTGGACTTTAGGCAGCATGGCAAGTTTGGGGTTGGCAGCTGTCAGTCTCAAGTGTGAATGCAACATTGCCTCATTGGTATCACATGAGGGCTTAGATGAGGACAAGGTGTTAAGGTTATAGAGGAGCAAGTTTGGATAGACAACGTATCCCTGTTCTTTATCTCTGACAGAGGCAGCTCCCCAATAGTTTTGTAGGCTGAAAGATTATTTGCACAGATATAAAAGTGAACGTACTGGGATGAAGAGAAGGATGGACTTACCCCACCTTGGCTTTTAAAAACGGCAAATGCCAAGCTTTTCCATGTGCACTTGTGTGTGCTAAGAGGCTGAAAATCTCCTTGAGGTAATCCTTGGGTCAGCATTTGGGGAAACACTGGATTGAGTCCTGGGAATGAACTTCTCTGATTCTAAGTGAACCCTGACCCTTTGCAAGAGGGGTTGTTTTAGGTTCTGAGATTTCCTCACCAGGATTTCAGATTTAGTTTCAGTGACAGACCTTAGCATCCAGAGCAGGTGACTGCTGATTTTGTACTCGTTTTACTATTGATCTCGAGGAAGCTGCATTTTGTACAAAATTTGTGTCTAAAATCTGTTGACATGGTTCATGAGATTTTACAGGCTGCGGGACAGTTAACCTAAACAAACCATTTATGGAAAGTACCAAAAAGAAATTTTAGTCCATTAGTGGGCCAACTTGTGTTAGCATGTTTTGATACAATATTTTTTCTTCACATTAGTCTTTGTTAGGAGAAGTCATAATAATTCTCTAGCTCAGGGTTGGGCATCTTTTTTTTTTTTTTTTTTTTTGTGAGGAGATCAGCCCTGAGCTAACATCCGCCAATTCTCCTCTTTTTTTGCTGAGGAAGACGGCCCTGGGCTAACATCTGTGCCTATCTTCCTCCACTTTATGTGGGACGCCGCCACAGCATGGCTTACCAAGCAGTGCGTCGGTGCGCGCCCGGGATCCGAACCAGCGAACCCCGGGCCGCCGCAGCGGAGCGCGCGCACTTAACCGCTTGCGCCACCGGGCCGGCCCCTGGGCATCTTTTCTTAAAGGATCAGATAGCAAGTATTTTAGGATTTACAGGCCCTATAGTGTCTATTGCAAGTACTTAATGCTAGCTAGTGTTTTAACACAAAAGCGACCACAGACAATATGCAAACGAATGGGCTTGGTTATGTTCCAATAAATCTTTATTATAAAAGCAGGTAGTAAGCCATAGTTTGGTGATCTTTGCTGTAGTCCAATGATTGTATTTTACTAAATCCCAGAGAAGTGTCTGACTACAGGTTACACATGGCAGGCTTGGGACAGAAATCTAGATATCTTCATTTCCGTTGAAAATTTTTTTAAAAATTATTTTAATTGTTAATAATTAGAAAAGAATATTCATTAGGTATGTAGAAGGTATAAAGAATAACAATGAAGTGAACATCTGTGACCATCAGAAGTCAGTTTAAGAAGAGAACATGACCATTTCCTTTCAAGCCCTGTGTGCGCCCCTCTCCAATCCCTTCCCTTTTTCTCTCCACCCCAGAGGTATTCACGCCTGAGTTTTGGGTTCTTTATTCCTTTGTTTTTCTTCATGGTTTCACCCCAGGTATTTATATCCTTTTTGAGGGTTCAAAAAGTTATTCTTAGATGGTTTTATTTCATGTCTTTAGTATTTAAAGTTTAAAAGAAGACAGCCGATTTTCCTTAGTGAATAGTTACAGATTTCTCTTTGGGTTTCTTCTTGGCAATATGCTGAGAGGTGCAGGAAGCCAGAGTAGAGTGCCCTCAGTATCTGACTTCAATTCACTTCATGGCCTATTCTTGGGTTTCTCGTGCCAGAGCAGAGAACGTCATGGGCTGACAGACAAGTGTAGGAGTTTAGTGGCTTTCTACTCCCACCCTCCTTCCTGAGGAAATTGCTGTGGTAAATGAGGGCTGTTTCTAGAAATGGCAAGGTCTATTAGTCTGACAGTGATTTTATGTTTGAGCTGAATGCATATGATAGTACCATAAGTTTTCCAGGTTCTATTAATTGGAGAAATTTTTTTAAAGAAAAATTTTGTTTGTGGCATATAATAAATAAAAAAGATCAATCTCAAGCATGATATTTGGTCAACAATCAAAGACATAACTAATTCTAATATTTGTGAATATTAATATGTGAATATTAGATATTAGATTATGATTTAGATGGATACATTTCTTTGCTTTCTAGGTACCCAAAACTTTTTTAGAATCTAATTTTTAGGGCATTCCTGTGGTGACTCTGTATGAAAAGCATTTTTTGATCTACTTACATAAATGCTCTAGTTTTTTTTTTCATACATCTGTAGATGATTTGCCTGGCTCACTATAGGTTGTTCCCCAGGGATAGTGAAAAGTTTGAGCTGATCCATCCACATATCTCACCTGGTTGCCTCTGTGAGATGACTGGTTGGTGGGTTTTAGTCTCTGACCATGGCATGGGATGAAAAGAACCGGGGTTTTGCCATGAGAGGTTGGCACCATGCTCCAATATCTCCCTCAGATTTCCATCCTAACTGAAACTGCCCTAGTCCATAATTTCTTATTTCCCTTACTTCAATACCTTCCTATTTGGCCTGCTTACCTATTTTTCAGTGGTTCTTAGTTCTGGCTGCACATTGGAATCACCTGAGAGCTTTAAAAAATATGCCAGGTCTGTCCCTCAGAGATTTTGACTTAATGGTCTGGGGTACAGTCTGGGCATATTAAAATCATATTACATTTTTAAAAGCTCTCCAGATGAGTCTAATGAGCAGCTAAGGTTGAGAGCCACTGCTCTAGTACAAGAGCGTCATCTGTTTTAACCTATCACCTGATGTAACAGATATTTGAGAGGGAGAATGGATAGGACTTGGGGAGTGATCCCATGTTTGGGATGAAGAAGAGGGATGTGAATAGGATGTTGCTTCAGTTTTGGGCTTGTTCAATGGATAGATGGTGGTGCCATTTACTGAGATGCAAAAATAGGCACAATGCTTAGGAGAGAAAAAAATGAATCAGTTTTGGACTGAGAATTCGAGCAACCCATAGGACATCCAGTTGGAGATAAAGAACATCTCACACATTAGAGCTGCTAATTAGAATAGCTAAAATAGCTCAGAACTTCTTTCTTTCTTTCTTTCTTTCTCTCTCTCTCTCCCTCCCTCCCTCTCTCTTCTTCCTTCTTTCAGGAGGATCGGCCCTGAGCTAACATCTGCCAATCCTCCTCTTTTTTTTGCTGAGGAAGACTGGCCCTGGGCTAACATCCATGCCCATCTTCCTCTACTTTATATGGGACGCCGCCACATTGACAAGCGGTGCGTCGGTGTGCGCCCGGGATCCGAACTGGCGAACCCTGGGCTGCCGCAGCAGAGCGCGCACACTTAACCGCTTGCGCCACCCGGCCGGCCCCAGAAGTTCTTTCTTATACTGACCCCGAACATGTCTTGCTGCCAACCTCTATCCAGTAGTCCTTTTCCTGCTTTTGGAGGTTTTCATTATAAGTTCACTCTCTCTTCCATGCCTCAGAAGAAATTTATCCTCGAATGTTCTCTTCCTTGGGATGGTTACCAGTTCCTCATTTAACATGTTTGCAATAGCCATACTTTCTAACATGTCTTCTTATCAAGCCATCTAAAACATAAGTGTTAAATACCCTAAGCTTGATTAGTTAGGAGAATAAGCGTTTCCTGATCACGTCTTCATCTAAAGACGTTAAATATCATAACTCTTTAAAAAACTCTATATATGTTTGCAGTGTAGAAGAAGCAATATTCTCTGAAATAGCTGTTTTTCTTTCTTTCTATGCCGTATTAAAAAATAGATTTAGAAATAGAATATTCATGTAAAATATATTACACTTTGTTAAAAGATCACTTAAAATTATCTTAAGAATTTATCTCAGTGTGGAAAAATAAAAATACTTGACATCTTTGTTTAAAGAGAAGATAGTGGTCATTTAAAAGTCTGTAAAGTTGTAGAAGAATATCATCACTTTGAAAAAGGCCAAAATATGAGACTTTTGCTATTCCTCTTGTGGAAGATTTAATCTTCAAGAATAAATGTGGCCTTCAATTTCCCACTGCTTCTATTCCAGAAGGTATGCACACATTTGGACAACTTATCTCCCTCTTCTTCCCTTGGAAACTGTTTTGAGCTTGGAATTTGTTGTTTAGATCATGATTCATACGTCAGAGAAGAATTGGAGAGTCTCCTTTAGGTACTTGGCCGAGCCAGGACATGTTTCCATATATAGCTGGAAAATCCTTTGTCGCCCATTCTGGCTTGAGAGAATGTTATTAAAAGTTCATTCCTGAGTTCTTTTTTGCTAAGGAACAGCTGAAAATTTGTGCCTGGAAGAACTAAGGTTTGCTCAAACATACATCTATGTTGTGTGTTCCAGAAACTTCCCTAGGTGTCCCCCGTCATAGCACTTCCATGGACATCTGTGGGTGGCTGTTGTTGATTCTTCCTGGCCCACTTCCTACTCTTGGCCCTGGGAAGCCCCACAGACAGCCTTTGCAGAGATGAATCAAGGCGATGCCTAATCTCCTGAGTCATAGCCAGAGGCTTCTCAGTTACTCTCTGAGGATGGGCTCTGTTTACCTCAGAGTTCCCTTTCTGAGAGGATATTTGGAATTTTGGATGGTGGCCTGGAATTTTGGAGAGTGGAGTTCTCTAGGGAAAAGTTGTGCTAGTAGCAGTCAGCTTATAAAGTTTATACTGTCTGCCCTTTGATAAGGGTCAGATGATGTAGTAAATGTTCTTTGGGAAAATGAAAAGTCCAGTGGACCTTCAGATCTGGCTTTGCACATCTGTGACCTGCAGGCATCAGCACAGGGAGTGAGCAGGGAGCTCTCTGTACCTTTCCTTCCAGCTCCAGCTGTTGCTATTCTACTCAGCTTTCAAGTTCATCTTCAAGTCAGACTGAGACAGACCTGTGTTTGAATCTTGGTCCTTTCTTGAAATATGGAACTTTGGTAAAGTTAATTTGCCTCTTCGGACTTGTTTTCCTCATCTGTAAAAGGGAGTTAACAATGCCTATTGCACTAGGTGTTAGGTGGGGATCAAATGAGACTAGATGGATTAATGTATACAAAGTGGTCAGCAAATCTTCTCAGGAAAGCAAGTGTTTTTATTCAAAAGAGCATGAACTTAGGAACCCTTCACATTTGGGTTCTGTCCTGTTCTGTTCTTTCCTAGCTGCATGATCTCTAATTGAAGATGTTCAAGCATTTATGTTCTGTAATCCTCAGATTCATTCTAAGTAAAACTGTATTATCCTCAGAAGGCTGTTTTAGGATTTAAGTGGACCATCTTGCCCTGCTTGGGCAGCATTTAGTAGACACTCAAGAAGTGTTAGCTCCTTTTCTCACTCCCCTTCTCCAAAGGCTTTTCCCAAGCCCTCCCCCACCACACCACTCCTCAGAGATAATTATTCCTTTCCTCGCCCTTTTAGTTTTCCTTTTGTTTTTGTTTATAACTTCACGCCATAAGTTATTTCATTCTGTTTCTCACTGCATGTCTGTCTCTTCTCCACTTGATGGCAATTACTTGGAAGCAGAGTCTTCATCTCTTTGTTCCAGTAAGCCTCAGATACTGAACCACATTCCTTTCTTCCCAGCAACTTGGAAAAATCTCTTTAAATTCTTTTAAACTTGAATTCCAGTTTAATTCAAAGTTAATTTTTTAATCTTTTCTGCCCAGCTCAAATATCCTATAATAAATTACCAGAGAAGTAAATAGCTTTGTGTTCAATGTAATGCATATTACATTTGGCATTTACTTCAAAGTCCAATAACTTTGCGTCTTCATTGTTGCTCTTCAGAGTTGTAAGAGAGAAGCTAGAATAAATAAAGACTATCCAGAAATGAAAGCTTTACCCTTTGATATAAAATTAAGGGACATGGTGTTCATTTAAAACAAACTAAGCTTGCACATATTGTAAAATGAATTGTAATCCAGAATGTAGATATTTTGGGTACTAGGCACCTTATTTAAAAGCCCCAAGAGCACATATTTGTGATATTGATTCAGTCATCTTTTAATAATAATTTAGCAATTTGGAAAAGATTTTGAGAGAATATCCAAAAATCAGATTTTCTTCAAGAGTAGAAGAAAATCAGGTTTCCTTCAGAGATGATAAAGGTTTAAATACAAATTCAAACTGCATGGCACAGTAGATTTTATTTGCCTTTGAAGATCATCCCTTGCTTGTAGGTATCATAAGTATTAGGCAGGCAGAATTCAGAAGTTCCAGATACTGTGAATCATTCCTCTCTTTTTCTTCTCTTCTTTTTCTAGCACCCTGCTTAATGTATGTGGCATGCATCATATCCTGAGTCTGGTACCTTCACACTTTTAGAATATAATGTTGATTGGAACAAGAGGTCAAGAATAGTTTTCAGTAAAACATTGAGCATTTGCTCAATGACCCGTAACATAGCCTGTGCCTGTTGTCCCAGGCTCCAGTATCTGCTGCCCCTGCCAGAACACACAGAGAAGCATTCTAGGCCCCCCTGGAATGCATTCCTTGCATGCATAGCAATCTCTGGAAAGTTATGCTTTTGAAGAAAATGGAGAGAGGTGCTACAACTTCATACATCTTTACACCTCCGGGGTTATTTCCTAATACCAGACGCTTAAGGCCTCATTAAAAATAGATTTGAGTGGCAGCATTGGACACTACTACGGGGAATATTGAAGCTATATTCACTGCCTTAGCTATCACACGAAGTGATGGCTGAGGAAGAGGGTACTGTCTGTGAACTATCGACTTGGTTTTCTAGCTAGGCAAGGAATATAAAACCTTTTTCTTTTTTGCTGGACTTTCAGATTTTAGTTTGGGAAAGGACCTTTGACTTCTATAGTGTAAGCTGAAATACATAGAGGTAAAATGATGGGAGCAATGTGGAAACTATTTTAGTATAAAGAATAGGAAGTGAATAGCTTTCCCCGTAGTAGTGTGACTTCATTGGTGTTTCCCACTCTTTCTTTCTGGAAGCAGAGGCAGCTTTTAGTTACTAGGTAAGAAATACCTATGTGAAAAGACTTGGAATTGAAGCTGGGTACCTGAGGGTTCCTGTGGATATTCAGTAAGTTTTCTTGTTTAACCTGAGGGGTGACTCAGGGGTCCTGAGGATTTGGGAACTTGTTTTGCAGAACAAAGAGAATGCTTTCAGGGAGGTTGAGATCACTGGATTATAAGCCCCCAGCTGCAGTTCATGCCCAGAAGTCAGATTGCTCAAGGGCATCCTTGGAGTGAAAGATTACACCTTTGTTTCTCTGAAACTCTTCCTACCAAACCCTTAGCTCTATAAAACCCCCTGCTTTCCTCTGCTGTTAAGGTGGATTTGTGAGAACCCATGCTCCCACCTTCTTGTTTTGGCCAATTCAAATAAACCTTTCTCCATCTCCAAGCACTGATGTTTGGCTTACTGCCCACAAATTTGAGATTAAGAGATTTGGTATCAGAAGGTTTTCATGTATATGTTAATCCTATTTGGTACTCCAAATACTCTAACTTGGCCATGTTAGAGTCCTATACCCTAGGATTCTAATGAGGGTTGCTAATCTATTCTCCATCAATGATATTCAGCTGTAGAAAAGGCTGCTTCACAGTTAAAGCTTTCTTAGCATAAAGTGCTAAGAATAAAATAAAAGCAGCAACAAACAGGAATCAGTTTACAGGGGTGTTGCAAACTGTCCTAAGCCAATGTGTTATTTAGGACTATTAGGTTCTTTTTGATACATAACAGCTGCCAGTTAGAGGTGGGCAAAGGTTAGCTTCTCCACTATAGTCCCCATCCAGGTTACAGTGAAAGTAAGACTTGACCCCATTCCATCACACACACAGACAAGTTTTAGATAAATATTTATTAGACAACTTGTTCTGTAAACTTGATGGAGTTGCAAGTGATCAGGGCAGAAATGCTTTGTGCACGCATTGCATGGCAGGTTTACTCAAGGCAGATAAGACAATATTCTAGGAGCAAGATTCAGTTAACTCTTTCCCAGAATTCTCCAAACCTATGACCCAACACAGGATTATTTAGATCAGCCTTCAATGCCATCTTGAAGGGTGGAGGCGAAGGGTCTCCTAGGTCCCTACATCCTTTTCACACAAGGGCGGGAGTATCTCTGTAATATTTTCTAACCAATTCACATAGCTTGAATATCACTAATTGTTCCAATGACATTCCAGTTTTAACATCCCTTATACTAAATAATAAGCCATTATTTTCACCTGTGAAAACTCATCTCTAACATTCATTATGCTAATTAGTAAAGCCTCTGGTTATGACCAGAGATAAAGAAATCTGAAGCATTTGTAGTGGCCACTAATAGTGCGGCCTTTCTGATTAAATGTTAGCTAACCATCCCAGGGGTGTGAGTCCCTGATTAAGGTAAGTGAAACACTTTAGTGTAGCTTAAGTTAATTCACACATTCATAATGTTGAAGCATTTGAGAGTAAGCTAGAGACATCGTGAAATGGGGTATAAAAAAAAGGAAAAAGTGAATCAAAGTGAATATCTGATTTATATTTTTGTGCAAGTGCCTAGATCCTATTTGGTTTTGTATTATATTTTTATGTTGAAACATTTCCTCAGCACATGAGATACTGTTAAACAGCTTTATCCAGTAAGAACCCTGTGTGTCTCAGGCTAAGTCAGTTAATTCAATAAACATTTATTGAGTGCCTACTGGGACACACAGATGAATCTTGTATCAAGAACAACCCCATCTTCCCAATGAGATTGACCTGATTAGTAAACTTGGCGCTCAGAAGGGGTTTAATCTTCGAATAATCTGCTAACTTTTTTTTTTTAATGTTTGGAAACAATAATGATTTACATGATTAAAGCTGATCTCAAGGATCATCCAGTAAAAGAAGTAATGGCAGTGTCAACAATGAAAATAAACTAGCAGAATTTGTATATAGACAGTCCTATTTTACAGAAAGCCAAGAAGTCCCAATCTTACTTTTGTGGATATTTAAATGGGGAGTGAGTTCAGGAGGGATTTTAAGTGTTAAGTGTGAAAGAAAGAAGAGAAATAGTCAGAAGATATTCTTCCAGAAACTCTGTGGATAAAGGGAAATTTTTGTCTAACCTCAAAATTTTACTTGCCAGCAGGAGATTAAAACAAAAAAGCAAGTCCTGGTGACAGCAGGATATGAAGCGCCCAGTTGAATGGTGCTGGGATTTCAGCAGAAGAAGATGGAATGTGTTTCTTCTTAACAGTGTGTTCTCCTTTCACAGAAGTGGCTGGCTAATCCTTAGGGAAGATTTCAGACAGCCTAATGATGATTTCCAGCCCAGAAGCATTCACTTCCGTGAGGCACTGACACCCTATTTGTGTCTGAGAAGGTGGTGATTTCCCCTCCATCTCAAAGCTCCAACTCAAATGGCTGGAGGGGCTTGGTGGTGGGGAGGCTGGGAGGCATTGAGGGGTCATTCTTTTGCCAGTGACACTTCCTGAGGTATTTTAGTTGTTGTGACTTCTATAATTAGCGTAAGATTTTTCAGAGGACAGTGGGAGAAATGGCTAAATTAGCATCAAACAATACAGCAGCTTAGTTGCTACAGCTGAGGAGCCTGGTAGGTATAGGTCTGTGCTGCTTATGGTCACACAATGCTATGATTTGGAGATGTTGAAACCTTCCTTTGTGCTAAGCATTACATCCTTGAGGCAAGAACTGTGCTTCTCTGTATCTTAACTTCTTCTCTATCTTATTTAGTAGCAGTACATTTCCAGTGTTAAGATAAATTATTTTGACTACTAATCAGTTGTGGAGATGAGTGGTTTGTTCCATACCTGTTTCATATGTCGTGATGATTTTTTTTTTTTTTTACCGTTTCCAGAAATGACTGATTTGGTGTCTTGAATGAAGTATTTTAAGAACTGGGAAATAATATAAATTGTTTCTAGCTTTTTGCCTTTAGTTTCTAGGCAGCATGAATATTCCATAGTGGTTAAGATCGCAGGCTTTAGACTCAACCTCCCTGGGTTCAAATAGTGGCTCAGTTGCTTACTAACTATAAACATGGGCAAGTTTCTTAATGTTCCCTAAGTCTCAGTTTCCTCATTTATAAAACAGGGATACTGATAGTACCTACCTTTTAGGGTTGTTGTGAGGAGTAAAGAAATAATCCATGCAATGCACTCAGAGTATCTGGTACATCATTAGCACTCAAAACATATTAGCATGATCATCATGATCATTGCCATCATCATTATCATCACGAGCTGCAGCAGCTTAGAGGACAGGATGGAGTAATAGTTAAAAGTGCAGGCTTTTAGAGAAGGCCAATTCAAACTGCATACCAGATACTCCTCAAAAATTGGAGTGAAGGGAAAAATCAAGGATGGACTCTGATACCCAGTGCCCAGGAAAATAATCTATGCTAAAAAGTTATCCCTGAACAAACACCACACTAAAGAAGATATACAGATGACAAGCATATGAAAAGATATACTCAAAGTTATTTGTCCTAAAGGAACTGCAAATTAAAACAACAATGTGATACCACTACAAATCCTTTAGAATGGCAAAAATCCAAAAAAACTGACAGTACTGATTGCTGGCAAAGATGCAGAGCAACTGGAACTCTCATTCATTGCTAGTGGGAGATAGTCTGGCAGTTTCTTACAAAGCTAAAAATAGTCTTACCATACAATCCAGCACTTGCTCTCCTAGGTATGTACCAGACTGCTTTGAAAACTTACTTCCACATAAATACCTACATGCGAATGTTTATGGTAGTGATGGTGCTCAGGGCAAGCTGCCCCAGGAAGCACCACTCTGGTATGCGGATTATTTCGAGCTGAAGACAATAAGGACTCAGAGAGCTCAGGAAAAATATTTGAGTTTCCCCTCCCAAACTGCCTAAAAAATTTAAAACCAAAAAAAATCTGTTTTAGGAAGGGGTTATTATCATGACTGCTATAAAAGATAATTTAGGATAGAGGTTACAATAGAAAAGGCACCAACAAGCCCATCTTATCGGGAGTCCTGTCTCTCTGGCCACATTCTTTGGATGGCCCTGCGAGGAGTTGCCAGACAATCATTTACATTTATAAGGGAAATCTCCATTTGTAAAGGTATCTCCCTCTCTGTTTGGAGAAGAGAGGGGGGGTGAGCTCATTTCTAGTAACTTATCAATGTGGAAGATGAGGCCTTGGGGCTGTATAATAAACCTTACTCTTGTTTACTGTGCTTTAGTGGTAATCTCCTGTAATTGACTCCCCCACCCCCAAAATCCTCCTTTGTCATTGGCTGAAAATGATATTTAAGACGAGAATTTCTGCTATCGTGTTGAGAAACGCAGTGTCCCTGCTTTCTCCCATGTATACATGTTATTAAACTTGGTATTATTTTCTCCTGCTAACCTGTCTTGTTGATTATTTGGCCAGCCAGAAGAACCTTAAGGGAAAGGGCAGAGGGAGATTCTCCCTCTTCCCCCGACAGTAGCTATATTAATAATCACCAAAAACTGGAATCAACCAAGATGTCCTTCAGCAGGTGATTGGATAAAAAACTGTGGTATATCCATACAATGAAATATTCAGTGATCAAAAGAAATGAGCTATCAAGCCGCAAAATGACATGGATGAATTTTAAATGCATGTTGCTTAATGAAAGTCTACATACTGTATAATTCCAATTATATGACCTTCTGGAAAAGGTAAAACTATAGTGACAGTAAAACTATCAGTGCAGGTGACAGGATTGAATAGGTGAAGCTCAGGGGATTTTTTAGGTTGGTGAAACTGTTTTGAATGGTACTATAATTGTGGATACGTGGTACTATGCATTTGTTAAAACCGATATAACTTTATAGCACAAAGAGTGAACCTTAGGGGCCGCCCCGTGGTGTAGCAGTTAAGTGCGCGCGCTCCGCTGCTGGAGGCCCAGGTTCGGATCCCAGGTGTGCACTGATGCACCGCTTGTCAGGCCATGCTGTGGTGGCGTCCCATGTAAGGTAGAGGAAGATAGGCATGTATGTTAGCCAGGGCCAGTCTTCCTCAGCAAAAAGAGGAGGATTGTCATGGATGTTAGCTCAGGGCTGATCTTCCTCACACACACACACACACACACACACACACAAAAGAGTGCACCTTACTATATGAAAATAAAAAAAATCATTTAGGAGGTCAGGGGTTCCCAGGATTAAATGAAGAATGTGACAAAACAATCTAACTGTATTGCAAATAAGAAACAACTTCACTGAAGGGAGTGATGGAAAAAGTAACTTTCCATTACCTAAGTAACTTTGGAAATGAATGTGTAAGACTAAAGGCAAAAGAAACTGTACGTAAGCACTGTAATCTAGTTGAAGGAGTTGTTTTCATGGGATATGGGTTAACAATTCTGATATTGCTCTACACGTATACTGGAATTAAATAAATTAGTAGTGGATGGTGGGAGCCAGGTTTCTCACTTTTGGAGTAGGAGTTTACAAATAAGCCAGGCAAAGAGGCTAGAATAATCCATATGAGATTATAAAGATATAAAGATAGATACATAAATATTTATAGATATGTATATATACATGGGTTAGTATATACTCATGTATCTCCTTGCTCTGACAGCCAAGAGCATCTATAAACAATGACCCTCTAGTAGCAAATGAGCACACCTAATGCCCAGATCTTGGGCCAGATTTTAATTTTAATACCGTTCTCCAACAAAAGGAGCCAGGGTTTCTTAGAGAAATGGATGATTCTAGAACTGGGCAGGAAATATACAAGATGAGCCTGTAGCATTTTGTAGTGCAGAAAGTAAGAAAGTGCTCAAAACAAACCAAAACAACACCACCCCCCTCCTCCCCCAAAAAACCCCCCACAAAAGCAACAACAACAAAAAACAAACCCACAATGATGGGTTATATTAAAGGGACATAGGAGCCAACTGAAAGACTCCCAATGGCCAATACTGGAATTATTTGAGCAACAAAATAAAATAAAGTAGTGTTGGATTATAATCTAAAATATAAAATAAATATCCATGAGTCCATACTGATACAAAAATAGAGTACAGAAAGGAGGGAAGAGAAACTTTACAGTGGAGACACCTGACAAACATCAGCCAGGTCAAGGTGGTCAAGGTCAACATCAACAGTGATAAGTGATTTGATAAAATGTATTTTTGATATGATGTGATAAAAACGGTACTTTACTTTCGTAATCTTCCTCCCCAAAACCCATAACCCTAGTCTGATCATGAGAAAAACATGAGACAAATCACAATTGAGGGATAATCTACAAAATACTTGACTAGTACTCCTTAGAACTATGAAGGCCATCAAAAACAAGGAGTCTGAGAAACTATCACAGCCAAGAGGAGCCTAAGGAGACGTGATAATTAAATGTAATATAGTATCCTAGATGGGATGCTAGAACAGAAAAAATGTACTAGGTAAAAATAAAGGAAATCTGGACAAAGTACGGACTTTGGTTTAATAATGATTTCAGTTATGGTTCATTAACTGTAAAAAAGTACCATTCTAATGTAAAATGTTAATAGGGGAAATTGAGTGTAGGGTATATAGGAACCCTTTGTACTAGCTTCATAATTTTTCTATAACTCTAAAACAGCTCTAAAAATTAAAGTTTATTATAAAAAATAAGTGGTATAGTTAAAGGATAGTTTTTAAAAAGGTAAAATCATGACTCTCATACAGAAATAAAAATGATTATAGTGTTAAAGCTTTTGTTCATCTAATAATGAAGGAAGCAGGAAGATGTTATAACCCTTTAAAGAAGAATCTAAAGATTCGACACATTTATAGATCAAGAATATTGAAGTGAATGTACAAATGGAAGCAAAACTTGCTTCTTTCACCATGAAAGAGGCAAGTTAATTTAACCTCTACTGGACAAGATAGAGTTTGCATGTCTATGGACAAGAGTTATTTTGCATTGCAATCAGTTATCCACAGATTTGTAAAATATTGACAGAGTTGTAAAATAACACCCGTAGAATCAGAATTGGATAACCCAGAGGGGTGTTTTCTAGAGAGTGCATAGTTTTCCACTGAAGCACTTTTTCCTTCTACAACACATTTCCATTTACTGTAAAGATATTTCAACATAACTAAAATATATTGAGGTCCTTCTTGGAAGCTCCACCTTCTTGCCAATCCTAATGTTGTCCCTTTGTCTTTGAAACCCCCATTCATTGACTTCTTTTATGATTGTCATTAGTTCTCTTCCAAAATACTTTGGCTCTCTACCTTTCTGGCACAGGGTAAGATTGCATTTCCCATCTGCTCTGAAGTTTGGCATAGCCAGGTGACTTATGATGACCAATGAAATAAGAGAGGAAATGACTTTATGTTCCTTCCAGGAGGAAGTTTTAGGAGCTGTTCGAGATTTGTCACACTTCCTTTTCCTGCCTTCGTGAGTGAGGAAATACGTGTTTTCCTTCTGTATGCCTTCATGCGCCTGACTCTCTGAGTGACTGTAAAGAGCAGATCCCCCCCTGACAACCTGTGTTGGACGTATAGCATGAATGAGAAATGCACTTTCATTGTGTTAAGTCACTGGAAGAAAAATTACAAGTTCTTAAGTCAGATTGCTTGGGTTTGAATCTTGGCTACACCATTTACTAGTTTTGTGATCTTATGCAAGCCCCTTAACCTTTGATTTCCTCATGTGTAGAATGAGGATAATAATAATGCCTATGTCATAAGATTGTTGTAATGATTAAATAAGGCAATATATGCCATCCCTTGACACAAAGTTAATAACAACTGGGTCCTTGTTTATTCTTTGGTCTTTTTGCTTCTGTAACTCAAAGTATATCAGTGCTCTCACAAATTATACTTTTGAATGTAATATATTACGCACAATGCTGTTCAGAATAGTACAGCTATTCCTACAGGGACAGCTGTTCCACAGACTGTCTCAGAATGCTCCCTGGCAGGCTCACTTGTGTCATCTTTCTCTCTAGCGCTTTTGATGTTGAGTGGTTTGTGAAACATGAGGAAACTGGATACCACAATGTAGTATGAGATGCTACATTAGCGGCAGCCAGAGGACAGAGTGCCTGAGGAAGACTGAGATTTCTTTCTTGGAATTGGAAATTGTTACTATTTTTCTAGCTCCTGAAGTGGTGTCTTCATCTTTTTTTTTATTATTAACCAAATGTCCGCTTCATTTTATTGTAACATTTCTGCTAAGTGAAACAATTGAAATTAATGAAATGATTGCAAAATAGAGCAAGTATACAATAAAATATGCAAAAAGTACCTAAGGTTGCTCACATAGGTTAATGGGTACTCAAATTATGGTAGTTATTATGGACTGTGTCTGTTGTGAAAAGATACGCCTGCTATGATCTTGTGACCTCTAGAAGAATATATATATAACTAAGAATGGAATGAGTTGGCATATTTTCTATAAATTTATTGCACTGTTTTCCAAAAGTGGACAAATATCCAGCATTATTTGCAAGCCAATTTAATGTTCATGGCAAACAAAAGCACACAAGCCCTTTGTACTTTGATTTATGAGCAGTTTAATTTCCCAGCTCAGTGAAAAAGGATATAGAGGTGAAATTGAAGGTATATTTATGCCTGTTAGTATCTAGTGGTTATATTTCTTCTGAAAAGTTGGTTTATATTTAATGATAGCAAGTATCTTGGTCCATTTGGGCTGCTATAACAGAATATCATAGACTGGGTGGGCTTACAAACAACAAAAATTTACTTGTCACAGTTCTGGAGGCTGGAAGTCCAAGATCAAGGCACCAGCAGATTTGACGTCTGGTGAGGGCCCACTTCCTGGTTCGTAGATGGCTGTCTTCATTCTAAACCTCACATGGTGAAAGAGTTGAGGGAGCTCTTTGGGGCCACTTTTATAAGGGCACTAATCCCACTCATGAGGGCTCTACCAAAGGCCTCTCAGAGAGCCCACCTACAAATACCATCACATTGAGTGTCAGGTTTCAACACATGAATTTTGGGGGGACACAAATATTCAGTCTATATCAGCAAGCCACTCAGGTTATGTTAGGCATCTATCAATTGCTGAGTGTTATGTACAATGGCATGGAACCTATGAAGTAGATAAATAAGAGGCACCTTTATTAATTGGGGTCCTTTTCAAAGTTTAGGGGTGAAAAGTTGTTAGATGTGATAAGAATGTATGCCTTGATTACAAATACTGGCATGTAGAAAATACTCACATTTAATTCTGACAGATGGAAGCTTCTAATAAAGGCAACGTCATTTAATTAAACAGACAAAAGTTGAAAATAAAAATAGAAATAAAAATTTAATAAATAAAGAAGCATTCCTTTAGCTCAAGCTTGCAGAAATGTACCTGTACTTAACCAGCAAGATCTCTCTGTTTTTGTCACTTAATTTCTATGCATGCTTCACTCCTGTCCCCACTTCTGTACCTTTGATCACACTATCTCTCCATGTGAAATGCACTTCTTGAGCTTAATGGCCAACAGAAATTGTGTATCTTTTCCAAAATATCAGCTGACTTCTCTGGCCCACACTGATCTTTCTTAGAATTTCTACAAATCTCGTAGTTGGCATCTTACAATCCGAGAGTTATGCAATCTTGTGTTATTATTTCTATGTTTCATGCTTCTGTATTTTTTTCCCTTTGCATTTGGGCTGTGTTTATTTAAGGAAAGCACCCTATCTACAGAATTCTGGGCACCGATGGAGATATTAAGTGCAGATTGATGGATGAATTCTTAATTGCTGGCGAATTGAAGGCAGTTACATCACAATACACAAACAGCTTTTCAGATGAACCTTCCATTGGCGTTGACAATGGAGGAAGCTCTGATAGATTTGAGTTAATTTGAGTTGTAGTAAATTCTAATAACAACAACAATAATAGTAGCATCTAAAATGTATATAGTGCTTTCTCTGCCGTGCATTATATGAAGTATTTTATACATATCACTTTGTTTAATCCTCATAACAACCCCATGAACAAAACTATTATCACCGACACTCTACAGACAAGGAAACTGAAGCAAAGAGGGCTTAAGCTGTTTACTGAAGGTCCCACAGAGCTGGGACTGCCTCCAGAGCTGCACTCCCTGTCAGCATAGGGCAGGCGGCAGCTCAGTTAATCTCTCATTTTGTGGGTCATAAGTAGAAAAGTATTCATTATATTCTGAGGACTTAAGTGGTTGACTGAAAATTCTGACCACTTGCAGATTAAACATTTAGGGTTTCCATAATAATTGGGGCTGATCCAGAACTGACTGTAGAAAAAAGTGAAGAGAATACAGATTTCTAGCTCTGGTTTTCCTACCAATTTGTTGAACAAATTAGGGCAGTAGACCATCTTGAGATGTAGCATAAAATGGATGTTTTTGAGATGGAAAAAGTGGCTTATAATTCAGAAGATTAAGAATCCCTCTTGACTTTTCCTGTTGGTCTTTTGTGAATAGTTATATAATTCTTAATAATCTCCAATTTATGAATGTACTGGCTAGGAAATTATCAATAATACATGCAGTTTCCCACATTGAAAACATTTAAGTATTTAGAAAAAAATCTGTATTTATTTGGGTGCTTAAGTAAAAAATATAAATTCTTAATAACTGTGTAGGATTTGTTTATATGTTATGGAAGAGTGTTGGGAAGTATTTAAAATCAGTTAGCTAAAAAAATCAGTTAGCTTGAATTTTGGGTGAGGTGGCTCAGTTCTAGCCAGTGGATTACTTAATTAGTCATCAATGTTCAACTTCTGGGAAGAAATGTATTCCCAAGTGAATACAGTAGACTCTCGGCTTTCTCAGATTTAACATTTTTAGTTTCCAGTACTTGAGAATGAACCTTAAGCTCTGCAATGCTGTGATTTATAATTCTGTCAAATCATAAATATGACATTGAGAATGCAAGGCTGGTTTGTTAGAGCCACTCACAGCCAAGGAGAAAGTTTGGACCCCCATCTTCTCAATGTGTATTTTATAGAGGAAATCATATGCTGTGCTAGTATTTACAAAAACCCAGGGACATCCATCACAAATGCTAATGGTCTAGTAGTTGTACGTAAATTACAGGTTTTTCCATTCATTCATTTACTTACTCACTTACTCACTCACTCACTCACTGAGACCTCCTCTGTGCCTCCTGCCAAACCTTTCCCACACCTTTGTCATTGGCCTCTTCTCATTTTCATCTGTAACTAATAGCCTGATTTTTCTACTTAGTTTCAAATGCTCTTAAATATAAGATTTAAAGTCACTTCTTTCATAGCACGTCCATCTTCTTTTCTTCTGTATTCCAAACACATTCTGAATCAAGTTCAACCTTGTTTTGAAGGTTGTCTTTCGTTGTATTCCAACTATCTGTCTGCCTGTTACCGCTTTTTGTCCCTCTTTGAGGGGCCTTGTTTTCTCTCTCATCTTTATGAATCCTTACTTGCTGCTCTACAACGTGCGTGAACGTCCTATTCGTGGCATGTCAGCAAATAACTTGTAAAACTTCAGTGGGCTCTTTGTGATTCTTTTCAACCTCTGAAGAGTATGTAGAGTAGACTCAATGTCTACTCCAGGAGAGCAATGCTACGAAGCCCCAAACCAGCCCTGTGGGAGAGGTCAGAGTTGCCCTCAGATCCTGCACCGAAAACTCAGGAATAAGCAGTGACATCTGAACAGAGAACATCAGGACGTGTCAAGCATGGGCTGAACGCACTTCTGGATTTTGCACTGCCATTTTACTTCCCTAAGCAAAATAACAGATTTCTGTTTCCTGATCCCAGTCTCTTCTTTTAGAAACTTTCCATGTTCACATTCTTCATCTCTTTGTGCAATGTTTCCCAAATGTCAGCCATTCACAGCTATTCACCATTACATTTTTTGTCGTAAGCTTTCAAACTCAAATTATAATATACTTAATACTTAAAAAAATTCTCTCTTTAACTTTAATATATTCATATGAAGTTTCTCTTTTTAATCATTACCATAAATAAAAAAACCCACTATCAACATAAATAAGATGAATAAATAAGATTGCTATAAACATAAATAAGATGAAAAGAAAGCAGTCTTTTTATACTTTCTGCTATTAGCCTGTGCACTTGCTGAACCTGAGCCTATTCTTTTTTTCTTGAAAAGGGAAAGCAGGAATTGTTCTGGTTATCACTTGCTGCAAAACAAACCACCCAAAATTTAGCGGCTTAAAATAACATTTTATTACTGTCTCTCATGGTTTTGTGGGTTGACTTAGGTCATCTGGCACTTCTCACGTGGGGTCTTTCATGAAGTTTCAGTCAGCAGCCAGGGCAGGAGTCATCTGAAGTCTGGATTGGGCTGGATGTCATGATGGCTCTCTCACTTGGCTAGGCAATGAATGCTGGCTCTTTGCTGGGACTTCTCCAGGGGTTGTTTACTGTAGTGCCTACACATTGCTTCTTCACGTGACTTGTCCTTCTCCCACATGACAGCTGGGTTCCAAGAGTAAGCGTTCAAAGAGGTCTGAATGGGCACTATGGGGCTTCTTATGACCTAGCCTCTGAAGTCCCATAACATCTTAATCACTTTCTATTGGTTAAGAAGTCACTAAGACCAATTCAGATTCAAGCAGAAAAATGGCAAAGGATTTGTGGTCAATCTTTAATCTAGCACAGCTACAGTTCGAGTGGTATTAAAGACTAGCACCAAACTTAGATGTTCTCCATGATAGAATCAGAATGTTGAAAGAGAACTGAAAGAGGAATGGCTTTCTCACATATAATTCAATGTTATTCAATTCTGCTTCCATTCACCACTTAAACCTATCTTGGTGTTGCCAATGGCGGTGAGCCCCTCCTTAGTGTATTCACCCTCTTCTGTGTGCCTCTTGCCTTTGGGATTTCAGGTATTAATTTGGCTGGTATATGCTCACATTCTCATTCTGAGGGTTACCTTCTGCCTTTTGCTAATGGTAGTCATCCAAAAAAAAAAAAAAAAAAAGGTAGAAAGCCAAAAGAAGCATTGTAATAAAATTAGCTCTTTCAAGGCAAAGAGCCAGGTATTATATAAGTCTACTTAGAGGGCATCTATACAAAAATTCTGGAGAAATGGCTGCACTGGTTTCCAGATTTAGAAACTTCTCTGGCTCATTTGGAAAGACTATTTGGGAGGAGGGATTCTCAGTAGACATCTTTGTGTGTGTGCGTGTGAGGAAGATTGGCCCTGAGCTAACATCTCTTACCAATCTTCCTCGTTTTGCTTGTGGAAGATTGTCCCTGAGCTAACATCTGTGCCAATCTTCCTCTATTTTGTATATGGGACGCCGCCACAGCATGGCTTGATGAGCAGGGTATAGGTCCACGCCTGGGATCTGAACCCGCGAACCCTGGGCCGCTGTAGTGGAGTGTGCGAACTTAATCACTACACCACTGAGCTGGCCCCTAGACATCTTTCTTCATGGCTCGGATTTCTGAGTCAAATGTGTGTGGGTAAGATATTAATATTTTTCCCAAGGGTTGGATGGTGGTGTTCTGTTTCTAAGATGAAATAATTTGATTATCAACATCCGTATGTATTATGGAAAATTTTAAGGTTATGTGGTTTGTTGGGAATAACTCAAACAGATACTTATAATTAGCATTAGCGAAGTTATTGCAAGCTCATGTGAAAATTGATAAACAGATATGGTGTAGTTTTTTCCTCTTCTAGGAAAAGCACAAAGATCTATTTTTTTGAGAAAGGCACAAACTATTAAGCTTAAATTTGGAACCAAAGGTCATTTTAATTGAAATTTTATGGTATGAAATTTTTTTGAATTGGTGTATTGCTTTAGATCTGTTAGATCTAGTTATTATGTGCATATATTTCAAGTAAAGGTATAAGGTTTCAGAACTTTCCTTTCATACAAGTGTCAATGTTTCCTTTAGCATTGCTCAATACATTATGTTGTGGGTAAACATACAGAATGATATATTAGCTCTTCATTTTGGAAAAGCAATTTTTTCAAATTTACATTTTATCACTCAACATAAATGGCTTAACTGTCAAGGTTAAATCTCCTTGGCTCTCTACTCAGTGGCATTAAGCAAGCAAATGTTGCTATTTGGTAGAAAGTCCTAACAGTGAAGAGCTGTTAGGAGTTTCTAGGCAGTTACTGATACAAAAACTTTCTCTTGAGCCAATTACATTTTTAAAGAAGTAAGATAGCTACTAGCCAGTGTGTGGAATATATTTTGGATACATATTCAAGATGTTCTGAGTGGAATCCATGCTAACGTTATTGTCACTGATACAGTTTTTAGTTCTGAAGTTTTCTGAAATGGATTATTTTTTGAAAGTGGCGTTCAACACTGTTAAGGACCTGTCTCTCTCTCTTAAATTACACTAGATCCCACAATTTAAAAAGTGCTTATGAGAATAATATGATAAAATGTATCTTTGAACTTTTTTTTTTTTTTTTTTTTGTGAGGAGATCAGCCCTGTGCTAACATCTGCCAATCCTCTTCTTTTTTTGCCGAGGAAGACTGGCCCTGGGCTAACATCTGTGCCCATCTTCCTCCACTTTATATGGGACCCTGCCACAGCATGGCTTGACAAGCAGTGCGTTCGTGTGCGCCCGGGATCCGAACCGGCGAACCCCGGGCCGCTGCAGCGGAGCATGCACACTTAACCGCTTGTGCCACCGGGCCAGCCCCTGAACTTTCTTTTTTGTGTCTGTTAAATCACTGATGAGTCACTGTCTCTACTCTTGCTTATTTTCAAGATTAAATTCAGTCAGAAACATCGTATTTATAAAGAGTTGCTAATAACTTAGATGTTGCAGCAGTAAATGAAATAACAGGATCCACAATTATGTACACATCTGGGCACAACAATATAAAAATAAATATACCTAGAAAAATATCTGAAGAAAATATACTAGCATGTCAATAATCATTGTCTTAATATGTTTGATGATGTTTTTTTCCCTTTGGTGATTTTTTTCTTTAATTTTAACTTTTCTAGGATGAGAACATTTTGGCATACACATGCATCAAATAACTAAATGAGATCCTGTAATTGCTAATGTTTATGCTTCAGCTGAATCGTTAGCTTTTAAATTATGTTCATGAATAAACATTAAAGAAAAAGTTTCTAGGTCAGCCATTTTCTAGCTTCATTTGTGCTATAGTGACTGTTGTTATACACATCTGCCACCTGTTTACTTGTACACATTTATTTTAGCGATCTTGTAAACACTCCGGTGGAAACAGCTCCAGCTTCCAGGTGATGAGGCTGTATGTTCCTCTGCTGGTGAATGAAGATGCTCTCCCTTTTCACTCTTTGGTGGCCAGGAAGGCTCCTATTCCTCACTTGGAGGTGACTGCAGCCTCTGTTGTTAGCAGACCAGCGGGAGTGGCCTGGCCCATTTCTGTGGCTCACAGTGACTCACTGGGATCCTCAGCAAAAATTCTTTCCCTCTTCTCTTATCAGCTTTCAGGAGATTCAGAAGGTTAGGTAGAAGGGATATGAATGATTAAAGGATGGTTTATAGGAATAATTGAGAGCTGGGCATTTTATATATTTTTATTCTAGGGTACAGGATGGGAAATCTATGCATTTGGATTCTGGGCAGGTGCAAATTCTCATGAGTAACCATGTGAAACAATGTTAGGTAACCAGCAAAATGAGTGATACAGAAGACTTGATACTTGTGCCTCTTCCATGTTTGTTTCTTATTCTTTGACTTGTATCATCTCTCATCTTTTCTCTACTCTATCAGTGTGAGGTTATAGAATAATGGAAAAAAAATAAAGAAACAATATACTTAATACTAATCCATTTATAGAATGAAACTTATTGCCTAAAGTTGTTCTGTTGCCATTTTTTTTCCTGTAATACACAAATGTCTCATTGCGTGAGGGAGAAGAGGAAGTCATTCTCATGGGGTGAATCTGCGTCAAAGAGTATGCAGTAATTTGTGCAAATGACTACTAGTCACAGAACTTCTGGAGTAAAGAAAAATCCATTACTACTGCTCTGTATAAATATGAACAAGCTAAAAGTAATTGAAATGGTTTGAAATGGAATATGTGCCATTTGGGTTCTTGTTACCAGACCACGCTTTTATAAGAGAAGATAGTGGCCTTTTAGCATGTGAGACTTACCACATATCCCAACCTCCCATTTAAAGAGATCCTTTTGAAAATATCAGTCAAGGAGAATCTTCAATTACTACATTACTTCAAGAAACCATACAATTTTTGTGGTTAGAAACACTACTCCAACAGATCTGTTCTTCACAAAATAGAATATATGCAAATGATATGACTGAACTCAACCTCAGATATTTTGCACTTGAGCTGTTAGGTGCTGTATCTTGAAAGAAAGATGTTTGGGTTCTTTTATATTTGTTGACTTTGGATATTAAGGGGTTAAAAATAAAATGAACTAACTGGGTCTTTTATTTTCCTTCTTAATAGTTTATTGTGTAAAGAAACCTTATTTTCCTACTATGCCTTATTCTTTCATACTTTTCATTTCCTTGTAAGCTTAGAAAAAGTGATGTATGTTCATACATCTCTAGTTTATTGATTTGTATCAAACAGCTGCTTTTATCAGTGGCCAGGCCTGCTGAGCTACAAAGTGTGAATGCTGACCGGAACTCTAATCCAGTAGGTCATCTGCCTCCATCGTTTTCAGAGACCATTCTGCAACTGCCAGGATATATCTTGAGGGGCATGTTTGCAGTTTTATTAATTGCATTTGTAACTCACAGAAGTTCTTAGACAAGGAGGATGGGCAAAGTTTTTCTTTCCATCTGGAAAGGGTTTATTTGGTATATTGTATCTTCTATTATCTCCTTTTCTATAGAGATAGTTTACTGAATGATGTAGAAAGTTACTCTTTATGATATTCATGTTTCGTTCTGTATCAAAGCTCTGAGTGTGCATGGTCTGTGGACAGCAGGGTCATGAGGGAGGGGTTGGCTGGAGGATGGCAGGGAAGTTGTGTGAGGGATTTGGACCAAGTCACATTCTGTGCTTGCTCTCTTAAATTTCACATGGGATGAAAATAAGGGCCACGTGGACAGGGAAAGGGAGGTGGGAGGGGTCTCAGAAGGGAAGACAGTGTCTCTTGCCAAGCCCGGCCTCCCTTTGTCCCTATAAAAGCATTTAGGTGAGACCAGTGGAAGTCATTTTCATCACCACCTCCCTGGTACCTCACCCCCTCAGAGTGGCAATCTGGAACTGGTGCTATAATTTATATACTCTGAGAATACTTCAGATTTCTTTTTTTTTTTCAAGAGAATAAAGTAATTGACCTGGACTAGAATTATAGGGGGCTCACCTGTTGCTGTGGGCAGCGACAACTTATAAGGCAGTCTGCACTGGCTGGTCCTTAATTAAGTTATTAATTTCTGTCTCCGAATTCCACTTATTCTTTAACCTTTCATGGCAGAAAAACTACCAGTACCTTTACATAGATGGTCTTGGTGGGGATTCTGTCTTCCTGTTTGAGCATGTATTGAGCATGATTTCAGGGACATTAGGATGTACCTCTTGCCCTCCTCCAACTAACCTATCTACCAACTGGCTAACCAACTAACCCACTTATTTTTTTTTACCGTGGGACAGAGCCCTTTATTCCCAGGTTTAAATTCAGTGTGAAGTAAAAAGGGCCAGGATACAATTCTCTCTTTCTTTTTTTCTGTGAGGAAGATCAGCCCTGAGCTAACATCCATGCTAATCCTCTTCTTTTTGCTGAGGAAGACCGGCTCTGAGCTAACATCCATTGCCAATCTTCCTCCTTTTTTTTTTTTCCCCCCAAAGCTCCAGTAGATAGTTGTATGTCATAGTTGCACATCCTTCTAGTTGCTGTATGTGGGATGCGGCCTCAGCATGGCCGGAAAAGCGGTGCGTGGGTGTGCGCCTGGGATCCGAACCCGGGCCTGCCAGTAGCGGAGCGCGCACACTTAACTGTTAAGCCACGGGGCCGGCCCCTACAATTCTTTCTTGAATGTTTTCATCGCTACAAGTTCAGTTGAACATGAAAAGGGAAATGGAGAGGTTAAAGGTGTGAGGGAGGTTATTGAAATGGGAGGGCTGTGGTCATTTTACACATATATTCCCAATTTTGTTTAGGGCTAGACTATCAAATATCCTTCACGGATCAGGACTGGGCTATCTTAGAAGAAATTCTCTTGAGTGGTAAATGAGTAAGACATAGTGCAACTAAAGGACCCGAAGCATCACCAGGTTCTCTGTTTTAGGCTCTACATCCTCCCCACACTTTCTCTATTTGGCCATTGCTACTCATGTTGATTGCGGGGCCCTGATACTTAGTGACCTTTCCACAGAGTTACCATCTGAGGGGATTTGACTAGTTTCAGTGCTCTGATCCTGTGGAAGGAGGTTGTGTGGGAACTTGGGTATTTCTTCAGCTTGCGATGGTTTAGGAATTGCCATCGTAAGACATCTCTACCACACTGGACACAGTTATTCCCATTTCTAGGTACTTACGCTTCCTTTATAACTCACTATTTTGTGTGTGTGTGTGTGTGTGTAGAAAGGTGTTTTCCATTTAGTTTAATTCACGAGCTATTCCTTGGTCACCTATGATGAGGAAGACATTCTTCCAGGTATTGCAGGGGTTCCAAGTGAGGCATGAGTTAATATTAAAGTGACGGGGAGATGGGGTTCAGAATGGTGAAGAGAGAGAAGACAGCATTGTCAGCACTTCACTGTGAGTGTGAAAAGGAAAGGAGACCACATCTAATAGGCAAGGCATCCTGATTTGCTCAGGTCTGCTGGTTTGGCTTTGTTTTCTCCTCCTTCTTCTTTGGTGAGACTTAGGGTCAATCTATAAAATATGAGAAATTAATAAAGGAAATAGTTTAAAGTACCTGCTCCTAGAAACAAAGCAGGTCTGAGGGGAGCCGTTGCTGGCTTTCTGCTTTTTTAGAGGCTTGTCCTTCACGAAAGGCTATGGAAAGAGAATTTTTGAAAATTTTAATGAGTGGGGTGGGCACTGTTTCTTAGCTGATTCTAATATTCAGGAGCTCATTCTCTCTGTCATTTCTGTATGTTAATTCCTCTGTAGCTGGTAGAAAGGAAAATAAAAAGATTAATTGCAAATCTTTAGAAAGCTTGATTGAGGAAAAAGCTGTGATGTTTGGGTGAAATGAGGGTAATTGGTGGGTTGGCTGATCATTCTGGTTCATCATCATCATGGATAATGACTGGTGGAAGTCAAGGGAACTGGACCTGCTGAGTGACTTAAGATCAAGGTGTGTCTTGGACAAGAGTGGGAGGAAGGTTCTGGATGCCCATAGTTTTTCCTTATTTTATTTATTGTCCTGAACTATAGCCTGCGTTATATAATAACTTTATAAAGTCTTTATGCTTTTCTTTTTTTAAAACAGTATTTAAATTTCTGAGCCTAAAATAAACTTCCTGGAAGAGTAAGCTGGGTTAAAAATAGTTATGGCTGCAGAAATACATGCTGTGAGATACTTCCAGAAATCTGTAAGGCAAATGCGAGAGCATTTTGGCTCAACACACTCAATTCTAATGCGTCTCAGCCAATTAGAGTTTATGGCAACTGTCATTTAATATTAGCAGCTATAGTTAAAAAATGAGTACTTTAAAATGAATGTGTTTATGGTTCCTTCTCTTATCTCTGGAAAAATGGTTTGGTTTACCAGCAAGTGGTTTTTTGTTGGGATCCCTTCTAGGCTGTAAATAGAAAGGAAGCTGCATTCCAAGAGTTTTCTTTCTTCAGCTCTTTTAAAAGTAATGTAAGCAAGGCGGCCTGGTGGCATTGTGGGTTAGTTCCCGCTTCGCTTCAGTGGACTGGTGTTCCAGGTTCGGATCCTGGACATGGACCTACACACCACTCATCAAGTCATGCTGTGGCGGTATCCTGCATACAAAAAAAGAGGAAGATTGGCAACAGATGTTAGCTCAGGGCCAATCTTCCTCATCAAAAACAAAACAAAAACAAAAATTAATGTGAGCAAAGGATAATATGATAAAATGCCTAATGGATCGCTGAACCCGCTTTCACTGAGTTCATGGTAGTTTATAAATGTGCAGCTGTAGTGGGAGAGTGTCCATTAGAGCTGAGAAGATTCCTGTTCACGCTTTTGACTTTTGAGGTGGCAGCATGTCCACCTCCACAATGTCTTTCCCATAACCATAGCAATCAAGCCAGAAGGTCTCTCTCTCTCTTTCTTTTTCGTATTCAAAAGCACTGTTAAGATGATTGATATTATTTGAATGAGTACTTTCAGATAAGAGAGGCATAAGTTTAAATTCTGATCTCTGGATGAAATTTCTTAAGCCCATTTCTCTCCTTGTCTCATCTCCCTCACCAGCTACTTGTATAGCTTGCAGTCACCAAGTGCCCTGTGATGTCTCCGGCATACCGGCCTCTAAATGTTGCAGAGATTGTTTGGATAAAGACATTTTAGAAATAAACTTTAGACATAGAATTTTGAAAACAAACACAAACTACACACAGTTACAATGAAAGATTTAATAGAAATCAATCACATGTTTGACCTAAGGATTAAAGACCTTAAAGTCAATTTGTCCCCAAAAGAAATGGCTGTAAAATAAAACCAAAAAAAAGAGTAAAAGTTTTGTGATTTCCCATGTAGCAGAATGACTGGCTGGGGGTCCCGTACTCTTCCCTAAGTATTTAAGATGGGATTTGGATGGCTGTGCTTGCTTTGCTCTTTGTATCTGGCATGGGGCATGCAATGACCCAAGGCTGGAGATGAATAGAGAAGTTACTCCCAAATTACCTCTGGAACAGACTTGGTTGAACTTTAGATTCATGCTTTCAACTCTGATCTGACAGCTCCACATTTGTGTCTCACGGACATCTCAAATTTTACATGGTTATATTTCTTGATCTCCTAGAAATATGCTTCTCTTCTAGTCTTCGCAAGTAAATAATGCCACTATCTTCTTAGAAACTTGGGAGCCATCTTTGACACCTCCCTCTACATCCAGTGCATCATCAGTTCACGTTGATTGTACTTCCAAAGTGTACCTTCGCCCCACTGACTTCCCAACTCCACCTCCATTGCCACTGTGTCAGTCCAAGCCCCCAACTCCTGCGCCTGGACTTCTGCAGTAACCCTTAACTGATCTCGTAACTTCCATGTTTTCCTTTCTTCAAACTCTTCTCCACACAAGGGTTTGAATATGGTACAAGCTATACCACTGTAATGTAGTGTCCCCAAAATAGAGTGTTTCAGACAAGATAGACATTTAATTCTCTTTCAAGTAATATCTAAGGTAGGTAGGGGGTCTTCAGCTGCTGGGCTGTTCTGCTATCCTCAAAACACAGTTTCTATTTTGGGCCCCAGACTCCACCTGTTACCCTCTCCCACCAGCAGGTAGGAGGGAAAGGGCCAGGGGAACACATACCCAGTCCTTTCAAGAGGACTGCCTAGAAGCTTTGAGAGTTTATGTAAGTTTCCTGAAGGTCACACAGCTGTTTGGTGGCAGAGATGATTGGATCAGAAGCCATGAGACCACTCTTAGTGGGACAGAAAACGTAGAGCTGTTGCACTCCAAGTTAACATTGATCCTTTTAAAATCCATATTATGACATAATTATATGAAGTTTTCAGTTAGTACAGACAAAAATGGCAGTATTAAGAGTGAAAAGATAGAGAATTAGAAATAAGAACATTTGAAAACTATATCTGTGAATTATAGGAAACAAACGTATCACCACCATAAGAAAAAAAATACCTTCCACTGATAGGGGTGGGAATGGAGGTGAGAAAGAGTCAATGGCACCTTCTCTTGTGGGAGTTTTTAACTGGGTGAAGCAAAGTCCTCAATAAAATAAAAAACTCATTTTTCTATTCAATTTCTTGGTTATATCTATTTAATAGCTTCCGTAGGGAGATGGTACAAGGTAAGTAGCTGCTCTCTCAAGTTAACCTCAAGTAGGAAACAGGTGAAGTCAGACTTCAGGATACCTAAAGCAGTGGCTCTTAACCCTGGACACACGTTAAAATCTCCCGAGGAGCGTTTAAAACGCCCTGATCCCAGGCTGCCTCTATGCCTATGGCATCAGAAGTCTAGGGTTGGGACGTGTATTAGTTTGCTAGGGCTGCCGTAACAAAGTACCACAGTCTGGTACTTTGTTTATTTATTTTCTACGATGTGTTTTCTCACGATTCTGGAGGCTATAAGTCTGAGATCAAGGTGTCCTCAGGGTTGGTTTCTTCTGAGGCCTCTCTTCTTGGCTTGTAGATGGTGGTCTTTTCCTCCCTGTTGCTTCACGTGGTCTTCCCTCTGTACCTGTCTGTGTCCTAATCTCCTTTTCTTGTAAGGACTCCTATTCTTATAAGGATTAGGGCCCACACTAATGACCTCATTTTACCTCTTTAAAGAAGCCGTCTCCAAGTATAGTCACATTCTGAGTTACTAGGTGTGGGACTTCAACATATGAATTTTTTGGGGGGACACAATTCAGCCCATAACAGAACCAAAGAAGCAGTGTTTTTAACCCCTGCCCCCAAGTAATTCCAATGTGCAGCCAAATTTGAGTGCCCTAAGTAGGATTCTCAAAACTGGCTGCATTAGAATCACCTGGGTAGCTTTAAAAAAGTCAAAAACACCAATGCTGAAGTATCACCCTCAGAGATTTGATTTGATCTGTGTGGGATGGGGTTTTATTGTTAGATTCAAAAGGCTCCCAGGTGATTTAAATGTGTAGCCAGGTTTGAACACCACTGTCCTAATGTATGTGTTTCTTAACTGTATAAATGAAAGCATATTTCTCACCTTTCTCTAAATTTTTCTTTGAAAATTCCTAAGAAACACAGCTCCTTTTAATACATGAAAGATGTATTATATCCAATGAAGTAGTATTCAGGTCTAAAAAAGAGCTAAGTAGTTCTAAGGTGGTATAGTTTCAAATGTCAAGCATGGGTTTTGTAGTATAATTTTGCAGGCAACTTACAGTTTTTTTCTGCTTAAGGAAAATAAATCAAAGGAATTCGGGCAAACGAAGTGATGTAACTGACACTTTAATGATTAAGTTGACTAAAATGTCATAACTTTTAGTGAGGAAATTTCTTGATTAAAGAAATGGTGTTTTTCAGCTTTCAGAAGGAGGCTAGATTTTCCTTTCCAGATGATATCAAAATCTGCTAGAAATCCATTGATTTAATCAGCCCAATTTCTGTGTTTCGAAGTAAAGCCACTTATCTGGCATTTTTTATTAAGGCTTGACAGCAGCTGGCCGCTTCCCAGAATGCAGTACTGTGATGGAGATTATCTTATAAAACCAGGGATCAGCTGCCTTTGTAATTTGCTTAAATTGATTATGTGTACATTTCTTCACTCTCTGGGCTTAAAAAAAGGCTGCAACTTGGGTGAGGAAGTATTATTGTTTCAATGAAAAAAGACCATTTCTACCACACTGTGTTACACACAGACACAGTGGCTTTCCCATTGTGCCTTCATAGTATTTTTGGTTTCAGTTTTTTTCGAAAGTTATTTTTAAATACTATGATTTCTATTTTGACTGAATTATATAGCTTTAATCAAGTGATTTAGAAGCAATATTTAAGAATCAGAAAAGCATCATTTGAACTATATAAGTACCCAGTTCCAGGAGAGTAGTTAATTTTTACTTTTCTTTCTGTTGATTTCAGACATAGACATGTGAGGAAGTGAACTTTTAACTTAAAAAAAAAAAACTATTATTATATCTCTATAGTATGTCTTGCTGAAAGCTCTACAAGAATTCCAAGGGCTGAGATTAAACTAGACTTAATATTATATCAATAAGTTTAGATATGTTATTTAAGAACACTTAAGAATGCAGCCCTAGAAGTTCACTAGCAAAGAACCCAAAGAGAGGAACCAAATTATGTTTTCCTTTTATTCAAACTGAGGACTGACCTGGGACCCAAGTGCCCACGTGGACTGAGGTAATGATTTTCTCAATGAAGGGAGCTACTTTTGATTAAAATTTGTACTGAATAAAAAGGAATGAGAAATGAGGTTATGTGTTCTGGTTTTAATCATTTTTACCATGGAACCAGAAGGTGAGGTTTGGTCAGCAACTCAGTGCTGCTGTAATTCCCGGTTATTGTATGGATTATTAGCCCTCACAATTCTACTTTCTCTCTCTCTTTCTTCCACTGTTGGAGAAAATAACAAAACCTCATAAATATGACTCATTGCACACATTTACGTTTTGGCCTTACTGGTGCCTTGAATACTGTTTGGAATTCTTTTATTCGTATCTTGGGAATCCCTAGCCAGTGGCTTCCAGACTGTGCTACTGGTAGAGATCCCATGGGGAGACTGCTAAAAATTGATCCCAGTTTCACCTGGACCTATTGCATCAGAGTTTCAGTTTGACTCCCTGTCTGGGTGATTCTTGGGGAGGTCAGCCTTTTCCTGATTCAGGGAACGGTCTTTGAGGACTCCTGGTGGTCCACCCTTGAAAAATGACTTTGCTCAATTCCTTCCACTCTCGTTAAATTCCCCTTAGAAGGTGACTGGGTCCTTTCTTTCACTCAAAAACTAAGGCCATCCAGGAAATATCCTACATATTCCCTTCTTTTTACCTCAAAAACCTCTCTCTAGATAATTATCGTATTTCTTTGAATTTCACAGGAAAGGGCTCCCTGGTTGAAAGGTAGACTCCTTCACTTGCGCTTTTCAGTTTATCCATTTCCATCTTTAGTTTCCCTTCACACCACCATCTAACTTTTTTTTTTTTTATTGCATCTTTTCCCTTTCCCTTTGAACAATACAGATTTCCCCTATCTGGAAATTTGTTTTCCACATAACCCTTGCTACCATTGAATTTCTCAGTCTTTTCCCGACCAAAATTCCAGAAGGAATGATTTGTATCTTCCTTACCACCAAGTTTTGTGGCTCTTGTTCTTAACACTCTAAACTTCCGCCCTAGGTAGTTTCCTCTAATTATGAAATCAATTTTCTTTTCTAGAAGTTAGATTGATGTTTCAAAGCAGGCAATAAAAAGTATGAAGAGAATTATGAAAAGAAAAGGTTTTTCTTTATCTTTTTTAGAAAATGAAATTAGAAACACCAAAGGATAGGTTCATTTTATCTATTATGAACATTTGTTGAGTAAGTATGGTTGCCCCAGTAAAGATTATGGCCGCCCCAAAAGATAAGGTCAGAACAGAAATCTGTCCTGATTTATCCTGGACATGGTCATCACAGGTTCTCTTGGTTCTCTTGGTTCTCTAATGGTTCACAACTGGAGGCTTTGATTACAGTACCTGATGGTGGGTACTCAGATTCTTGCAAGATGTTTCAACCAGACCTCTCCCAAATTGGGAATTTTTTTCTGTTGTTACAATGTGGGAATATCTTTATTATTAGAATATCACAATAATTTTCACCTTCTTTGGAGTTGCCCATAACTTATAGATTATTTTATTTTTTAATTATTTAAATTAAAAATTATGGTGAAAGTATTACATGAACATGATTGTCAAATATTTCTATAAAGCATATAACAATAGACAATATTCTTTTCTCTCTTCTCTTATTGCCTTGTTCCACTTACTAGAAGAACCACTTCAATGTTTTTAGCTGTTTGTTCTGGTATTTAGCTCCTTCTTTGAAAATAATATGCCTCTTGATTAAACAATTTACTTCCTATTAGGGTATATTAGGATCTTCACTCACTTATACCTCCTCTTCCTTCAAGTTCAAAATCTCACCATCAACTGCTGTAATTTCAAAGCATGCTTTGATCTGAAATGTGTATTCTACAAAGCTGCACTGAATAATTTGGTCTATGTAGCAAAGTAAAAAATTTCACTTCCTTCTTATATAATTTATTATGTCTAAAGTTTTGGTCATATCTTTTTGTAGTATTTTATAATGACTGTGTGTTTTCCACAGTTGAGTGATCTTCTCTGTGACTGCATTTCTTTTATTTTTGTTGTCATTTTTACCTGGAGTTAATAATTGCCTCATTTTTTCCTTTGGTTTAATTTTCTTTGAATGCTGTGTGTGTGTCTTCCAGCATCCTCTAGCAGTTCTGTAAAATATCTCTCAGTGAAGTGTTCCACATGCTCAAGCAGTCAGATAATTTACCAGCTTCTTTTTTATTCCTGCTTCCTGGAGCCTCTGCCTCCTGCCAAGTGTGCACTGTGTTTACTAGGCCTGAGGCACAGCTGTCACTCTGGGAATGCCCATTGCCTGTCTTCTGTGTTTCCTAAATGCACATCCTCTTCTTCTTTGGTTTATTCCTTTGTTTTGGTGGGGCATATCCTGTAGTGGCTTCTTAAGAAAGTATGCTTAGGAATGAATTTTTTAGACCTGCTTGTCTGGGTAGACTAATTAACTGTAGGATGATCAGACAAGTTAGCTAGATTTTTCATTGAGCACCCCCACCCCCCCAATATCATTAAACATAAATCTTTTTTCTTAGGTAGTTTAGTTCCTCCATAGAAGAATCTCCAGTCTCCTGATAGGGGAATGCAACCTGAATGGTGATGTTCTGGGGTTGAAGGAACTCAGTGATCAATATACAGATTTTCACATATTCTTCCTATTTTCAGCACTGTACCTCTCACTTGCCCTCTTTTGTGACTGCTGTGCCTGAGCCTGAAACCCCCATGGTTCACTTTCTCCGGAGAATAACCTCAGGTTTCTAGTGGGTGGTGAAGGTTAGGACTTGGGAGCTGTGGTGTGCTGGTAAATGTTTAACAACTAGCTCTCTGAAAAAATCAAAACAAAACTCTGATTTGTAGAATTTGTCAGTTTCTGTACTGTAAATATTCCCAGTATGGTTGATTTCAAGCTACCAATGTGAGGTCACTGCAAAGTTCACTCTTGCAAGCCGGTACAAGCCAGCTGCAGCCCACCAATGATGTAGAGTCTAAATACACCTTCATTTTAGCAACTGCCTTTACTTTCATCTTCCAAAGTACCCAGTGTCTCTATTTCCTAAGCGTTTCCAGGGCAAATTGGCTTGGGTCTTGTAGTCATTGGCGTGACTTTTCTCCTCTCTGCTAAAATGTTTCCTCCATCTGCTTTCCATCTTCGAATGTTGGATTATAGTCACTTCTTCAAAGTGACTGCTTTCCAACTTCGAAGTTGGAGTTTGTGTTTTTGTTTCCTGTCATCTTTGTGGTTTTAGAATCTTGAGAGAAGAAAGGAGCAAAACTGTCTTTACTATGCCATCATGAAACTGAAAGTTCTACTCATTTTTCTAAACAAAAACTAAAGTTATAAAATGACACCTGTTGTTCGTAGTATTTTGAATAATCTTGTCTAAATCTTTAAAAATCTAATTTATTGTATAAGATGCCGAGAAGTAATTTCTGACTTGCTACATGGATCAGATTATCCTGTGCAGCTCTGTAGTATATACATTTCAGATCGGGGCATGCTTGGAAATGGCAGAAGTTCATGGTGGGATTTGAACTTAAAAGATGTGAAGGAATGTGAGTTGGTTGAGAGAGAGATCAAGTTTTCAGTTACCTTGTGTTGGACTTTCATAGGTCCTTTGTCAGATATTGTAGCCGAAGGCATTATTGACTTTTGAGTTAGGTATTTTTTTTTGGAGGCTGGATGACGGTGGGGATCGGGGCATGCTTACTCAATTTTTGTATTAAAAATAGAGAATTAGAAATACAGAATGTCCCAATAAAATGTGTACACCTTTTAGATGTTAACAGCAGAAACAGCCTGTTGCTCTTTCTGTTTGGTGGTCAACAATGATCTGCGAGGCAGGATTACCTGTGGGTTAAAGCACAGGATCCTCAGTGCTTCCGTCCCAGAGTGCGACTCTGCCAATTGCTAGTCGTGGACCTTAAGCAGGTTTCTTCATCTTTTGGTGCCTCCATATTCTCATCTGTAAAATTAAGATAGGAATAGAAACTCCTCATAGGCTTGTTTTGAGGATTAAATGAGTTAACATGTTTAACGCGCTTATAGTGTGTGAAACATAGTAAGTGCTCGATAAACATTAGTTATTATTATTGTTACTTTTGTTGGCACTAGTGATAACCCAATTGCTATTGTTTAACACCTGTCCACTTTATTTATTAAAATGTACGTTAGTATACTTTAATATCACATTAAAGTCATACATGAACACACATCTTATTGGAATGTATTGTTGTATGTGATCCACAACTATTTTATACCTTTGTCACCCTTCTGATAATTTAACAAACATAAATTGAGTGTCAACTATGTACAGTTTTATTATGCTAAATGTAACTGAGGTTAGAGTTTCCCAAATGGACTTGTTATTTGGAAAAAAATAAAACTGGAACTTTTCCTCAACCTTCACACCAAAATGAACTCCAGATGGATCAAAGATTTAAACCTAAAAAAATAAAAAATAGAGCTATAGAAGTACTGGTAGGATATATAGGTGAATATTTTAATATATTTGGAATGGAGGAAGTTTTTCTATTTATAGATGAAAATCAGAAACTCTCGAGTAAAAGATTGGTATATTTGACTAAATAAAATTTTAACTTCTGACTGAGGGAGGAATCACCAAAACAAAGTGAAGAGGGAAACAAACTGTTTAACTGGAAACACAGACTGGAAAAATAACGACAGCACATCTGATTGACAAGAGTAAATTTAGTTACCAATCAATTAGAAAATGGCAAACAGCCTAAAAGAGAACTACGAGAAGAGGCCATTTATGGAAAAAGAAGTTACAAACGGTACGTAAAGACACGCAAAGGTTCTCACTGTAATTTAAAGAAATTTAAATCAAATAAAAGATATTTCTCATCTGTGGGGAATGGCGGTGCGGGCAGAGGGTGGGAAGAGACACTCATGTGAGCAGATAACCGTGATTCCCAGAGTCCCCAGTGGGAGAGTCTCCCCAGAGTCTCCCCAAGGGAGAATATCCTTTGGGGGTGGGATTATCTTGGCCCCTGACCTGAGAGCCCAGCCTCCTCATCTCTGCTTTGAAGATACCCTCTTGAATGCTCTTCCCCTGCAGTTTTGTTTCCTTGGAAAGGTGCCCTGGCAGGTTACCTGAGATTTAATGAGGCCTTCCAGCTGTGCGTTAGTCACAGGTAGCAATTACTTCACATTCATATGAGCCAAGCCTGTTCAACATTTAAAAACGCTCCCTTCTGAAGGAGCTGGAGTTGGCTGTGTGGCCATTTGGTCGGATTTTGATCTTGTTTTCTGAGACCTTCTCCTGTAGATCCCTGTGCACATCTTCCTCAGGGCTGCTGTCTGTCAAGGAAAACAAAACAGGTAAAACAAACCCTTAGGACTTCTGGGGGAGAAAGGGACTAGATTAGTTTGTTTGTGGGTTCATTTATTCAATAAATATTTATTAAGTACTTACTGTGTGTCAGATGCTATTCTAATCATTGGGCATATAGGAGTTAAGATAAGTTTCCATGGAGCTTATATTTTAGGGGGGTAGGGACAGGCCATCAAAAAAATTAAATAAGAATTTCAGGTGACTGCTATGAAGAAGATAAAATCAGATAATAAAGAGTAGAGGGATGGAGGTGGTCAGATAAATGTATACACATGTACAAACATTGTGTGTGTGTGTGTGTATATATGCACATACATACACACACACCCAATACTGCTTCTCAGACTTTAGTGTGCATCAGAATCACTTGTAGGACTTATTAACCACAGATTGCTGGGCCCCTCCCTCAGAGTGTCCGATTCAGTAGGAGTCTGGTGTGGGGCCCGGGAATTTACACTTTTAATGAGTTATCGGGTGGTGCTGCTACTGCTGCGCTGGTGACTACACTTTGAAACAACTGGTGTAGGGTATAGGGTGGTCCCGGAAAACCTCTCCAAAGAGATGGTATTTGGGTAGCAAACTGAATGCTGAGAAGGAACCCATGATGTGAAGCTGATCAGTGTTGGAGGGTAGAGGATGGGAATGAAGAAGAGCTTTCCAGGTAAAGCAGAGAAACTGGTTTGAAGGAAGCTAAGAGGCTAGTGAGTTTGCAGTGTAACGAATGGAGGGGACAGTGGCAGCCAGTTGAAATCGGAGAGGAAGATGGATAGAGGGCAGGCCATGGAGAGCAGTGGTCCTCTACTTTGAAAACACACTTACCACCTCCAGAGACTCTGATTTGATTTATCTAGGTGGCACTTAGGTATTTTTAAAAGCTCCCAAGGTGATTCTGGTAAGCAGCCAAGGCTGAGAATGATGGGTACAGACCCTTTGTAGCGTGTAAAGTTAAGATTTTATTTCAAGTGTGATGGGAAGCCACTGAGCAGTAGAGGACATAATTGGATTTAGTTTCTAGCTGCTAGAATGAATTTTATAAGGGATTAAGAGCAAATGAAGATACCAGTTAGAAAATGTTACAATTGTCCAGGTTAAAAGTGATGTTGGCTTTGTTTAGATGGTAGTGGTGGGGATGGTGAGAAATGGGATGCAGGATGGTGAATGGGATTTCGGGAAGAGAACAGAAAGGATTTGCTGATGGATTAGATATGGGAAGTGAGAGAGAGGGAGTAGACGCAAATATGACTCCAAGGTCACCTTTCAACTGGGTAAAAGGGGATACCATTAACCAAGAACGTTGGAGTAGAAGCAGATTTGGGGGGAAATTAAAATTTTTATTTTGGACATGTTAACTCTAAGATGTCTTTTAGGAACAGTTAGGAACCAGATTGTTTGCAGGGAAAGGGCATGGGACTGAAGGTAGACAGATGCCTTGCTCCTTTGACAGACCTGTTTTGATAGCTAGCTAGGAAAGGATTACTTTTTATGTGGATTTCATGTGCATCTTGGAAAAGGTAACCTCTCCTGTAATATGTGGGTTTTTAAATGAATGAATAGAATCATGGTAGGAGCTTTCTAGAGGCTTAAACTTGTGAGCTTAAGCTGGTGGTCACTCAATATATATTTGTTGAATTAACCAATGAATGAATGAGTGAACTCACTTCTATATATCAAGCCCATTTATCATTTTGATGGACTTTGTGGATTCAGATCACATTGTAGAAGGGACATCAGATATCCAGTGGTTAAAGATTATGTCTTGATTAGGTTATTGTAAAGTATTTAACTGGTCGAATGAATCCACTGAATCCAAAAGGGCAGAGGGTTTTTTTTGTGTCAGCAATGTTGTGTTCCTTGTGTTACACAGGGCAAAGGGACAGTAAATACGATCTCCTAAGACCTGTCTGGGCCTCTAGTTCCATGTCTCTATCATTTTGCTTTTTCTCATGAGCCAATGTCATCTGTGATTTCAGCAGAATCAGATCAGATTTGGAACCTGACTTCACAGAAAGTCCTCCTGCTTCTCTGTATTCCAGGGCCTCCCAGGCACAGTGGGGAGAGGGTGCAGCGGTAAGAGCTCCTATTAGCCAGCTTGGTGCAGTGTGGAATGTTGTGGCTGGGGTCAGAGCTGATTCTCCTAAGGCTTCAAAGATGATCAACATTTGCTTATAAGTACCTCTTCTGATTAACCAAATGTCAGAATTTATTTCTGTAAAGGTGAGTCGGTTCCACAACCAGAGAGATCAGAGAAGTGCTGAGAACTGTTCGCAGACTATATTCAGATGCCCAACCTTGTGAATGAGCAGGTGGAGTCTCTCCCTGGTCCAGGCTGCCGTATCCCTAGATTGTGGAGTGGAGAGTGACCCAAACTCATTTCTCCATATTAGCTCCATTTAGGGACCAATGATTCCACTTCAATCTTGTGTAATGGGAGTCAGAAGTTAAATCTATGATCTTAACAGCTGTCACTGAAGTTCTTCTGAAGGAAGGAAAACTCTATTTGTGAAAATACCTTGATAATTCATTAAGGGGCACAAAGCAGAACTGGAGAACATGTTGGAAGCTAGACCCAAGGTAGCAGAAGAGAATGGTTAAGTTGACACCCTGCCATGAGGAGGGACATTTGTTGTGCTCTTTCCAAGGAAATATGCCTCCCTTTAAATAATGGACAAGGTCTCTTATATTCATGGAAGCTTTGTTGAATGGGGTTTATGGGTAGGGAACTCAAGAAAGCTTGAGCTTCGCATCAGGTCTAATGGTGGAGAAGAGAGAGTTGTGGAAGCAGGACTTGAGCTGACTTTGAGAATGCAAGTGCTGCCCCCATCCCCACCCTATACACACCTCAGGGATCCTCAGAAATTTTGGGCAGGGTTTTTGGTGGGAGACCCAAATTCCAGGTGACACTTGGATAGCAAAGATGATTTCTCTCCACAAAATTTAAGATTCTAGCTCTTTTAAAGTGATGTAGGCCCCACTGGATCTTCTTCGGCTCTACTAGATGTTTCATTAAACCATGATCCTGACTCGTGGATCTCTCCACTGTCTGCATCTCCAACCAGCTCAGACTTATTTGTCTGATCTCCCTTTGTTTTGGATCTGGTTTTCCTTCCCTTGCTCCTGTGGCCATGGAGACCAATTCTTCAGTTCCGCACCTGGGGACCTGTTGTACACTGTCCAGCATCTGAACCCAGGAGACCTCTGATGACCCAGGAAGGGAGGTCAGACATGACTAACATTCTGGGAGATTGTTTTCCTGAGCGTGAGTATGGGTGGGGCATTTGTTTTTCAAAGATCATGTATTGCATGATCACCTGGATTTAAACAGGTAAGGATTTATGGCATATCAAGTAATATTAATAGCTCATTTCAATCAAGAGAGGAAGAAGACAACAAAAGATTCATTATTAGCTATATTGTAAACCTCAGAACCAGCATCTTGAAAATCCTTTTTATACTGCTGACGTCAACGTCACTGCACACCTTTTTGGAGGAAATAATTACACATGCTAATATAAGATAAATATAAGATAAATAATAATATAAGATATAATATTAAAATATTTTAATATTCCTACTGACTCTATTTTTCTACTTCAAAATTTGCCAAGTATAAGTAGGCAGAATTGTAAGGTAGGAATGTGGTTTATATGTGGATACTGACCTTTTGACTTCACTCTAAGAGTTACTTAATATTCTCCTATAATTAAATTATCTCCAGTAATAAAATTGCATTGCAAAAACTTCTCAGGTTATCTGAGGCCAAAATTAGTCACCCAGAATAACAAGAAAATAATTCTCCCCTGAGGGCTGCTCTAGGACAAGAGAAGCTTAGTTGTGAAATCATTGTGAGTGTGTGCCCTTCTGTAGAAGTTGCTACTGCGGAGGTTCATTGTGTTCCAGCTAAGAGTCTGGAGGTGGGAATGCTAGGAATAGTGGGCTGAGAAGGTGAAGGATACAATAGGTTACCTGGCTTGAATGGCTGTAAAATTTATGGCCCATGGTTAAGATTGGTGAAGGTTTATTTACAAAATGAACAAACATAAATGTTTTCATACCATGCTGATCATTGAAATAAAAATTGCGTATAAATATGCAGTGGTCTGTCATTGTTGTCTATCCAACCCTCCCCTCAGCTTTGCTTCTGGGAACAGTGCCCCTTCCCTTTGGGAATGGCTCGAGCTTCCAGTGGGCACTGCCTTATTCTTTATATGCCCCTACCCCTTCCCTACTCCCTTCCTTTCCCTTACTGGGGCCACAGTGGACTGGCCAGGAGTGGGTATCTGACTCAAACTGGTCTTTCCCCTGAGATTTTCAAGAGAATTGGGAAAGAGTCAGTTCTTTTTGGCAGTGGAATTTATGAGATGTGAAACCCAGGAGCTTCTGATAGCCAGGTTTACTAGCCTGGTCTACAGTGAGAGGGTCAGACTGTGGAGAGAAGCATACTTCTTACAGTTTGAGTGTTCAGTCTCTTAGTAACATAGGATACTTTCCTTTGCTTCCCATATATTTTCACGTTGCTTAAGCTCATATAAGCTGGGTTTCTGTCACTTAACAAAAAGAATCCTGAGGGACACATAGGCACTGTACATAGGAAAGATGTTTTATTAAAAACTGGACAGCTGTTGGCATCAGAGTAATCCTGAGGTATATAACACACTGAACTGGTTGGTTGTTGGACATGACCGAGGGACATGGACTTGTGTCGGTAGAAATCCTAATGTTTGAGTGATTGATTGTCTTCCGATAAATATCTATGGTTCCACAAGGCCAGTCAAGAGACCTAGAGCTAATCAGTCTCTTTTGGTTAGTGAGGACAGTTGTCCAACCTCATTCTGTCTGTGTGATGAGCAGTCAGGATGAATTTGCTAGGACTGATAGGACTCAGTCACTGTGTGCTCTAGCTGAGAAAACAGGTCCTTTCTGAAACTTGAGTCAGGAAAGCCTAGGAGAATACACTTGAGGCTGTTTATTGGCAATATAGCCAGGGAGTGAAAGTTTATATTCTGTCTGAAACCTTCCCAGCCCTAAGTCAGTACTCTCCTGATGATCAGCTAAAAAACTGATAAACTCTCTGCTGAAGTAAAATTCATTGATGATGGCTTATTTTGTTGTCCTTTTCTGGTAGTACTTACCTTCAGTGAGTTAGTTGTGGATTTAAGGTACTGACGTAAGAAGAGGGGGACTTGACTTTTTGTGGAAGCAGCACTCAGTTACCAGTAGTAGAAGTCATTAAATTTATCAATGCGGAAATTCCTCCTAGTGGTGAGCCTCTCATAGAGCATAACCAGTCTGGATAAATAGTATTTTTTATCATATATATATATATATATATATATATATTCTGATATGTATCCTACATCATTGCTCTTGTATGGGTGAATCATACTTCCATATAGTATAATAGTAGATATTTGCAGAGCTGCCATGTGCTAGATACTGCTAGTGCTTTCCCACTTTATCTCATTGAATTCAATCTTCAGGACAATGTTATGAAGTAGATATTATCCTCGTTTTACAGGAGAGGAAAACTAAGCATAAAGAAGTTAAGCAGCTTGGCTCAGGTCGTATGGCTAATGAGAAGGCATAACTCAGAAGACACTCACCAGTGCCGCTTTTTTACAAATTGGACCTCTTGCCTGTATGACTTACCTCCTTACCTGCCTTTATGTGGGGAGTGGGCAGAGGTTGCCATGGTACTCCCAAGGGAACAAAAAGCTTCTGGCAGCTTGCATGGATCATGACTGAATCCAGCTATGGATGAGTCTTGCTATCAACCAAGAATCACTAAATGATACACACAGACTGAGTACAGGTTGATTGTCTGCTATTTTGATCAGAGGCTAATTTCTTGGGGTTATTGGGAATTATTAGGTGATACCTTATGGTGACTGAATTACTGATTGAGAACATATGGGTCTTTTAATAACTTCTTATAATTCTGACTCCTAGAAGTATATCAGAGTTAGTTCATACCTGAAAGTTCTAAATGGACAAAATCATACTTTTGCTTATATATTAATATATTAGTAATCAACATCTCATCCTCAACTCCATTTTAGAGGCATCTAGATTAATGTATTGGTATTCTTTTCTTAAATTGAATTGGATCTATAAGGATCAAAAGCTTTATGAGTGTTTTTATTCTTTTCTAAGTGTTTTTAGTATCACTTTGTGTGTTCCAGAGTTGTTTTTTCAATGTTGTCCTATTTAGGCTAGCTTCCTGAGTAGACACCAATGCCATAGAGGAGTAAATCTACATGGAATGAATCTGCATGAATGTTGACTGGTTCACAATCTGGAAACAATACACATCTCCATGGTGGGATAAAGCTGAAGCAATCTTGCCTTGTGTGTATATGGCCGGTCTTTTATTTCTCTGCCTTGACTATGACCCAGTATATAATACTGGGGCCAATACCCCATCACTTGTGTACATGGATGTTTAGAAATGAAGGCTTGTGAGAGACAATGTGGAGGGCAGTGGAAAGAACCTTAAACTGGCAGTGAAAATACTTATGCTTTGCCATACCAGCTGTAGGACATGATCCTCATTTTTCCTGGCCTTAGAATGAGGTGACTGAGAGAAAGGATCTGCAGGTTTCATTTGAACCTAAAAGCTGGAAATCTCTAATGCCAGATAATTGGAGATTTGTTTTCTGGTGTCTGGTCACAAACCCTTTTGGAAATAGAAGAAAACACCACAAATTATGTTGTTTACTGTATTGGGATAGAAATTGAAGGCAGGAAGGCCTGCAGAGAGCCTCAGCTTAGTTTCTCAGATGGCTTGCCTCCTGTTCTCTTCAAAATGATGGCAGAGATTTTAATCTCTATTGTTTCAGCCTCTGTGGTTTCTTTCATGTGGAAGCATCATAGTGGGCGTCAAGAAATATGTTGTAATTTACAATTATTCCACTGCATCATGTAAGGTGTGCATTTGAGAATAATAGTTTTAGAGGTATTTGTTTACTGAAGTATGATCATATTCAGAAAGGAAGAGCTTTCTAAGTGACAGAAGCTGCAGACTTCTATGAATTTCACGTTTTAAGCCCATTAACGGCAGGGACTGTTTTTGGCTTTCTTCAATGTGCGTTGTTCCTTGGTCTTTCCTCTACATGGCAGTTGTGGGAGAACCTCTGACAGTGATAATGGTGATTTATTTTGATGTAGAGGCTAAAAAATATTGAAAGGAAATTTCTCTTTGAGAAGAAACATTTGAGGAATGCTTTAAGAATTTGAGGATGGTATGTCAAGAATTACCATCCTGGAATGGGGAAGTTTCTAATTCTGGTGGGCATATACGTATTCATTTTCTGGGCAGTGTATAAGCTAATTAATATCAGAACATTCCACATTTTAAGAACAGGTATTGCTTCCATTAATCTTTTCCTTCCCATACCTATACCCATTCCCTTAGTTTAGGCATTCATTAGCACTCTTCTGGAATAGTGTAGGAGTCTCCTAGTTTTTCTCCAGGCTCTCACTCTTTTCTAAATGCCATCTTGAACCTCATCATATAGACCAAACCCAGCTATCATCAAGGCAAAGCCTTCAGTGGCTTCCTATTGTCTAGCAAATAAAGCCAAACACTGAGGCTTAGCAGTGAAGGTCTCTGACAGTCAGGTGGGGTTCCAGCCTTGTCCCCATAACTCTCCAGCCAGTACTCTAAGTCCTAGTGGATTAGGCTACTTGCTTTGCTTGGTTATTCTCTGTTCTTTCCTTCACACGCATCTGCCTGTGCCACTTCTTCATATGTTGCTCTCCTTCCACCTTATAATCAAGTCAAGCCTGCCTATTCAGGCCTTCTCAAAAGCCCTTAACTCCATTCCTTCTTTCCAACTCACTTCTGTTAGAATAATCCTTCCTTCCTTTAACGTAGCTAGAATACTGAAACTCACTTAAACATTATGATTGTTCCTTTGTGTCACTATTGTTTGTTGTATATGTGTTCTTTCCGTTGTATCCTTTGACTAGCTTGTAACTGTTTGGGTCAGGGGCCAAGTTTTTTTGCTTTGTTTGTGGTTTTTCCCTTGAATGGTACCTTGCACAGGGTTGGCTTTGGTAACTGCTAGTTGAATGGGCCAGTAGGTAAAGGGTTTTGATAAAACTCCTACCCTTGCAGCTTCTTTATTCTTGTTTCTTTCTTTTATCTGGAAATCCCTCACTAGTGTGAAGTTGGTGAGTTTTGTGTGCTATTGGGTACATGTAAATGTGTTAGTTGGTCGTTAGGCTGATAAATTGTAACCACTGGTATTCTAGTCCTGAATCTAGTCTCAGATTGCTGATCTTCTCACATATCCTCAGACCATCTCTTCTGCAGGGAAGAGCCACACCATCCTTGGCCCATCTGCCTATGCTCAATCAGGATGACCCTTCCTGGAGAGCCTCTCAACCCTATTCAAGCTCTAAATGGAAGAATGATACTTTTTATACCTAAGCCTTATTTTGCACACATCTTTATTTTCTTGGGTATATTCCCTCTCTTCTAAGTCAAATCCTGTACTAATAGTTGGTTTCATTGTTTTTATTTTTCACCTTCAGTTCCTTAATTGTGCCACATGGGACCTGCAAAATATTTCCCATGTTTTAAGTTGTCCTAAAGCAGACCCACTCTGTTAAAAGACTACTTTTAACCTTCTCAAATTCAAATGCAAAGTGATCTCAAATTTACATCCAGTTCTAAATGATCAAAAAGACCACAATATTTCTGGCCTCTCTCCATTTTCTCTCCTATGGCTTGCCTTTACTTATGTGCTAGTTACTGTGTTTGTGCAGGTCCAGTTTATTAGCTGATAACTGCTCTCTGGTTAAGAGTTTGGTGGGATTAAAAATTTGAAGGATGAGTGAATTGGACTTTTGTCCGGGGCAGGGTGAAGACTTAAGTATTCTATGTGTCCATATTATTTCTAGCCTAATTTTAAACTACTGTATGTATATCCTTTAGATATTATCATCACAACTTTCTAGTGAAAGAACCTAAGATCAAAGCCATTATGTTAGTGTGAAAATTTAATTCAAGAAATACTTATTTTGAATAACTATTATGGAGGCTGTCTGAGCTAGGGGCTGGAGAACTAAAACATAAATAAAATATAGCCTCAACCTTTATAGAAATAGAGAAGAGGATCAGTAGATTACAGAAAGACCACACTACCTAAGAAATCTCTCTCACTATCTTCACACTACGTGCTACACATATACAGCAAACTCTCCGTTAGATGTCATAGTCAACTGTGGTATTCAGGCTGATCAAATGTTTTAATCTCTAGGAAGTTACCATAGATATTACACACAAATTACCAAGTTGCAAAGAATTTGCATAAAATGAAATACACAGCATCTAACATTGATCTTTGCTTTAGAAAGTATTTCAAGATCTTCAAGTGCCACTGTGATCATCACTATAAATATTAATTAGCATGATACTGAAAATGTGCCAGAACACCTGTGACGAGAGAGTTTAGTAATAATAGCTACCATTAATTATATGCTAATTATGCATATGTGTTTACAACCTTTCCTTGTTCAATCCTCACATCTTCTCTGGGATGTGAGGTGTGAAGTGTACTCTACTCTGAAGCACAGGGGCAAAATAACTGGCCCAAGGTCACTCACGTAGCTGGTAAGTAGTGGAGTTGGGCTTCAAACCCAGGCAATTTGGCTCCCGAATCTATGTTCTTAACCACTAATCTGTATTGCTTCTTAATCCCTCCAGTGTTCTCACTTTGGTGTGCATAGGAATCATCTTGGGGAGATGCCAAGACACAGATTTCTGGGCCCCAATCCTGGAGAGCTGGATTCAATCAGCTGGCCTAGGAATCTGCATCTAAACAAACATCTACATGATTCTATAGTGCTGCAACTACGCTGTGAGAAATAGATGTTGTACGTGCTGTCTCAGGTTTTTGTAATGTATATACATACACATAGACATACCTGTAATGCCATCTCCCACTCCACACGAATTACTGCTCCAGTATAGTGTACTGGAACATACTCTGGACAAAGAGTTAGAGCAATTCTATTTTTTTTTTTTAACTCAAATTAGTTATATGACTTTGGCCAAATCAATTGTATTAGTTAGGTTTCTCCAGGGAAACAGAACCGATAGCATGTGTATATATATATATATATAGAAAGAGATTTATTATTAGGAATTGGCTCATGAGATTATGGAAGCTAGAGAGTCCCAAATCCGTGGTATGGGCTAGCAGGCATGGGACCCAGGAGAGCCAAGGGTGCAGATGAAGTCTGAAAGCAGTCTTTTGGAGAATTCTCCCTTGCTCAGGGATCCCACTCTTTTTGTTCTGTTCAGGCCTTCAGATGATTGGATGAGGCCCACCCACATTAAGGAGGGCAATCTGCTTTACCCAAAATTCACTGATTTAAATGTTAATCTCATTCAAAAACACCCTCCAAATTGACATATAAAATTAACCATCACATCACTCAATCCCTCTGGGTTCCATAGGTAAAATCCCATTGGTAAGATCGTCAGGGATTGGGCCAGGTGATCGTAATTATGTAAAAGAGGCACCAAACAGTGACCAGTGGGGCACACCCTGACAACTGATGGTTTTAGTTTGGCTTACCCAGAATTGTCCTACCTAGTATTTTTTAAAATTTAAATTACTGATAGTTGCTAACAAATTTCACATAAAAGTCTGTATTTCTGGTTTCTTAAAAAAACCTGATGATCTGGCAACATTTCATGGCCACAATGTAGCTGACTCACAGATGCCACCTGTAGGAGGGGTTTACCATCTCCTGGATCTCCACCACTCCCTGTATCTCACTCACTTGGTCCACAGCATTTATTTCTTATTTTCTTTGAGCTGCTGAGCCCCTGTGGGCATTTGAGTTTTTGACTCCTGCTTTGCTCGCTATTCTTTGTGGCAGCTCCACCTCTCTGATTAAAAATGACGAAGAGAGAAGTAGGATTTCTGAAACACGTGAAAGCCTGTGCTTTGTTGGGAAGTAGCTTTTCTTTATTGTGTGCGGTGTGGTTTATCACCTTTCCCAGGGTTGCCTTCTCTGGGCTCCTCAGATCACTGCCTTCTTTCAAATTAATAAAAGGGAAGCTTTTATATTTCTGCATACTTCTTTTGGTAGGAGATGATAGAAATGGTGAACTGGATTTTTCAGAGTCACTGAGTGGGGTCACCAGATAAAAAGATAGAGGAACATTGATGTAAAAAGAGCATGTGCTAATTCTGCATAGAGTTGAATTCGTTTAAGAAGCAGTTTCAAATGTGAGCATTACCTCTCCTATTGCAAGGCTGGCTTTATAGGAAAACAGAATGGGCCGTTGTTTAATAGTAAGATTTCAAAGGTAAAATAGCCTCATAATCTCCCCAGTTGCTCTCTGAATGCTGAAACTACTTCAACCAGGACAAAGCCTCTTATTTCATAATGGAAAGGAAAGCAGAGACCTCTGAGAGTAGCAACACATGGCCTAAATTGACACAGGAACAAAGTGGTGATATTAAATCCATATTGCAAATACATTTTGATGGGGACTAGGAAAAACATGAAACCCAGAGGCCTTGTAGGCCTCTTTCTGTAGAGGAAAAGAGGGTACAGTAAGGGAGAGGCTTAGAGGACAAGATTTACTTTACTCACTGCTTAGTATGGCTGGCCCAGCCACACCCTTTCTTTCATGTTAACAAACCTATGGCTACTTTTTTTTTTTGACAAAATATATATAAATTGTCTTCAGAGCCTTGAAAATTAATTCCATCAGGCATAAGGTTTGCAAACATGCTCTACTTTTCTATGTTTAAAAAAATATATTTCAGATGTATAGCATTATTATGGTTTCTCTAGAAGTCATCCTTCATAGAAGTAATTCAGGAATGTTAGAATCTTTGTTAGTTTCTTGGCGAACAGTGTTCAATTATATGTTCATGCTCCATGGGACACACAATTTTAGAAGTATTCTGGAATGTTTCCAAATTTTATTTTGGAACTCAGCATTTGGTTACTCTTTATTAATCCCAATCAATAATAGTTTACAATAGTCGTAAATGTGTTAGCTCTAAATAGCTGCTGTATTCCATTTCAGCAAGAATGTTTTTGCTGTTCTTTTTCCTAGAGTGTATGTTTGAATATTGATTTTTGTGTGCAGGGTTTTTTCTTTGATACTTGGATTCCTGTGGATAATTTGTATGAAGATCGTCCAGAGAGAGAAAACATAGGTTTTAATGTCTATCAGATTTTCTGCTTGGGGTGCATATGCTTTCCTCTGTATTTTCCATTCTTAGATCATTTCCTATTACCTTCTCTTTCTATTAATTTTGAACGTATTAAGGTCATCATTAACTCTAGCCACTTGGTTTTTTCATCTTGAATAGATTTTAGCTTTCTTATTCTTAAATCTACCTAGTAGTATATTTCTAAATCCCTTTTCCTTTAAATCATAGAAAGATATATATACTTAGCAGAAGTTTTCTGCTTCCTATGCTGTCTTGGGAGTAATTTTAGTAAATTACTGACTAGAGCTCTTGGAAGATTGCTTATTATGCCATTCTATTAGGAACTGCAGTCTTGTTTGGCTCAGTGACAAAATAAGCTTAGGTCCTAGGGCCATGGCAGTTAGCATCTTTTTCCTCCAACCAGATAATAGACTCTATGTGAGAGGTGGTTTTGGAAATGAAACTTCAGACCTCAGGGGGTTATTTTTGATCTACAAAGATAGGTGATAATGGTGCTTTCTCTTGGCTGAAAGGCTGAGATACTTCCTGCCTCTCCATTCAGGTAAAAGGTGGAAAGTAACAAGAAATATATTATGTTTTAGAAAAATAAATAAATGGACTTGGAGGAAGACTGTATCTGTTTGCAGTCATCATTCTGTTAGAATTAGAAACATGAATAATTTGTGTTTGAATAATAGAAGTGACTAAACTATCCTTGGAGTTTGCTTGGCATAGTATATAGTAAAGCTTTTCTTTTTAAATGAGAGAAAAATAAATTGTAAAAGGCTCCATGTCCTCAGAATAGCCTGCAGATTTTGTTCATAATCCCTTTCTCTTCATTCTTGTCCTCTTTCTCCCTTTAGAGATAAATTAACACAAAAGGAAAGATGTACATGTATTGATGTGTCATTTAGAGTGTCAGCGGAAAGACCACCCTGTGTGCCCATGAGCACACTGCTGATGTTCAGAGTCACCATTGCAGTTTGGGGCATTTAAACAGGAGTAAAATCCAAATAGTTTGTCTGTGTTACTGCTTGATTAACTACAGGTGAGTTATATGTGGTGGTTTTGAAATTTCTGGTTAGTTCTTTTCTTCAGCTCAGAGTTCTTCTGGACCACCCGTCATTGTGTGCTGACTAATGCCAACTAATTTCTTGTACAGCCTAGGCCCTAAAGGATCATCAGAGTCTAGGGCAGAACCAAACCTGGAAGAGATTGCTGCTCCAGCTTGGAAATTAGAGGGGCAGGGAGGTGAGCAGGTGCTGCGAGTGTGGGACCCCAGGGAGGACTTGTCCCTACAGCCTTATGGAAACCTGCTTTTCTGCAGCGGGGGAGAATCTCCATGTGATGTTAGAGGTTTCGTTCACTTTCTTCTCACTCGCTGATAACTGTCCTAAGTTTAGAAGAAACCTAGGTATCATTAGATACATACCAGCAACTGGAATACATTCTAACCTTAGTAGTTAGGACGGAAATTATTAGTCTGCTTAAAGAAAGGAACACTGCAGGGCTGGCCCCGTGGCTTAGCGGTTGAGTGCGCGTGCTCTGCTGCTGGTGGCCTAGGTTCGGATCCCGGGCGTGCACTGACGCACCGCTTCTCTGGCCATGCTGAGGCTGTGTCCCACATACAGCAACTGGAAGGATGTGCAACTATGACATACAACTATCTACTGGGGCTTTGGGGGAAAAAATAAATAAATAAAATTATAAAAAAAGAAAGAAAGGAACACTGCTTTCCATTTTGTTTGATAATTTATTTTAGGGGTTTCTGTAGTGACTCTCCAATGACTTGTATGCATATTCATTATCTATCTGACAGTTAAAAAGTTGGTCAGAAAAGTTATGTCTCCCTCGTGATCCTAAATGAAAAGGTAAGAAACCCAGAGGAAAAATTGTGTCTTCTCTCGTGGTTTATTTTTAATATTAATAAAATGTCAGTGCTTTTTAAATGCTGAACTTTGTAACGTACGTGTACTTTGAATTATTTTGTTCAATAGAGAGATGTGTGGAAAAATATTATATGCTTCCTCATGTAGCTCAAAGGTCAGATCCATCAAAGCTGGGAAAGATACAGTCATCCTGGGTGCCTTTCAGTGTCTCCCTTGTTCTGCAAGGCCCACTCTCTTCTACACACTAATGTTCTCTTAACAGCTTCCCACTGGTGATGTGTGTCTGGCTGAGGAACTTCTAGTGAACATAACCGTTAACTGTCTTTCACTTATTATTCCAGGGACATTCTATTACTTCAAGATAATTTACAAGTCTAATTTACCTATGTGGATATTGCTTTTGTACATTACGTTATGTTCTAGAATTTCAAGGCTCTGAAATTACTTTCTACTTTTTAGGGGTCCCCAAACCAAGCTGTTTTCCATTATCTTCTTTAATCTTCACAAGTAAATTGGATCTGGTTGGATGGACCTCTGGTCTTTGGAGAGCTAAGCCCAAGTGGTCACATAAAATCCAGAAACCGTGAAGTCTCCATGAGACCAATCCAGAGGTCCCAGCAAGGTGAATGCACCGCATAAAATGATCAGGGACCTCTTAATAATGATAATAATGAGAATAGCTGTCATTTTGGGGACACTTACTAGGTTTTTGGACTCTTTATATATATTATCCTAAGGCAATCAACTGGGAGCTGAGAATACAGTTCAAAATCCTTTTCTTTGCATTGAAGGGCTTCCAGCATACCACAGTGGCAACTTAGCTTTCCAGTTTTAGTTTCCATTCCTCTACTATCAAAATTGTTTTATCTAGTCAGAATGGTCTATTTATAGTTCCCCAAAAACACACCTTGTGTTTTTTTTAAAGAACAGTTTTACTGAGATATAATTCACATAACCACACAATTCACCTATTTAAAGTGTACAACTCAATGGTTTTTAGTATATTCACGGAGTTGTGCAGCCATCACCACAGTCAATTTTAGAACATTCTCATCACCCCTACTGCCCCAAAACCCCGTGCACATTAGCAGTCACTCCCCCTCTCCCCTCCACCCACTAATCTACTCTCTGTCTCTATAAATTTGCCTATTCTGGACATTTCAAGTAAATGGAACCATACCATATGTGGTCTTTTGTGACTGGCTTCTTTCATTTAGCATAGTGTTTTCAAAGTTCACCCATGTTGTAGCATATGCCAATACTTCATTTCTTTTTATTGCCAAATAATATTTTATTATACGAATATACCATATTTTTTATCCATTCATCAGTTGGTAGACATTTGGGTTGCTTCTACTTTTTGGCTATTCTGAGTGTGCTGCTATGAACATTCATGTACAAGTTTTTGTGTGGATGCATGTTTTTAGTTCTCATTGGTATATGTCTAGGAGTGGATTTGCGGGGTCATATGGTAGCTCTATGTTCAATCCTTTGAGGAAGTACCAGACTGTTTTCCAAAGCAGCTGTATCATTTTACATTCTCTCCAGTATTGCTGAGGGTTCTGATTTCTCCACATCCTTGACATTATTATTATCTTGCATTGTTATTATCTGTCTTTTTGATTATAGCCATCCTACTGTGTGCAAAGTGGTATCTCATTGTGGTTTTGATTTGTATTTCCCTGGTAGCTAATGATGTTGAGAATCTTTCTGTGTATTTATTGGTCATTTGTATATCTTGTTTGGAGAACTGTCTATTCAGATTCTTTGCCCGTCTTTAACTGGATTATTGGTGTTTTTGTTATTCAGTTGTAAGAGTTCTTTATGTATTCCAGATATAAGTCCCTTATCAGTTATATGAGTTGCAATATTTTCTCTCCTGTGGGTTGTCATTTCACTTTCTTAATGGTGAAGCACAAAAGTTTTTAATTTTAATGAAGTCCAACATATCTATTTTTCTTTTGTTGCTTTTGTTGTCATAATTAAAAAGCCATTGCCAAATCTGAGGTCTTGAAGTTTTACCTGTTTTCTTCTAAGAATTTTATAGTTTTAGCTCTTACATTTATGCCTTTTATCCATTTTGAGTTAATTTTTGTATATGTGTGAGGTAGAGGTCCAGCTTCATTCTTTTGCATATGGATATCCGGTTGTTTCAGCACACACCTTGCATTTTTGAACTTTTATTTCTTCCCGGAATGCTTGTCTATCTTCCCCTTGGCTGTTGAAATCTTTTGGGTCAGCTCACCTTCGGCTACCTCTGAGATATCTTTTGACCCCCTTAACCTAAAGTGACTTCTCTCCTTTTAACTTATCTTTTCGTAGGTATATACCTTTCTGTTCTTCAGAGCTGCGGGCGGGGGACTATATCTTATACTCTTGGTGACCCACAGTGTCAACTGATCAGTGTCCCTGTATGCCACTGTCAAGGCCAGTGGAAGGCTGGAAGAGCGATAGGTTCTACTTGGTGCTGTAATTCTGACACTCTTAATAGTCTCATATGTGCCTATGTTTGAGATGCAGAAAGTAATCAGAGGTGTTATAGCTATTTCATGGTGATATTCTGTAGGTTCTTATGATCTTATGACAATTAAGTTAAGTAGATTAAAACCTCTAGTATCTACTGAATTGTTAAAGAACAACAATACTGACATTTATATAAAGCCTTCAGGATTTAGTAAATAATTATCTAACGTTTGGTTTTTGTGTGAAAAGAATTAGGGGACAAGGTTTCTTCTGATGAGAAATTCTGTGTGTTATTATGAATATCTAATATGGTTTTACCTTAAATTTTTGACAGAATGAGATGCATCTTTTGTAGATTAGTGGATCAGTAGATATTTTGCAAAGTCTTATTGTTCTTTTCTGGATTGTACATTGGTGACCCTGCTATTTCCAGTGCAAAAAAGAATTGTCTGCCTTTTGGTTTCTGGGAGAGGATATGGTTTGGGGGATAAGGTTGTATTTCATGAGAAATACTGCAGGTTATTTTGCATATCTAATATGCTCCCTTTAATGATTGACAAAATGGGATGTGTCTTATGCAACAGATGGCAAATCAGTAGATATTCTACTAGGTGTAATTGTCTTTTTCTGAGGTTTACATTACTGAACCACCCACCTATGCAGACATATGGGGACAAGTTGTCCTCTGTTTTCCATGAGATATTCTCTGGAAGGTGGCATTCACCAGTTCTACATTCTTTGATACTTTCTAGTACAGTAATGTCACAACTCTATAATATATAAGATATTCCCAGTTACAACTAGCACCTCTATAAATGGTCCGAGAAGGCTACAAGGGCAAAGGAGAAGGTCTCTTGACCAAACAGTCTCTCAATAACTTCACAGGATATTGCTTAGGAAATGAAATTGTCTTCTTGATACTTTCCAAATTTTTCATTGCATTTCTTGTTCTCCTGGAGGTTTTCAGAGTGTTTCCAGAATATAGTGCAGTGTTAGTCACTGCAGATTTCTCCGCTGCCCTTCCCCTCTTCTGAGACCTTTGAATGGTCTCGGTGATCTGATGGCTGGTTCGGAGACGGCTGTTTTATAACTTCAGAGTGAGTGGTTTAAAAGGGTAATTTACATAAAATTGCCCTCAAAGTGCAAGTGCGAGTCTAGTATACATTGTATTGTACATTTTTATAGGGTGTGTGCAGTGGCAATTTGTACTCTATAATAGAGACGAGATATCTGGTTTCTTGAGGCTAGCCTGTGAGTTAATTAGGTGGCACCATCTTCCAGATGTGTAAGATAGTTCCAGACAAGTACTTACTATTTATAGCCGCTTCTCCATTGGTGCCAGAAGTAACTTGGCTCTTCCCTGAACACTCGCAGCATTTTATCTGTCCCTTGCTGAGTGCTGTCATCACCTCCCACCCCCTGTTGTAGCTTAGCTCTGGCTATCTACCTCTTTATCTCCCTTCTTGCATTTCACATAGTTTGACTCATGATGTTTGCTTAATAGATGTAGTAATCTTTGCTGTTGGGCAGCAAATATTCCTGCTCTCAGCTTTCTGGGCAGGTGATAGGATTGCACTTCCTGCTGCCTTTGGCTACATAACTTGCTTTGGTGCAGAAGTAATGCATGTCACTTTCAGGTGGAAGCGCTTGATAGCCAGTGTTGAAGTCCCACTTTTCCTTCCTGTTAACTGTGTGGAGATGGAGCCTGAGTCTCCCAATGACTGTGAAAACCAGAGGCCCCTGCTGACCTGCAAAAGACATGTAGCTTGAGCGAGAAATACATTTTTGGTGCTTTAAGCAGCTGAGATGTTGAGGTTGTTTGTACACAGCATAACTTAGTCTGTTCTGACAGATACACTAGACCTGTGCTTCCAATACGATAGCCATCAGCCACATGTGGCTCTTGAGCCCTTGAGATAAGGCTAGTCCAACTGGAGATGTGCTGTAAGTATAAAACACACACGGGGTTTTGAAGACTTAGTATGCAAAAAAGTATCTAAAATATCTCATTAGTAATTTTTATTTTGTGAGCAACATCGGCCCTGAGCTAACCTCTGCCAATCCTCCTCTTTTTGCTGAGGGAGACTGGCCCTGGGCTAACATCCATGCCCGTCTTCCTCTACTTTATATGGGACGCCGCCACAGCATGGCTTTCCAAGCGGTGCATGGGTGCCCGCAGGATCCGAATCAGCGAACCCCAGGCCGCGCAGCGGAGCACGCGCACTTAACAGCTTGCGCCACCGGGCCGGCCCCTCCTTAGTAATTTTTAACTGTTGAAATAATATTTTGGGTTACATAAAATATATGAAATATATTATTAAAATTAGTTTCACCTGTTTCTTTTTACTTTTTAAAAAGTATACCTGTAGCTTGCATTATCTTTCAGTTGCACAGTGCTGCACTGAACTATAAGCTTATTGAAGATAGGAGCTCTGTCTGTTTCACCCCGGTTTTCCCACAATGTCTAACAGTGTCTGGAATATAGAGTATGTTAAATAAATATAGGTTTAGTGAATGAACTACGTCTCCATTAACATTTAGCTTTTTTTTTTTTTTTGGTGAGGAAGATCAGCCCTGAGCTAACATCTGACGCCAATCTTCTGCTGCTTCTTTTTTTTTTCCTGAGGAAGACTGGCCCTGAGCTAACATCCGTGCCCATCTTCCTCTACTTTGTATGGGACGCCACCACAGCATGGCTCAACAAGCAGTGCGTTGGTGCCTGCCCGGGATCCGAACCGGCGAACCCCGGGTGGCCACAGCAGAACGCGCACACTTAACTACTTGCACCCCTGGGCTGGCCCCTCCAGTCACATTTAGTTTAACATTTAAAAAACAATGCGATCTTCAACATGAAGCTGATTCGTATTTTTGTTTAATAATCCCCTCTTTTAGTTCCTTTAGCTAAAGGATAAAAACCCTTAATCTTTTTAAGCCATCAGAAAATTGAATGCTGTTTTGTGTTATGTTTATATTATGTTCATGTTTTTAAAATATTGCACCCTGCAAACATGCTGGGATTATGGTCATTAAATACTTGCCCTGATCAAATTGTTAGCAAGGTCACTCTTTATGGCTAGCATTTTCTTATCTTTGTACAAGTAACCAAGAAGTCCCTGTTTGTTCAGTCATAATTGTGACCTTTATTTATTTGCCAATGCCATCTATTTAGATTATTTATTATATTGTCTTGCCCTTTGTATGACAACTTGTGCTATAAATCAAAAGGAAACAGAAAGGGAGAAATGGAGCAGCCCTGAGGACCTTCTGCAACTGGCAGGTGTGTGTCGGGGGTCCCTCATGCCAGGAAGCAGGGCTTTCAGTTTCTAGACAAGTGGGACCGAAAGCAAAATAGTCGGTGAAAGGAGCCCTCAAAAGTAACAACATGTCTTTAAAAAATAAAGGTTGGGGGCTGGCCCCGTGGCGCAAGTGGTTAAGTGCATGCGCTCCGCCGCGGCGGCCCGGGGTTCGCTGGTTCGGATCCCAGGCCCGCACCGATGCACTGCTTGGCAAGCCATGCCATGGCGGTGTTCCATATAAAGTGGAGGAGGATGAGCATGGATGTTAGCCCAGGGCCAGTCTTCCTCAAGAGAAAAAAAAAAGAGGAGGATTGGCATATGTTAGCACAGGGCTGATCTCCTCATAAAAAAATGAATAAAAAAAAATAAATAAAGGTGGAGGAAACACAAAGTAACAAAGATGCTGGAAAAAATTTTAAGCACTTAATGAATTAGAGCTATTGGCAAAAGAGTGTACGAACCTTGAGGGAATTATGGAAGGACATATACTAGGCTGTTCCATTGGCTAAGGAGGGGATGGAGAGGTGGTACAGGGAAAGGGGAGATAGATGCCTCCATCAAAAGACTGTAGAAGAAGCAAGGACAAACCAATCTATATACTATTTCATATGCACAAAATTGTATACGTATTTGTGTATGTGCATAGAAAGACATACAACACAGCGGTTATCACAGTTTTAGTGATGATTCTGTCTCTGGACAGTGGCTTCAGGTGATTTTTACTTTCTTTGTTATATATTTTGAATTTTTTGTGAAATGAGCATACCATTTGTATCATCAGTAAATAATCTGATCCAGCATTTTTGCATTTATGTGTAACATCAGGACAAAAGTTTAAGGACCCAACTAGAAGTTGTCTATATTATTTGTATTCTGTTGAAACAACTGTCAAATTATTATGAATAAAAAAAGAGAAATAATCAGAAATGTGCTAAGTGAACACATTCATTTCAGTTATTAGGGAATATTTTAAATGCACATATTTATAGGTGTGGTAGCCTCCTTCCTGAGTTAGGCTCCGATTGACTTCCTAACTGACAAAGGGAAATAGCTGGTTCAGATCATGGAAGCACCTTATCTGAAAGTGAACGCTTCTTCAGAAAGAAAGAAAATGCTTTTGTAAGATTATAGAGGATTTGGGAATTACGCCATGAGGGCACATGCTGAGTAATGTCAGTTTTCGAGGCAGGCTGCCAAGTTTTGTCAAAAAAAGGCAAATATGGGGTTTGTTTTGCAATATCTGGAAAACTTGGACCTCTGATTTCTTGGAAAATCTTTCCAAGATAAATTTAGTGTGAAGGCATTCTGCTTCAAAAAATTACGTGTAGCAAGAGGAAAGGAAAAACAAAGTGTAACAAGATGTGAGACTCGAGAAGGTTTTTCTTCCCCCCGAGAGATTGTGACCTTGTTAAATTCAATTACGTGTCTGACAACCTCATAGAAAACATCCTCATAAGGTTAATTTTACCGAAACTCCTGAGCTAGGACAAAGTAAAGAAAATTATCTTTCACGATCAGTTCATTTTTCTTCATCTTTAAAAATGTGCAAAAGATAAGGTGTTATGTATTAAAAACATTCTGAATTGCTAGGGGATCTTGAGCGAGTCATTTAAACTTCCTAGGTCTCGTTTTTCTCGAGTCTGGAGAATTTGGATTGTAAAACCTGCTATGGTCTTTCCTAGGTTTTATTTTAAAGTAAAACACAAACTATTTAATGATTTTTGACATATTCATATACTGTTTGATATGTATCAGCAAAGAAATTTCTTTTAGTCAAGGTCTAATTCTTCTATGGTGTGAAAAGCATTGGGGGTGATTTTATAGCATTGCCCAGAACTGTGACCTCCCCCAAAGTCCCTTCAGGTTCTCTGCACAGTTTGAAAGCTTTTGCATGGTTGTCACAAGAGTCGTGGTGATTGACAGGAAGAATCCAACTGATACAGGTTCATGTCTATACCTACAAGATGGCTACACAGAGCAGGATACTCAGCAATGTTCTCCTCATGGCAGGGGCAAGCGTCCCTTGGAATCACCCTGCTGCTGGTGACTCTGTCTGCCTGAGATGGGACGTCTGCTTGGGTTCTTCAAGAAACAAATCTGATTCTTTATCAGATGAGTCCCAGCTGCTCTGAGAGCCTCCTAGCCAGAACAGTGCGTGTAGGTGTGAATTATGAAGCTGTAGAGGCTACAAGTGCATTTTTCTCTGGGACTGTTCACCTCCATCGCTTCTCATCAGCTTGGGAGCTGGTGGGAGTCAATCCAGCAGATTTCTGAGCAACTTTTGAATTGCAGGTGAATTCCGAGTGACCTTGAGACTTGCTTGTCCCAAGCAGGATGATATTTTAAGCATGCCTGATGTGTTTACTATACTCCAATTGAAGAAAAATTGTGTATGGTTTATTCATTAATTCTACATTTATTGAGCACCTGCTCTATGCCATCTTGGTGACAAGTTTGAAAAAATAAAACAGTATAATGCAATAAAGACCAGAAGGAGATACTAATTAAAATTGTTGGGGACAGCTTCATTGAGGAGGTAACATTTCCTTCTTGGTGAAAAGAAGAAGCCAGCCATGGAAAGGTCTGGTGTTAGGAAATTTCAGGCAGAGGGACTAGCTAAGGAAGAGCGGAGATGAGCGCCACAAGTTCAGAGAGCAGAAGGAAGGCCGGTGAGGCCAGAGTGCGGTGTGTGTGGAGGAGAATGACAGGAGTTGAGGTCAGAGAGGTGGGCAGGCGTGAGGTCAGGTGAGCCTTGTAGGGAAAAGTTTGGATTTCATTGTAAGAGCAATTAACCATTAGAGGGTTTGAGCAAGAGAATGACACCATCTGAGTTGTGCCTTTCACAGTTCCTGTCTGTTAGGTGGAGAATGGATGGTGGAGGAGAAAGGAGAATGGTTAGGGAGTTAGTCGTCCAGTAATCCAGGTGACAGATGACGGTGACTCAGACAAGATCAGTGGCAACTGAGAAGGAGAGAAGTGTCATGGCTTTGGGACATATTTTAGAGGAGAGCCCACAGGGCTTGTTAATAGATGCTTGTAGGGAAATAAGAAAAAGCGTGAGTCAAGGATGATTCCCATGTTTTGGGCTTGAATAACTGGGTGGCTGGTGGTGCCATTTACTGAGGAGGGGGAAACCTGGGGAGGGACTGGTTTGGAGGCATACCAAGAGTTCTGTTTTTGCCATGTTAAGTTTGAGCTGCTATTAGATATTGAAGGGGAGATGTCAGAGAGGTCACTTGGACCTCAATGGAAAGGCCTGGACTGGAGATTTAAATTTGGGAATCATTGACATCGATCTAGTATGGATTGTGGAAGCTAAATAAAATTGTAAACCAGTAATTTACCTTGAGTGTGTGCAACTTCCAGATAGAAAAAAAAATCTCCTTTGTGAAAGGATATGGTAATTATTACTTATTACTTAGGTTTTTGTAGTAGTTGATTATCAGGCAATTGGAATAACCACATCACTTTGATAATTAGAGTTAATTTGCAAGTACTGATAATAGGCTGAGTCACTGAATAGACAAAATACAGAGCATGAAGTTTGTCTCTACAATCACGTGTGTGAAGTTTCTCTTCAGGTCTGTTTAGGCTCAGGGCTGCTGAATTATTGCAGTTCAATTCAGAATTTTCATTGCTAGGACAATGGCTTTATTCTCTAAGAGTACTGTATACTTTGAGAAGAATGCTGTTGGGGGAAATTCTTATCCCCCCACTCACCCTCATTTGAGCTGTACCTTCAAATGCTGTTTGCACTGGCAGGCCTAGAAGCTTGGAAGCCAAGTGTTGTAACACAGTGATGCTCTACCTCATCGAGTGTCCACTAAATGCCTGTCATGATGCTGGTTGTTTTGCATAGATTATCTTGAAATTTTATTAAAACTCCTGCAAAGTAGGCATTTTCATTTCCATTTTAATTGATGAGGAAACAAAAGCTTAAGGTTTCGTGGCTAGTAAATGGCAGAGCCAGGACTCAGATCTAGGTTTATCTGCTTCCAAATTTATTTACAATTTTTATCCTGCCAGACTGTTAAACTACCAAAATTCCCCTTAGTGTATTCTCCCAGCCCTGTTTTCCCCTATCAACGCTTTTATGTCTTTCTAGTCAAATACCCAGTTAACTACCACCCACATTTCTCTTTTTAAAAACAGTCACCTGAGGTACACATGTGCACCCTCTGATGCTTCCGCTTTCTGTCTATAGATTTCAGCCTGAACCTCCTGTGCCATGCCTGCCTTCTCTCCAGCCATGCCCTTCTCCTACACTCTAGTATTCTATTAGTTAAACAAACCTCACAGTCTTTAACCTTTCCTTCAACATTTCCCTATACTCTTGCCAAAACTCAGTCTTGGCTTTACTCTAAGTTATAAGTTCCTGAGCCAAATTCGTCACTAGTGGTCACTTCTTCCACTTTCTCTGGCTTTCAGAGTGAGGAACAGGGGTCAGCAAATTTCCTGCTTCCCACCATCACATCCAGACATTAGTTTGTTCATTGCCTCTCAAGAACTTGTGTTTTGAACTCCACTCTATCCTTGTATACCACACTTTTTCCATCTTATATTCAACTCATACCTTCTGCTTGTTTCTTACTTCATTAAGAATCTGCTTTTGCTTTCTTTCTCTCCTTCTTCCACCATCTTCAGGAATCTGAACACTTATCTGGGGTTCCAGTCCCTGTCCCCAGAGATCTGTGGCCTCTGGACCTTAAGCAACTTTATTTCCATGACATTCTTGCTCCTTATAGGCACAGCCACACTCGTCATGTGAAATTATCTTTTCAAATGATATTGGTTGTGGTTCTACTTCTCTGAATCTCCTCTCCTGTTGGATCTTGGTTTTATTCTTTCTGTAACAGCTCCTTACCTCACCCATTGGCTTGACATACCGCATTGGCCTCATCTATCTCCCTATCCATATGGACCTTTTGGTTTGCCATTTAAACTCGGTTTTTCCTAGCTTCATGGCCTTCAGATTTGCTCTGCAAATCTCTATTTCTGAATAGACTCTACCATCTGATTTCTCTACTCCTGCTTTCACATTACTGAGTAAAAAAGAAAAAGTCATAAACTCTGATTTCTTTTACAATAAGGAAAATTTATTATAACATTTTAGCACATAGCCAAAAGTCCCATGGTTAGTTAACCAATGACTCAATAACATCATCAAAGACCTGAGATCTTTTCATTCTCTCCCTGCCCATTAGGCCACCTTCAGTCTGACTAGTTATCTTCTTGATTGCAGGACAGCTGCTGCAGTTCCCCAGGCCAGACAGAGATAAGACCCAGCAGAAAAATTGGTCTGATTGATCTTACCACAAATATCAACCCACAGTGAGACCTCTCTGGCTCCATTGCAATGTTGTTGCTAATTAGCTTCCCACTGTGTTCCCTACTTGGACTAGTCTGAATCTTTTTCAATCCCAATCTTATCAAGCCCCACCTACTTTCTTTTTTTTTGCCTCAGAATTTTCTCCCATATCTGTTCCTGTTGCCCCTACCTATGCTCCCACCCATTTGCTCCATTTTACGTACCCCTGACAAGTGACTCTTCCTGAAGCGTGGTGCTGAGCATGTCACTTCTTTGTTCAATCCACCTCTAGTGGGTCCCTCAAGTTCAGACTCCTCTGAGTGGCATTCGAGGTCCATCATGACCTGGCCCCATGCTGTGAAACGCTTTCAATCTTAATTTCCATTATTCCTGTTCATGTACCCAATGACCAATCACACTGGAAATCCCTAGCCCTTCCTTCTGTGCTCCCAGATTTTCCCGCCTCTGTCATTGTTCCCTTTTTCTGAGGAGGACTTCCCCTCAACTCTGCAAGTGAAATGACTACACGCTTTAAGGTCTAATTCCAGTATCATTTATTGTAAAAGCTTTCCGGATCTCTCTCATTTCCAGCAGAAATTATAGTCTTTTCTGAATTCTGAAGTTGGTTTGTTAGGACATTTTTTATTTTGTAGGATTATTTTTATATACCTCCACTATCAATTCCTCTGTAGCCCGTTTTCAGTATTTCCCACTAATAGCATTCGAACAATTCTTCAAGTGCTTTGTGTTTGGTTGTTTTAGTTGTTGTTTAGACATTTTTTTCTGGCCTCTGATCCTACCAAAGCTAATTGTATCTCTTATGTGCTTAGAGGACATCTGGCTTTAGGACTCTCTGGGACTGGAAATAGTTTTGCCTGGAAAAAGCCCAAACACTGTAACGAAATTTTTCCCCTGGGTACTTAGTTCTATCGATATGAGGTTGTTTGTATCTTTTCAGTTTTAATTGAGTGTTTTAGTTAAGAAACATAGCAAAAAAGATTTAAACAAGTATTACCAAGTTAATATTGGGGTACCCAGTTTTTTCTAACATCACCCAACTTCATTGATTCTACCTTTAAAATACCTGTGAAATCTGTCTCCTTCTCTCCATTGGCACTGCTGGTACCTCATTTCTTTTTCTTTTCTTTTCTTTTTTTTTGGTGAGGAAGATTAGCCTTGAGCTAACAACTGATGCCAATCCTCCTCTTTTTTCTGAGGAAAACTGGCCCTGGGCTAACATCTGTGCCCATCTTCCTCTAGTTTATACGGGAGGCCGCCACAGCATGGCTTGACAGGCAGTAGGTTGGTGTGCACCCAGGATCTGAACCTGTGAAGCCCGGGCCACCCAAGCGGAGTGTGCGCACTTAACTGCTACGCCACCGGCAGGCCACTAGTACCTTATTTCTGACTCTCACCACCTCTCCCTGCCACCAGTTCCTTCCCATTGCTATCTGTCCATAGCAGAGTTGTCTCTACTCAAAACAAATCTGGCAGTGTCACTCCTCTGCTAATACACATTTTCTGATTTCCTGTGTCTTCTAGAAGTAAGTCCAAATTCACTTATGGGACCTCAAGTTCCCTTTAGATTCTCAGTTGCCTTCCCCAGGTTCATCTCTTGCTACTTACTCAGCTGTGTCTCCTGTCTCAGCCATGCTGAGAGTTTCACTATTCCCAGAAAAGCCCATGGTCTTCTGAAGGCTGAAATATCCTCCTCATTTCTTACCATGGCCAATTCCCATTGATCATTTAAGACCAGCTCAAATATCACCTTGTCTGTGGGGCCTTTCCTGACATCTTCAGATAGTGGCTCCTTTTCTGTTTTTCTATATCAATCATTCATTCATTCATGTGTTGAAATCCAGGTGGTGAAAAATGCTGGGTTACAATGACACATAGAGCCTTACATAGGTGCTGTAAGAGGCTGTACAGGGAGATGTACAAGAAAATGACAATACAGAGAGAATAGAGGGGATCAAATGCAAAACCAATGCGTTAGAAAGAAATACCAAGACTTAGTGCCTGATTAGGTGTGATAGGATGCAGAAAGTGGAAGAGAATAGAATAATCCCCAGATTTCTGCCTTGTGTGACACAATAGGTATATGAACATCCATGGAGATAGGAAATAAAAGGAAAGAGCACGCCAGATGGGAAGTATGAGTTTAGTTTTAAAGTGCTTCTAGGATATCTGAGTAGATATGTCCAGCACACAATGGGATACAGTAATGCCCCCTTATCAGTGGGGGATACATCCCAAGACCCTCAGTGGATGCCTGAAACCACAGATAGTACCAAACCCTGTATATACTATGTTTTTTCCTATACATATATACCCATGATGAAGTCTAATTTGTAAATTAGGCACAGTAAGAGATTAACAACAATAACTAATAATAAAACAGAATAATTATAACAATATGCTATAATAAAAGTTACTGTAGAGCTTAGCAACCTCAGCATACAATTTATTTTCTTTCCTTATAAAGTCAAGAACTTTTACCTTTTCACTTAAAGGAAGCATTTTACGGCTTCTCTTCAGCATATCCAAATTGCCAGCATCGATGCTCTTGCACTTTGGGGCTTATTAAGTAAAATACAGGTTCCTTGAACACAAGCACTGTAATACCGTGACAGTCGATCTGATAACCGAGACGGCTACTAAGTGACTAATGGGCAGGTAGTGTATATAGCGTGGATCCGCTGGACAAAGCGATGATTCTCGTCCTGGGCGGAACAAAGCAGAACGGCTTGAGATTTCGGCATGCTACTCAGGATGGTGCATTTAAAATTTAAAACTTATGAATTGTTTATTTCTGGAATTTTTCATTTAATATTTTCAGACTGTGGTTGACCACAGGTAACTGAAACTGTGGAAAGTGAAACCACGGATAAGGGGGACTACTGTATATGTATCAAGAGCTCAGATGAAATAAATTTCTGGGAGATTCCAACAAGCAAATGGCAGTTGATGTCAGGGAGGTTTCTGAGCTCACCAGTTACTTGATTTCTACCTTCCTTTTGTTTCCATACTATGTTGTAACATAATTATCTGGTGATATGCCTTGGTTCCCCCATAAGGACACAGACTCACTTATTAATCCACCTTGTATCCTATCACACTGTTTCGTACATAAAAATTCCATTTCAAATAAGAGAATGAATATATGAGTTCACGAGTGTGCCTTAATCCTGGGTGAGAGAAGAATGTAATTAATTCATTTAATAAATAACTTATTGAGCACTTTCCATGTACTGGGCAGTGTCCTAAACACTGGAAATACAGCAGCGAAAATGACAGTGGGGGGACAACAGGAAAGTAAATAAACAAGATAATATCTGATAATAGCTAATGCTATGGAGTTTTTATTACGTGTCAGGTCCTGTTCTCAGCATTTAACATGGATTTAAAATGTTAATCCTCACAGAATCCTACAAGGCAGGTGGTGATAAGTTCTATGAGGGAAATTAAACAGGGCAATATGGTGGCAAGTGACTCAGGGGCAGTGGGTTGGAACTTTGCTTAGAATGGTCAGAGAAGGTCTCCGAGGTTACATTTGAGCTGGCCTGTGAAGGAGCCAGCCATCAGGAGATCTGGAGGAGGGGTGTTCTGTGCACAGTTCAAGTAAATTAAAAACCTTCTTATGTTTTTTTAATACTAAAAGAATAAAGACTTTTCTTAAGCGTTGGAGTTGCATTCACTAGCCTTTAAGTACACCACACCTCAATCCACCTACAATCAATCAAACCAGCAGTAGTTCCTCCTGTACAATGTGAAGTTCCGGGCAAAAGATCTTTCAATGTACATTAAGACACCCGCTTAGCTTCTGTGGGTGGGAATTGGGGAATTACAGCTCTTTCTAATCACTAATGTATGACAAAGATTATCAGGGAAATTATATGAAAACAAATGTAAAGAAATGATTCTGATTTTGGGGTAGATTAAGTTTGGAAACAGAAACAGCAAAATCAGAGAGCGATGCCTGCTTTACCTGCTCAACTGCTCAATCTAAATTCTTAATGAGAAAGTTCTCAAGAAGAAGCAATTATGTTATCCCTTTTTTATTAATTTTTCCCTTATCTGTATAGGTATTTTGCAAATGAATCGTATTGACACACAGCTTTCACTCTAGGTCAATCATTTAGGGTGACTATGAAGACTTGTAGTTGGAATTCTAACTTTTATTTCCTTTCCTGTTCTCACGTAGAGTTTTTGATGAGACTGTGATGGCTAAAGGGAGAAAGGAAGTTCATTAAGGGTCTGAAATATCTGTCTGTCCTAGAAAGGAGCCTCCACTTTCCAAAATGAATTTATCTATAGTAATCAGTAAAAGAAATCCATTAGGAAGACCTCTAAAACTAGAGCATGATGAAAATTAGTACCATGCTACAGGAAAGAAGCTGAGAAGGGATCTTCTAATCCAGTTTCCTCACAGTTTATAAATGAGGAAAGGCCAAGTGTCTTTCGAAGGTCACAGCCTTGAAGGGATAGAGGGATAGGATTCTGGGTAGCATTTCTTGGCAGACTTGGTGTGTTTGCCTAGAACTTTGCACTTATAATCTTATCTATAGATTTTGATCATTTAACTTAAAAAAGAGTCTTTGTAATATAGTTGTGAATTTTAAATTTAATTATATTCTTTATTCTTAAGAAGCAATGGCTTAATTTATCTGTATTTAACCATGGGAAAGTAAAACCTCTTGTTATTATATTTGGCTTACCAAATTCATGAGGAAATTAATTTCTGTCTGAATTTTTATTAAAAGTGATATGCTTTGACCAGTATAATGTATATATATATTGTATTAGTTGGCTTGGGCTGCCATAACAAAATACTATGGACTGGGTGACTTAAACAATAGAAATTTATTCTCTTACAGTTCTGGAGATTGGAAGTCCAAGATCAAGGTGCCAGAGGGTTGGTGTCTGGTGAGAGCTCTCTCTTGGGGTTACAGATGGCTGCCTTTTCTCTGTGTGCTCATGTGGTCTTTCCTTTGTGTGTGCCCATGGAGAAAGTGAGCGAGTGAGTGAGCTCTCTAGTGTCTTTTCTTATAAAGACACTGATCCTCTGGGATCAGGGCCCCACCCTTATGACCTCATTTAACTTTAATTACTTCCTTAGAGGCTCTATTTCCAAATACACACTGGAGTTAGGGCCTCAACATACAGATTTTAGGAGGACTCAAACATTCAGTCCATAACATATATGGAAGTCTAAAACTGACAAACAAAATAAAAAGACAATGAACATTAAGGGGCCCTGTATAACTCTGCTATCTTTTTGGCTTCCTATTTTCACATTACAGTAGTCACTTGGTATCCATGGGAGATTGGTTCCAGGACCCCCGTGGATACCAAAATCTGAGGATGCATAAGTCCCTTATATAAAATAGTGTAGTATTTGTATATAATCTATGCACATCCTCCCGTATACGTTAAATCATCTCTAGATTACTTATAATACCTAATACAATGTAAATATTTTGTAAATAGTTGTTGTACTGTTTAGGGAATAATGACAAGAAAAAAAAGTCTGTACGTGTTCAGTGTAGACGTGACCACCATAGGCCTTTCAATCTGTAGTTTGTTGAATCCCTGGATGCAGAACCCGTGGATACAGAGGGCCAACTGTATTTCTACTTCCACTGATGCCCAAACACTTTCTAAATTTAAGTGAACAATTCCAGAGGACAGCTGAATTTGCTGAAGGACAGTAGAAAAAGCTATACGTGTAATTTTTTTAAACCTTCCTCCATGGAAACAAACTAAATAGATAAAGAAAATGTGGTATAACATACAATGGAATATTGTTCAGCCTTAAAAAACAAGGAAATCCTGCCATATGTGACAACATGGATGAATCTAGAAGGCATTATGCTAAGTGAAATAAGCTAGTCACAGAAGACAAATACTGCATGATTCCACTTATATGAGGCATCTAAAGTAGTTAAACTCATAGAAGCAGAGAGTAGAATGGTGGTTGCCAGGGGTTGGGGGAGGGAGAAATGGGGAGTTGTTTTCAATGAGTGTAAAGTTTCAGTTATACAAGATGAGTAAGCTCTAGAGATCTGTTGTACAAAATGTGCCTATGGTTAACAATACTGTATTATGCACTTAAAAATTTATTAAGAGGGTAGATTTCATGTTAACTGTTCTTACCACAATAATAACAATAAAAAAACCTTCCCTGTGCTTTCTAAGAAGTTAATCTTTTTCTATTTTTTGATTTCATCAGGTACTTGGCCAACTCTTGCCATTCTCCTGCAGTTTAATCTAAATTCTGTTTCTAGAATTTTATGAATCTCAAAAGTTTGAAAACTACTGACCATTCTGGAGAATATTCAGTTATGGAGCCTTACATGTATATACATTAACATACCACTTCATAATTTAAGTGGGCTTTACCATTGTTTTGCTTCCTTTTGTGATATAAATGTGAAATAGCCCGAGCTATTGAGAGAATAGGTGTGATCCGAGTTGAATGACTTGCCCCAGATACTACAAGCCAGGGTTGGAGTCTTGAATGAAATTGCTTCCATCCTAAGCTACAGGTCAACTGGCTTTTCTCAAGAAAAGAAAAGCCTTAACAATTTGTTGATTCAACCCTTTTAAATATCAATATTTTTCCATGAATAGTTTTACTTGTCTAACTTTTAAGGGATGATCTTTCTCTTAGCTAAATGGCTGCTTAATTTTAAAGAAAAAAATATAAAAAATTAGCTTACAAATTAATCATTTTGATAGAATAGATTTTAGTTTATCATTTGTAAAATATTTTTCTTCCTCCTTATACCTCTGTTCAAGAGAGGAATTTGGGAGGGGAGTGGTTATTTGCATTGTAAAGCTTCTCTTGGGTTTATAAATGGGCGTGCTGAGGAGCTCTTTGCAAGGGTGAACTCCTCATTTCATTTAAAATAGGATTACAAATATATGGGTTAACGTATTTGTTCATTTATTTAAAATTTACTTAGCACTTAGTAATATCAGGTTGTTTTGAGGCTTAAATAAGCATTTTTTTTTAAAAAGACTTATTGGCATAGATCCTGGTATATGGAAAATCTAGAATTAATATTAGTTGTTATTTTTATGATTATTATTGCCAGACCCTGTGCTAGGCACTGAATATAGAAAGCAGATAAAAGGACACTATTTCAAAGAGATCAAAGCCTGGTATGAGGCCAGAAGAGATGGAGTTAGAATTACCGTTCTTCTCTGAAAACAGAATTTTGGCTGTTTTGTAGGTTGGATCCAGAGCCTTCTGTCAGCTTACACTCCAGGTCTGTGCATCTACAATTTAATGCGTAGATCTACAAAATGCACAAAGGATTACAGAAGGATGAATAAAGCGTAATATTTTCATCACAACATAGCTTTAAACTCCAGCATCCTCTAGTTAAAAAGTTTGACTGTGCTTCCAGGTTTTTTATTTTATTTTGTCAGTTGCCTCTTCCATATCCATTCAAGGGAACCATAACTGGACTGCAACTACCAGTTGTGTTTATATTAAGCTTCATCTGATTGGTTATCAAAGCACAAATCTTGCTTTGCTGAAGAACTTTTTAGATTTGTTTTTATTAGTGTAGTGATTAAGCAGATCTGTGGAAGAAAATGGGTACTTTCCAATTTCTTGAAAATCTAAACGTGTTTTAATGGTTTGTTTCAACATGTTTTACTTTCTACGTTTCAGTAGTTAAAGGCAGATTACTGATTAGAAGACAAGGAAACTCTTTTGAATTACTTTATTAATTTTACATTTATCCCTTATAGTAATTTATAGTTAGAAAAATTTGGTTACCTTAAAAACATTTGAAACTAATTTTTCTTAGCACCTAAAATGGTGTAATGTTTAGATGTGTTACAAAACCTGCAAGAGTGACTGGCTCTGATTTCCAAGGAAGTTATGCTACATTACTTCCTTGGAAATCAAAGCCAGTAGATTGGATTTTACAAAGGATGAACTAAAATCTATTGAAAACATTTTCAATATTAAGAAAATACATTTAAAAAACCCATTTAAATATGATTTACCAGATCCTTCCTCAATAGAAAGAGTATCATATTCATGATCTCTTTCTGCTACACATTTGGATTTTTTAAATAATGGGGTTCTTTCCTTTGAATGGTTGTCTCCTGGGTTGGTCCATAATATCGATTTTGTTAGATTTGCAAAATAGATTTGTATTTCAAATTTAAGCACAAGAAAAGGCAAAACAAGTTTCTAGTGACATTGTAGTGAGAGAGTGAGAAGGCCCAGTGAAAATGCCAGAAAAAGGATTTATCTTATCTAGAAAAATCTATTGCATTAGAAATAGTCCTGTTATTACTTCATTGACTTCTTCTACAAAAGAGTTTGTAAATAAAATTTTATAGGCCCAACTGAAAATAAAATGGTAGTGAATGGAATTTAGCCTTATTTTTCCTGTTGTGTTAAAGCATGATTCATTTCTGCTAAAATTTTTTAAATACTCACTTTCATTATGAACATTCTTTAATGAAAGTTTAATGAGTATCCATATCTCAGATTAGCTCAGGAATTTTTGGAGGCATTCAGAAATTCCTGAGTATACCACATGGGCAGCTGAATGCTTTGGTGGAAGGACAAGGTAAGGTCGGAGAAAACCTAGGATGAAATCCTGGCAATGTCATCTACTAGGTGTGCAACATTGAGCCAGTTAATTAAGCTTCCTAAGTCTCAATTTCCTCACTTGTAAAATAGGGAGCAAAATAACTACCTTATAGGGTTGCTTTGAGAAAAAAGCGAAATCCATTATGTAGAGCATCTTGCAGTGTTTTGTTAGTTTTACTTGGCATCTTTTTTCATAAAAATAATTCTTCTACAAAAGTTCAATATTATCTGATTTTGGATATAGCTCACAGAATGAAATGAATACATAGTCCAAGCAAGGGGCTGGCAAACTATGGCCTTCTGCCTCTTCTGTAAATATGGTTTCATTGCAGCACAGCCTGGCTCATTCATTAGGTATAGTCTATGGCTGCTTTCGCACTACCACAGTAACGTAGTTGCCACAGAGATCCTTTGGCCCGTAAAGCCTGCAATATTTACTATCTGGCCTTTTACAGAAAACGTTTGCCAACCCCTGGTCTAAGCTGTTGTCAAGGGATTGCTGAACTGATATTATGAAGTGTCATGGTTTGCACAAATGGGAGGATCCACTTTAAGTGAGGCGCCATGGGAGTAGACTACAGTATTACTTAGCTATTCCCGGGGTTAACCAGAGAAGTCTAAGGATTATCTGTGATTAGTGGTGAGGTCCTCTGGAACAGTTAGGAATAACAAATCTAGGCCCTACAGAAGAGGATTTGGACAGGACTGAAACTCTTGTGGTTCAGTTTCAGAGAGAGGAGGAACTAGAGACTGATACCAGATCTCACCATATGGCGTCCTTTATCAGCCTACAGCTATGGAAATTGTGCAGAGCTCTCATTGCACAGTTTGCATTCAGTCATTCTCAACAGGTCCTTATGTATCATTCTATGTCCTGAGTAACAAGATTGCCACCAGGTAATCTATCCAGAGACCCTGAACTGAGTGGATTTTACCTGGTTATTGGAGTGGATGCTTCAAGTACCAGAGTGGGCCACACTAGATAAAGCTATATGTGTGCTACAAATTACCTGAAGGTTTGAAACCACATTCCACTTAATTTAATAATTTTAATAGATTTAACGTCAGAACAATTATTGGCCTCTACAGGAAGTTTTGAGAGGTCTCTTTCTTTTATTTTTCACAATAAGGAATATTCGGCTAACCTCAAAGGCTGTCTTTTCCTCCTGAATTGATCTTTGGGGAGTTAGACAATATAGGAATCATTCCTGAGAGCTGTTTAGTGCTTTAGAGTTTACAAAGTGCTTCCATTTATACAATTTCATTCAAATATGATCGTCACCCTACAAGTTAGAAGGATTGGAATTATCTCTATTTTACAGATGATGGAAATTTCTGTTTCCAAGAAGTTAAGCCATTTGCCTAAAGCCATACAGCTCTAAAGGGTGAAGGAGGGAGGAGGGACATGAATTTGTCTTCTGACTTCATATCCTGTGTTTTCTCTGCCATGTCATTTTGTCTGATGTTCCCTCTCAGCCGAGTTTATTGAAAAAGGGGTAAAATGTAAAATCTCATTAGTTTATAAAATAAGCATCTAGAGGCGAGAACATAGAGAATTTTATATTAGAAAGAAAGAAAGATTATCTAAACCCGAGGTTGCAAACTGTTGGTCCATAGGTTCCCATCTGGCCTGCAGATGTGGCTGGCTTAGCTTATACAATATCAGCTTATAGACGGTTTTATTTAAAAAAATACATAGCATTAGCTGTCAATTAATAACACAAATAAGTTCTGATTTCCAGCTTCTTTAGACAAGTCAAAAGAGCTGGCCGTACTGGGCCCACGTTCCTACATGGCAGTGGGCTGGATTTAAACACTTGTCTCCTTTGGAGCTGGCACATGATTTCCAGTTTCCGTCAGTCTCTATCTCTCCCTATTGTCCTCCCAGCCAAATCTTGCTTCAGTCATTTATAGTGTCTGTCTGACTTGTGTTGGCATGTGAGTTTGTGACTCCTGATCTAGACTAGAATACTCTGTGAATGAGGAAATGAAATCCGAAGTAGTAAGGTAATTTGGCAACACCAAGATTAGAACTCATTTTCCTCAGACAGAGCCTTTTCTTGGGCTCTGGCACTGTGTTCATACTATTCACTATTACTGAAGAACAATAGAACAGCGAGGGAATAGTAATTAGTCAAGAAATGATGCACTTTTTAATAAATTGAAAATGTTTTAGTGAGGGTCTGCTATGTATTTTATATTCTGCCATATGAGCCAGATTTCAAATATTTTGTTATCAGACTATGGGTTGTAGGTTTCAATTCAGAAAATATGGTTATGGAAATTAAATGAATGAAGTTTACTTTCTGTATTGGAAAAGTGGTTGGAAGGTGCATTTTTGAGTGGATTTTAGCACAGAGACTGAGTTTCACTTTTAGAAGCAGAAGTGTGTTTTTCTCTTGTGTGTAATGGAAGCATCGTCAGGCATGTGATAAATGCCTCCTTTGTGGAAGGCCTTATGCTGGGCAATAGTGTATGTTAAAGAGAAACTGAGGGAAAGAGGCGACCATCGATAATCGTGAGTATGTACTGAGAGACTGGAAAGAGCAGTGTAGGCTGGGCAGACTAGCACTCTGTCATAAGGAGGAATATGCAGAGGCTGAGTGAGTATAGGCGGTTTAAAGGAATTTGTGGTGGGACCTACTCAGTGATAAGAAAGGGTGTCAGGTATACAAATAGGCTGAGGGAAGCACAGTGTTTATCCCTTATTTTTTCTGAAGTGTAATTTCTAGGATGAATTATATAGTTCAAACCCAAAGAAATAAATTATTTCCTATTGAGTGAAACGACTAACTGGAGGACTTGCAAAAAATAACTGTAGTAAACAATGAATAGTTGACATTATTGTTTTGAATGAAATTTTAAAATGTGTAAAACAAAATGTGAGGTGAATACATTTCCAGATGGTTATGATTGCTGTTCTTGTTATTATTCATTCATTCGATAATTATATATGACAGTTTGCTGTGTGTAGGGCACCATACTAAGCAGTGGGGAATATCCAAAGAGAGAATTGCTAGTCCCTCCCTCTAGGTTGCTTTCAACCTAGTGGAGGAGTTAAGATAGGAAGATAGGAAAAATTCTACACAAGCCCAGCCCACGTGAGTCAGTGTTTTGACAGTTTAGGGAAAGAAACACCACTTTTCCTGGCTTGATCTGGAGAAAGACTATCTGAGGCATGAGGACGAGGGATTTGAACTAGACCTTGAAGGATGAGTAGGATTTGAAATACCAAAGGAATGGTAGAAGTTTCTTCAGAGAGGGCTAGTGGCTGAGCAAAGGCCCAGCAGCAGTGAGCTGCAAGGAGACAAATGTGGCTGAAGGACATGAACTTCCTGACAGAGTGGGAGAGAGAGCTGGGCCGGTTGGAGGGTGCTGAGCTGTGAAAGGCCTTGACTCCTAGGCTAGAGAATTTGCATTTTAAAGATATGGTTTCCATGGTTGACCAAGGGAACCAAGATTCTGGTATATATTTATAAGTGTTTGGGAATGGATTACTCTCTACGGAGCTTGTAAAATGCCTTTGTTAATAGTTGCAATTTAGAAGACAGTTTGCTCAGGAGAGAATACACACATTCCTAAGTAGAAATAACTCCCCAGACTCTCACTTGGCACCCAACTGGGGACTCTCCAAGGCATGACATAGGAGGTATAGACACCAGTGTCTCACATGGAGGGCAAATGTACAGAAGAGTGCCTACCAGGAAAAGGTTGCAGTTGGAGAATCCTATTTTGCTAAAGATAGTATGAGTCTGGAATGTCATTTTATTTTCAGTCTCTGTGTATGCCTGTGGGAGTCACCTTATATTGGAATCCTTGTCAAGTCTCTCGTGTTACAGGACACTTGCTCAATTACCTTATTTTGAACAGCAAAGTACTATTTGAGGAAGATACATTAGACTGAAATGACCTCAATCAGTGCTATTTTTATTTGCTCATAGAGGTGTGCTGACATGTGGGTAAAAAAAGAAGCAAAGAAATTTGATACAGTTTCTGTTATTATTCCTGGAGCTATGATTTTGCAGTTGCAGGTGCTAGATATAATTTTAAACAAGCAGGACAGCAGGTATTTATGTTGTGGATATCACGCATGTATACCTCACTACAAAAGACAAACAAATCTCTAACCTAATGACTGGCAGCTCCTGGCTTGTAATAACATTTCCACTGAGGGGCCGATTCAGAAAATGGTGTTTCTCTAACAATTTAGACAGATGGGAAGATGTGCTTTTGGGAAAACACAGTTTGAGTAGAAGTTTGGGTAGAAATGGAGAGTCTCAATAAAATTGTTTCATGAAATTTGCAATATTCTAAAACTAATATATCATTTTATAGGATGTGTGTTTTAAAACATGGACAATTAAATTAGTTGTAAAACCATTAGGTTTGAACAAGTATTAATCATGGAGGGTCATCATCAAGCAACTCAGTTTTTGTCACCTGCTGTTCTTTTAGATTTATTCTGTGCTCCTACTTAGTCTTCTTGCTCTTGTTTGACATTAAATACAGCCTCCTGACCCTTCCATTCACTTCCACTGCCTCTGGAAGGTTCTGAAACACAGTCTCTGTTTAGTAACTAATATGTTCAGTACAGGGTAATTATCCCAAACTTCAAATTTTATTGAAGTTAAAGCTTCCCCTTCTTTCAGTGCAGGGCTGTCACAGACGGGCCGTCCGCAGTGGGAGACGTGCCGAGAAGCTGCTCTTTCCCACTCAGCACTTCTGCTTCTTCTCCTCCTCTCCCAGCTTGCCAACCTTGAAGCACGGTGGGTGTGTAATCAGAGAGAGGAAAGGTTGGGGCGGGAAAGTACTCACTATCTTCTCTGGGTTCTGGAAATCCCTCCCTCACTGGGGATTGCTTACCTGTAATTTCGTTACATGGATGACAGCATTTCTCCTGGCTGGGTCCCTCACAATGCTGTCCTTAGCTCCTAGCTTCTGGCCATACACCTCCAGTTCCTTTTGTTAAGGCCTCTCACCTGCCTAAAAGCATTCTTTTTTTTCAAACTGTGGTAAAATATATATAACATAAAATTTACGATTTTAGTGATTTTTTTTTTGTGTGTGTGAGGAAGATTAGCCCTGAGCTAACGTCTGATGCCAATCCTCCTCTTTTTGCTGGGGAAGATGGGCCTTGGGCTAACATCCGTGCCCATCTATTTTCACTTTATATGGGACGCCGCCACAGCATGGCTTGAGAAGGGGTGTGTTGGTCTGTGCCCAGGATCCGAACCCACGAACTCCAGACTGCCGAAGCAGAGTGCACAAAGTTAAACGCTAGGCCACCGGGCTGGCCCCAGATTTTAGTGATTTTTAAGTATATAGTTTTGTGGTATTAAGTACATTCACATTGTGGTGCAACTATCACCATCATATATCCCCAGAACTTTTTCATCTTTCCAAATGGAAACTGCTTACCTGTTAAATACTAACTCTCTCTTCCCCACACCCTTCAGCCCCTGGCAACCACCATTGTCCTTTCTGTCTCTATGAATTTGACTAGTGTAGGCACCTCACATAAGAAGTGCCATACAGGGGGCCAGCCCTGTGGCCTAGTGGTTAAGTTTGGTGTGCTCTGCTTTGGTGGCCCAGGTTTGGTTCCTGGGCATGGACCTACACCATTTGTCAGTGGCCATGCTGTGGTGTCAACCCACAAACAAAGTAGAGGAAGACTGGCGCAGATGTTAGCTCAGGGCAAATCTTCCTCAAGCAAAGGGGGGAAGATTGGCAACAGATGTTAGCTCAGGGCGACTCTTCCTCAGCAAAAAAAAAAAAAACAAAAAACAAAAGAGGAGCCATACAATATTTGTCCTTTTGTGGCTAGCTTATTTCACTTAGCATAATGTCCTCAAGGTTCAACCATGTTGTAGAATGTGTCAGATTTCCTTCCTGTTTAAGACTGAATAATATTCCGTTATATGTATATACTATATTTTGTTTATCCACTCATCTGTTGATAGACACTAGGGTTTTTTTCTACCTTTTGTCTGTTGTGAAGAATGCTGCTATGAAAATGAGTATACAGATATCTGTTCAAGTCCCTGGGTTCACTTTTTTTGGGTATAAGCCCTAAGTAGAATTGCTGGGTTGTATGGTAGTTCTCTGTTTAATTTTTTGAGGAACTGCCACACTGTCTTCCATAGCAGCTGTACCACTTTACACTGTGCACCAGCAATGCACAAGGGTTCTCCACCTACACTTGTTATTTTCTATCCTTTTTTTTGTTATTATAATAGCCATTCTCATGGATGTGACGTGATGTCACAGTGTGGTTTTGATTTTTGATTTGCATTTCCCTAGTGACTAGTGAGGTTGGGCATATTTTCATGTATTTAGTGGCCCTTAGTGTATCTTCTTTGGAAAAATGTCTATTCAAGTCCTTTGCCCATTTTCTAATTGGGTTGTTTGTGTTTTTGTTGTTGAGCATCAGCATTCTTGGATGGGATCTTTGGCCACCCCATGCTGGCCCCTGTGTGCTATATCATCTGGGTCTGGGAAGAACACGGATGGCACACTCCAGCAGAGGAACCGAGGAGAATTTGGTGAAGGGACTATTCACAGAAGTGTGGGCAGGGTTAAAGGACACCAATAAGGGATGTTGAAACACCCCTTGTTAACAGCTTAGAGCCATTATTGCCCCTGGGCCTAGGGGACAAAGGAAAGGAGTGGTGACAGAGAGCCTGGAGAGAGCTCTATCTGTAGGAGAGGACTGCCCAGCAGGAGGGGTGGGCTTCACAAGAGCTTCTGTTAACTTACAGCCTGCTGTGGAGGTGGTGGGGGAAGTGGGGGAATAAACAGCCCATCTCTCTCCTCCCTTACTCTCATCTTTTGCTGGTACCTCCCATTGGCCAACCCTAACTGGAAGCCTCATTGATACAAGATACAGAGGTCAGCGTCCAGGGCACAGAGCAGGATGGTAAAAGGTAGAGGCTGGATCTGGATTGGTAAGTAAGACATCCAGATGGAGTTCTCATTTGGTCAACGGGACCTTCTATCCATGACTGGAGTGTAGTTACTTCTCAAACCACAGCCCCTCGTTTGCTGCTCCAGGCTGCTTCAGCCAGCCTCTTGCCCTTTAGAGTTCTCAGGTGTGTGAGTCAGTTGCCATTCCAGCGCATCCAGGAAACACAAGTTACTGTAAGTAGTTACATTGAAGCTCCTCACCCAGGCTTGAGGTGAGGGTCAAGTCCTTCCCGAGCCCCTCCCTCGTGGAGGGAGGATGAGGCTTGAAGCACACCAATAGCTTTCTCCAAATAGTCTCCTTTATTTTCCAACTACCTACCCTTTTATGCCCTCACTATGGAGGAGGAAAAGGGGTAAAAGCCATGAAAATGCAGGTCTTGCACAGTGATCTCACACCTCATTCTGGACTATATCAGCTATGGTCTAGGGACTTCAGCAGAAACTGGGGCTGAATTAGTTCTCTTTTATCATCCTGTTACAAACATCATATGTAATCTGTATCCCTAAAAGTTTGTATATTTGGGTTAATGTAAACTTTTTTTCAAATCATCTCAATGGAAAGTGGGGAAGATTGCTTCACATTTGGGAAGACTATATTTGGGGATATAAGATGTGCTTTCTTTGGAGGCTTTTCTGATGTAGAAACACAGGTCAATTAGGATAGCTCATGATTTCCATGAAATTTACTCAGATATTGTCTAGCTTTAAAAAGCTAAAACTTAAATTAGGTAAATCAAAATAGTTCAAATTTGATAAGGTGTGCCTAAATTAAACTTTATACTACAAATATTCTTGTTCAATTTCAGGTAAGTTCAATAGAGTATCTTCCTTGGAATAATTTCACTTCTGATTTGTATGTACTTTTTGATTTGTTCTAATTGTGACAGCCTAATTTCTGAATTTAATTTAGAATGAGCTTTAAGCCATTTTCTTCTTCATGTATATGCTCACTTGAAGCAGATGTGTTCTAGGAACTGGTTTCCTTATCTTGTAAGAGTGACAGTGGAGAAAAGCGTATCCTGTCATCTGCATTCAGAAACAAGGTATTAAGCTGTCACTTCTCAAAGCCTTCTCCTAATACTTGCTCCGTAATTTTCAGGTTTTAAAAAGATTTAGTCGAACTTTGAAGCTTTGACTTGTGACACATATCCATGACTTTAATACATTACAAATACTAAATGTTGTCCTTTCTGGTACAGATGTATTGTCATTTGCTTTGTTTTCACTTATAGCTTCAGCCTTCTTTCTGTTATTGATGTAGTTTCATGTGCTACCATTTTAGGTAAAGACTTTCCTGTTCTCTCCTGTGTATCTTCTGAGAATGGGCCCATTCTGAGAACCAGTGGTTCCAGGAGTGTGGGGCAGGGTGCAGGGATGGATAGGTGGAGCACGGGGCATTTTTAGGGCAGTGAAACTATTCCGTATGATATCCTAACTGTGGATATATGACATTACATATTCGCCAAAATCTATAGAACTATACAGCACAAAGAGTGAACCCTAATGTAAACTATGGACTTTAGTTAATAATAATGTACTGATATTGGTTCATGTACCACACATTGGTAAATGTACCACACTAATGCAAGATGTTAATAATAGAGGAAACTACAGAGGGTGGGGAGAGTGGATATGAGAACTCTTTGCACTTTCTGCACAATTTTTCTGTAAATCTAAAACTGCTCTAAAAAATAAAGTCTATTAATTAACAAATTTTTGCCTGTGATTATCAGTTATGAGCACAGCACCTTTGCTTTTGCAGAATCTCTTTGGCGAGCTTACTCTTCAGGCTTACATAATACGGTTAAGAGAAAAAAAACCACTCGTCTCAGAGAAATAATCAGTTGAACAAATCGGTGGTTATCAGAATGCAGGCTGTAGTACATCCTGTTTTTCTAACTCCTCCAATTTACTAGTAAAGCAACCCAAATTGCATGGAGGAGGGGAGGATGTTGCTTGCTTTTAAGGCTGCGTTAATGTTGTTAGGGCCCCATTAGAACACTTGAGGAGAGTCTTCAGTACAACAGATTCTAGCATTTTGAAAGAATCTTGCATGGAGAGAGACGCTGTGCTTTATTCTATCCCCTGAAGGAGACTCAACTGTAAAATATTTTCAGTGTAGTTTTTTTGTGCTCACTGAATACCAAATACCCACTCTGTACCAGGCCACTGCCACTTTCTCTATTTTCTGGTTTTGGTGTCAAAGTTCAAGTGGCAGCTGAGTGGTTTCTTGTGGTCTGTGGAGGTCAGTCTCTAATCATCAGTAGTGATAGGTGGTGACTTTCCCTTCTTAACCTGCAACCAAGACGTGTTCCCTCCCACACTGCACTCCCAGTTCTGAAACAGTGTGTAACGGAAATGGTCCTTTGTTAATAGAGCTTGTTCTGAGCACTGGAAGATCTTCCTGATTCACACCCATAGGAGGCCTTTCCGTGGCCCTGTGCCTGATTTCTGTTTCAGATAGACAGCTCCACTTGAATCTCTTCAGTTATGTGTGTGAAGGGGCAACCTGGTTTCTGAAATTTAACTAGGTTAGATTGAGTTTGCATTGTAGGTTTGAGGAAGCATGCTATTCCTGATCTTCATCTTCTATTTCATGAACCCTTGGAGTGGACCCACCAAGAAAGAAAAAACAGAAGAAAGAAGGCCTTGCGTTAGTCTGATGAGGTCATGCCCCATGCAGTGAAATTCTAAGAGCCACAAGAAGGGTCCTTTGCCACCAAAAAAGTACACTGAAGGCCGGTTCCTTTAATTCTATAATAATGTGTTTAATACCACTTTAGATCAAGGATTGTCTTACGTTAAAATATAAATACCTCATGGGTATAACTTGTTTCAATCCTGGTCTTTGTAGTGAATGAATTACTGAGCTCAGATATTGATAAAACAAGTGAAGGAGAAAGTATGAGGATTTGGTGGCCTGATTTGGGTGGGAGTGAAGGAGAGTGACACTGAGGGACACAGAAAGTGAAAACTGAAGCCAACAGAAGAGAAACTGTGCTTGTTTATTCAGTTTTCCCTGGGAGTTTCCTTGAGAGGAATTGAGCAGGGTGTGTGCGTACTATATGAGAGATTTTGTGTGTGCGTGTGTGTGTGTGTGTGAGAGAGAGAGAGAGATGTGTGTGTTAAAGGGTGTGGTGGGAAGGTTGGGATAGAAAATGACAGCTAGGAAGAGCCAGACATTTAGTCTACTCTTCTCAACTAACACACATCTTCTTAGAATGATGCTAGGTTCCCTGGAGACTTTATGACATGGGTGCCGAGTCTCTGAGGGGTGTGTGTGACTGTGGTGTGCGCATGTGCACCCGTGGGTGTAGGTGTGGGTGTGGGTGTCTGTGGGTGGGGAAGCAGGCAGTACACAGTGATACTTTCATAGATGTCCAGCACACCACTTTTGTGAAACCACTGTTTGTCTTTTCTTGATCTCTAGCCTGTTAGAGTAATGTATTTATTGCCACTTCCTCCATTATTGCCCCCACTTCATCTAGTCGTGGAGGCTTCTTGTTTCTGTGGTAACATAGGAAATCAGGACTGTGGATGATGTTGCATCAGAAAAGCTTTTATCTCCACTTGGTTTAAGCCTGACAGAGGAGTTGGCGGCATTGCACTTCCACAGACAGCTGATCCAGGGACTTAAAATGAACCTGCTCTTATGCCCCAACCCTCCACAGTTGAGATCTGCTCATTCACCCAATCCAACGTGTACAACTCCTTTACTTCTATCTCTTCACCCTCTTACCACCTTTATCAAACAGATGACACGCTCAAAGGGGTAATTGAGGGGAGTTTACAAAGATGTGGGTGGGAAAGAAACAACAAATGATGGTGAATCACCCAGAGATGAGCAACAGGTGGAAACATTGCCTCCTTTAAGTCTGAAGGGGCCAGAGAAGAGAGTTCATTCTTGGAACTAGCAAGAGCTGCAGCTCTGGGTGAGGGGCCTCCCAACAGGAGCTGTGGCCATAGGTAGAAGAACTCAACCACTTCAAGGCCGTGGCCTGGCAGGGAGAGAACAGAGGAGGAATCAGTATCCTGATATTTCTCTCTTCAGCTGATCCCTTCATTGGTGGAACCCCAAGAGAAGTGTGAGGACCAGGGTCCATAGCTTCCTGGGGAACAGAGCAGGGCAGAGAAGGGTGAAGAATCTAAGTTTCCCCATCTATAAAATGAAGATGTAGACTACCAGGATTAAAGATCTACGGAAGCATTTAGCACAGCACCTGGAGCATAATAAGTCCCCTATAAACTTAGGCCCGTGGGAGGAGTAGTAGTGATAGTAAGATTAGGGCATTTTTAGTACATTTTAGCTATATCATTGCTCAGTGGCTCTCCCTGTAGAGAGAGATAGTTAACGTCACTTTCATATCCCAACATTATTATGGAATAGACTTAAGTAAGACCTGTTTGTTTTGTCAGTCATACCTGTAGCTGTGAACTTATAGCTACATGCCTCTTCAATTTTGACAGATGGAAATGTGCAGAGTCGTAATTTAATCATTATTTCAACTGTACAAAATTCTGTAGATTAGATGTGTAGGGCATTACAGCCCTAATGGATACCTATAACAAAGAAATACCCAGTCTGTTCCTTTCTCAATGTATGCCTTAATGCCAATTCTGGAAAGGAGGGGATGGACCATGAGCTTTAAGGTGAATGGATAGATATAGCTATGGGAATTGAATAGAACCAACATTCCCTTTTTTCTCCCCTCCCTCCTCTCATTATGTGTGTATGTGTGTGTGTGTATCCACAGAATGTGTGAATTTGAGAAGGAAAACAGAGATACAGATGCCTAAGGTGGTGCAGCTGCACATAGCTAGAAGGCCTAATGAGTTGTTAATTATATTTTTGTTTGGAGCAAATTATTAAATGTATGAATTGCCCACTTTCATTGTCAAATTACCCAGAGTATTATCTCCAATAATCTTCAACCTCCTAGAGTTAATGATAGTTTTATGCTGAAAGTAGAATCTTTTTTTGTGCACCCAAAGTGTATCTTAAATTACCTACCTTAAATTACCTATAAGAAAGGTGATGCCAGAGTAGTTACAGAGCGAGGCTTCAGTTTTGTCCCAGTTCAGTACATATAACTGCAGTTCTTTGCACCCCACAGATACTCGTGAGTGCAGAGATGTCTGCTTAGTTTGGAGTTTTAGAAGAAAAAGCTAATGAGATTCCATTAGAGATATTCCCTTCTCCCCCAGGCCAATTTAGTGAGCCCCAAGTTGAAAAAGTAGTGCTATAATAGCATTATGCACTTTTCAAAAGTACTTCGACATTTAATATCCATTTGTGGGGCCTTCTTTGTGGTCATGGAGGCCTAGTATATTTGGCCCCCCTTACACTTTGAAGGGATCAGAGAAGTCATAGGGTTTAGAGCCTTGTTTTATGAATGAGGAAACTGATGCCCACAGGGCCTCAGGACTTATGCAGGGTCACAGCACTGGTGAACTAGAGAACAACCAGTCATCACTTTATTTACTTTCAGGTTTTTTTGTGTGTGTGAGGAAGATTGTCCCCTGAGCTAACATCTGTTGCCAATCCTCCTCTTTTTGCTGAGGAAGATTGGCCCTGGGCTAACATCCGTGCCCATCATCCTCTACTTTATATATTGGACACCTGCCACAGCATGGCTTGATAAGCAATGCTTAGATCTGCACCTGGGATCTGAACCTGCAAACCCTGGGCCGCTGAAGTGGAGCGTGTGAACTTAACCACAATGCTACCAGGCCAGCCCCCTACTTTCAGTTTTTATGTTGGAAACTTTTATTAAAAAGAACCATTCAAATTTTCATTTAGGCCCATATTTGTGAGATCTGAGTGTTCTAATTTAGTTATTCATTAAAAAATATTTATTAATCTTGTATTATGTGCTGGGCACTGGGCTAGATATATAATCTGTATAAAGCAGTGAAAAATATACATGGTTTCTGCTATCATGGAGCCTGCAGTTGATTTATGGATACTTATCCTGTTATAATATGAATCATCATAATAAATTACTATATGCCAGACACTATGTTCTACAAATATAAAAGCAGGAGCTGAGGGCTGTATACATCCTCTCATTTATTTAAGACTTGGAGAACTTTGTAATGAAGATGCCTCTAACACCAACCACAGGGAATAATTGAGATCAGACTCTCCAGACATGATGGGTGGTACATGAGGCTGAGTCAATTTTGTTCACCCAAGACTACTGAACTGAGAGAAGACTGGGGTGGTAATAATTTAGCTAGTTAAGCCAATTATTAACTTAGTTAAGCTAATTAACTTTTCAGAGCCTTAAGTTTACTATAGACCCAGCAAACTTAGTAAAAACTTGGGTTTTGAAAGCAGAAAGATGTAGTTTGAATCCTGTTTTTTCTGTTTTCTAGCTATGTAACCAACTCACAGTGGAAGAATAGCTTTCCTGTAGGGTTGTTTAGAGGATAAAATGAGGGAAACTGCATAAAGTACGTGCTGTTTATTTCCTTCCTACTGCATCTGTAAATTTGGGATAATCTTGCACAACCTGTCCACCACACAGGATTGTGATCGTCATGGGGACATTGGATGGGAAAGGGCACTGTAAACAATGGAGCATTACTGTTACACTGCTTATTGAAGGACTTTTTTACACTTTATTTAGTTATTTTAATATAATCCTTCTATTGAAATTTAACATGCATACAGGACAGTACACACATCGTTAGGTACAACTCCATGAATTTTCACAAAGTAAACATGCCCATGTAACCAGAACCCAGGTCGTAAAATAGAACATCCTAGAAGGTCCTGTGGCATCCTTTCCCAGTCGCTACCCCACCACAAAGATAATTTTCTTGACTTCTAATGCCATAGGTTAGTTTTTCCTATTTTGGAACTTTTTATAGATGGAACCATATAGAATGTTCTCTTGCACTTCTGGCTTCTTTAGCTCCTGTTAATGTTTGAGAAGCTGATCCATTTTGTTCCATGTAGTTCCTTCCTTCTTATGGCTTTAGAGTATTCTGTTGTGTGAATATACCACAATTTATATATCCTTTCTTTGAGTGATGGACATGTAAGTTGTTTCCAATTTTTGGCTTTTATGAATAGTGCTGCCATGATCATTCTTATACATATCTTTTGAAAACATATATGTGCATTTTTGTTTTGTATGTATCTTGGAATGAAATTACTGAGTAACATATGGGTATATATATGTTTGATTTTTTTTTTTTTTTGGTGAGGAAGATCGACCCTGAGCGAACATCTGTTGCCAATCATCCTCTTTTTGCTTGTGGAAGATTATCCCTGAGCTAACATCTGTGCCAACCTTCCTCTATTTTGTATGTGGGATGCCACTATAGCATGGCTTGATGAGCAGTGTGTAGGTCCATGCTTGGGATCCAAACCCGTGAACCCTGGGCCACCAAAGTGGAGCAGACAAACAACCACTATGCCACTGGGCCAGCCCCTACATATGTTTGATTTTAATAGATACTGACAAATAATTTTCCAAAGTGATTGTACCAATTTATACTTCCACAAATAGAATATTTTTTAACATCTGTAAAATTCTGTTAAATCCATAGTAGGATTTTACAAATATACAGTTTGAATCATATGAAAAATGGGTATATGATTTTGTCTTTTGTTGACATGCTATTTTAGTTAAATTCTTATATTGCGTGGAACAGAGCCTCATTTCCATTAACTTAGCTCGCAGGGAGAGATTGTTATTGTCAAGATTCATATGCACGTGAAATTAGAAAAAGCTGAACCTTGTAGCTTTAGAAAGTTCACAAAAATGCAGAAAGACCAGGCTGTGGGATCTTGAGTGTTCTGCTCTTTAGGCTTGCTTCTTCCTGTAAGGTATGCTGGCATCCTGAGGGACAGTCCATCCTCACTGGGCCTGTGTGTTCTGCAGGCGGTTATTACTAGTACCGCTGTGAGCTGGCCTCCATTCCAACTATTTGAGCATCTCTTCTGATTGATTGCTCCTCTGCCACATGCTTTGTTAAACATCTGATTATCACCTCTACTTAAGGGGAGCTATTCTTTGCAATCAATTGTCAGGATTTCCAGCCTTCTATCTGAGCTGTGTACCATTCCTAAGCCAATCAGCCTCTGGAAGCTGCCTGCTCCCATCAAGTCCCAGGGAGCAGATGTATGTACTAGTTAGCTTTCTAGATCCAGGAGTTGATAGATACACTTTGTGTACATTAGATGCTAAATAAAATACACAGAATAATAAGAAAGTCATAAGAAAATTTTAGCCATTTTTTGAACTTAGAACATGAAATCTTGTTTTACAATAGACATCTTAATGCAGGCCTGTATTAAGACTTACTGTTTTTATGGATCTTTATAGCTTAAAAAACAAGGGACAGGGCTTGCCATTTTGTGCTAACTTAGTCTATGCTGGTTCAACTAGTCTTGGTCAAGGAAGAAATCGATTATGGGGGGCAGGGAAAACAGGTCTAAACAGTTCTGCACTTAATGGGACAAATAAATGGATAATAGAGGTTCTCCTTATGGAACCCAGGCAGGAAACCCATTCTTGAAACTGCCACATCTTAGAGTTACTTTCTGGAATCCTTTATTGGTTCAATGGGTTTAGCTGTAATGTGGGAAGTGATAGCCAGAAACTTACACTCTTGCCTCCAGCTTTTAGACTCTCCACTCAAGATAGAGGACCCATCTATTTCAGCTATCCGCCTTCTAGTACTACAGATAATTTCCCCTGGGTATTTTCTTGGCCTAATTTATGCTTAATATTTTTAGCTAAAGCCTACTTTGTCATCATCTGAGTGGTTTGCAGAATATGGCCTATGCAGATAACTTCTTACTTTACATTCTTTATACAGACCTATACAGATATTTCCACAGCACTTCTGAACTGGAGGCGTTACAAGTGTTGTGGTTGGAAAAGGTTGGGCTTCTGATGAGTTCAGCTTTTTCTTCAAGACCTCTTTCCACCACAGACACACAACTAAAGATCCTAATTAGAGAATCCATTAAAAAGAACTTGACCTAGTCTGTGGCTTAATTTATATGTGTGATGCTTTTCTGAAAGTGAAATGATTAATATTAGTCAGTGCATACATAGGACCAGAAAGTCTTGTTCCTAATACATTATTAAATTAACAGGGTAATTAAAAATTGAAACTAAAGTGTCAGTTCTCGACTGTATTCCTAAATTAAGTTAAAGTGTAAGCATTATTTAAGGCTTCAGTGTAATATATTTAGCACGCTTTTTTTATTTTTAAAACTAGTCTGGAAGCTGGGTCTGTTTCTATACATGTTCTGCTCAGTAGCTAGCCTTTTGTGGAAACATTAGATTTTAAACACTTTGTTCTTTAAATTACTTCTCTTTTTGCTTTCAAGAAAGATTGAGAAGAGTTACAAGGAAGTTTAGTGGATTAGTCATTCAATTCCTTGATGGATCCTTCACATGTACCAATGCCAGAAAACATTTAATTGATGAAAATGTTCTGAATGAATTTGTTCTTTGAAAGTACTCTTTGAATGAATGTCTTTATTATATTGAATATATTCTACTGATATTGTTTAGGCTTGCTTCCAATATTAATTCATAATAGGCTCTGGCTAACTTCTCCATAGAATGTGTGTCCAACTCAAGTCCATGATGTATTTGGTTAAAGAATCTTTGTGGCTCTTGAAAGAAATACAGGAATTTAACAGCCAGTATTGTTTATAAAATCTAGGGTGGTCATATTTAAATGATAATAAATTTAAGAATGAGATGATTAATTTTACAACTTTTTTTGGTGACAAACCTTAAGTACTAGAAAGAATAGATTCTTTAAAAAACCCCTAATATTTAAAACTCACGTTTTTAAACATATATCAGTCTTGGTCTCATATACAAAAAAACCCTAAGCTTATAGCATTGTTGACCAGCATAAGCACCTCCTGCATCCTTTTGTATAAGAGGTTTCTTGAGAGAGAATAGATTTGCTGTGTCAGACTGGTTACTTGAAATCTAAGTTCTGTTTCCAATTTCAGATTCTTAACAAGGTCTGGCTTGGCCAACGAACATAAAAGTGCTTACTGCTAAATTAGCTGCAGAACATGAAAGGAAATCACGAGGCCATTAACACATCTAGAAATAGTCCTTTTCTAGCCTTCGGTTCCTAAGATAGCTTAGTGAAAATGAAATATTCAGATAACGTAGGGTAGGGAGGGGAGTTTTTAAACTATTTTCTTTTCAACTTTCCTTCCTTCTCACCCTCCAATACTTCCATCCCTCCTTTATTTCTCCTTCTCCAAGTGTCTTCACTTAAAACTTCACATTCAAGGTCTTCCTAGTGCTGAGTGATGGGAGCAGTGAAGTACACACTTTATCCCTGTGTATACAATGAGTGAAAAAGATGAGAATTATAGCAACTCCCCGCTAGATTTCAAAGGTTAAAATGCCCTTCTTGTACCAGGGTTTGATGTGACCTTCAGCAGAACATGCCCACTCTGTTGATGGGGAAGGAAAGTTCTCCTTGAGGGGCTGAAAAGGAGACTGCTCTTCAAATATACCCCGAGAATCCCTCCAGGCTGGTGCTCGAGAAAGATCTCTATTTCCTTCATTCTTTTATTTCTTCATTACAGAATATTTATTGACTGCCCACCTTACATTAGACACTGAGCTAGGTCCTGGGGTCCTGCCCACAAGATTAAAGTGTTAAGTGGGTGGCAGACATTAGTTACAGACTCACACAGATACCAACTGACACAAAGGGATGAAAAGGTATGAGATGCCGGGAGAGTGTGTAGCAGGGTGGGAGGTGGTCAGGGAAGCCTGAAACTGGTTAACTGGGCAAAGGGGGCAGAGAAAGAGGCTCCAGGCAGATCCCCTGAGGAGAGGAGTCAAGGCTGGTGGCCAGGAGAGTGGACTGTCACACAAAGTAATGCCAGAAGATGCAGAGAGCTGAGGGCCTCTTTCAGCTGGGTGAACGGTGCAGATTTCTTCAACTCAGACTGTCCCTTTTCTAATAAGATGGGAACATCCATATCTGTATGACACAGCCCATGTGTGTATATAATAGCTGCTTAATAAATACTTATTGAAATAGGAGGGCTGATTAAGGCACTTAGGCCAGCAGTTGAAGTATGCTTAACACATTCAAAGATGATACCTGGATGTGAAGAAAAGGATATTTTAAACAAAGAGAATATAGAGGCAGTTTAACAGTTTCTCCCCCTTGAAAAGAAGTAAGGTAGAAGGATGGGACTTGTTAAAAGTGGGGATGAGATGTCTGATGACAGAAAACACGAGAAAATTAAGTTAGTGATTCAGAAGTAAGTTATCGTTATTAAGAGTGATAACAGCATTGGTTTTGTGAAGATGAACAGTTCTTTTCTCCCCTTAAATGTCAGTGTATGTGTGTGTGTGCCATGTGTACTTGCATACTTGAGGCCAAATTAGATTTTGATAAAAGAGGGGAGAGTTGCCAGATTTAGTACATAAAATGTAAGATGCCTAAATTTGAACTTCAGGTAAACAAATAATAATTTTTAGTACACATATGTCCCAAATACCCTACAAGAGGGGCATTTTCTTCTAAGAACTTCGGGATGAGTTGTCCATTTCTCCATATTTTAAACCATTGCATATATAATGTTTATATTTATGTTTACCTCTTCTCGGTTCATTCCTGCCACATGTGTTTTTAGAATCAGAATTTTCTGAACAGTCTGGAACCTCTGGTGAGTGTGTGGTGACATGTTCAAGGATCCCTTTCCTGGGGAGCCTGATGATTTATAGCCAAGACTCTGCCTCCTTGCTCTGGGCTTCTGTCTCTCCAGTGTTAATACTCCAGGAATAAGACTGGAGCATTTTGCTAACTGTGGTGTCCCTTGAAGCACTGAAACAGAGGGCAGCCTTGCCTGCAAAGGCCCTGCAGAATAGTCATTGATCTGCCTTCTAAAAACTGAGCTCTGACTCCAAAGCCTCTTACCAGTTTCATAAGGCATCTTCTTCTCAAGAAGATCTTTCAGATAAGGGATGGGAAGCCCTATTGCCCTATGATACCAAGTAAACAGCTCACTGTGTGTAGATACCATGAAAGAGTAACAGATACAGGAAGATAAAGACTAGAAGGTAATCTACACAAAGGAAAACAATTGTTGCTTTGGGTGGCAAGATTTTAAAATGTTCCTCAATATTGATAATGATGAATTAAAAAAATAGAATCAGATTAGGACACATAGAAGCAGCTATAATATGCACAATGATCTGTTTTTCTAGAGAGGAAAGTAGAAATTTAAAAACTGGAATGTTAATATGAGGATTGATGTGTCAGATGAAATACCGTCTATAAAAATGTTTTGTAAACCGTGAAGTACTCATACCCCTACAATTTAAAGGCGACACATTCTTAGAATTAATAAATGCCATAAAGTGAGTAAATTTTTTTGCCTCAAATATTAGCACATTTTAAATTAAAATTGTAGACCATCAAATCCAGCAAGTGGTGTTAAAGATCAGCTCAGCTCTTTTCACTGATGAGGCTTAGAGAAGGGAAATGATTTGTTTAGGGTCACCTGGCTGATTAGAACCTGGTATAGCATCCACACATCCAGATAAACTCTCTAGTGCTCTTCATTCTTCATTTGGCTACGTCACTTTTGAAGCTTCCACTATGGACCTCAAATCTGTGTTGTTGAAACTTTCATACAAGGAACTGGCTATTTAGCATATTTTACATATAGTACAGATTATAGTCAAAAGGGATTACATGGTGTATTACTTTCCTAAGGCTGCAGTAATAAATTATCAGAAACTTGGTGACTTAAAACAACAAAAATTTATTTTCTCAAAGCTCTGGAATCCAGAAGTCTGAAATCAAGGTGTCGGCAGGGCCACACTCCCTCTGTCCAGAGGCTCTGGGGGAGAGTCTACTCTTCGCCTCTTCTAGCTTCTGGTGGCCGCTGGCATTCCCGGACTTGTGGCTGCATCACTCCAGTCTCGGCCTCTGTCTTCGCACTGCATTGTCCTCTGTGTGTGTGTCTTATCCTCTTCTGCCTCTCTTTTGTAAAGATACTTGTGATAATTAGGGCCCACCAGGATAATCCAGGGTCATCTCCTCATCTCAAAATCCTTAATTTATTCACATCTGCCAAACTACCATATAAGGTAATATTCACAGGTTCTACAGGACTGATGTCTTTGGGGACCACCATTCAGCCCACTACACACAGTGAGGAAATAAAACTCCTTGGAAACCTAGAAATTGAAACAAAAAGTGTCCTGATTTGTCTGTATTCTCTTCTGATAACCTACTAGCTGTTTAGTTATATTAAAGTGGTTTTGAATTTCAAGAACCCACACAGACTAGCTGGAATTACCCATCTCAATAGTGACAACTAACATACATGTGTGTAATTCGATACATGCATTAAAAATACCAAATTTACAATATTACAGGCAAAAAGGAACCCACTAATGTGACGTTTCACTGAAATGATGCAGATATTAATTAAATATCACTTTATCTCAGAGTAAAGGAACCATTGTATTAGTGGGATGTTAGTGCTCTCTTTTATGACTCAGTTATGCCGATTTCATCAAAAACCTAAAAAAATAATTTAGCAGCTAGATGTACTAAAGATTTGTATAACTGTTTTCATCGGTCAGTTGTTTAAAGTTCAGATTCTCCTCCTCATTTTCCACAAGCATTCATATTTCCTAATTTATTTATAATTTACACCCTGACTACTTCCAAAAATGATATAAAGTGGCTTACCATGAAACATATATGCAATTAGAAATAAAATTTCAAACAACTATAGAAAGAGAAATAAATATGCCTCCCAAACCTAGGCTAATATGCTCATTAAGAATGAGCACAAACACTTATTTCTCAGCTTCCTTGAAGCCAAAGTGAGAGGGGTCTCCAATCACGTAGGATAATACTCATTATTTGTGTTTATTTTTACTGCTTCCCCCGTCCCAAGCTGAGATTGTTCTAGAAATGTTAGTGATCACCTCCAGTCTTGGTTATTATCTCCAGAAACACAGTTAAGCTTTGATTGACAATCGCAATGAACTCTTCCAGTTTTACACTCTACATTACATTTGCTGGAATAATTCTTTGGGCCCGGTTTTAGATTTTTATACGGTGAAATCCATCTGTGACAGTAAGTGCTGTGACTAGATGACACTGTTGTCATTATCCTTCAACTGTGAGCACTTTATTAGGATCAGTGCTTTTCCCTCAAGTTCTTTCTTTGTTTCCAGCAGAATCCCATTAAATGACTTAAGGCACTTTGAGAAAATCTTCTTATCCCGATACTCTAAACATGTCTCCGTACCACGTTTATAAATGTTACCCTGGGAAGTGGTTTGCTGTTTTATTCAACCATTGCTTAATTGCAGATCTTTTGACTTTCACTAAGAAAATCTGAGAAAGCATTCCATAGCAGGTCTGAATGTAAGGCAATATCGGCAGTGCTTAGACAAATTCTCGATAAGCAGGTAAGGAAGCTGTGAGAAGGTGCATGAGATGCATCATGATTAAATACCAGTAAACCAGCACTTGGGGATTTAGACGTCTGTGTGGGCTTAGTGTATCATTTTATGTAGCCGAACCAAATTAAAACAATCTTTTGTGTGAGCATTAAACTTTACTTTCTTAAGGCTGAATACTATGGGGATTTGGCATCATAGAATTACTGATTTTCAGCCCAAGTAGTTCACACCTCTTTTGAGATCTTAATGCTATTTGTGGCCATTTGGGCAGGTGAGATTGTGAAGCAGTGAACTCTGCTTTCTTCGTGGCCACAGCTTCTGCCCCTAATTCCTCTGGCCTGTTTCAACTTGCATATCATTGCTCCCGGGCTGAAGTAGGTGAAAGAATGTTGATGGATCATCGCTTCTAGAAAAGCATCTCAGAGCATATTTCACATCAACAATTGGTTAACAAAGTAATCTTTTTATGTTATAGGAAGTAGTACAGTCTCATATAATGAACTGGTCTGCTTTCTATGAGGATGTGCTCTGGCTTAATGATTCTTTGGCTATCTTAGGTAGAAAGGTTTAAGTTTGAAAGAAAAGTGACATTTGTTTCAAAGGAATGGAAATTCTTAGGTTTTAGCTATAGTTTATTACTTAAGAGCTTAGCTCTGGCTCAAGGGTTAGACTGCTTGAGTTCAAATTCAAATTGCTCCATTTACCATCTGTGTGACCTTGGTCAAGTTATTCCTCGAATTGTCAGTTTTCTCATCTATAAAATGGGCCCAATGATAGGACCATATATAGGACAATATAATGGGTTATGATTAGAATTATATATACTACTCTGTAAAGCACAGTGCCTGGTACATGACAAGTTCTCAAAGGTATTAGCTCTTTTTGTTGTTGATGTTATCTTCATTATTATCGTGTGGGAAATTTTGTGCTGAATGATGTGATATTGGATTTTTTTTATAGAGAATGTGTGATAGCATCTGTAATGAGCACGTAAACAATTCTTGCATTTCCCCAAGTGCCGAATTCATTTAAATGAAAGATTCATGACTCAGTTCAAATGTACAAGTAGATTAGCCTTTGCAAATAGTTCACTTAAGAGCAGCTACACTATGTGCAATTCTTTTCAAATCCTTGATCTCTGGGAGGTGTACAGAGGGGGTCTACCTGTGCAAATTGCTTTCCTTTTTATTTCATCAATCCTGAAAACATAGGTTGATTACAGGAATGTTTTTCCCCTGAAGATTTTTGAACTTCTTGCAGTTTTGCGTAGCTGTTGCTAGCACAGTGATCCTCATCGCTTTCTCTGGTGTAGTCACTGAGCCATTTTGTCTTAATGTTTCAGAACTTATTGTCTGCTTTACCCTTGGCACTTACATGTTCAGAGGTTCAGAAGAAACAGAAATGAAGAAACTCTCTGATTCCCACCCCACTGGAAACAGGAAAGCAAAAAGAAAGTGACAAGATGTGTATCCTGTTTTCCTTTCATTTTATCAAATCTGAAACCTTGGGGAGATTATGTCTAAATGTTGGGCATCTTACTGCTCTTGCCTCCCTATCTATCTATCTATCTATCTATCTACCTACCTACCTACCTATCTATCTATCTACCTACCTACCTACCTACCTACCTATCATCGTCATCTATCTATAGCTGTCTATCCATCTATCTCTATGTATCTATCTATCATCTATGTATGTATGTCTGTATCTATCTATCATCTCTCTCATCTCTATCTATCTATCTATCTATCTATCTATCTATATTTGTCTATCTATTTATCTACTTATCTAATCTATATAATTTGTTTTAGGGGCACAAAGAGGAGTTTAATAGGACTACAAAAGCAGAGTAACAGGGTCATTGGAAGATAAATTTACAAGAGTGGGAAATGATAACTACTTAGAAAAGAAATATAAAACATTATTTCATAAAGCATAATTTTTCACAAATTCTTCACAATTCAAATAATCACATGAAAAATCAGAAAGCAGAATTTATTTGGCCTAAATCTAGTTGGTTTGTAGTAAATCTTGTTGGTTATGGTGAGCAATCAATTAATAGCTGTTAAGAAATACTTGACTTAATAAGAGATATATCGACTGTGTTTCTGTGTGGAAATGATTTATTTATTCAAGAAATATTTATTGAGTGGGCTAGATGCTATTTTAAATACTGGTAATACAAATGGTGAATAAAACAGTCTACAGTCCAAAGGAGGGGACAGACAGTTCCAAGTTAACAAATAAATAAAAATATAACTACATATGTGATACAGGTAGTGCAGACAATGAGGGGCGGTCATGGTGGTCGTAGTAACCTACCTTAACTAGTGTACTCAGAGCACTGTGCTTGATAAATGAAGCTGATGCAGCATGTTTAAACCGTTGGAGCCAGAATTTTGAGTACCCAACTGAAATCATTTTTTTTTTTTGTGAGGAAGACTAGCCTTGAGCTAACATCCGTCACCAATCCTCCTCTTTTTGCTGAGGAAGACTGGCCCTGGGCTAACATCCATGCCCATCTTCCTCTACTTTATATGGGACGCCACCACAGCATGGCTTGACAAGTGGTGCGTCGGTGGGCACCCAAGATCCCAACCTGTGAACCCCAGGACACTGAAGCAGAGCGCGCGCACTTAACCGCTATGCTACCAGGCTGGCCCCTGAAATCCCTTTGGAACAGGAGTTGCGCTTAGAATGATGCATTAAAAAAAAAAATTTATTTATATATATATATATATATATATATATATATATATATATATGATTATCTCTCTAAAGGTAAACTTATCTTACAACTTTACCTGACATGATCTGTCCAAGATTACAGTGGATTTTATGTGTTAGAAAACATTTATGTGAAATGTACAATGAGTTTGACATGTGGCTTAAAAATTTTTTTACTTTCAAAATTGCTATTATGTCCTGTATAATGTGTAAAATAGAGACATGAATGCCTTGCTCAGTGTGGAGGCAGATGCTGCCCGGGAGGGAGAGATGAATGGTTCCAGTTGGTAGCAGCACATTTGAAGTTCTAGCTGATCAATAGAGTCTTTCACTTCTAGGTTCAAGGTGGTAACAGCCAATTAATAGGAGAGCAGGCGAAAGAGTAAGAGATCTACACGCTAATGTTACTTGTGCTGTTCACACAAAGCAAACCGGTTTTGTGTGAGAAAATTGTTTTCCCCCAACTTGAAAGCATTAACAATTTGCTCCCCTGGGAGCTTTCTTTGATACTCCTCCCTCAAGTCCCATATGGCTCTCTCCCTTCTAAGAAAGCCTTTTATAAACTGCTCTTTGCCACTGTAAGCACCTGAGGCTGTGGCCTAGTGGAAGTGTTTTGGGGTCAGAGGTAGCTCTGAATTCAAATCCCAACTGTGGCTCTTCCTAGCTGTGTGATTTGAGCAAGTTAATTAACTTTCTAGATCAACTTCCTCGACTCTGAAATGGGAGAGAATAAAACCTCCCTTACAGGATTGTGTGGGGGTTAATGAGATGACCATAGGTAAGGCTTCTTGTACAGTGTTGGGCACTTGGTTGGTTCTGCTTAATACTTAAGGCTCAACTCTGAAAGCGCTTGAGGTTACAAAGCTCAGTCTCAGGTTATTTTCATGCCGTTTCATCTGTACGTCTCATTTCCCTCACAGTATGGTGAGAATCTTGAAGACAGGAAACATATTTCATGCTTCTTGTCTATCTTCTATTGCAGTCCTAGCGGAGTCTGCGTTACCAAATCAGTACTTATAAATGTTTATATTGCAACTTCCGGACTGTCTTTTGAAAGTTTCTTAAAATTAGGGACCACGAAGCATATGGAGAATGGTGCTTTTCACACTGTGCTCCCACAGACTTGGGTGGGGATGGGGGAAAGAAGGTGGCACCATATGAAATCAACTCTTAAAATCATGATGGTTTTAAGGAAAATAAAATGTGCCATGTTGTTTGACAATCTCTATGCATAGCCAAAATTGCATGATGTATTTTATTACGATTAAAACCACAATGAAATGTGTTGCCTGTTTAGCATGCTCCAAAACACAAGGGGACTTCACCTTCATGAAGAACAATAGTCATGGGGCCAAGACCAGTTTTAAACATCTGCTTTTTCCTGGGACAGTCTGGAATTATTTTATGGGATTCAGCCCCGGAACTGGGCTCAGGTGCAGAGGGCCTGGGTTAAATTATATCTGAGGAGACCCAGGTTGGCTGAACGTGTAGGGTGGCAATGTCCTTGTCCTAATAAATCTGCAGAGGCTGTATTCTGTCCTACAGTGGAGTTTTTCCAGGCTTTCTGTCAGCGCTGCAGTTACCTACCATAACAAAGGAATCTAGGAAAAATGTTTCACATAGTAGGCCCTCAATACTTATTTAATGAATGAAGGGACGAAAAAAAGAGATGTTCTCTTTGTATACCTCCATGTGACCCTAAGATTTCCAAGCTGATTTTTGGCATTATTCTAATTCAGCATAAAGATTTGGACAGACTCATGTGGTATGTTGTAATCATATTTGACTTGTTGATTTCTCAGCTCTAAGGAAATCTTAGCTTCCGGCAATAGGGACAGATAATCCTGTTCTTCTCTTTAATGCTTTGGGACTAACATAGCTGTCCAAAATGCTAAACTTTATTCTGCAAAGTTATAAGCTGAAACAGATTTTTAAGCGAGTTTATATATATTCCCTGAGCAACATTGGTCAAACATTCATTTAACAGTAAACATTTATTTAAGCGCACACTATGTACTGTTCTAGTTTGTGTGGGAGTTTCAAAGATAAATGAGGTTCTATCTTTGCCACTAAGATATTACAGTTATTTATTATATAGACACTATGTAATTTCACATCTTGAAGCAATTGATGGCTAACAATTACTACAATGAATGATAAATATTTTTATACTAATATCTCATTTATGTGGCATCATGAGAAATGCTGAATAGATGAATTTCCCTAATTAACTTAATTCCATTATTCTTAGAGACTTTAACATAATTTCTAATGATAGTACCATTAACAACAGGACTATCAAATACAATTTTCAAGATTTCTTTGTGGTTATTTTAATCCTTAGGATATTTCCGGTTGGGGTGTATAGTCAAAATTTGGTATTTTAAATTCAACTTGATATACAATTAGGTTCATTTGTTTCAGTTTGTTTTTTATTTCTAGAGATCGCCTTATTTTTTTCCTTTTGATTTAACTTTGATTTTTAGTGATCTAAAACTTGTACCTGGTTCTAAAATCAAAACTAGAAAACAAGGTATCTTTGGAGGAATTATTCCTGTCTACTCTTTACCCCTATTTCAAAAACTAATCTTTTTTTTTTTTTTTTTATGAAGAAGATTTGCCCTGAGCTAACATCTGTGCCAGTCTTTCTCTATTTTGTTTATGGGACACTGCCACAGCATGGCTTGATGAGCTGTGTGTAGGTCCACGCCCAGAATCCGAACCCTGAGCCTCTGAAGCGGAGCGTGCAAACTTAACTTCTATGGCACCGAGCCAGCCCTTAAAAAACTAATTTTTATTTTATTTTATTTGTTTGTTTCTTTTTGAAAATATAAGCAAATATATATACACACATATAAAATAAAAGATAACTATATGAATATTTATACATACATCTATTCATAAATCCCTTCCTATTCTTACACAAATGGAGTATACTGGACACACTCTTTTGGACTTGCTTTTTTCATCTAAAAATAGATCCTGAAGATCACTCCATTTCTTTTTACAGCTGCACAGTATCATGTTATGTGGTTACACAATATTTTATTCATTAGGTTGCTTATTGGTAGACATATAAGTTGTCATATCAGGCTTTAAATAATATTTCCCAAGAGGTAAAGGAAATGGGCTGATCAGCTGACCTGAACGTCTATCCTCTTGGTGGTTATGTTTCTCATTGCAGACTTGTACTTAATATAAATCACTGTTTTTGTGTGAGTTTGAATATCATTTTTTCAGTTTTGGCACAACCCTGAGGAGAACACTGGCATCACAGACCTTTTACATCCAGTGTGACTAAAGCTGCCAAGACATAAGCCCCATGGAGGTCTTATCCTGGATGGTTTGGGAAGAGTCCTATATAGATGTTAAGAACCCAGAAAAAGGAGTGTTTAGGGAGTGGTAATTATCACTTAGGACTTTTTTTTCCTAAAAATCTGAAAGATGTTAGATTATGAATTTTTAAAATAGTGATTAATAACCTGTTCTGGAGCCATTGGACCAAAAGTTTGGTTCCAAGTGAAAATAAGGTAGAGTTTATCATATTTGTGATGGGGTCATTTGTTGTCTCTTTATAGGTTTGATTTACAAGGTTGGCATTAGAGTCTTTTTCAAAAAACTTCCTGGGCACTGTGTCTGAGATCTTGGTAGAGGCAATCAGGTGGGTGGTGGTGTATATATTGGTTTCATGGACTCATACAGTATTTGCCACAGCACACTCTTGGGAACAAACTATATGCCTGGGAGCAGAGTTCCATGATCAAATAAATTTGAAAAATTGTGGCTTAGGCAAGTTTCTTTACTGCAAAATTTCTCAGAGCCTTTAATAGCTAATACATACGTGACTTCTCAAGACAGGGATATAAAATGCTGCTTTTCACAGACTTTTTTCTATATGGAGCTTATTTTTCATGGAGCACATTTTGGGAAAGTTGGATGTCATGGTTAAGCTTCTTACAGTTATGAATGATTTAGAGTGAGCTGGAAGAAGAGAGAGAATCGACTGAACAGGGTAGGTATCATTCCTATGGTACAGGGGAGGAAAATGAGGCTCGGGTGTTAGTGACGTGCCTATCATGGATTGAAGACAGATCTTCACATTGCACATCGATATCATCACCATATGTAAAGATTTGAAGAAATAAAAAATCTGGAAAGAGTTTAGTAGTTTTCTTAAAAATATCAGTTGCTATGTCTAATGCAAAATTTTCCTAGCATCACTAGGACTTTGTATTTTAAGAGCAAAAAATTTTCTAGACCTCATATAATTTCAGCAGGAGTGAGATTGGGATTGCCACTGGCCTTCCCTTTCTGTGCAGAATTTTAGATGAACGTGTAGACAGAGGATGCTTGTTCCTTTGCTTCGGATGCCTTGTAATGAAAACCCTGATAGGAGGATTTATCCTGTTTTCAACTTAGCAGAAGTAAGGAATTATTTTATCCTTCAAACAGTTCTTTTTTTCACTCTGAGTATTTCCCATTCCCTAAATTTTTTCCCCTGACTAGAGTAAAATTAGTTATTCTTCATGTGACTCTGGAAGAGAGAGGTCACAGTTGTTTTGTACACAAACCTTCTGTACCTCACATCACAGTTGACCTTTTTCTATTCAGGTAGAAGGGTATTAATTGCCTGCTTTCTCACCAACTTCCTTTGCTTTTGATGTTTGGAGTTGTTATAAAAGCAAATTTGAAATATCATGGAATTATTTTCTTTCATTGAGGCAACAGGCTTCTATCTGGTGTATTCACACAAGCTGTTCCATCTTGGAACTTCCTTTTTTTTATACAGAACATACATTTTAAGTCTACATAAAGAGAAGAGATTTCAAACAAATATACAATGATTTTCAAACATTCTGCAATTGGATAGTGTTGGATTCAGATGAATGGAATAAATAAATGAATGACAATTCTTGACTTGGTATATTTACTGCATATCAAGGAAGGAGTAACTAGATTTACTTCCTTATTCGCAGCACGGTTGTGAATTTTAGTTGGTGTTGCAATCTCTCTGATGCTGGGACTAAGAGTAGTTCATCTTCAGACAGACTTTCTGTCTTTAGGAAGGTGATAGTTCCTGTCTGGCTTTTCTGACACTTCTCACAATTTAATCATTTTTTGCATGCTCATTGCTTTCTTTACTTCATTGTTTAGGTCCCACACTAGAAAGTCAGATTGATTTTGTCTGTCTTATCAAGCTCAGAAAACAGAATTGTTTTAGAATGTAATTTAAAGATTTTTACAAACACATAACAACTTTTCTACTAGATAGCATCATTAGGAATTATATTTCTCCCGTAGTGAGGATGAGAATTGCATTCTGTTTGGGATCTAAGTTGCTTTGGTGACAGGCATTTTGTGCATTGTTATCACTGTTTCTTTGAGGGACAACCAGAGCATAGGGAAAGCAGTATTTTAGACAAATGGTAGAGGGATGTACCATGTGGGCCAGTGGCTACATTGGCATCACCACATCGAGGATTCGACCCCTTTGCCAAGTACAGGAGGTGGAAGCCCTCTGCAGCCAGTGCCAGCATGGCTGATCCTTCCCCCAGCATGTCCCTTTCTCTCTGGCTATTGTTGAGTTAGGGAGTGGCGAATGCTGCCTGGTGAGGGTGCTGTCACCTCTGTCCTCCAAAGTTTTGGATCCTAGAATTACTAAAAACTATGTAAAAGGCTTTACTCAAATCGAGGGAAGGAAGGTGAAAGAAATTTAGGAAGGAGAGAAGGCTGTAATGGAGTTTTTAATAGCCTTTGTGTGCGATCGACGTGGTTATTGAATGTGTATGTACAAATGCAACAAACTAGCAATAATAGGATGATAATGATAGTAGAAGTTATCATTTATTGAGCACTTACTGTGTGCCTGACACAGTGTAACTGCTTTACGTTCGTTATCAATTTCTTTAACCGCTCTACGGTTAAGTGCTTTGTTACTGATACTAATGAGAAAACTGCAGCTTAGAAAGTTTAGTGGAGAAACTTAGCCACGTTTACACAGTTAGAGGAAGAATTCTAACCAAAGCACTTCTTACTCCATTTTCTCTACTTTGACCCAGGAGGCATGGTAGGTACTTGTACCTGAACTAGTGAATGTTGTAACAGAGAACATAGACTTCCCATGTTCATAGGGCACCAGGGTCTATGAAAGATTTCCTCTTTTGCTTCATTTTACATTTTATTCAAAGGTTCAAAATTGGTAAGCTTAATTAAAATATTAGTTCCTTAATAAGGTTTCCTAAAGCATGTATAAATAAAATCCTGTACATCGTACCTTGGTTGCTTTAGTAATATAATGGTAAATAAATATTTTCTACTTTTTGTCATTACATTATTATTGAATTTTTAAAAGTACAGTTTAGTGGGGGCCAGCCCGGTGGCATAGCGGTTAAGCGCTTGAGCTCTGCTGCTGGCGGCCCGGGTTCGGATCCCTGGCGCGCAGAGAGGCACCGCTTGTCAAGCCATGCTGTGGGGGCGTCCCATATAAAGTGGAGGAAGACAGGCACAGATGTTAGCCCAGGGCCAGTCTTCCTCGGCAAAAAGAGGAGGATTGGCATGGATGTTAGCTCAGGGCTGATCTTCCTCACACACACACAAAAAAAAAGTAAAAAAAAAAAATACAATTTAGTTTTAACATGATGAATCAGTGTAGTGATTTTAGGATTGACTCATCTCCTGGAGTGCAGTTATCAGAATATTTTGAGTTAGTGAGTATTTAGTTTAAAACAACATTTTTGGTATTGGTTATTTTTAAATTATGATGTTTACTTTATTTAGAAATATCAGCAATGTTAAAGGAAGGGGTGGAGTTTTATATTTATCAACTATAAGGATTAACCATTCAGTAGTACTTTATCTTTTCTTACACATCACTTTTGGTTTCTATAATTGTTATTCATATATCTTTCTATCTTCTTTCTCCTTATTGAACTGGAAGTTCTTTGAGATTTTTTTTCATTTCATAGATCCTCAATAAATATTTGTCTCGAGAATGACTGAATATTTACTCTGTTATTAAATTCGTGCCTCTCAATATGTTGGGTGACAATCAGAAATTGATGATAATTGTATCAAAATAATTTGAGAGCCCAAATCCTATAGCGTTGTTATGTAAGGATGGTACCTATAGACTTAGGTGATTTTTCATTCTTTGGGCATGTGGAATGAATCCATAAAATTCAGTGGGAGTGAAGCTTATTTCTGCATGTGTATTAAGAGAGACATATATTGATTCTTCTCCTTGGAAAAAAAGAAAAGTTAATGACTAAAATTTCTTTGTGATCTCTATGATAGTTTTATCACATATGTCTCCAAAAAAATAATCATTTTCTAAGAACAAATCTCTCTGTGTGCTAACAGACTGTGAAAATTTATCAGTTGCTTTTCTTTTCTTTTTTTTTTTAACCAAAGTCAAAAGAAGTCAGCCTTTAAATATTTGAAAGTTTTTCTCTGAGGTACGGCTGTACTAGGCAAACACACTGGCATTAACATTTCTAAAGCAGGCTCAAAATAAATGAGATTTAAAAAAACACCAAACTCCTTCCAATCCCTCTGTTAATTGTTGTTTTAATTAAAGCTTCTGGTGTTATCAGTGGCAGGAGATTGCCCCAGAAAGATAAAGTAAGACTGTGTCCGTCTTTGGCTTTCATAAAGGCAAAAGGAGGGTACAAGAAACCAAATAGCCAGATAAATCTGCCATTACATTAAAATAAAATTTGCCAAGCATCAGGTGAACTACATTATTAGTTGATTAGCATCCTTTTCTGTAGATTATTGCATTTCCTAATCTAACTAAAGGGTGGATTTCTTGTCTGCGGGCTTAAGCTGGTGTGTGCTAGACTCTTCTAACACAGACTGTTTTATGGAGATAAAGGAATCTGGAAATGGAAATTACTTTTTTCAGTGGGTTTTGATTTGAAATTTTATTTATTCAGGTTACTACAAGGTTGTGAGATCACATAAGGAACATACTTGAAAGAGCTTTGTAAAATGTAGAATATTGTTATCATCTTAATTATTATTATCTGGACAACGAAGTAAAATGCCTGTGTTTATTCAACTCCTCTTTCTGACCCACATTGCTCTATTAGAAAATTGGGAATTTTCTTTAGTCCATCTGTTTAAAAGCTAAGAACTAGGACTTGGGGTTTGCTGCTCAAGGGTTCCTAGCCCAAGCATTATAAACTTTACAAAATCAAATAAATATAAGATCATATAAATATAAGGTCATATATGGTCATATAAAATCATATAAATATGGGGTCATATAAATATAGGGTCAGTAAATACAGGTGGCATGTAAAGAGCAGTGTCGTCATTTCTCTCAGCTTCTGGGCCAAGTTGAAAATGTGTTTTATTGTAGAATAGGTAAAATCTGATTCTTGTCAATGGAGAACAAAAGAATAATTTTAATGATGAAGACAAACCTAGAATCTGAACCTCAAAGATAAAATACAATCAGAGAAGCACTGAAGACTATTCAGTGCACTCAGCACACAAAATTACCAGGCGCAGCATTTGCATCTCTCTAAGGCCTTAGCTTAATTAAACCCAGTCATCTGAAATGACTTGGCGAATGCAGGTTCTCCCACAAAGACTCTCATTCCGTGCTGCAGGGAAAGCCACATTTTCCAAAGAATTGTCTCTTCACTGGAGGGAACCCAGACAGGGAGGCCTGGACTAACTGGCTTCAGGAACGCTCCATCTGAGAGTGCTGTGAAGTGCTGTGAAGATGGAGCTTTGGAGATACCAGGTGTTCTCAAGTGCAACAGATTTTACTAATACTGTTTTCTTGTGGGAGCCAGTACAATGAGAGCCCCTTGAGGACAGTGTCTGAGTTTCTGTATTTCCATCATGTATGCCCACGCTTCACATATTCGCAACATACATGTGGTTAAATTAGGACCTTTAGGCCCAAACTGCCCAAACCTGTTACTCTATCCAAGCACACCTGGTTTACTTTTGTGCAACATTGGAAATCACCAGGCTTTCCTCCTGTTGGACACTGTCCTTGACTTTCCTGATTTTCCTTTTACAAGATTTATTGCTGCTACTTCTTCTTTTTTTTCTGAGTCGTAGTTCCCACCCCCTCAAGCTGGCTATTTCCTGTGATTCTGTTCCCAGCCTTCTTCTTTATATTCTTTGTCTGGCTGGCTGTGCCTTAGAATCACCTAGAAGCCTCCTCAATCCCCATCCCGCTGTATAACACCGTGTGTGTGTGTGTGTGTGTGTGTGTGTGTGTGTGTGTGTGTGTGTTGCATACTTTTCTGAAATGTTTGTGAGTAAATTACAGACTTAATGTCCCTTTATACCTCAGTGTATATTTCTAAAAACAAGGACATTCTCTTATATAACCACAATATAATTATCAAAAATCAGAAAATTAGTTTAAGAATTCTATTATCTAACCTATAAACTTCATTCAGATTTTGCCAATTGTCCCACTAATGTCTTTATAGCAAAGGGAAAAAAACACGATTTTTGTGGTCTAGGAATTTAATCTAGGATCACAAGTTGCATTTTGCTCTCATTTTTTGTAGTCTCTTTTAATTTGGAACAGTTCTTCAGTATTTCTTTGTTTTTCATGACCTTGACATTTTTGAAGTGTACAGGCCAGTTATTTTGGGTTTGTCTGATGTTTCCTAATGATTAGATTTAGATTTTGTATTTTTGGCAGGAATACCACAGAAATGATGTTGTGTCCTTTTTTAATGTCTTGTATCAGGGGCACGTGATATCTACTTATGCCATTATTTGTGGTCACTTAGTTAATGTGGTATCTGTCATATTTCTGCCTGTAAAATTACTTTTTGTCTTATAATTAATAACTATCTTGTGGGGAGACACTTTGAGAATCTGAAAATAAATACATCTATTATGGATAATAAGGGTCAGGTTTCTTGCTGTTGGAGAAGAGAATTATAAATATGGAAAGGTAGAAGCCTAGAATGAACCCATGCTGTGTCAGATTGGGATTGGATATATCAGTAGGAACACGTGGTTTTTTTATATCTATATAGATATAGATGTCTGTCTGTCTATCTATATATCTATCTATCTTCCTAGTTCTGTCCTCTGAGAGGATAAAGAAACGATGATAACTCAGTAACAGTGAGTACAACTGGTACCATATCTTGTTTTCTAAATACCATTCTCCATTAAAAATCAACCAAATCTTCCTTGCTGTGGCAGGAAAAGAACGAGATAAGCTAGGACAGCTTGTTTTATCAGAAAGTAAGGAAGTGAGCAAAGAATGATGGAGACATGTCAAAAGGACTCAGGAGCCAGCTTGAAGGGCTAATTCCCACTGAACCTAAAAAATAATTGGTACTAACAGAATAAAATAGGAATCTATGAATCCATAAATAAATAAATAAAGAGGGAAAGTTATTCTTTGCGATAGAATTCCACCAAATAAATGTAGAAGGAAATTTGAATGAAAATCACCATTTGTCAGCTACCATAGTAATTGTTGTTTGAGGCAAGAATTATCAGTGGATTCTTCCCACTTTTGATAATATTGGATTTGCTCTTCCTGACACCTCCCCACCCAGTCATTCAATCCATAGCTTTCAGGACACAATTATGTCAAATCTGTTTTTAAGCTGGCCTCCCCTCTGCACATCTTGCCATGTGCCCGAGTGTCTGAGACCAGGAAATACCCTGCTTTCTCACTATTGGATTAATATCTTATCCCATCTGTTCAAATTCCTTAGACTTTCCACAGAAACATTTAGCTTATTTTATCTGAATAAGATGAATCAAGATGAATCTGAATCAAGATGAGAGCTAGAGAAATTCCCTGGAAGCATCTTTTCCTGCAGCTAACGTGAGTACATTTTCAAACACGCTATTGGTGAAATCCAGATAGGTAAGAGGAGGCTGTCTGTCTGGGAAGCAGATAAAACAGAATCTGTTGGGGGGAACTAAGACTTTTGGGGCTCCTCCTACATCATAGGATAGATGGGTAGATAATTTCTTCTGCCTTGGAGAAAGGCGTTGAGAACTGACCTGAGCTGGTGGTCATGCACAGCCCTGAGGTTTCTTTGTTTTGTCTTGTTTGTTTTTCTTTTTGCTTTTTCCCCCTTGGTTCATAATTTAGAAGAGATTTGAAGTGAATGAGCATTATCCACTTTGCTACTATATTATAATAAAAGCAAGTCTGGGACTAAACACTGCTACACACAGAAACATTAAGGAAACACATTAGTAAGCAAGCAAAAAACGGTTTATACAGCATGTTTTATGACTTGTTAGGAAGTCTTGTTCCACTGCCTTATATAAAGGTTCCTTCAAGGCAGACAGGACAACATTTAGAGGCTGAATTCACACAGCCAACAGGCAACCCCAACTCTTTGTAAACTGACAGGGGGATACAGGACCATTTAGAGATCAAACCTCAGGGCCATCTCCATGGGGAGAGCCTCTGTGGATCCTTATATTCTGTTCAAACTACAGTGGAGAGTGTCTCTAAAATAGTTTTGCTATTCCACATATTCTTGACTATCTTTAATTTTACTTATGAGAGTCCACTTCTAGATTCTTCATATTAATTAATAAGCCACTAGTTTCATCAATTAAAATATATTGCTAACAGTCATTATAGTGATGATCAAAGTCTTAGGTGTTAATATGGATGATAGAAGTACTCATACTGTAATAAAAATATGGATCATAGAAGTATTTACAGTGGTTGCTTCCGGTGTGTTGCCTTTCCGGTGAAATACAGGTTGAACGTGGAGTCTTGTTTAGGGCAACTTACTGCCCCCAGAGTTAAAACTTGAACTAACTGGCGTGCACCCGCTATCACACTGTCCATGTTGAGGTTTTAAAAAGTAAATTACACAAGCTGTAATGGAATTGGGGGAGGAGGAGAAGGTCTAAGCACCAGGATGTACCCAGGAAGCCCAGTCCCAAGAGGTTCTTCATGAAAACAAAGTCCTTGATCAAATGTATTAAGAAAACACTGCATTCCATGGCACCATCTTGGAAATGAAAAATGCACATTAGCTATTTAGAAGTCAGTGTCCTGCAGTTAAGGTACTTGCTTAGCGTTGTTGAATTTCATATTTCCCCAGCTTAGTTGACCACAGAGTCCTTGTTTTTCTTCTCACTCTTAAAATTAGTTTTCCCTGGGACGTACTTTAGAAAACACTGCTTCAGAGATTATAGAAGAGGGTTTCTTGACCGACATCCACTTATCTGACACTCAGCACTCCCCTCCTAAAACTTGAGATCAGCAGGCTCCTCGCTAATGCGCTCTCCCATCACTTGAGTTGTGTGCTTACAAAGAGTCAATTGAGTTTTTTCAAAACCTGTTTATTCCATTTGTACTTGTAATTACAATTACATAACTTAATTAAATATTACATAATCCTGTGACTTGTGAGTGTAAATATAAAGAGTTATTGTTTCTTTGAAAAATAAATTGAATACTTTGGAAAGACACAGTAAAGGAGAATTGTGCGAGTTTTGTTAAATTAGGTGAGAGCAGGGCAACTATCAAAGATTTGGGAAAAAAAGCAATAAAAAAGGATTTTCTATGTAGGTTGCTTTGCAAGTTGTCTTTTAAGTTATTGATTAATTTTAAAGAAACTGAAATGTATCATTATTCAAGAAAGATTAAGTGGAGAACTTGAACTGAGTGGAGCCATACTCAGCCTTCCATTTAAATAAAACATCTAAGATACTTATATACCAATTTTTATTTCCCACTTCTACTGAATTTTTTGATTAAGTGACAAATTATAGGCCCTGTGGGTGTCAGATCAAAGGGCTTGTGTTCTAGAGAGAGAGAATTGAAGACGAGACTTCACAAAGGGAAGTGTATATATACTCTGTGGTATGTTTTTAAGTATTCAGCATGGATTTTGTCCATGTCGCTAAAGCCAGGTACAGTTGCCTTTAGAATTTTGCCATTCTTGATTGCTGCCTTCATTTTTTTGGTTTTATTATAAATCCATGGGATTGCTTAGTGCCATAACACTTTCTTAGTGTTAAGAGAGGAGGATTAAAATTTTAGTTTCTCTCTGGGAGTGGTCTATACATATACACATGTGTATCCTTTTGAGTCCAGTCCTCTGTTTTTGGTTTTGTGGCTGGGAACAAATTTTATTTATCACTCATCTATTTTTTCAGTGTTATTTTGTAGTAAAAGTTCTCGAAAGAATGTGCCATAAATAACATTTGATTTCTATCTGGGTTCTCTTAGACTTGGTCCCATGGCAACCTACAATTTAAGGTTAAGGTTATGTAGCTATTTAAGAATTTTTAGGATCTGTACTCACACATGCTGTGTAAACAAAACAATTACTCTATTGTGGACCAATTTTTTCTTTTGAAATGCATAATCCAGCAGTCATTTTTCAGGCTTCATTAAGACTGTGCTTGTACAGAGATCTGTAGTTTATAAACGCTATGAAGCAAGGAAGTGCTTTTGTTATGTATAAAATGGAACAAAAAGAGACAATATTGCATGATCCTTTCATTAAAGAAAAAAGAGGACACTCAGACAAATCTGGAATTCACTCAATTTTTTATCTTATGTTTTTTTCACGAATACCAGAAACAGAGCCACAGGAGTAATTTGTCAAACTACATGTTAAGCTGGTATTTGAATATGAAAAGGATATTTCCACCCAGTGCAATATTGCTTTTTTTTTTTTTTTTGTGAGGAGATCAGCCCTGAGCTAACATCCGCCAATCCTCCTCCTTTTTTTGCTGAGGAAGACGGCCCTGGGCTAACATCCGTGCCCATCCTCCTCCACTTTATATGGGACGCCGCCACAGCATGGCTTACCTAGCAGTGCGTCGGTGCACGCCCGGGATTCGAACCAGCGAACCCCGGGCCGCCGCAGCGGAGCGCGCGCACTTAACCGCTTGCGCCACCGGGCCGGCCCCGCAATATTGCTTTTTTTAAACATTAAAAACCCTTATATTAGGATGGTAATTGAATGAAAGATTAAAAAAAAAACCCGTGTGCTTCATTTTGACAGATCCTATGTACGTTTTTTTTTGAGGGTAACCATGTCAGGATGTAGTGGGACTTGGGGGGTGGAATTGAATAGAGGTGCAGAGGTATAGCTTTTCACTCTCAAGAAGAGTAGCAGTTGGCAGGAATGTTTTGGGATCTGCATGTAGTTGTTTTAGATTCAATATGGAAAAATTATTCTACACCCTAGCAATCCACCTGCCCATACTTGATGCTGAGCAGCGTGGATTATTTGCTATCAGTACCTATAGACTTTTAAGGAGCCCTCTTGATGTTATGTTGAAATGTTATTCCTGTAGTTATTGACCTGATTTTCTACCAAACCCCTTGTGGAATTGATACATAATTATTTCTCAGGATTTGGTTGTTATTATAGTAATGGAATCTTTTCCTGTTTCTTGGTATACCTACATGTTGTTTTCTTTATTTTCTAAGTCCGATGAAAGAGGGATGACTTCTATTTTTGTGCTATTGTAATTAAATATAGCAAACATATCTCTTGATCCACATCAAAAACATCGGAGTGACATTGCGATGGGAGTTAGAGAGAGGGAATGAACCAGATATGGACATTGTGTCCTAAATAGGGCAATAAATTGTGTCCTAACTAATACTCACTTCCCAAATCCAAGAGTAATATTTGCAGTAATATTTCTTTCAGGTGTACTTCCTTTTTTAAATCTTACTTTGTAGTAGAAGTGACAAAACATGCTGGTATTCTCAGCATAGAGGGCTAGTTGAGGAACGTGGGGGAAAATGTAGGCAAAATGGGACAGAATTTTTAACAGATGAGCATTGGCTTGTTTGAAAAATTGGCTTTTGGTCTATGACAATCAGCATAGTGGTCCCTTTCAGTGATTATTTCACAGGAGGTAATATTTGTGTTTTTGCTCTCCTTGAAAATGCAGCCATGGTAATACTATCCTGTGGTGTTGAAAGCAGTGCAGGTAGAGAAAGGAGGTCTCTTTTCAGCTTTGCCCCAAGGCCTGCCTTTGGGTCTTCCTTGTCCTGGTAGAGACTGGGGAAGAGATGCAGGGAGAAACCTGGCAGCCAGCAAGGGTGCATGCGTCCAGACTGCCCATCCCTGGAATTTCAGCTCCTGATGAGGACCTGAGGAGGTTTACGAGCCTTCCTCTGAACTGCTTTCTTTTTCCAAATTCTGAAAGACTCTCCTCATTCAGTCCCAAGAGGAATGAAGCAAACGCTGCACAGCTGACTATTCTGCGGGCTCCCTGATGAGTGGTGAAGCTGCAGGTTTTCTTGTTGGAGGAAACATATTCCCATACATTTTAGCTTAACTACTCAGGAAATAGGACAAGCAAAGGGCAATAAGCAAATTATAAGGACTGTTTAAAAACCTGGTTGGTAGGGGGTTGAGGGGATTGTGTCTCTTGTGTAAGTTGCGCCCAGTTTGAAATCTTAGTACACTTCCAAGCTGCTCCGTGGCTGACAGCAGCGTTAGGCGGAGGTCTCTTAATCCCTATATAGATCAGCATCTCTCTAAAATAAATCACTTGACTTCTTTCTGCCTCGCATTACAGGGAACGGCTTAGGAGACTAACCCTCAGGTTTGAAATGTCTGCAAACTGCTTCTTTACTTGACAATTTTGAATTTTACTTAGCTCTACTAGTCTTTTTAGGTTTCTCAAAGGAAACGGATTATATTTTGCTACCTTTGTCGCTAAAGTGCAAATATAATCATTGTTATTTTCTTGTCTTGTGGAGTATATTTTGACCAAAATAAGTACATAATCTACTATTTTCAAAGTCCCAACCACAGTGTTTTTTTTACGTTTAGTAATTCACATATTGTTCTTTCTAGGCAATTATGGAATTTTTCAGTCAGTTAGTCATTTACTAAGCACATATCATGTTTTCAATGGTGTGCAAGGAACTGGGGCATACAAAAGAAATCTGAGGCGCAGTTCTTGTCTTCATGTAGGTTATGGTATTTGTAGAGAAATGAAACCAAGTCAGAGGGAACAAAGAAAAATTAAATGTTCAACTGTGTAGTACTCACTATAGGAACCACATGTAAGTAAATACTAAATATGGATGAATGAATGAATTTAAAAGATGTTCATTCAAGGAAAAAATTATTGTGGACTGGAACGTGTCACAGAGTGGATGGGATATGAGCAGAGCGATGAAGGATGAATAGGATTTGGCAAGCAGAGAGAAGTGGAGGAAAGATGTTGAGGATAAAGAGAGCAAAGTTAGAAAGGTGGAGGTGAACATGGCATATGTTTGGGACAGTGAGAGAAGAGACCAGGCTGACCAGAGGACAAGCTTAGTATGCAGGAGGAATAAAAAATAAAGTTGGGCATCCCTTCTTCCTGGATAAGTAAACCTCAGTTTTGTGCCCACCTGCAAGTGATGGGTCATGATCGGTCTAATCCACTCATGACAATTCTAGTACCTACTTTCCCAGCCTCCTTTGCAGATAGGACAGCTCTCATTCTGGCCAAGCTGAAGAATGCTGATGGCATTTCTGGAAATGTTTTTTTTCTCTTTATAAAAAGGTGGAACTCACTTTTCCCCTCTTCCCTCCCTTGAATGAAGATTGAGAGTTTCAAGCTATACAGTAACTTTGCTGCAATGAGGAAAAGACTGAGAGGTGTTGTCTCTGACACTGCTGAACTCCTGTACCTACACCAACAGCTGTCTACTTCTGGACTTCCTTTTATGTGACAAAAACCAACCTTGTTTATGTAAAACACTCTAAGTCATGGTTTTTCACTTGCAGTGTTTTAACATTATTTTAAGAAAGCTAATCTGTAATAGTGTGCAAGGTGAATTGGAAAGGGGTAAAAATTAAGGTGGTTGTTGTAGCAACATAGGCCTGAGCTGAAAAGGTTCTGGACAAGACTTCTGGGAAGGGGAAAAGGGAGGGAGGCAGACATCTCAGAGAAGAAGCAGAAGGATTCAGTACAGAGTCAATGCAGGAGAGAAGAAGCCAGATAATTTCAAAGTTTCTAAACATGAAGATAAGTGGGATAGCCATACAGCTTTGGGGAGAGGCAACTGATGATAAAGATAAATGTTGAGTTTGAGATGATGATGGGACATCCAAGTAGAAATGTTCTGTAAGTAGTTGGAAATATAGCATTTGAATTCAGGTGAGTCTATAGTGTGCGTATGACCTCGGACACAGACAGAGAGAAAAGCATTAAACGATGCCTCCAGTTATGAGTTGAGAGGAAAAAAAGAGGTCAGTTGTATAAACATGGAGACAAAGAAAGGAGATAACACAGGGTTAGAACATTAAATAGGGTCCAACCATCAAAGCAAAGGGCACATATTGGGGCATCAATAAATGCCTGTTGCAGGGATGAATGAGATCGTCATCAGTATCCAGTGCTCTAGAGAGGTCAAGGAAGGTGATACTGAGGAGAGAAGAAGTGAATCTGGTAAATGTAGGGCACCAATTATTTCCAAGAGAGGAGTTTCTACAGACTTAAGAGCCATATATCAGCTGCCCAGAGGAAGCTGATCAGGAAGAGCATGGGGGAGTAAGTGGGAAGGGAAGGGAGTAGAAGCTGAAGGTGTTAGAGAAAAGTCATTCATTGAAGGAGTTGGGAATTGAGAAGAAGGGCTGATTCTTGCAGGGGAAGTAGACTTAGCAAAAGATGGTTTTAAAAATATTGAAAGCCAAGAGGGAAGAAGTTAGTGAAAGGTCCAAACACACAGCAAAAGTAAAGGCTATAGGTGGTGCTGGAGAAAGACTTTAGTGTCAGGGAAGTTCAGATGTTCCTCTGAAGTTGGAGGCAAGGACAACGACAAGGAGCTGTGGAAACTAGTGAGTGGGAGCAAATATACTTGGGTGTGTCTGTTTCCATAAGCTAGGTGAAGTCAGGTGTTAGGAGCTGGGCTGGTGGTGGGGAGAAGCAGAGGGGGAGCCTTGGGAGAAATTAACTCTGGAGGAGCTATCGTAAGGATTTATGTTAAAGAGGTGTCCGTGCAAAGATCAACAGGCCTAACCTAGGTGAGATGGCAACAATCTGTCAAGGGCAAGGCTGCAGGATTTTGTATCTTCCTCAGGTAGACTGTAGCAGAGAACCAGGAGCTGGGGAAGAGACCCAGTATCTGGTGGAGGTTTCATGGGGAGTTGCAGAGGTGACAGATTCTAGAACAATGTTCTTGAGGGGGAGGAAGATGAGGAGTCTAGTGTGCCAGGAAGAGGGAAGATTGTCCAGAGGACAGAGAAGAGATTTGGAGGGTGTGGTGGGGGTCAGTGACAGAGAAAGGGGTGGTGACCTGAGAAGAATAAATGCAGATCTCAGATGTGGAGCAGGACCTCGAGATGGTGAGGCCCAGGCATTGCGTCTTAGTGGGCTCAGAGACAGTGGCTTGTTACAAGCAGAGATTTAATTCTTGTTCTAATAATTCTTTTTTTGGAGAAAAACACTTGGGCAAAACTAGATGGCATTTATTTAAAATATACTAGTGTATTATTTACTTAAAAATACAATTTAGGCTGAGTATAAGTTAAGCACAAATCTAATGAGCTTTATCTCATTTTGGTGAGACTTCCTAAATACGAAATAAAAAGCTACTGATGTTCCAATTCTGGCAATATTTTGCCCTTCACATAGACAACCACACTCTTGCTGGACTCAGCCTTGGGTTTCCTACAGCATTGCTGAAACCTGCCATCCATTCATAGTGGCTTCTCCTCGTAATCTCGATGAGGCACGATTTTTAAAAACCCCTTGAAAAAGCATACTGCTTTAATGAGATGGCAGATGGCGTTTTTCGTGATTTCCTAACTGGTGTTCCTTCCACGCTGTAATTGAACAATGTAAAGAACTTGCTCTCAACTCAGGAGGAATCCTGTGAAACTCAAGTTTATATTAACTTATAAAGAGATAATTTCTGGATATTGGGACTGGTTTTGTAGCACCAGTTTTATTATGTAAAAACTACACATAAACCATAAGGGATAAAAATGATAGCTGCAAATTGTGAGGACTTTAGTAGGTCTTCACATTCTTATTTTCTTTTGATTTTTTAAGAGTGAGTCAATATCATGCTAGAAAATTTGAAAAATAAGGAAAAAGGAAAAACGAAGTAAAATTGCTCCAACTTCCTGGAGATAACCACTATTAGCTTAATTTTGGGTGGGGGGAGGGGATTTTTTTCTGAAACTGGGATCATATTAAATGGACTTTTGTTTTCTACTTCAGTAGGTCAATTCAATTCTAATTTTAGTTTCGTTTTCTGAAAACTCACTGAGGTCAACAAGAAAGAGAAGGAGGTAGCATGTAACATAAGGGTTCGCAAAAAGCTTAATTTCTGTGGGAGATAGAAAAACTGACTAATTTGCCACCTCCACTAACTTTCTACTCAGAAAAATGTGGTTGCAGTGAGTAAAGTCTCCATTGCCTCTAATCTTTAGAAGATAATGATTTAACTCTATTATGATTTATACTATATTCTTTTCAGGATTAACTCTGAGTATAAAAAAATCTTAGTTTTATACCTTGATTATAATTATTTACTTACAGCTCAAAATATAGGAATTAATTTTGGGTAAAAAGTTCTTTTATGTTGTCAGGTTATTTTCTTTTTAACATTTGCATATGGTTTTTTGCGTTATATCTTCTAATGGAAATCAAATGTCCATTAGAGTAAATTAACTGACTATTCAAGTCAGATTTGCTTTAATCTTTCAGTATTTATTCAGTTTTATTTAATATTGTAGCTTTATGAGGGTTATGAATCATAGGAATGTAGAGAATATGAAACATGTTGCATTATTTTAGGCAGAAAGTTAAACTGTTTGAAATTTGAATATGTTGTCCTAATTTTTATTACATAGGATATTTTCACTGTTACTTTAACTGTGGAAATATTTGATGTGTCAGTTCATCTTTTTAGAATTTCCATTTTTAAATTGAGAATGAAAAGGAATAATTATTTTGCATTAATTTATATTGAATATAAGCACTTAAGAAGTAACCAGGAACAGAAGAGGGAAGACATTCAAGGATATGCATTCTGGAGTACGTAATGAATTTTAGTTGCCAGAAATCAGTGGATCAGCCCAAGACTCAAATGTTAATCTTTAATAAATAGACATTTGCTTAGGAATTGATTTCTTTGGACTCACATGAAACATAAAAATAACTGAAAATTGTCAATAATGGTACATAATTGCTCATTTGAGTTTAGCTATGATTATTTCAGGAATAAAATACTCAAGGATGAGGTGGGATGTAAGGGGCCACAGAAATCTTGGAAGTGAGTCCTACCTGGCACAAATGTACCACTTAATTTGACAGAGATCTTCATTGAGGTATATATATCTTATCACTGTTAATTTCAATTTAATGAGCAGTCAAAAACTTGTTGTGTTGAGTTAGAATTACAGTGGTGAGTGGTGGAGTGGCAGTATATCATTTGTCTCTTCTGATGTTTTCATAGTTTAAGTGAGGTCAGCAAACTGGCCTATAGGCTTAGTCCAGCTACCCCGTTTTTGTAAATAATGTTTTTATTAGAACACAGCCACACTAATTTGTTTATGTATTGTTTATGGCTGCTTTCACACTACAATGGCAGAGTTAAGTATTTCATCAGAAGCTGTATGGACTGCAAAGCTTATATTGACCATCTGCCTTTTTACTGAAGAAATTTGTAAAGTCCTAGTTTAAGGAAAAGTCTCAAACTTTTTCCTTCTAGTAGTCTTTAAACCTGACAGTGTACTATGGTTTATGTGTCAATTTGGAATCAAACTGTCAAGATGCTAAGAGAGATAGAAAAGAAGTGAAAAACCTGTTTCCTGCCCTGGAGAACTTTTCAGACAAGATGTACATAAATGAAATAACCAGAGAAAAACATGACACTTTATAATCAAGGACTAAATTGTGTGATAGTAGCAAAAAAAAAAAACCCCTACATTTTATATCATAAACATATGTGAATTGAAAGTCATTTGAATCTGGTCAGAGCTAGAGTTCACAAAATTACAATGTGAGCACATTAATATATTAGGATATTTTTGAATTTAAGACTTGGAAATGGGAGCATCAACTTTTTGCCACATAGCTGTATGGTTGAATATAGTTTAGGCAGGGTTCTAAAGGAGTTTGGGGCTTTTCTAGAGATTGTGGGGTAGAAAGTATGATGTACTAGGCTTTCTTGAGTATGGGCTAGGAAAGAGGTAGTTACTTCAGGATAGTTCTGTGATCAGTGTATAGGGATGCCTCCACAACTGTTCCTAAAAAACGTAGTTTTAGTAGGGACTTGGGTGGAGAGGCTTGCAATCAAAACGTAGTGGATTTCTATCTTCAAAGATTAAAAGGAGCTGAGAAAAATAACCTGGCACACAATTGAACATATGTAGGGAAAAGGGTGAACTTGGAAGGGGCACTAGAAGCAATTATAAATTGGTGTTAACTTACGTACAAGCATGAGCAACACGAGATGATGTATCTGTAATTTGTTTCATTTACATTTAATTTTGTACCTTGACTTTCATGAATTATAATAAAGCAGGTCCCAGCTTTAAACAGGGGAATGTTTCTGTTCTATATTGAAATGGCTATCACAGGGCAGGAGGTTAAAATCAGAGAGTGGGGTATCCACTCGCCTTGTATATCTCTTCTATGTGAATGTTAGCAGATTAAGAACCTTCTATAGTAGAACTATTTTGTCACACTATACCAACTACAAAATGCCAGAGGAATCAAAAGAAAGATGTCAATGTGGTGGTCTGGACTAGCTAGGAAAAACTTGGTGGAGAACATTGGATTTGATCTCAGTTTTTGAGAGAAGTATGAATTTGGTTTGATAGAGAAACAAGATGGTGATTCTGGGATTTGAGTGAACATGGTTTGTGTGGAAGATGAGCTTGGACGGAACAAATGGTTTATGTAATTAGTTGAGTAGCAAGAAAGGTGGGGAGAGGTGGGGTTAGGTGGGTGGGTGGTGAACATAAAGGAACTAAGGCGCCATTTTTGTCAGCCTGGTTTCTGTGATTCCATTACATTGTGGGATTGAGTGTTTAATGCTCAGAAGCATCACCTGATGTAAAGCATAGACACGTCACGTGTGTCAGCAGGTCTGCCTTGTTTGGGAATCATCAGGATTGTTTTGTCTGCTTCTTGTTGTAACTGATGACATAGCACATTCCTGGATGGAAGGATCATCAAGTGCCTAAAATACAACAGCATAAATCCTCTCTCTGTAACAGGCAGCACCTGTAGCTTTCTGGCCCTCTGCCCTAAACCTTTGATAGAAGAATATAGGGTATAAATAGTAAATAAAATTATCTCCTGATTTTATTTCACTATACAGCTAGTTGGGAATATCTCTCCTTTTGAGAGCAGTCACAGAGAGAAAGAAAACAAAGCAGAGATAGGACCTTTTCTGTCATTTCCCCAAATTGACTTTCCTGATGAGTATTGCCTTTTTAATGAAGGTGCACGGCAGAGCAAGCTTTTCAGTGTTGTTTAACCGTAAATTCTCTGAAGAGGGAGGCAGTGCTGTCCAATATCCCAGGGCATGGCGGTGGAGTTGGCAGAGGCTGCAGAAGCAGCAGGTGCTTATAGGTCCAGAAATCCCCAGCTCATTAGGACTCCTGTAAATCACAGCATCTTTCACGCCTTTTGAGGGAAACTTGGCACCTCCAGTTTACTACTGAGTGGTGATCACACCATCCCTGAGTTCAACAATATTAATAGATGGCACCTTCCATTGAACAATGAGACTGGGTAGGTCTGCGCCAGTATGATGGATTGGGAGGCTGAAAGGTTCTATAGAGAAGAGAGTAAGGATGCCAAGGAAGCCTGCCTTTTAAGAGTTGATGGGCGCATCTATCACGCACAGTGTCATTGCATCCCGGAAGAGCTTGTGTGAAAGCTGTGGGAAAGGCTTTGGCAAGAAAGAATGCCCCAGCACCTGGATGAGCATGGGCCTTGCAGGCTGGCTGGTTAGGGAGGGGCGAGGAGGTGAGGTTTATGACATGCAAATTGGCCTCCTGTTGTGTTCAGTCTGATGTGGAAAGTCTTCTGGCTCACACTTGCATGGTTGGGCCATGGAAATGGCTCTAGCTTAATATTCAGGGCCTCTGTCTGCCAAGGCTGTTTTCTTTTTCATCTTTTTCCTTCATGGTTATTATTGTATGTAGACAATGGTAGGTGGGATTTGGAAGAAATAAGAGACTTGAGGAAAATAGACTTTACCAAAAGAGTAAAAGTTAACTCTTTTCAGTATCCAATAACATGACTAATATGTAGATGCTTAAAGATCATTTATCCCTCTTGCATCCCTGGGAGGCGGTGGGTTGTGGGGAGCAGAGGGAGAGAAAGGAAAAAAGAAAAGAAAAGGAAGGCATCTTCTGTTTGAGTGTATAAAATGAAGATCTAACAAAGGTATCATTTTGGGAACATTGGGAGTGATAAAAAGAAAAGAAAACACTTAATAGAACTCTTTTAGTTTAAAGCTGAATGTTAAAAGATTGTTTTGCCTGATGTGTGCTGCGAGAAGATTTTACAATATGTCTTATAACATTCCTTTGACTTAGATGGTGGTATCTAAGTTAAGACTTACATTCACTCGGTCAGTTTGACTGATATGAAATGATCTCTAATTAAAAACTGCTGTCTCTAGCTTTTCCCCTAACAAGTCCCTGTCTTCTTATACTATTTTGCTCTCCTTTGCCTCTTCTTTCCTTCTTATTCTTGTATTTTCTCTCATATGCTAAAGAACATCTGGAAACTCTCTCTTTAGAGGCTTCTATGATCCTAGATTAAGCAGTTTGTTACCCAGTCAACACCTGTGTGAGCTATTTTCGATTTTCTGAAACTGGTTTTCTTAAAATAGTTATATTTGAAAGTGCTATGCAGTATAATTATTTGAAGGGGCAACATTTTAATATGGTACAACCACAACGTAGAGAGTGGAATTTAAGCTGAGTGAGTTTTCTCTCTTTCAAGTTCAAATTGCTAGATTTTCCTGGCTTGAACACAAAATGAAATCAGATGGAAGGATCAGAGGTGACAAGAAAGCTATGAGGAGAAGAAAGTCCTTGGAAAGGGGACTGAAAAATGGAGAACAAGAGGAACAAACACAGGGGTCTTCCATATTGATGGTATGACATTCCATAGGAAGCATGGACACTTTAAACATACAGTGGATTTAAAAATAAGCTTTTTATTTTGCAATAATTTTAGATTAATAGGAAAGTTGTAAAGATAGTATGGTAGTTCCTGTGAAGATAGTATACTATCTTATGGTTGTGAAGATGGTATAGTAGTTCCTTCACCCAGCTTTTCCTAATGTTAACATAGCTTTATATTTTTAATGGTTATGATAAGCAGGAGTCTGTGGTTTATAGATATCACTACTTTCTTACATCATTAGAAAGAAATTAGAAATAGTAAATTTTCTACTCAAAACTTCATATTCCTTTTTACACTTTAAGACTATGTAATATCTTCTGGGGCTTCTCGTGCCCATCAGTGTGGTCTGTGTGGTTTGGGGAGGGAGAATCGCCTTTTTCACTCTATCACAAATCCTCTGCCCTGGCCTTTCTACAAGAGTGAAGTGGGTAAGGTTTGTTTAAGGGCCCTGACACCTCTATTTTGTACCTTTTCCATTTGTTAATGGCAATTCCTGCTCAGCTCCATAGTTAAACTGAGGCACTCAACATCTCTTCTTTCTCTACTCTTAAAACTCGATCTTAGGAAAGACTCCCAACTGCATTCATATCAAGAAAAATAAGAAAAAAAATCCACAACAATAAAATCTGATAATAGCTTAAAAAAACTGTCCTTCTCCAGAGTTATTTACATTTTAGCAGGGACACAAAGCTTTATGCCCAAGCTTCCCAAATTTAGGTATGTTACCATGGCACATTATCCTGGGAAATTCCTTCTGCTGGAACATTTTTTGGGGGAAAATCTTATTATTTTTATATTGAAATGCACATGGAATTATTATAGAGTATAATATAAAATTCATGCAGTTTTTAAGGTCAAATTTATCTTAAAGTGGGACTGTGGTGTGCAGACCCTAGAGGTACAGGTTCACTCTGCCTAAAAGTATGGCTATTAGGTTGAAAAAAAAATTGAAAAACTTAAGTTTTTCAATTAAGTTAAGTTAACTGCCTCAAGTTAACTGACCTAAACTTCGAAAGTAAAATTTTAGTACCAATCGGTACATGTTCCCCAGCCTTTTACAACCATTCCTCCCTTTTGGTGGACATTTTAAAAAAGGCGCATACACACCCAGAGTCTGATTAATTCTATCTTACTGAATATCATTGAATATGTATATTTCAGCATTTGATAAACGAATTTTGAAAATAAACGAATGAAAAGGTAGAGTATTATTTTGGCATGTGGGGCCTTCCTTGTGTCTCCTAAAATCCTACCTGGGAAGCATTCACTTATTCCGGGACAGACAGGCTCCCCTGATCAATCTCATGTGTTCTGGGCCTTGGCCGGGAGGGGATTGACCAGTGCCAACATCAGCTTATGGTGCTGGGGACCTCTGAAAAAGATGCAGTACCTTACTCTTCATTTCTAACCTGGGAGAAAACTGGAACCTCCAGATGATAGTTCTAGTCCCTATTTATTATTTAGAAGTAATCAAATACCAAATCCCATTATAGTGTAAATGTTATAGCTGAAAAGCGACTGGCAAGAGAAGGCAGTGAAGGCTGGAAGAAAAAGGAGTTTAGAGTTGGAGAGATCAAGGCTCAGACTTTGGCTGCACCGTTTGAGTCCAGGCATGGTACTTGTCCTCTTGAGATGTAATTTCCTAGTATGTAAAGTGGGAGTATCAGTTATCTCTTGTGAGAACTAAATATAATAGAGTAGATTTAGCTTCTAAGCTAGTCTTTGTACTTTTTGCTATCAGAGCTATATCTTATCTCCCACTCACCTTCTCTGCATGGCAGAGGGTCCAGCCCCTGGAGACAGATTTCCCAGCTTTGATTCTGGCCAGTGGGAGGTCCTGGTAGGAGATGGGAGAGTGTGGCAGCTGTCTTTGCTTTGTGGCTCCAGCTTCTGCAAGACAGGCCCACTGTGGTTCCAGCTTCTTTCTTGATTTTGGCCTTTGGGTGCTGGTTAACACCACCTCCTCCTTTTGTCCCTCCAGCCAGGAGTGGAGTAACTACCTGCAGTTGCTAATCTCTGGGTTGCCTCTGGGCTTCTCAGCTCTTCTAGCACTTATATATCCAATGCCTTGTATTAAATTCCCTCTCTTTTAAGCACTTGAAGTGGTTTCTATTTCCCTCATTGGACCCTTATTGATACATCCATTTCAGTAGTCTAACTGTGAGCTGAGGGGAGCTTCAGCTAGTCTGGTAGTGATAGGAATAGGAGAGAAAGAGAGATGTGTTAAAGGAGGAAGGGACAAAGCAGTGACAAATTAGATGAAAGAGGCAAAGATCAGAAGAAATCAGGCAGTTCAGATAATGATGACTGCCACTGATGGAGATAGGCATATGGAAGGGGAGCTGGCTTTGGGGTAGAAGCTGTGGGTTTGGTGTAGAGCATCAGAGAAGAAACTCCATGATTTCACGGTCTTTGCGCCCTTTGCCTTTCACACTCAAGTGTACTGCAGCTGCAGGAGTATTTGCAGAGTTGCTTTTCTCTCTTGGGAAAGGGTAAGGGGAGAAGTTCAGAGGGAAGAGAGGAGAGCAGTGTGTGGCCCAGAAGAAAATGTCCTCTGGTGCCTTGCTGAGCCTGGAACACATCTTTCCAATGCCATTGCCTCCATCCCCATCCCTATAAACTTTTTGGGGAGTAGAATTGGAGGCTGGCTTCCCAGAACTCATTCTTTGCCGGTTGGGCAGCAGCTCTGCACTAAAGGGACTGAGATGAACAGGGTGTTCATCTTGCCAGTGCAGCATTTGCAAAAGGAGTGCTGTGGGAGGAGGTAAAAATTGACTTCCAAATGGCCTGCAGAAATCAAGAGACATTTTTGGGACCAGCTTTTAGGTCCAGACTCAATAAACAAAGCAGCAGATACTTGGGGTTTTGTTTTCCCCATGGGTTAAGATAGTTCCTAGTGGGGCTGGTCCATATTGCTGCAGCAGGCTGAAATCCACTTCCTCAGTGTGCGGGGCATTATGGAAAATGATCTCTGAGGGAGAAAAATGAGTTTCATCTTCAGGAACAATGTCTAGATATATTAAGAAATGACCTCAGATGAAAAACAAACATAAAGTCATTCTGGAAAATCAGAGAGAGCACATTACGTGGCATTCATTAACTGTTTTATATGTGTGTTGGGAAAGAGAAGAGTCTAATAAATGAGGACAAACAGGAAGCCCTTCCCAAACTCTCTTCCCAAATACTCTTCAGTCACGTTGTGCAGGTCGAAGGTTCTGGGAAGAAACAGCTCGTGCTCTGACCTGCCTTCTGCAAATATAATGTTTCCTGTTTTGTAGGAGCTTGGGGCTGAAAAGTGCACAATCCAATTGACTTAAACTCTTAAAGTCAAAATATTCACAAACTTCAAGGACTATTGGTTGAAGTCTTTGTGTGTGTGTGTGTGTGTGTGTGTGTGTGTGTGTGTGTGTGCGTGCGAGAGAGAGAGATTCCAGATGTCCTTGGAGGGTCACATTATATCTAACTTCCAGATAATCTCCAGTTAATTGAGTAATTGATTCAATTGAAAGTTAAGTGCATCAATATTTTATAGTTTCCCAAACTAATCTATTTTCTATGGTCTTTTTCAATTCTGAGTGAATCAGGTTTGCCTGGAGAAATGTCCTCTAAAATATGATAAGGTGAAGCGTGGTTCTCCTTGGATTGATGTTCACATTAATAAAGCTTTTATTCACAACAACCTAAATAATACAAAATTAAAATCAATTGGTGACCTCAGAGAACAAGCAGATTTTTTGATAAGGGTTGTGTACCCCCCTTTATACTTCTTCCTTTCCTTTTTAATAAATGATGAAAGCTCCAGTGTTGTCATAAAGTTGCATTTATTTACAGTGATAAGGATAAAGCTAATCCCTAGTTTCATCACTCTGGTCAGCGGTCACACAAACACAATGGAACCTGACATGCTGGCAGCCTCTGCTTGTTCCAGCTTTCCAGCTAACCTCCAAGCTCATGGCTGGAAGTCAAATGGGGTGGGCTGGTTCCAAGGAAGAAAGAAAAATAATTGGCTTTGGAGAGAAAAGGATTATTAAAATTTCCATATGAAATTTCCACCACTTCTTGGTGGAATGGTAGTTACACTAAGATGCCTCTGTTTCAATTTTGAAATCAAAAGCATTCAAAGAGACGAAGAAAATTATTGTAGACAACAACAACCACTTCCATAACATTTCCCTGTCTTCATGTTGTTTATCCTATTATTAATTACCTACTAATTAAAAACAAAATAACTAGAAAAATTCTAGCAACAAAATTTTTCATCAGGGAAGTCTTTTGGTTAAAGAATTTTTTCCTGTCCTTACAATATCAAGCTGTTCTCCCACCCAAAAGAGATTGATCAATTTTTTTAAATTGCTGTAGACATCAAGGAAAGAGCATAATGCTCATTGATATGATGTGATATGAAACATCATTTGCAGACAAAGGCAACTTTTGTGTCCATCTGGTCTTTAGAGACAAACACTTCAGAGTCTGACAGACCCAGGCTTAAATGTTCAATGATATCTCCTTGACCTAGGCTTGAACCTCAAGTCATCTCTGCTGTGTGATCTTGGGCAGGTTCCTTCATCTCTCTAAACCTCAATTTCTCCATCTGAAAGATAGAGATAATGAAACTCCCATGAAGACCTGTTGTGAGGGGAAAATAAGGTAATGTATGTCAAGAGCTTACATGACAGAGAGCCTGGTACATAGTAAGATTCAAACCATAGTAGCCGGTTTTTATCATTATTATTATTTGTCTATTTACTTTTCTGACTATTAGCATTTGGCAATCTGTTTACTGCGTCACTAAATTTTGTCTTCATAGAGTAGTCCCTGAGTGACGATTGAGACCTCACAGATTAGATGGAATCATGGAAGCATTGGGTGTTGCTGACTCTCATTTGGACCCTCGGGTACGCCATACAGCACTTGTATAGCTTTAGCAGCAATGGCAAAAAATAAATTCCATTTCAGTCAGTGCTGCCCACAATCCTTGGTTTTGGCTTTTTGAATAAAAATAGGATTTTATGCTTGAGGATATAACACTCTTTGAGCTGCTGAGTGAGACTGCACCTGGCTTGTGTGGGTACCCTGGTGCAAACCCAGAGAGCTTTGCCTTTCATTGTATTTTTAATAAAACTTAGCAAGTAGCAGAATTAGACTTGTGAAACATTCTAACAACTACTTTTCTTAATGGAGATGAGCCTCTTTATCTCTTAGTAGTTAATACTTTGTGGTTCTAAATTAGGATCCTTGATGTGATTGTATTCCTCTCAAACATTATTAAGAAATTTTACAGTAGAGAGGCTTGTAATTCAAGCAGTCAGGGGAACAAGGCCTTCCAGGCTTTTGGTGCCTCTGGGTTGAAGGAGAGGACGAGCTGGGTGGGATATGGCCAGGATGTGGTCTCTTGTGTGGGGAGAGGTAGGGAGGAAACATTTATTTACTGTGTACTAGAAGCTTTGCATACATTGTTTCATTTAGTCCTCTCAGTGCATCTTTAAGGCATGTGTTATCACGCCCATTTCATAGGCTCAGAGAGATGTTTTGTCCGGGATTACATAGTGAATAGAAAAACGGTATTAAAAGAAGAAAATACCAGTTCTAGTTACACAGTGTATTCTGTGAAAATCCATCAAGCTGTGTATTTATAATTTGTGCACTTTTCTGTGTATATGCTAGACTTCAGTAAAAAGGTACTTATTGAAACAAACTGATCTGTCTATGCCCTTTTTCTCTTTTGTGCTGCCTCCAAAGAGGCATACGATGGATAGAATTCCAAGGAATTTCCTCCATCAGTCACAGCTGGGTGTGGCCAGAAATAGTGCTACCCTTATTAAATAGACCTGGCTTTAAAAGACTTGAATATTTCCAAGGAAAGATACACTCAGAGGAGTGCAGTTTCCAAAAAATGAGGATGCGTATGTGTTAGACTTAAAAGAGAATTCTAAAATGGTGCTCTGAAAATGCATTGAGCTCGTTGGAGAGTTGTTCATAATAGTGAAAAATTGGGGGGAAAAACCCTGAAGTATCCATAAAGAAGAATTAAATAAATAAATACTAGGTGGTTTAAAAAACTGCTTAGTTTGAATGGTGCTTACCGCACCCGGGATCCGAACCCACGAACCCCTGGCCACTGAAGCAGAGCGTGTGAACTCAACCACTATGCCACCAGGCTGGCCCCTGTTTTAATTTTTAATAAAATAATACCTTTAAGCAAAGGCTGCATCCTGAATTAATTATATCCCTTCTCAAGTTGTCTACTGTGAAGGAGGAAATGCTCATTTTACTGTATGAATTCTGACACATTAAAATGATATTATATTGCCTTATAGTCAAGCCACAGGCGAGCATTTTCAGGAGTACAAAGAGCCATTTTGTAAGATGAAGCGCATGCAATTACCAGACTCCTTGGCTTCTTGAAGCATTTTAAAAAATCATTTTAAGGAAATAGTTTAAAATATTAAAAATAATAAAATATTTTAATTCTATTCTTTATAAGCAGGATGTTCTACCTCCCTCTACCAGATATTACAGCAATCTGAAAAATAGCCGTTTTACTTACCCAGGTATATGTCTTTTATGACTCAGTTTTTAAAATTCTCCATTCTCTTTAGACTTTAGTATAATGATCAAGACACATGATTGCTTTATTTTTTTTTATTCCATTTTATTTCATTCTAGTGACTTTCTTCCTTCAATCAGGCTAAACAAAGACAGATTACATATTCATGCAAAAAACATAATAGAGCAGGATATGACTTTCTTTTCTGTCTTTTTCTTAAAGATTTTCAAGAAACTAGCAGAAGAGAATCTTGAATATATCTCTCTGCGGGTGTCATTAATATATGCTGTTTCATCACCTATAACCCCCAATACACATCATGAGATCTGGCTGAGTTTGTATAATTACTACCCCTTGAGCAATTAGCAGTCTCAACAACATTTTCCCCTTTCAGATAAGAAGGTCCCCAATCTGGATTGCTGTCCCCCACACTTATCTGAATTTACCTGTCAGAAACATCTCAAGCCTTTTGGGCCCAGCAAGCTCTCTCCTTTGAACACATATAACGATGAAAGTGGACAATGTGGTCTGACAAAATTCTTTTTCTGTTTGTGAATTGATATGTATGGAAAGACTTAGAATGTATAAAAAGAAAAGCAAACATTTGTGTTTAACAAGTCTCGTTGATTAAAAAGAATGTATGAAGATCAAAATTCTTCTCTGGAAAATCTAGCTGTTTGGATTCTGTAGAGTTCAGTAACACTGATTTTTATATTGTATGTTTTATATATCATGAGGTAGGAAAATGTCTTTAGGTTAACTGTGTCTAACAGACACCATCTCTTTTACCTAAGCAAGGTATTCTGTTTGGGGAGAAAGGAATACTTTGCTTACCAGAGAAAGAAGAGACCCTGAGGAGTTCGAGTGTAGTTGGAAGAAAGCAGTTTTACCTTTGAAGGAGAAGAAAGTTGAGGGAGGACAGAGAGAGTGGAATTGGAGCCAATGAAATGGCTGTCAGGTAAGACCCTGCCTCCTCTGCTCAGGACATATACCTTCAGGGTCTTAAGTAAAATCATGAAGTTTATTTATGTGTGGATTTCTGAGGAAGTTGGGAAAGGTTCTGACTTCTATGTTTTGCATGCTGGAAACTTCTAGAATAGAGGTAGCCCAGGCAAACAGAGGCAGGAGATAGAAGACAGCCCGAGGGCATTTATGTTGCAGGAACTTCAGAGATGCATGTGGTCAGGGGCTCTTTGGGCTGTCATGGGCTGTAGAATTGGAGCCAGGCCATGCTGCTGAGCCCCATCTCTGAGAATGTGGGTTGGCAGGGCTGGGTCGGGGTGTCTGGCTGCACATAATGTTACGGGCAGGGCATGTGCCCTCCCCACATACACGTGCAGGGGTGGTATGTGCCGCTGACAGCTCATAATATCCTACTGGATATCTGATATCCTGTTGGATTTGAATCCTTTAAAAAAGACCACCAGTCAGCTTTTCTTACTTCTGTTTCCCTAAAAATGAAATCGGAAACTACCGTTCCACTTAAAATACACAGAGGGAAAGCCTTTGATGGTCTGTTGGCTCACTTCCCACCATCTTCACAACAGAAAAATGTACTAACGTTAAGGGACTAAGGTAAGGGCAGTGGATTCAAATTCAATATTCAGCGGAAAATTCTTCAGCTAATTCTGATAAAGGTGCATGATTAGTCAGTGAGTTGAAGCTGTTTCTAAGTCATTACCAATGTTAGGTTTAGCATAGACATATAAATTCCCAGACTGCAGAATATTGCAGAACACACTCCCACTCAAATAAGCTGCTTGTTGAGTTGGTCTCAGATGAATTTTCCTGCTGAGCTGCAGCAGGAGTTACAGATGAATTGGAACACTTCAGCTCTATAGTTCACCATCATGCCGTCAATGTGTCCATGGAGACGGCTATGGGAGCGCGTCAGCACATACATGTGCTCTTGAAATCTTGATGGAGTCCTTCTTTCCCTCCTTCCACCCAAACCTTCATACAGAACTTTTTGATTAATACATTTCAAATTATGTTTTGAAAATAAATGAATTAGGTTAAATTGATCAGAGCTTTCTGCCTTTGCATTACTATTTGTTAAAAGAAATAATGTCGAATTCTTTCTTATAATATAGAGGTAGATTTCATTTCCTGAGGTGACTTGAAAAATGTCTTTCTCATGTCACCCTCCTTTAAATTACCATTAAATGAAATGAACGTGAGGAATGTTAATAGGATTGTTTCAGATCAACCCACTGATATTGGTATATCAAATATTGTGGTTATTAGCAGAAAGTGTTTATCAACACTGTTGGGTATGGAAGACCCAGACCCTCTTTTGAAAATTCATTAGCAGCTATATGGAACTTTCTATTTAAGTTTTTTAGTAAGCTACTCTGGATGTAAACGAAACTGAATTGGAAGTAAGGACTGCAAATTTGACTCAGTAAGTGTAATGATTAGCATTGTAAATGTCCCATTGTGGAACTCTAGTTCCATCTGCTAGTGAAAAAAAGATTATGGGTAATTACAATTAGGAAGTCAGTGTGTGACAGTGGATTAGATGTGAAAGGAATGATTGCTGAAAGCCACTCATAATGGAGGGAGGCATAAGGAATGTGAAAATTTTGTCTGGAACCGACGCAGCACATTTTGTTAATTAGTGACTCTCAATACCTTTATCCTGCAGGTAGACTTACTATTATTTCTTGAGTATTGGAAAATGCTGGGCTGCAAGTGTTTCCTGGTATAATTTGTACTACCTACACATGTTAAAGGGTTGTTACCCATTCACATCCTCTATAATGACCCCCAACAGAGAAGGATAGTGGTGGGGGTGGGGAGGAACAGCTGTTCCTGAAGAGGGGAAATGTGAGAAGGGAGCTAAGAGGAATTGGTGAAACTGGCTTCACTGGTGTATAGGCTGGGAGAGTGGGAAACACTGGGTTAGGAATTGTCAAATTATTCCTCACTTTCCAATGCGTTATTAAGATCAATAGATATGTTGATTCTTACTTTTTCGACTGCATACATATTGCGTGATACTGAGAGAGAAGGTATTTCACCCTGTCTGGTTGGACTTTAGTAAATGACAGCTCCTTTCCTCTTCAGCTGAGTACATTTAACAGCTACAGCCTATTAACCAGAAATTAGAAACTTCTAGAACATGGTGAACGCTAGCGACTACTGCTCGGGAAATTAAAGTGGAGATTTAAAGTAAGCCCCAAACCAGCCCTTCAAGTTATTTATTTATAATAGGATTTGCCACACTTGCACATAACTATTTTTGTGTGTGTGAAATGGCAAAGATTACCCTTTCTGGTAAATTTTGTACATTAAAAAAACAAGTTTTAGCTACACTAGAAGAGCTCCAGATTTATATAAGATTGTTGTGATGAATTCTTTCTTAAAGCGAGAAATCCTTTATAATGCAAATAGAAATCCTTTATTAATTTCCCAATGCTTGAATGGATATTGGGCTTTTCTCAAAACTGCTACAATTATACGTAACTATTAATCTCTCAAACTCTGGAATTATATTAATTCTCTAGAACTGCTTATCTAAAGCAGTATTTCCTAACATTTTTCAAGTGATGATCCCTATTATTTTCCTTGATTTTGTGATACCCTTCCTCTTCTTCCTGACCTAACAGTAGAATTTAAATTAAAGTGTTGCAAAAATATGGTTTCAATATACAAATATTCCTAACTTGGAAGTATCACATAATTTTATACAATGTCTACCTTTTAAAAAAATAAGTGTACAAAGTTGAATATCCTAATTTGGTGCAGTGTTTTCAAATTTCCCTGACCATAAGAATATTTCTGGTAGGAGTGGGGTGTCATTTGTTAAAAATGTGTATTCCTGGGACCTACCTCAGACCTACTGAGTCAGATGGATAGGACCTGGGAATACGTTATTTTAATGAGCGATTCTTACGGTCAGGTGACATTGGGACCAGGAATGTAATGCAGTAAAACTTTAGGCATGAGAATCATCCTTGTCTTACTAAAACTCAAATTTCTGGACCCCACCCCAGATTCAGTGGGTCTAGGGTGAAGCCTGAAAATCTACATTTTTGACAAATTCCCTGTTGATGGTCTTGCTGCTGGTCCAGGCACCACGCTTTGGGAACCATTGAAGTAGTGAGAAGAATGTAGACTTGAGATCAGATATATCTGTGTTCCAATCCCATTTATTATCTGCGAAGCTTTAGTGTAGTTACTTAATAACCCTTAGCTTTTTTCTCTTCTTTCTCTATTTTCTGTTTTTATAGAGTTAAATAAATTTATACATACGTAGTATGTATATTATGTTTGGGAAGTGCAAGATCAGCTAAACTAGTTAATTATGGAGTACAGATGGAAGCTGAGAAGGAGAAGGCAGAAATGGGAGTAAGAGAGGAGGCTGAGAAGCGGGTACAAGGGAGGGTGAGTGGTCAGCAAAGTAATAACTATGTGCTGGAATAACCAGCTCCTAGCAAAACAACATAATCTGAATCCAACTCAAGAATACAGAGTGCATCTGTTAATAGTCAAGCTAACTTAACTTTGTGAGAAGGGAAAGGTCACTTGGCTGTATGGGTTTGATAGCATTGATTAATCTTAATGTTTTGTCTGAAAGCCTTACTGTCGAGATTCTGTAAGTTCAGATACTGAAGAGAAGAAAATAATGTTGAAATGGAGAAACCAATCATCTCAGAGCTGTTTCTCATGTCAGTTGAGGTTAAAATCATTGCTACCCGCTCTCCTTATGCATAACTGATGACATATTTGTAAATTTAGTTGAGTTCTAAGAAAGAAATAGTCATCACATTCAGGGTTCAAACACCACTATTTAAACATGGATATTTTGTTCCATGGCTTCTCATGGAAGTCAAACATTTAAGAAGTATTTCTTTTTCTCCATGATAGGAATAAAAGCCAATTTGAATGTAAAAATCCAATGTTCATGTAGAAGCCATATGTTATATGGAGATGGTGTTCTCATGGAATTAAAATCCTGGAGGAGCTGTTAAGAGAAATGGCCCAGGAGTCGGATGCCTGGGTTCAAATCTTGCTTCTACCTCTTAGGCTGGGCCCTTAGCACAGTGCCTGTGCCATAGTAAATGCTCAATTAGCTAATAATAATAATCATAGCATGCAGTTATGGAATTCCTACAAGCTGTCTTTTTTTTGGGGGGGGGGGAGACTAGCCCTGAGCTAACATCTGTTGCCAATCCTCCTCTTTTTTGCTGAGGAAGATTGGCCCTGGGCCAACATCCGTGCCCATCCTGCTCTACTTTACGTGGAACGCCGCCACAGCATGGCTTGATAAGTGGTGCGTAGGTCCACCCAGGATCAAAACCTGCGAACCCTGGGCCACGGAAGCAGAGCGCACGCACTCAACCGCTATGCCACCGGCCGGCTCCCTACAAGATTTTTTTATTCAATAAATATTTGCCGAGTGCCTACAGAGGGCCAGGCATGGTCCTAGGTGCTGGGGACATCTACTCTTAGGGAGCTCGGGGGGATAACCGATAAACTTGTGAATGAGAAAGTTGCTGTAATAACATTAAGTGCTAAAGATGGAGCAATGGGCAAAACAGAAACAAAGTCCTTATCTTTGTGAACTTCCATTTCATTACCTTATATTTAAGTTTGTTCATATTATTCCAGCTCATATAGCTTAGATTTCCGCCTCGAATTTTCTGATTTAACCATTACACTGAATTCCTTAATTCAATGATTTAACAGAGGTTAGTTTGCCACTTAAAAAAAATTATTCATTTCCGTCCTCTCTTAGGCATTAATAGATTTTGTCCATATTACCAGTGCAAATAACAGTGAACTTTCTGTTTTTACTCTCTACTTGATGTGGCTGTAATTTAAGACTTAGCCACAATTAAAATATTATAGCTATAATTCTAAAATTTATGTTCATTTTATAATTTCTTAGGAATTCCTTTATTTATAATTCAGTAATTTTCATTTTGTTGAGGACAGATTAGTCTATGAAATCTAGGAAACTATTGATTCCTACTAACCTCATCATTTTTATAGTCTTATGTTTGAAATTTTGAGTGAAATTTGTTTCCTGAGCCAAAAGGAGAGTGCTATTTTAGTTTTGCCAAAATATGCCCAAGTTGTATTAATTATGAAGCATGACTTATTTGTGACTGTACTTCCTTCTATAAGGTTGTAACTAATTTAAAGCAAAGACTGAATGAAAGTCTTTATGTTTTGCAGACGAGAGAGAACCCATTTGTCCTCAGGCATATGAATTGTTGGAAAAATAATTGCAGGGGACCGTTTGGAATAGGGAAGATTATGGAGGCCGATTTCCTTCTGGCCTAGGGACCAACACCAGTTTCTCTATGACAAAAAGAAGACACTGTAACATTATTTCTGCTCGAAAGTCTACCCACCTGGAGGATTTTTAGCATGGTCAGTACATACTTTAGATGGATAGATTTGCCTGTGCACGTGAATGTTGAAAACTAACAGAGCCCCACGGAAGCCCAAAAATCAGAGCACACAAGCAGCATAGAGGTAGCAAGAAAACACCGTACTAGAAACTTTAAAGCTTAATGTAGATATGAAAAAAATATGACAGAGAGTAATTTAGGGTTGCAAGGATAATTGGAATGACTCAGCATGTAAGTGAGATCCAAAAGCAGTATCATAAAAGATACATAATAATAAGTACTGCCCTAGGAGCCTTGAGGCCATCTTTTCACTACACTTAGCACTGGTCTGACCATTAATGATTTGTCCAGGTAAGTAAAATGCTTGTTCAGATAGAAACTGCACAGATAATTAAAGCTGCAGAAAATAGGATTCATAAGGAAAACGAAAGGCATTAAGATTTTTAAATGCAAAATAAAAGACTGAGGGCCAGCAAAGATTTCTTCTTCAAGAATGCAGATGCCCACGCATACGTTGTGTAGACCTTGCACTGTAGAGAAGAGTGGAATGCTCTAAGGCATCTAAGATGAGAACAGAGAGAAGTGCTCTCCATTGTTTGAAGGAATGAGGAATAATTTTTAGGAAGTGAGACTAGTAGAGAGAAATTTTGCATCTTCTCTGGATTGATTTAGATGTCACCTTGTGAGAAAACCTCTGCAGGAAACTTCTTTGGAAAACTTCTTTCTTTGGTTTAGAAAACTTCTTCAGTCCAGGGTTCCCTCCATCCAGGATTGGTAAGACTAATCACTTTTCTAATCCAAATGAGTAGGAAAGTCAGAAAGAGCTATTTCACATCTTGATAATCTAATTCTTACGGAATTCTCTCCAATAATTGCTTAATAAATGTCAATTCAATGAAATGACTGTTACATTTAGAATCTTGGTAAAAATTTTTTCCATATCGTTCAGAGTAATTTTTTTTAAACTTCCCTGAATATTTGTCTTGTCAATGACTCATTATTTTGTCACCCTATTAATGTGTGTTTCCTTTGTCATTCATAACAAGGTCGTATTCTTTGCCTTTATGGAAGGATGCTGACTGAGCACCTGCAAATGTTTGCTTTATTGGCATTGAGAGAGAAGAGAGAAAATGATTTGTTTCACTGACAATGAATTATTGCATCTGTTTGTGGCTGTTAAATAATTTAGTAGAATTTATAGGGTCTGTTTTCCCTTGGTTAAACTGTGGGCAAATATCCGTCTCTGCCTCATCTTGGATACAAACTTGGAAGAAAGCCATCTTCTTAATTTGTCTTTTGCCAGTTTAGATGTTGATAAGATGCTAAGTGATCTTATATCCTTTTTACATTTAAGTTGAATATGTCTTTAATTTAAATTTTAGACAAAGGAAAGATTGTTACACAGCAAAATTAAGAGGAAGGTACAGAGGTTTCTCATATACCACTTGCTCCTACACATTCATAGCCTACCTCATTATCAACATCTCCCAACAGAGTGGTACATTTGTTACAATCTATGAACCTACATTGACATGTCATTATCACTTAAAGTCTGTGGTTTACATTAAGATTCACTCTTGGTCTTGTACATTCTGTGGGGTTGGACAAATGTATAGTGACATGTATCCATCATTATAGTATCAAACAGAGTATTTTCACTACCCAAAAAATCCTCTGTGCTCCGTCTATTCATCCCTCCCCTTACCCAACCTCTGGCAACCACTGATCTTTTTACTGTCCCCACAGTTTTGCCTTTTCCAGAATGTCATATAGTTGGAATCATACAGTATGTAGCTTTTTCAGACTGACTTTTTTCACTCAATAATATGCATTTAAGTTTCCTCCATGTCTTTTCATGGCTTAATAGCTCACTTCCACTTAGTGCTGAAAAATGTTCCATTGTCTGGATGTATCACAGTTTATTTATCCATTCCCCTACTGAAGGACATCTTTGTTGCTTCCAAGTTTCAGCAGTTGTGAATAAAGCTGCTATAAACATCTGTGTGCAGATTTTTGTGTGGATATATGTTTTCAACTCTTTTGGGTAAATACCAAAGAGTGCAATTGCTGGCTCTATGGTAAGAGCATGTATAGCTTTGTAAGAAACCGCCAGACTGTCTTCCAAAGTGGCTGTACCATTTTGCAATCATACCAGCAGTGAGTGAGAGTTCCTGTTACTCCACATTCTTACCAGCATTTGGTGTAGTCGGTGTTCTGGATTTTGGCCATTCTAATAGGTATCTCGTTGTTTTAATTTGTATTTCCTTGATGACATATGATGTGGAGCATCTTCTTGTGTGCTTATTTTTCATCTATATATCTTCTTTGGTGAGATGTCTGTTAAGGTTTTTGGCCCATTTTTTTAGTGGGGTTGTTTGTTTCCTTGTAGTTGACTTTTAAGTGTTCTTTGTGTATTTTGGATAACAGTCCTATATCAGATGTGTCTTGCAAATATTTTCTCCCAGTCTGTGGCTTATCTTCTCATTCTCTTATATTACTTTTGCTTTTAATAACTTATTTGTTTTTATCATATAATAGTATTAGTACTTGTATCAAATTGCTAATTATACTAAATATCAAAGGGTTAGGTATTATTATTGAAAATTGCAAGGAATTTGATTTGTTTAGTGGAAATCCTGAGGTTATTGATATCACCGTAAGTTAATGATACTCAGCCTTAAAATGGACCCACAACAATGCCTGACAATCATTTCTCTAGTAAGTTATTCTCCTACTTTCTCCAAGGATTAATATCACTCTGTATCAGTCAGGATGCCTTTGCTTGCAAGTGTCAACAATGCAACTTATACACTCATTCTTTCAATCAGAAAGGAGTGTTGGCTCAGAAACTGATGTCTGAGAGTCTCCAGCTTCATCCAGGGCAACAAAAAGTCATCAAGATCTCTTTTTCTTTCCATCTTTTAACTCTGTGTGCCTCAGGTTTGCTTCCCAGATGTGATAAAGATGGCTGCCAGTAGTTCTAGACTTACATCCTACCGTGTTTGGAGCCCCAGAGGAAAGAGTGTGCTTCTTTCCCAGAGGCTTCTTCTTTCCCAATGGTTTCATCAAAAGTTCTTGGTTTGGGTTTCACTGGGTTGAAGCAATGACTAATGCAAGTTGACCAGACCTGAGCATGCCCACCCTAGGGTATAGGTTGGTGGTGGGAGTGATGGGGATGGAAAGGGGAGGGGAGACTAGTGTCAGCTCCATCTGAAGACCAGAGACTGAGGATGAGGAAAGGTGATTCCCTAAGGAACACTGTTAATGGGAATGTGAATGGTGGCTGAGTCAGCAAAAACAACCTAAGACTGTTTCCTCTCCACTCTTGTCAAAACTCTGATTTTTTTAATCTCCTTCTCTACCCTCAACAAATGACGTTGCCTTGTTCTTTAGAGATAAAATAGAAGCCACCAGATGGGAATTCCTCTCACCTACTTGTTTTTGCAGTTATCCTCTTTTTCTTCTTGTTACAATGGAGGAAGAATTTCTGTGATCAAAGCTATTCCCTCCACATGAGCCCTAGATCTCCTTTTCTCTCTTCTCAGTTATCCCCCACCTTTCTTTCTCCTTAGTACAATAGCAAAACAAATAACAAACCTCTTTGATTCATTTCCTTCTCAAGCCATTGTTTTGTCTCTCAATTCCCCTCAGCAAAACTTTTGTAGAGTATTCTTTACACAATTATTCTTCAATCTACTACTTTCTACTCTCTATATCCACCACTCCACCTCTCCACTGATCTGCTCTTTCTAAGATCACCAATAGCATTCATACTACCAGATCTAGTGGACATCTTTCTTCCTCTCCCTAGACCTCTTACTAGTGTTCACCACAGATGACCACTCCCTCCTTGCAATGTTCTCTTCTCTTGGCTGTCATGACAACATACCCTTCTGGTTTCCTCCTACTGCTTTGGCTTTCATTATCCATCTCCTTTGTTAGCTTTTCTTTTAACTGATCTCAAAATGTGCTTTCCCAAAGGTCGTGCTAGCTACGTTTCTCTTTTTATTCTGCTTTCTTTCCCTAAGTTATCTCATCCAGTCCTGTGGCTTCAGATACCACTAATAACCTGACAGTTCCTAACTCCCAAATTTATGTCTTGAACCCAGACGTCTATTCTGAGATCTAGTCCGTTTTCTGCATCTTCGTTCTCAACACCTCCAGAACCACCTGCAAATCTGTTCTTTCTTTGTTTTTACAAATGGCTCCTTCAACCTCTCAGTTGCTCAAACCAGAGATCTGAGGGTCGTTCGTGGTATTCCCTTCTCCCTCTCCCCATTGCCTCACTCCGGTTCCAGTAAGTCCTGAAATAAACCCGCTTCTCTCTTTTCCCACCCTAGTTCAGTATATTCTGATCTTTTCTGTAATCATCATCATCTAAGGGGAATTCCCCTTAATAGTTTTATATCCCCCAAATCCATTCTCCAACAGCTATATATATATAAGTTCATATATATAGATGAACTTTCACCTCTCTGCCTTAAACCTGCATGGAATACACTCCAGATTTTTAAGAAATGGCTTTCACAGCCCCACGTGCTCTGGCTTCTGCCTGACCGTCCAGCTTCATTTCATTCTTTTCCTTCTCTTACTGTGCATTTGCTACACTGGCCTCCTGTTAGCGCAGTTATTTCAGGATCTTCCCATTTTGTGTGTTTTGCATAGAATATTCTTCCTACACTATTTGCCTGGCAATTTGCCTAGCTTAAAAGTTAGTTCCTCAAGGGACCAATAGGACCCCACCCTTGTCTAAATTAGCCCCTCTACCTAAAATACCCTGTATTTTGTTTCAGAACATTTCTTATATTTTTTAATTACATGTTTGATTATCTTTTAGCCTATCTTCCTCCTACAAGTGCTATTACAGTGCACCTGCTCTATGCCTAGCTCATTGCCTGGTACTCAGTTGGGGCTTCTTAAATGTCTCTTGAAAGAATTTCAAATATTCCAAAATTACGAGGAATTTTCCATACCATATCCTTTTTTTTTGTGGCCCCTCTTTTTGAGGGGCATTTTTGCCAAGAAATATAGCACCATTGGGAAGAGATAACTAGTGTAAACGACAATCCCTTTTATTCAACATTCAGTGGGAGAAAATAGCGATGGCTGTAAAACTTGCATTCCTTCCCATGGTGAAGGGTGAGGAAATACACTAGGAACTGGAGGAGTATAGCAGTAAGTGCAGAGGTAGTATGAGCTTGTGGAAAGAGACCCAACCAGGAATGGGAACAGGTCCGTGTCGTGGCCAAGTCTACCACTGATCTATATGCTTCGGGCAAGTTCTTCAGTCTCCTTGTGGCGATCTCACGAGGAAACAAGTGTGGAAGCCCTTTGAAAAGTGTGAAACTTAGAAATGTGAGACGCTCTTACTCTCCTTATTTTGATTTTCATTTATGAACATAAAGTGATTTTACCTGGAGGTTGTTAAAAGAATAATGAAATTAGTCACTCTCATCAATAGGACTAGCTGTTACTTTTTCTCCATTTATACAAGTTACTATGAAGAAACCACCTAGGGATGATAATATGAAAGTAAGTAAGTGTAATAAATTCATTGTGGATTTCCTTTTTAATTCTTTACAAGCTTTCCTCATAGCAATGCTAATTTAATTTAAATATGTTGGAGTGTCAAGTCTCTTTTTCTAAGAGATTAACTAGAGATTAGTCTCTAAACTATTTGTAAATTACTATGCCTTTTTCATTGTAAAGTGGGGAAATGCTGTTTCAGGAAAATGATTACAGATTATAAATGGTTTCATTAAGTACTTTGTTTTCTTGTCATTCTACCAGTTCAATAGTAAGAAAGGATTTTAATGTTTTTTTTTAACTGAGCATTGAAATGAGATCTAAGAGATGAAACATTGTTTTGAAACAAGTTTAATTTAATTGACCCAGCATGGCTTGGAATCCTTGCTGTCCATGATCCTTTTATGATTCAGTACTAGTGAAGAATCTGTAATGTGAATATTTTTCTTTTATTTCTTCACCATAGGATTCACACTCCCTGGGATAGAATATCTTATCCTTTTCAGAGAACATTAGTAGACATATGAGAAATTTATCCTCTCAGGGGTTGTGCCAGTCAGTTTCATCAGCAAATGAGATTGAGAGCCGTTTAGTAAAGCTAATAGCTTTATATAACAAAAAACACCCCCCACACAACTCAAATTGTGTTTTAAATATCTTCATGTTCAGACAAATTGATAGGCTAGAGATCAGTATGTGTTAATTTATAGTCCTGTAAAAGGCTGTGATGTTCATCCCATTTTTAAAACTGCTAAAATGATCAAGCCTAACTATTTCAAATTTCACAGGGTTTTGTAAACTTCTCTTAGTGCCAAGAAAGCAAGCCACCTGGCAGTTTTTTAAAACAGTGAGCCAAGATTTAAGAATATGCACCAGAATTGACTGCTAATATTTCAACTGAATTTGATGCAGATTTACATGGGATATGAGAGCATTTTTATTTTAGTTACCATTTCTTATTATCTCTTATGATTATATTCTCATGTTACAGATTATATTCTCATGAGGCACCCATCCTGGTGGTAATTGAGCAGATTTAGTGTGTTTTAATATATTGACAATCATTATTTTTCCTGAAAGTGTAAAAATGGTTCAGAAAAATATTCTTCTTTTAAGTAGTGTTCAAGGTAAAATATTGGGTTCATTGGTTGGGTTTCCTAAGATTCACAAGTTAAATGTAGAGAGGTAAGTGCAGTTGGTAGAAGAGTGTTTTAAGTGGCCAAGATGGACAGAAATTACTTGGTGAGTTGAGTTTAGTTGGGTTTAGACAAGGAACCTCTATTAAAGAAGAGACTCTATAGCTATAATTAAAGAAATAAAGGAATGTGGGTTAGGAGACAATGAAAGACACTTTTTTGCACTATAATATGTTTTCTGAACACTTAGGAGTGTGTTAAGAAGGACAGAATGCACAGGCAAGTTTGGAATCACATATCTAGATGTGAAAATAGAGGGATAGGCCAAGGCTACCTAATGAAGAACTTTTTTTTTTTTTTTTTTTTTTTGTGAGGAGATCAGCCCTGAGCTAACATCCGCCAATCCTCCTCCTTTTTTTGCTGAGGAAGACGGCCCTGGGCTAACATCGGTGCCTATCTTCCTCCACTTTATATGGGACGCCGCCACAGCATGGCTTACCAAGCAGTGCGTCGGTGCGCGCCCGGGATCCGAACCAGCGAACCCCGGGCCGCCGCAGCGGAGCGCGCGCACTTAACCGCCTGCGCCACCGGGCCGGCCCCCTAATGAAGAACTTTTAAGGCTACACTTTGTATTGGATGAAAATAGTAGAAATTTTTACAATTAGGTTGTGTGCTCTGAAAGATTATAGTTCTTTTAACCTGTATGGAATTCTTGTTGAGTTCAATTTCTTTGAAATATATTTAAGTCCTAATTTAATACAACAGATTTGAATCTCATTATCAGTGGAGTGCATTTAATTGAAACCAAATTGATTTAAGCAACTAGTCAGGAAATCTCAGTTTAATCTCCTTTTCTTCCTCTGGGAACATTCATCTACTTATATCTACTCTCAAAGCTTAGAGGTAGCAGAAGTTTGATTTAAGAGGAGACATACATTTTCATTTAAATTAATTGTTTAAGTACTTATGAGATTAATTTTATAGGTACATTATAAAATTGAATTGTGTGTTGGACATTCTTTTCACCAAGGCTAATTAAAGTTGATAGTTCTCAAGTGTAAGATTCTACAATAATTTTCAAATTGAAGGTTTATCATGATATTTAAGGGATATTTTGCCATGCTATACTACGGATGCGTTGACGATTCCCTAATACCAAGAACAATAAATATTTAAAATATTGTATTTACCTAAAACAACAGCACTGTAATTATTTTAATAAAAATAAACCCATGCACTTTGAAGTTTTATCCATTTTAGTTATGCCTCAAGTCTTAAAGAGATAGATATCATTAATTATCTCTACAGATAATCTCTGCATCTTTCTGATAATTAATGAGGTAATTATTGGACTAGTGCTATGGAAATATCTTTAATAAGTTTTCTCATAATATATGCTAATATATGCTAATTTTAAATAATTTGAGCAGGACAGTGAAAACTAATTCCATAATTTTGCTCCTTTTTCCATAGAGATAACCACCATTACCAATTGGAATATATCTTTCCAGTCTTGTCAAATATAAATAATGAGATCTCATACCATATGTACCCTTCTATATTACCTACTTTTTAAGTACACAGACACACACACCCACACACACACATTATCCATTTTAAAATTTGTAGATCTATGTCATCCATTATAAGGGCTGCATAGAATTCCAGTGCATGAATGTACCTTAATTTATTTTGCCAATATTTACTGGGGATGGGTTTTTAATTTATTCATTTATTTCTATTTTTTTTTATATCATTGACAGAGTGGCATCGAATTGCCTTATATATATATCTTTGCCCATTTGTTCAAATATTTCCTTAAAATAAGTTTTCAAAAATGATATTGCTAGATCAAAGTAGATGCATCTTTAACATTTTGAAGCATATTAACATATTCTCTTCCAGAAAAGTTGTACCAGTTTATATTCAACATAACATTGTATGAAAATTCCATTTCCCCATAACCTGACATTTTTAAACCTTTATAATCTGATATGCAAAAATAATAATTTTATTTGTGTATATGTATATGTACATGTAATTATTTGTGTTTGAGCATCTTTTTATATAATTTTGAAGCAGTTGTATAATTTTGTGAATTTGTCTTTTCCAAAATTAGTTTGTGAACGCTTTTTATAAATTAAGGAACACATAGCAAATATTTTTCAGTTTGAGTTGTTTAAAAAAATTTGGACGTAGTTTTAAGTTTTTATGTGGTCAGATTTATCAGTCTTTTCCTTTATGGTTTCTGGCCTTGATATATTTGTTAAGAAGAGATCTTCCCCACCCTAAAATTATACAAATATATATTTGCATTTTTTTCTGGTACTTCTACGTTTTATTTAATCTTTAATCCATCTAAAATTATTTTTTGGTCTGGCATGAAGCAGAAATCTAGTTATATTTTTCTGTTCAAATGGATAGTGAATTTTTCAACACTAATAATTGAATAATACATTGTTTCCTTTGTTACTTGAAATGCTACTTCCACCCCTACCCCTTGAAACAATCCCATGGGGCTTTTCATTACGGTTTTATTGTATTTGTCTACTAATTAGTGAAGAACTTAAATTTTGCCAATATTATCTTTCCAGTAAGTAATTTTTTGTTTGCATTTATTTGATCCTTCCTTTTTTGACTTTAAATGAAATGAAATTCTGTGTATAGTTTTTGCATGTATCTTGTTAAATTTTTTTCTTGGCTTGTTTATAATATCTGTCATTAATTTGAATGAGATTGCCCTCACTCCCACCCACCCCTGCAATTACATTTAAAAGCAGGTTGGTGTATAAGACAGCTATTAATTTTTCTATATTTATATTTTATTTTACCACCATCACTTTTATTCTAATAATTTTTCAGTTGATCTTTTGGAATTTTCTAGGTAAACAATTATATTCTCTGCAAGTAGTAATGATCTCTCACCTTCTTTACATTATTTTATACTTAATTTCTTAACCTTGCCATATTGCTTTGGCTTAGATGTCTAAAATTATGTTCAAATTATTTATTTGAACCTATTTATTTATTGAATTACATTGATGGATTGCCTAATGTTGTTCCATTCTTACATTCCTGGAATAAACCTGAATTTTTGAAGAATTTATTGTTCTTTTAATACACTGCCATATTTTACTTATATTATAAATAAGATGGATCTATAATTCACTGTTTTGGTATTTTATGCTGTTCGAAGTGCTTTTAGCATGCTTTTTTTCGTTTGATCCTTGAATCACACAGCCCTGTGAATTAGGCCAGGAATTATTATAGTCTTTTGCAAATAAAATCAGTAGGCATAGAACTTTTTCCTTGGCACAAAGTCATGCAAGAAAGTGGTGATGGTGAAAGTAAAATCCATTAGTTTCCAATCTAGTGCTTTGGGGAGAAGGAATTTAATTATTTCATCAGCTTCTGTTGGTAAGGTTTTTATGGACTTGGAGTTTTATTATCTCAAATAAAAATTATCCTTACATAGTTTCCTTTTACATTTTTCTAAATTAAGACAATAGATTTGTTTCCACTTTGATCGTGGATATCAATGGGGGAGGGAGGGCGTTCACCCTAAAGGAGTCTCTGGGCTGAGAATGTGCGTTCTCTGAGGTCTGCCATCTGTTTGTTCCCCATGGACAGATGCTGATGTCCAGTTAATCAGAGATAATACAATAAGGATTAAAGTGTTAGATGGTTCTAAGCCATTCCGGAAGTTATGAAACCTTTAATCAGATTCATCTTGATGTTCAAGTCAAGTTGGCTATTTGAGCCAAAGCTTTTATATGTCTATGGTAACTAGTCTTGAAGGGCATATTCTATTATCACTATAAGAGAAAAAAATATTAAGGATGTGTTTGCACATTGCATTGGATCAAGAGAATTCACCTTCCATTTTATATGTGATTCAGGGATCTACCTTATAGAAAGCTCAGAGATTGCCCTTAGGGATTTATTACAGAAGAAATATTCAGTTGGGAAGTTTAAAATAATTTAAATGTAAGTTTTAGAATCTATAAAGATTTAATACAAATCAAGAAATGGTCCCTTTGTTAATATATACATCCATTTATTAAATGGTAGACTAGACTTCTCAAAGTCTAGAGAAAAATGAATTTACACTATAAATGAATTGTTTCTTAAGTTTGAATAGAATTATGCTTTTATAAAATCGACACTTAATCTCCACGTCCCAAGTCACACACATTTACAAAATGTTTTTAAAAAATAAATACATTGTTTTTAAATCTCCTGTAAAATTTTTTTTCTTAATGAGAGACCTGCATGTGTCTATTCCTATATAGTACAATAGCACTGATTCCATCTCTAAGAAATAACATTAATAGTTATATGTTTTATGTGTACCCTAATTGGAATTTATAAATGATCTATATAATCTGAAATCTTGTCCTTACCAAATATTGCACAGAAAACTATGAATTCCTGGAAGTTGACCATTTTTCAAAGTCTATTTTGTTAATAGAACTTTATGCTCTGAAGCAAGGCTGACTATATCTCTCGTTTCCATTTAAGCTAATATAACTCTAAATGATTTTTTTAAATTGAGATGTAATTGACATATAACATTGTTTTTGTTTTAGGTGTACAACATAATGATTTATATATGTATATATTGGGAAATAATTACCAGAATAAGTTTAGTTAACATCCATCACCACACATAGTTATAATTTTTTTCTTGTGATGAGAACTTTTACAATCTGCTCTTCTAGCAACTTTCAAATTCTAAATGATTTTCTTATTTTTATAAATCACATCTGTTTCTGAAACTCAGCTCCAATAACACCTTATGATAACAAATGGTAGCCCTCACATAGTATTGAAATATACTGGGTATTTCCTTTTCAGTTTTAAATATGCTTTAGTCAAATTTAGATGACTGGAGAATATGTTTAAATTCCAAAGTGACTAAAATCAATGTAATTGGTATATTGGGTTCTCATATTTGAGGGTAAATATTAGCATTAGAAATTGAAAAGTCACAACAGAGAAACTATTCTGTGAACTGGCTATTTAGTACACAAAGGACAATGGGAAATTTTGTCAGGAACATTTGTGAAATGAACTCCATTTAATAATGTTCCATCAAATAAAGTAGTGTAAGTAAATGTGCAACATTATTTAGAATGAAAGAAACAAAATTTGATTTTATTTATAATAAAATTTTTATTTATTATAAATAAAATAAGATTTGAAGGCCCAACTAATTATTTATCAATTTCTGATGGATGCTCTAATTAATACCTATGAAATAATTAGGGCATTACATTTAATCTCTACACTAATACGCTGAAAGAAATGCATTAGATGTAGGTATTAAAAGTATACATTTACATATTCTTCATTATAGATTTTCTTTTTAAAGGGACCATAACATGCTGCTTTCCATAAAGAGCCCCTCTGATTAATCCTCACACCAGAAACAACAAAGTTGGCACTGGCATAAGTTCAGCCAGGATTCCTGAGCCTTGCTGTGCAGGGAGTCTCATGAGGAAGGACCGAATCATATCTCAGTCTCCAGGCCCACTTGGCTCTTGGCACCTCTGCTGAGAGTTGCACTGGCTACTGATGAATTTTAAATGCAGTGTTTTTGAGTGTGAGGTGGACATCTGTCTTAGAGGAACAGGATTGATAGCAGCATGTCATTCCTCAGAGGCCATGGAGTAGCTGTCGGATGACCGTTATTGGTGTCTACCTCATTTTGTTCATATTGGCGCTGTTAAGGCACAGCGCTGTAGCATATCCTCCTGTGACTTATAATAAACAAAACCACACATTGCAGCAGTAGGGTTAGTTGAAAAAGGTCATGTTTTTGACTAGAAAAATGGGAGTGTTAATGTTCCTTGTAACTGTATACAAAGTAGATCGTGTAGGATGCAAGAGGAGATTACTAAGATTTAAGTGCCATACCCATGAAAGCAGTTGACACATAAAGGAGCATCTATGCTTGTGAACTTGAGGGGAAATCAGAGTTGAGAACAGAAACCTCATCAGTCAGTGAGTTTTCACAATGAACAATTGCATGTTTGTGCCCTAATGCTGTGGGGAAAACAGAAATGGCAGGAATCAATGGAACAATAGAAAGAATTGGGTGTCTGGAGATACAGGCTTCCAAAGCCATTATCTACCTGGATTCCTCTGTGGCCAGGTCTCCTGACTTATATGGACTTAATTTCCTCATTAAAAAAGAAAAAAAAATCCCAAACAGGTGAAACAGTCTTTGATTCTACCTGTTAGCATTGATCTACAATGAAAGGTCAGTGATTTTCATTAGGTTTTAATGATTTTGCTTCTTGAATGAATTACAGAGATGAAGGAATATAGAAAAAGATTCAAGGAGAGGTAATTCGTCACCTCTACTCCACTGTGGTTGAATAAATGTCATATAGTAGGTTTGTTTCAGATGTTGAATAAATAACATTTTAAATATATAAATCAAGATATGGTGTTCTTTAAATTGTGACTCAGAAAAGATATTTTGGTCTCGTTTACTGTTATTCCTACCATTCCTTTGAGTCAGTTTCTACCCAGTTTTTGTTAAAAATTTCAAACCAAAGCCTTTTTAGTCTGTGACAAACATTATGGTCTAGGGGAGGATAAAGAAACCTGATCTCAAAAATGAAAATGATAGAACGTGACTTCTTAATCCTGGTTTTGCTTTCCCGTTATCTTAGGAGACATTGTAAAATTATTCCCTGCAGCAAACTCTTACAAATTACACTGTTAGTGGCATGGTCTTTCTAGCACATCTAGGAATAATGGAGTCCCAGGTAGAGCTGTGTAATTTAAGATTTTTTCCATGATGTAAAATTATAGTGAGGATCCATGTGGAAGTCATTTTTGTTTTCTTGTTAAATGACAATGCTTTTATTCATTTATTTTTTATTTATTTATTTTTTATTTATTTTTTTTCCCCCCAAAGCCCCAGTAGATAGTTGTATGTCATAGCTGCACATCCTTCCAGTTGCTATATGTGGGATGCAGCCTCAGCATGGCAGGAGAAGTGGTGCGTCAGTGCGCGCCCGGCATCCAAACCCTGGGCCGCCAGCAGCGGAGTGCGCGCACTTAACCGCTAAGCCACAGGGCCGGCCCTGACAATGTTTTTAAAATTATTTTTCCTAAGCCCATCTTGATAGATTTTGAAAATTTCAATGCTTAGTTTGTTTCTTGTTTGGTTTTAAGTATCTCAATAAGGGCCCTAGTCTTAAAGATATAACTTAACTATACATAATTGCTGTAGTACTTCTTTTTAATGTTGCCTCATCAGCTCTTGTGCCCCTTTGTGATCTTGGTTCTCAAACATCCTTAAAGTTTTTTAAAGCTGTTATTATTTATTTAGAAGCATTCATTATATGCTATGCTCTAATTATTAAATGTGATGATTTTTGTCATTATTCTGTTTACTAATTTCATCGGTTATAAAAACCTATACATTAAAAGAGTGATAGAGAGAAAGTATTTATTCTAGGCACCATTGGTGTTGGGATTAATGATGCTTTAAAGAACAAATCACTAGGACAGTGCCTTGCGCATGGTAGGTGCTCAGTCAGTCTTTGTATAAGCAAATGCTGTATTTTGAAATAATACCTGGGCATGCATAGTAAGAGTCATACTTGCAGAAAAACTCTAAGTGGATAGAAGTCATGCCACAGAAGAGCTTGAGATCATCACTTTTATTTAGAGGCATTTCTTAATGAGTTCTAATGAGTGAATGATTGCAGTGAAATATGGCAAAATGGAACCTTGCTCTGTTCTACACAACAAATCAATGGTACTAAGAACCCACCCTGAAATGGACTCATTCTATTATCTCTCCGCATCTTTGCCTATAGAACATCGGTTATTTTTGCTTTCAAGTAAGGAGAATCATTTCAGAGAAGATGTCATTCAAGAGAATGTCTAGAGGCTTGCTGGCTTCCTATAATTCAATTGGTTTCCTTTCCCCGCCGCAGCGTGTACATATTGGAGTAGGTTTCCTAAAGGAGATGGCTTTAGTGCGTGTTAGTAAATGGATCACCTTTTATAAATGAAATATAACGTTAAATACAGCCATAAAACTTAATTTGGTGAGAGATATGTGAATGCATACACTTAGCATTGCTGTTAATTAATTCTGTTGAATTATAAGATGGTGTAGAGAATGAATGCTTCCCTTATGGATAACAAAATAGCTATTCAGCTTCTTACCAATGAGACTTAGGGAGCCACCAAGGAGAGCCTGTGGTTCGCAGAGCTGGGGTCAGGCTTCAGCCTCTTCTCAGCAGTGAATATCAGGGCCTCCACCTCCACCATACCACAGAGTGACGTTAGGGGGGTCACATGGTGTTAGTCAGACGTAGTTATGTCACCTGTTTGTGGCTTTGCATTAAGTAATTTGAGTTTACTGTGAATTTTACTTTACTTTGGGAATTTTAATGTGGAATGAATACTGTAATTCTATAGTTACCTGAAAGGTGAAGGCAACAGATGTAGTGAGGACACACCTCCCCCACCTCCTTGAGTTTTGTGTGAAGAGTTAGGCCTTGTGTGTGGAGATGGGTTTTCTCTAGACTGCCTAACTGCCCAACCTGGGTGTATTTTTGGGCATAGGCCCATTGGACAGGCTACATTAGGTAAATGTATACGTTACATATATTTAATGTATACACCAGATCTGAATTCCATTCCTTGAGGTATTACTGATCCAAGTCAATAAAGCCAGCATTTTGGAAGATAGTCTTCTCCTGGATTTTCACTCTCGGCCTCTGCCTGTTGTTCCAGCCTTATTTGGGGCCACTCTACCCCTCACTTATGATACTATAGTCATCCTGGCCTTCTTTCCCGCCAAAGGACCCTTGTACCTGCTCTTCTCCTTTCTTGAACCCTTTGCTCTCTTTTCAGGCTGCAGCTGGGCTCTTGCCCCTATCCTCACCAGCCTGAAGGCAACATAAGGCATTCTCTCATCAAGATTACTAGTAAACATCTTAGCAGCTGAATGCAATAAGCCATTTTAACCTCTTATTGTCCAGCGCTCGCTCCTTCAAGTCTGTTCCTTGGCTTCTGTGAGAGCTCATGCTCCTGGTTCTCTTATCTCTCAACCTTTTCTTTTAGGTCTTCTTTGCACAGCCTCTTCACCTAGATGGCCCATGATCATCTAAAATCCACCGTGGCCCAAAGTAAACTTAGTTCCCCTTCAACTTCATCTCTCCTGGTATTCCATATCTCAGCGATGTTTCTACTCACATGTCATTCAAACCAGAAACCTAGGAGTCATCCTAGACCCAGTCAGGAACTTCTGATTTTACCTCATATTTCTTGATACTTCCCACTTCTCTCCATGCCTTTTATTAGTAACCTACCTCAGGCCATCACCTTCTCTTTCCTTTAATGCTGCTGTGGTCACCTACTGTACCATCTTCAGTTTTGTCCATATCAAGTCCTTTTAGCGCACATCCAGAGTGAACTATCTGAGATAAAAATCAGACCTTATTAATTTCTTCAAAACTCTACACTGTGCTAGTCCCTAGCATGGAGTAGGTACCTATTATTGTTTGTTGAATGAATGAATGAAGAATGGAGACCAGAGGCCTATCAGTATCCACAATTGGGGCTCATTTGGATTCTAGACTGTATTATCCACAATCCTTTGAAGACTTCATGTATTAACCAAACCTTTTATTTCTGAGTTTTGCTTGGAAGTTCATAAAACCAGAATGAATATCATTAGTATGGTGTTATAGTTCATAGGTTGTCTATAAGAACAAGATAGGATCCGTATGGTGAAAATAAGATTTATGTGCCTATATTTTTGTTTTTTTAGTTATTATCTATTAAATTTTTATGTGAAGACTTTCTTAAGAGAACTGTTCAAAAATAAGTGTTTTCCCCTCCCTTATACTAAAAGGAAAAAGTGACACTTTTAGTGTATCTGCATTTATGTAGCTGGATTTCTGCATTATGAAACAAAGATTCCTTCTAATTGCAGTTTGACAACTGGTATTTTGATTGCTATTCTTTAAAGTTTTGTAAATTTGTTCTGTTTTAACAAAGAATCATCTTATGTTCTAAGCATCTTAGTTTGCTTAAAAGCAACTTGCCAAGAAAATGAAAAGAAGACGTGATGATATAATTAGATGTTTAAACATGTTTGTCAGGTCGGAGGTAGGGAAACGTAGATATGATGTTTCTTTTACTCTTAGATTTTTGTATGGTGGTTCAGTATACTCTTCTTTGTTGTAAAATATACATAACATAAAATTTACCATTTTAAACATTTTTAAGTGGCATTAGATACATTCACATTTTTATGCTGCTTTAGTATACTTTTTCTCATGAAATTATTATATTGAAATAATTCAATAGTTTCGTGATTGAAACCCAAAGCTGTGCTTGCAATTGAGCAAGCAGAGTTCTCTCTGGGGCTGATCAGTGTGTTCTGAAGAAAAATGGTTCTGTTTGTTGAGTTTTTGTTAAGGAACTTGCGGCATATCCAACCTTGTTGGGCTCAGAGAGCAAATGCCAATGGGAACTTATGGGAACAGGTTTATAAATTTGGCTTATTGGAACATTTTTTTCCAATTTTAGTTTAATAAAACATATTTAGGGAGCCATCAAGCTTTTACTGTTGTGTAGGAATCTCATTTAATCATGAGTGGTATCCTATTCCTAGTAGTAGATAAGTAACAATGTTGTAGAAAATAATGAAAAATTAAAAAAAACTAAAACAACATTTGGCCATTTCTCCCTAGTATTTTGAAATTATTTCTAAGATTAGAAATCAACCCTTACATCATGAGATTAGATGGAATCTTTATGATAGGAATATATTAGAAACAGTGCTCATTGACAAATTGATGTCTTATATTGTTTTAATAAAAGAGTAAAACATTTGTCTATTTTACTTTACTAGTTTATGAGACTCTTCTTGATTCTGATGATTAAATCCTTTATAAAAAGTACTAATTTAAGTAATATAAAGCAATTATTTTAAGAAGAGAGTAGATCCAAAATGTAAAGTATTATCTAGAAATGTTTAGAGACCATATAAACACAATTTGGTTTATTTGTTTTTATTATTCAGCTTTGTTTAAATGTAATCACTTCTTGTGAAATGATAATTTGGAAACTTAAACACAGAATGTTAGGAAATAGAAAGGATTGAGCTCAATGCCTAATTCTTGGACCCACTAGAATATGAGACCAAGCTCTAATTTAGGGGACAGAGGCATCACAATGTGCTGTTCATCCTAATAAATTTAAACATTTTTTGGTAAGCTGCTCTAAGAGAAATTTTGGGAGGAATTGGAACTTTAGCCTTTTCCTTTCCTCCCAGAGTGAGGAAGTTTAGCTTTGAAATGAATGGAAAGTCCTCACTTTATAATAATCTCCTGGATGGACCTTATGGTCATTAGAGTCAATTCAATCATCTAATGTGCTAGAAGCTGACAAGAGCGCACCTGAGCTGATGACGAACTTGGTTTCTCTTGGAAAGCGCCCAAAGGACCTGTCTTCCCAGTCTACAGATAATTACAATGGATTTGCTCTAATTTCATCATCAAATATTTTTTGTATTTATCGACAAGGAAGTTCTATAACCAACACTTCAACTATTTCCAGTTGGGGATATCCCCTGTCTGTTTACATGAACAGTCCCCCTTCCCTACCACCAATCTGCCAAGATCTTCTTGAGGGAAATAAAGATGTGGGGGTATAGGGCTCTGCAAAGAGGCCATGATGGTGAAGAAGTTCAGAAGGAGATTTGGAGTCCTCCATTCTCCCTGTCCACTCTAACACATTTTCCGTCTCCCCTCCTCCCAACTCTTCAGAGCTAATGCATAGCATGATCATTGAAAGAACAGACCTAGAGAAATATCAGAGTCTGAAACTTTTCCAGTATATTTTGAATACAAATAATCTTGGCTCTATTTAACAGCAGACGAGCTAATTATTTGTTCACATGTGCTATGGCCAGTTTTTTGCTCATTTGGGGCCTTGTAATAACTTTAGGTTTTGTCCTTTGTGTGAGATAACAACCTAACGTTGTATCTTTTCCACTGGTTCCAAGTTTTCAGGTGTTTTGGGATAAGTTTTAAAATCGTGTAGGAATTGCAGGTCAAAACAAGAAATACGCATTATGTGGGGCAGGTGGATTCTTTTGTAGGCTAGATATAAAACATTTCTCTCCTGAAGGCTTAACTTACTTGGAGAGAAAGTCTTGAATTAAGGAGATATCACCAGAAAGAAGAGAGGCTTATGAGAGAAAGCTATTCTGACAGCAGTAGTTTTGTTCTCATAAACGAACAGTGGCTCAAGTCGAGAGCGGTGCATTAGGCTGTGGAGGTTGGTACAGGGGCTATATACATGCATTTAGAGGAACAGTAATTTCCCATTTAAGGTTTGTTAGGAACTATTAGAGGTTTTATAACTCTGTTGACAATAATCCTTTTGGAACATGATCTGCTTATATAAAAATAATTTTTAATATGAAAGATCTCATTAGCTTGAAAGGCTAGTCAAATGGTAGCTTTAAAATCTGACTCACAGTCTAATTTACCATCAGAATTCACAGTTTCCCTCTTTATTTTTCTTGGTAGATTAATGCCATCTCACTAGTGCCATTAGGTGCCTGCCTTGTTGGTGTGGAAAATACACATAAACACCTGATATTTCTGAGCATGTGGGTTGTGACAAATTTAAATATGTTCTAATAGTTCATCTGCGTGTAAACAGCTGAAGATTTATAGCTGTTTTTTTTAACTTATGGAAGAGGAAATTGACCACGATGGGATAATTAAAAATAACAACTCTCTGGAAAAGCAGGAGCTGAGTTTTTAAATGCCAGGGCACCAAGAGACAATGTTCTCTAACCTAAATTGGGTAATTTATATCTTTGTCACTTGAAGATCAGATATATATTTGAGTTGATGCATCATCCCACCCACATCCCATAACTAAAGCAAATTTTGTTTCCTTTTCACAGGCAGGGTTTTAGTCAATTGAATAATAAATCATCCTGCCATTTCCTGAATCATAGGACAGCAAGGTTCTTACAGGCAAGACTACAATTAAATGAGGCCTTAGAGGAGAGAGTCTACCCTGTGTTAAAAGAATGCCAGTGAAGGAGACAGCCCAGACTACTTTGGCTAGAATTTTCAATGTTTAAAATAGTAATATCATGTGGCTGTTTTTAAACATTTTTAGTTTATCAGTGAAGATTTATTTTAAATGCTCAGAAGTCAGGAATGAATCAACTTCTTTCTGACCCCCAATATCCTGGTCAGTGCCTGCTGATGGTCCTGCAGTGACCAAGTGTATGGTCCTCTCCCTTCAAAAAGAATAAGCTTGTAAGCACTTACAGTTTACAAAGAATATTCATGTGCATTTTCTGTTTTGAGTCTCATGATAACACTCTATTATACATAAGGGTTATTAAATCCTATTTAAAAGCAGAAATTAAGATTCAGAGAGGCTAAGTGACTTGCCCAAGGTCATGTATCTAGTGAGTGGGATAATCACAACTTGAGGCTAGTTATTTTTGTCCTAAGGACAATGCCTTTTGCACACTGCACTTTGCTGCCTCCTTGACATGCTTATCAAATAGGGCACTATAAACATGCAGTAAGATGCTTTGGGGAAATTTGTTCCTGGGGGAATTGTCTGAATTGATGATGTGGTTGGGACCATTATTAATTTGAGTCTATGATCTGAACAGGAATGTATAAAGAAATATCCAGTTTTAAGTGGCATTGGTCAGATGTTCAGTGTAAATGAATTGGGAGTGATAGACTCAGTGGACAGTCCAGGACTAGATGAAATCCATCATCTCATAATCATGACTATTCAGGGGGGGACCTGTAATTTAGGAAAGACAATAGGTGAGAAGGCCTAGAGGCACCCAAGAAGGAAACAGATGTAAGAAATGATTGACCTGCTAAAGAAACACTAGCCCAAACAGATGACGTTCCATGCCCTGTTGTCAGTGTTGAGCAGGGAAAGGTGAAGTGGGCTGAGGAGACCGGGGTTCTGTGAGACTGAGATCCAAGGACACTTACCGAAATGGGAAAAGGCAAGGTGCAAGTGTCCCCTGGGAAATCTTATGGCAAAAGGCTTTGAAATTTTGTTTATGTTGGAAGAACCTTGAAAGTTAGTGGAGCCATTCATATTTCTCTTTGGTTCTAAGCTGTGGCTGCCAATAGCATTATACTGAAATGCAGGTGTGAATGCTCATAATCTTCGTTTAAATTATTTACCTCAGTCTGAAAAATTTGCTCGAGTGAGAGTCATTTGTCTATTGGTAGCTCTCAGTCTGACTTTCAAGACACTTATATTCTTCAAAATAATTTGAGGAAAAAAAGTGATTTTTAGTTAAGCTATATTGTAAGCCCTTTGTGATGTAAAGTGTGTTAAGGCAAAAATCTTTTATTCGAACTAGTTTTAAGTATAAAACTTAAACTGTTGCAAAGTATAAATGAGGAAAACTTTTTAAAGAAATCCAGCTTAATTTCTTTCACAAATCTATAGGGACTTGCATTAGGCAGTCGAAATACGAACATGTAGGGTTCCTAGAACATCTATTTTAATGAATAAATAACAGTGATTTGCAGTTAACTTAATACTTGATTTTATGCCAAAGAACATACAGGCATTTGAAAAATAAGCTTTTTTCTGAACCTAATAATATCAATTTTCTCAGTGGTTTTTCTTTTCTGAAACAGTGAAAAGGTAAATTTTAGGCTAGTCTTCTGTCCAAATAATCATAATATCTGAATGGAATCTGAGGAGTTCCTAGGGTGTTACTGAATTTGTCTATTTTCTAAAGGAAACTGATTATTTTCAAATTATTTTACAGGATCCTTCAAACCAAAAATGTGGTGGAAGAAAGAAAACTGTGTCTTTCAGCAGCATGCCATCGGAAAAGAAAATTAGCAGCGCTAGTGACTGTATCAGCTTCATGCAAGCTGGCTGTGAACTGAAGAAAGTCCGGCCAAATTCTCGCATTTACAACCGTTTTTTCACCCTGGACACAGACCTCCAAGCTCTTCGCTGGGAACCTTCCAAGAAAGACCTTGAGAAAGCTAAGCTTGATATTTCTGCCATAAAAGAGATCAGACTGGGCAAGAACACAGAAACATTTAGAAACAATGGCCTTGCTGACCAGATTTGTGAGGACTGTGCCTTTTCCATACTCCACGGGGAAAACTACGAGTCTCTGGATCTGGTTGCCAATTCAGCAGACGTAGCAAATATCTGGGTATCAGGGTTACGATACTTGGTTTCTCGGAGTAAGCAACCACTTGATTTTATAGAGGGCAACCAGAACACACCAAGGTTCATGTGGTTGAAAACAGTGTTTGAAGCGGCAGATGTTGATGGGAATGGGATTATGCTAGAAGACACCTCCGTAGAGTTAATAAAACAACTCAACCCTACCCTGAAGGAATCCAAGATCAGGTTAAAGTTTAAAGAAATCCAGAAGAGCAAAGAAAAACTAACCACTCGGGTGACAGAAGAGGAATTTTGCGAAGCTTTTTGTGAACTTTGCACTAGACCGGAAGTGTATTTCTTACTTGTACAGATATCTAAAAACAAAGAATATTTGGATGCCAACGATCTGATGCTCTTTTTGGAAGCTGAGCAAGGAGTCACCCATATCACTGAGGATATGTGCTTAGACATTATTCGGAGATATGAACTTTCTGAAGAGGGACGTCAAAAAGGGTTTCTCGCGATTGATGGCTTTACCCAGTATTTGTTGTCACCAGAATGTGACGTTTTTGATCCTGAACAAAAAAATATTGCCCAAGATATGACCCAGCCGTTATCTCACTACTACATCAACGCCTCTCACAACACCTATCTCATAGAAGACCAGTTCAGGGGGCCGGCTGATATTAACGGGTATGTCAGAGCTCTGAAAATGGGCTGTCGAAGCATTGAACTTGATGTAAGTGACGGTTCAGACAATGAACCAATCCTATGTAATCGAAATAACATGACGACACACCTTTCCTTTCTAAGTGTCATAGAGGTGATAAATAAATTTGCCTTTGTTGCTTCTGAGTACCCACTCATTCTGTGCTTGGGGAATCACTGCTCCGTGCCACAGCAGAAGGTAATGGTCCAACAGATGAAAAAGATTTTTGGCAATAAACTCTACACTGAAGCACCTTTGCCATCAGAATCCTACCTCCCATCACCAGAAAAATTAAAAAGAATGATCATTGTGAAAGGAAAGAAATTGCCTTCTGATACAGATATTTTAGAAGGAGAAGTAACAGACGAAGATGAAGAAGCTGAAATGTCACGAAGGATGTCAGTAGATTACAATGGTGAGCAGAAACAAGTCTGGCTGTGTAGGGAGCTCTCTGATTTGGTATCTATCTGTCAATCTGTTCAGTACAGGGATTTTGAACTGTCTATGAAAAGCCAAAACTACTGGGAAATTTGTTCATTTAGTGAAACAGAGGCCAGCCGAATTGCAAATGAATACCCAGAGGATTTTGTAAATTATAATAAGAAGTTCTTATCAAGAATCTATCCAAGTGCCATGAGAATTGATTCTAGTAACTTGAATCCACAAGACTTTTGGAACTGTGGCTGTCAGATTGTGGCAATGAATTTTCAGACTCCAGGTCCAATGATGGACCTTCACACGGGCTGGTTTCTTCAAAATGGAGGTTGTGGTTATGTTCTGAGGCCATCTATCATGCGAGATGAAGTTTCTTACTTCAGCGCCAATACAAAGGGCATTGTACCTGGGGTGTCTCCTCTGGCTCTTCATATCAAGATCATCAGTGGTCAGAATTTTCCAAAGCCCAAGGGAGCTTGTGCCAAAGGGGATGTCATAGATCCCTATGTTTGTATAGAGATACATGGAATTCCGGCAGATTGTTCTGAACAAAGAACTAAAACCGTACAACAAAACAGTGATAATCCTATTTTTGATGAAACTTTTGAGTTTCAAGTAAACCTACCTGAGCTGGCCATGATCCGCTTTGTCGTTCTGGATGATGACTACATTGGGGATGAGTTTATAGGGCAATACACAATACCATTTGAATGTTTGCAGCCTGGATATCGGCATGTCCCCCTGCGTTCCTTTGTGGGTGACATCATGGAGCACGTAACCCTTTTTGTCCACATAGCAATAACTAATCGAAGTGGAGGAGGAAAGGCACAGAAGCGCAGCCTTTCAGTGAGAATGGGGAAGAAAGTTCGGGAATACACCATGCTCAGGAATATCGGTCTTAAAACCATAGATGACATCTTTAAAATAGCAGTTCATCCCTTGCGAGAAGCCATAGATATGAGAGAAAATATGCAGGTAGGAAAAATTCCATATTCTCCTCCCCTGCCCCTACTTCTTCCTCTCCTCTCTTACTGGTGAACATTGTGTTTTATTAATAAATCTGATTCCTCAAAAAATTATCAGAAAGATTGTGTAAATCCATGAACCACTGAACTGAGTTCAGTATTGCCTGTGATCAAGCAAATATGTTTTACGTTTCTAATTGTGAATACTGTGTTACATTTGGCTTGAGCTAAGTAAGCCAGTTAATGGAGTATCAACGTAGCAAAATGCTGTATACCCATTAAACGTCCCTAGTACATAACCAAATTGATATATGTAATGTGTATAAAATAATGTGAAAAGAGTAGAATATCAAATATTATGTGTGTGTAATATATAAAATATTAAATATACAAACACGCATACTGATTACGAGTATATGTGTAAAATATTTGCAGATGTGAACATGAAATGGAATTTCAAGTTGTACGAAACAAATGTAACATCTGTTAGGTTACTTTTTAGTTGTTTAAGTGTACAACAACAGTAATAATAAGTTACTCCCCGCAAGAGCAAACAAAACTAAACAAATAAAGTTTAGCACTTGAACTTGCTGAAAACTATTTTTTCTTAAAAATGTGGTTTAATTGAAAGATTGTGGATTCTGGATTTAACTCTATCCCCATGTGATCTTGAGCAAATTATTTCAGGTCATAGTCAAACTCTGATCCTTAGTTTTCTCCACATAAGGTAAGAAAAATAGTAATACTTACCTCACAGGATTATAATGAGAAATAAGGAAGAGTTTATGTAGATTGCCCAGCCTTGGCATGTAGAAATTCAACGTTAGTTTCCTTCCCTTCATTAATGCTTGTAATCAGAGATGGCTGCAAACTTTTTTCATCAATATTATTTAATATACTTATTCTAGGCTCAATGTCACTGAGAAGCAGTCAACAACAAATCCTAAGTTTCTGCAATGTGCAAGGAGGTCTTGGCTGGCAGAAGCAGCAGCAGTCTATGTATGAGAGCAAAACAGGAGAGGAATATTTTTCAATGCACTTTATTTGCTCCTTTAGCTAACATTTTTACGGTAACCCTCACCAAAAAATCCCCACTTTCAAGATGGAAAACAAGCTTGAAAACCTTAAGTAATTTCCCAAATATTGCAGTTAATAAATAGCAATGTTGGGCTTTAAATCCAGAATTGCCTACTACTACGACCATGATCATTCATGGTTTATAGTCACGTGATGCCAAACCCCAAACCCATGACTTGGTGAAAACTTTATTTTTACAATATTTCACAGGGAAATTCTAGGACTGGCTTAAAATAAATTTTAAATAGCCAAAGTGGTGGAAAATAGCATGGTACATAAGTCATATGTAAATCCTTAGATTGTAAGCATGTAATTTGAGGTGGGGTGCCTTAGCCACTATTTTAAAAACAGGCTCCAAATATTAGCCTCTTCTACCTGACTTTTACTGACATAATTCTCTAACTATTATAAATTCATATATGAGATTAGTTACAAATCATTTCTACACCTAAATTTATATATTAGAAGTAGATTTTATATATTTTGATATAATTCTTGAAATATATCTTTTACATATATTATATGTTTAAAATACACATTAAGGAGAGTTGGTTGTGGATAAAGTTTTTCCAGGTAGTACTGATAATTTGTATCATCTCAACAGAAACTCTTTTGGGTTAAGGATTATTTAGAGCCTAATCAGTAGAAAAATGAATACCATCATTGTCACTAAATTCACAAGACACATAATAGGTTAGGTATTGTTCTTCATTGTTAATAAAACATAAAATAGTCATAATTCTTATTTCAAATGGATTTTTTAAAAGCTTGTCACATGGATAAACGTCGCCCAACATGAAATATGCTTTAGTATGTGTGTCTGTCACGTGCATTTCTGATGGGATGACAAAGGAATACCATTGATGGTTAGTTAAATGCAATGTGGTGAGTAATGGCAGCCTGCTCCCTTGAGGGGAAAAGCCCAAAGGAGGTGCTCTCCAATGTACAACCACAGACATGTTTTTATGATCATCATGATACAAATCAGATAAGATCTTCACGACCAGCCAATGCTAATTTGTGTGAATATTCCAGTGCTCTGCTTTGAAAAGCAATTTGCAGCTTTAGGTCACAATCTGCTTTGCTTTATGACGTATTTGTGTTGGTTGCTAAAAACTGAGAAAGATGAAGTGTAATAGTGAATAGCTCTGTGTTATCTCTGTGCATAACGCAATATTTCTGGTTGGTTATAATCCAGTTTGCTCCACATTATATCTGTATTTAAGGGTATACTTTCTATGAACACAGTTTTGTGTAAACCGGGAAGTGCTGGGGGTGATGTGTGTGTGGTCAGAAGTGTAACTCCATGTTTTCTTCCCCACAGAATGCCATTGTGTCTGTTAAGGAGCTGTGTGGACTTCCACCAATCGCCAGTCTAAAGCAGTGCCTGTTGACCCTGTCCTCTCGGCTCATCACGGGTGACAATTCTCCCTCAGTCTCTCTCGTGATGAAGGACAGCTTTCCTTATCTGGAGCCTCTGGGGGCAATTCCAGATGTGCAGAAAAAGATGCTGGCTGCTTACGATCTGGTAGGAAATTGTGACGCTATTTTTCTTATCTTTGTGTGTGGGAGATTGTATGGAAGGGGCTGTTTCATGGAACTCTAATGAATAACACAAAATTATTGCCATTGAAACCTGGATTGGGGGTGGCAGGCCAAGTTGGTCCTCTCAGCTTCCGCTAAGCTGCAGTTGAGACTCTGAGGCAATGCTTTGAACCCAGAGCTCCACAGGTTGCAAATGGAAAATCTCTGCTTTAGCAAAGAATGAATTGTTGATTCAGTCCTCAAAAGTATACATAATTTCTCATCATCTAAGTGACTTTAGCCTGCAATATAATCATTTAATTGCACACCTGTAGAAAGTAAACTTATTTCTCAGTGCTGCCTTATGATGGTTGAGACAAGATATTTCTCTGGAATTTTTATTTCTAAGCTAATACTGTTATCTGATTTTTCTGAATGTATAATGAAATTTATGTAGCAATTAAATTTAAGAATTACTATATTTTTGCATCTCCTAACTCCATAAAAAAAAATTGAGGAAATGCCAAACTGAGAAAATTTGTAACATGTATGCCAGATAAAGTGTAAATATCCTTAAAACAGAAAAAGCACTTAAAAATAGATAAGAAAATAAACATGGCAAAAAAAATCTTACATCAATCAGGATTAAGTTCAGCTTCATGAACCAAAAAATGCAAATCAATCGTGGCTTAAAAATACAAAGTTTTATTCTCTTACATAAAAATCTGGAGACCAGCCAACCAGGGTGGCACTTCTGCAAAGTTCTTAGGAACCTAGGCTCCCTCTAGCTTTCTGTTCCACCATCCCTGGACCATCATCATGGTCCAAAATGGCTGCTGAAGCTCCCACTTTAACATCTGCATTCCAACCATCAGGAATGATGAAGAGGAAGAAGAGGCATATCCTCTCTCTTTAAGTACATTTCTATGAAATAGAATAGATCACTTTTGCTTATATTTCATTATTCTGGAGTTGACACATAGCCACACTTAGCTACAAAGGAGAATGGGAAATGTCTTTATTTCAAGGCACTATGTGCTGAGCTGAAAATCATCTCTTCTAATTCATGTGTCTCCTTCCCCTAAAAAGAACCCAATGAAAATGTAAAAACATATTTAACCTTAAAATAAGCTTTTAATTAAAGATATTAAAGAATTGTAGTGAGATACTTCCCCTCTCCATCAAATTGGCATTTTTTTTTTCTTTTTAAAAAAGTACCTCTGATAAAGAATTTAAGGAAATGGATCCTCTCATCCATCTACCTCTAGTGGGAAAATAAATTGATATAATTTTGGGGGAGAAAACTTTGGCAATATAATTTAAAATGTTTATCCCATTTGAACTATATATTTCCTTTCCAGGGATTTATTCTAAGTCAATAGAGATGTACATAAATGTATATGTTTAATTATGTCAACATAGAGGGATTTGTTAAATAAAATATAGTAAACTATATTATGGACTCCTTTGAAACCATTAAAATCATATGTTAGAAGAATATTTAATGATGTGAAGAACTCCTTATGATATGTTTCGTGAAAAAGTCTGGTTATAAAAAAGTATACACTATAGGATTTAAATTGTACTTATACACATCTAAAATACTAGCATGATATTGTTAGTGATTGTTTTTAAATGAGAGTGAATTTTATTTTCTTGTTGATGCTTTTCTATATTTTTTTCTGTATTTGCCAAACTCTACAATGAACCTGACTGATTTTCATAATTGAATAAAAATAAATGGTAAGGAACAAAAGAATAATATTTTCTCATTAAAAACAACTTGAAAAAAGATGTTTAGAATAACCGTTCTACAGCTGAAAAAGAAAATCCCTTAGAGTGTATTCTGCTTATGGGTGATGGAACCTCTTATGAACTGTACTTCATGGTTGCTGGGGGAAAGTTCGCCTATATCCTGTATCTCATTTTTCATGAAATCAATTTTTTCATCATAAAAGTAGGGACTGAAAGCTATTCAGTGAATAGGTATAATTGCCATCTAAGAGGTGAAATTAGGGTACTTGTTGCCATAGAGACAGACGGTGGCAATCACTTATTCCTCCAAGGCCCTTTTAAGGTAAGCGAGAAAAATCATTCACTGAGAGGGGAGTCTGGTCCCCCAGAGCTGGGCCTGTAAGAAGCAGAAAATCACCTGAAGTGTGTTTGGCCCATTGCCATTTCACATCTCCAAGTGTCTGATGGTGTTTTATTTTTTCAGTTTTATCTACTGGAGCTGAATCTGAACATAAGCCTTTTCTCATTTGTATTTTTAAAATGCAATTTGTAATTGTAAGCATAGCATGGTTTTCCGAAGCTTAAAATCAAAGGCTATAGTGGAAAGCAGAAATACTTATAATGATGTCTTCATTTATAGTTCCCTATGGAAATAATTTTTCATTTTGGTAGGGAATTGAGTGCAAATATCCTTATACTAAATGGTAAACTCAGCAGACTGTGGAAACGATCGAAAACGCTGTTGACGTCTCTGTTGGTTGTTTCTTTTAGGGGGTGGGGTGGGTTGGACCAGATGCAAGTCATGACAATAGTGGCCTTGAAAATAAAAAAGCCATTTTTAGTTTCTAGGTTTTGCATTGCATTGGTTGGCATCTTGAATGCTCTTGGTGTATTAGTGTTAGTATTTATTTTAAAGAGTCTCCTAAAATACTCTGCAGATCCAGAGTGATCATTTAAAAACATAAATCAGATCATGTCACTTTTCTGCTTACCATCCTCCGGTGGCTTCCCATGAAAATAAACTCTTTACTGTGGCCTATGGGGCCATTTATGGTCTGGCCTTGCCTACTTATCTTGCCTGCTCTCCCAACCTCACCCCAGACCCTCTCTTCTGCTCACTCCCCCAGCTACATGGGCTTGCTTGCTTTCTGTACTCAGACCAAGCTTGTTCCTAACTCCAGGCCATTTTATATGTGGTTCCCTCTGCCTGGAATAGTCGTCTCTTGCATGGATAATTGCCTCTTATCTCTTAATTCTTAGCTTAAATGTCATATCCACGGAGAAGCCTTCCCTAATGACTGTCCGTACCTGTCACTCTAGCACATAGCCCTGTTTGATTTCCATCATCCTACTTAGCAGTATTGAAAAATATTTTGTTTGACTTTTTGTTTAATTTCTGTCCTCCTTTTCCCCTCAATTTGAATGTATACCCCATGAGGGCAGAGACCCTGTCTGTCATGCTTATACCATTATCTCTAGCTCCTAAAACAGTGCTGGCACATAGTATGTTATCAATTAATGTTAGTTGAATAAAAAGTAAATAGAAGCATCTACTGTTAGTGAAAATAGTATAGTTCCTATGCTATAATTGAATGTGTTTTATGGTAAATCTTTAGATCCCCTTATTTTACTTCTATGGTACCACCCTAGCCAAAGTGTTCCCTGTCTTATACATATGGTTAAAAACCTATAGACTAAGGCAAAACTACAGAGACAGTAAAAAGATCAATAGTTGCAAGGGGCTGGGGGCAGCGTGGGTGGAGGGGGGGGGATGAATAAGTGGAGCACAGGGAATTGTTAGGGCAGTAAAACAATTCTGTATGATATTGTACTGGTGGATACCTGTCATTATGCTTTTGTCAAAACCCTTAGAATGGACAACACAAGAGTGAACCTTAATGTAAACTATGAACTTTAGCTAATAGTAATGTATCAATATTGGCTCATGAATTGTAATAAATGTACCACACTAATGTGAGGTGTTAACGATAGGGAAAACTGGGAGTGAGGTGAGAGGGTATATGGAACCTGTGTGTACTTTCTGCTCAATTTGTATGTAAACCTAAAACTTCTCATAAAAATAAAGTCTGAAAAAAAAAAAAAACCCTACAGACTATTAATAAAAACGTATTTGGATGACTAATGCGGAAGACAAATCCAGGGTCTATTGCCTGGAGGTGGTGGGAGGGCAGGTATTCCAAAGTGAACCGCTTGCATGTTCAACTTAGACTCAAGTTGCTTCAATGCTTGGATTTCTCTAAAATGGTAATGAACTGTATAGATGCCATCCAAAAGGGAAAGTTGTAACCACCAAAAAAATACAGAATGTGTTTAGAATAAAAAAATGACCTGAAATCATTTCCAAACAGATACAAATGTTCAGCTTATTTCAGTATCAAAAGAAAACAAATCAGGCAACCACGTAACCTATGTTTGTTGAAAGCCAACCTGAGTGCATCAATCTATACTGCTTATTAAGAGGAAATAAAATGAAAATATTCTAGCAAACATTGACCCTGAGTTCATCTGTACAGATTTTTTTCTAAATTGAGCTTTTCCTTAATGACCTGAATTGGTCCTATTTCTTACCAAACACTGGCTAATTTAATATTTGGAAATATTTCCTCTTGAGCATTTTAAAAATTGTCTTAAAAGTCATTTCAATAGTAATATTGCAATTATGATTCCATTATAGCATCTATGTTGATATCAAGTAATCAAAACCTAAATATACTCATAGTAGAGTGGGCTTATTTCCATGGCATAATTTCAGAAGACACCCCCTCCCCTATTCCATATCTTATTTAAAACATATGTTTTCTGTCTACCCCCTGGTACTTGAAATTTCAAAATTATAATCGATTTCTTTGGGTTAAGACTTTTTATCTGTTTTAAAATGCAAAAAAAAATCCTCTGTGAGTAGTAACACATTGGGTTATCAATAATTTGTACCTTCAAATGAATTTAAGAGATCCTGTCCTACAAGCAAGTTTTTACCTGGGAAAAGGAAGAGATCCTAATGACAGAGGGTTCCCCAAGTCTGGCTAAGGTGAGGGTGAGGCTGCTCAAGGAATTACCATTTTTCCCAAAAGCAGTCCTGTCTACAATCTCCCTTACTACGCTGAGTTGGGATATAGCTATTTAAGTGCTTGCCTGATATTTAGGACAACCAAAGCAGAGATGACTTTCCTGATATCAAACACATGTCACAGCCAGAGGTGGGATGTGACAGCTTCTGAAAAGCACTAAAGCAAACTGGGAACATTATTAATCAATAGCTCAGGCAAGCAGGACAGACCCTACAAGTTGAAGGAGGAATTGATGCCTCCTTCCCCGGGCTAAGGATGCACAGAGGAGAGCTGTTGGCAGTGGGCTTCTTGCCCAGGGCCGTTTTGGTGGCTCTGTGGTTGTAATGACAGTTTTTCAGAATCTGTTGGAAGAACTTAATTTAAGATCAGAACACCATTTCTATGTGACTGTTCCCTTTATTGCACTGTGATTGTTTTTGGCTCAGGTCTCTCAAAGAGCAAGCATCACCTCCCCACTCTGGATTTTCACTTTCTCTAAGAAAATGTCCCACCAAAGTAGGTAATGTATTCATAGAGTCACCGCTAAGTCTTTTAACACTGTTAATGCAGCATAATTATGTTTTGCAGATGAAAATAATATGATGTAAGGTTTTTTTTTTCTGTTTAGGATTAATCTTATTCTTGAGGTTGTTAAAAATGAAAACTGGTTAGTGAAAGAGTTGCCTAGTGTTAGAGCCAGGAATGGAGATGTTTAATTTTATAAATGTTCACTGAGCTCCTCCCATGTGCAAGCCACTGTGTTAAGTGCTGTGGAAGGTACAGCAGACCCTGTGCTCTGGTAGCTGACAGTCAGGAGAGGCCACCTGGTGAGGTCCATCCCAGGCCTGAGGCTGTGATTGGTGATCTGCTTATGTAGCTCATCATTTAACACGAGGTCATAATGGTGGGTCATCACATTGGAAAATATTTCGCAATTTCAGTAGGACACTGTCAAAATTAGTTTATTTGAATAGGTTTGACGTTTTTCTTTCTACGATACTGTTTTTATGCAGGCAGATTGACTATTATTTTTGAAATGCATCTCTAGCCCCAGCCCTAACATTTACTCTAGTCACAGTTTTACATTTGATTACAGGACATCACCTGGGTGTCTCAAGAACAAACAGAAATCTAATAGGTCAAAAACTGGGGTCATCTTTTTATTTTGTAGGTACTTGTTCACCCTTTTCTTATCACTAAGAGAGACCACTATGCCAACAGTTCTCAATTCCTCCCAATGATTTTCGAATGCTCTCTCTCTCCATATTAACTCCAGTAAGGTCCTTTAACTTACTCTTCAACGTTAATGAGATCCATTGCTTCTTTCCTCATGACATTTCTCATGTGATTCCATTTCCTTACATTGACTTAGCCATGGTTCTCACCAGGCTCTGTTCTCCTCCTGCTTGAGTTTTTCAACAGGCTGAGAAGTCCTCCATTTAGTCTCTACCTTTCGCTAATTCAACAATGGGAATAATCGTTCTCAAATTCTACTTCTGATGTTTAGCCAGCCTTGCAGAACCCTCACCCTCAGCGGCCTGTTTTGCCAACCTCACTCCCCATTTGCTTCTGTTTGAATCCTTTCCTCAGGCAAGCTGATTTGTCTGCTGTGTTCTTTTCATTCTCCATCCTTTGTCTTGCCATTCTGTACCACCTAGAATTGCCTTCCTAGCTTTAATTTCCTCTCCATCCAGCTAAGTCCAGCCTTTTGTCCTAACCTCTCGCAAAACTGACCTTAAGAAAAGATTCATTCATTGGCTTTATTCATGACATTCAATACAGACCGTATATAAAGAACTGTAGTAGGTTCTGTGCAATACGGAGATGAGTAAACAGAGATGGGTATCAGCACAAATAGCCATGATGTAAAGCATGACACTTTTTTGACTCAAGAGAAATATAAGTAAAATGAGATGGGAACATGTAAATTTGCCACTTGTAAGACAACACTTTCTCTTTTGACATATTTTGTGTAGGTCTTCAGGCTTTTGATTAGTCAACTCAACATACACATTTTGGACACCTGCTATTGTGCAGGGTGTTGGGGGAAAGAAATTATATGAAGCAAAATTTCTGCCCTTGAGGAGCAGGAAATCCTGATGGGAAGGCAGGACTTACACCTGAAAAGGGAAGGAGCAGAGACACAGAGGGTCCGGAGTGGACCAGATGGTGTTTTATGTCCTGAGCTGGACGGAGTCTAAGGACCTTGAGGTCTGTGATGGACTTTTCACAGTGACTTGTAATACACACCCCACTCCCACCCCGTGCTCAGCAGAATTTTATTTGCAAATAATTTTTAAAGAAAAATATTGTCTTACTTTTATATAATGTTTTTTTAGATAGCTGAACTTTTACTTTTCTAATGTTCTCACCGAATTTTTCATGTGTAGTCAAGAAGTATTTGCCTAAAATATTTGGTTCTTTTAAGTGTTTTAAATTAAATTAAAATACTTTTAAGTTTATTTAAGTTATTTAAAATTATTTAAATTTAAATTAAATTGAAACACTTTTAAGTGTTTTAAATTAATATGAAAACTTTTGGTGAACTGGTGTTTTGAATGTAGCATTCAGAGGTGGGATAGTTGCAGGAGATTGCAACTATAAAAATAAACCCAAAGTGTTCTCGGAAGGTGAATTCTGTGCTGAATGATTTCACATGAACTAAGAGTTAAAACTTTACTATGGTAAGAGCAACTGATTTTCTGAAGATAAAGAAATGAAAACAATCTAGAGGGCATGAGTCAAGGGTTATTTTAATCTTTTATGAGGTCCGTGGGGTGTGATTTGGAGAACAGTTGTTAGTTGTGTTAGTATGATTTGGAATCTATCAAAAAGAGCTAATTGCTATCTTTAATCACTCTTGCAGTGGAATCAGTACACTGGCAGGTATCACAATAAAACCAAGAATAATGGGTTGGATTAAATACATTCTCTTCTGTCAGTGTTCTTACCAAGATATATTGAGCTCAGGACAGGAAAAAGTTGTAGGTATGTCCACAGTCCCCAATGTAGTACTGCTTATTGAAATCAATAAATTGAAATTAGATAGGTCGGAGATACTTTCCTTCCATCACTCTCTCTCATTGTGAAGTTTGTGTGGAACTTTATATTAGTTTGCCTTTCAAAAAGTATGTTGGCTTGTATAATAATAGAACCCAGAAAAAGAACAGCCTGCTGTCATGTGCTCAACCAGAGCTGGCTATTTAAAAACAAGATGTCCTGCCCTTAGTGCATTGAAACTGTCTTTACTCCTGTGTGTGGCAATGTCTTCTGATACATTTTCTGTATAATGAGGGGATTGTCAGCATCCTGAGGGTTGACAACATTTCCACTTGGTCCCAGGGTCCCAAGGATACTGGATATCCAAGATGCATCAATAAACAAGTATATCAGGCTGGCTCCTTTGTGGAATCTGCATCCTCAGAGTTCACTTTGCATTCCCAAATACTCAAATCCTTGCAACCCTTTTAGTTAAAGGTAGTAAATTGGCCTGAAAGTTCTGGAGAAGGTTCAGGAAGGTTAGTCACCTGGTAATTTTATGAATGAGCTAAATTTTAATCATGGCTGGATGTAAACAGACTTTTCTACTGATTACTTAAGATACAGCTGACAACTGTTTGGGAAACAAACAACTAGAGAAAAGAAAATGTAAAATGATCCCCTTATGCAGAAAGCAGCCCATGGAAGTAGATCTTGTCGCTATCATGAATGTGGAGACAACGTCCTTTGGCCTGCTCTGTGCAAGTTCTCTTGTCCTGTGCCATTATAAATCAGGCTAGGAGATTTGACTCAGAGCTAGTCCCAGGACTGAGAATACTTTGTTGTATACAACAAAGGGAGTGGACTTGCAGTAAGCTTGCAAATGCTCAGAAAATTAACAGTCTTGATAGGATTGATTTTGCTTAAAAACAAAAGATGCCAATTTGTTAACAATGCTTTTATTCATCTGATTAAAACTTTTTAAGGAAATTAAAAATTAAAGGAAATTATCTTCATTCTAGTTAGCAAATATATATGTAACAGCAATCAATATATATGTAACAGCAAATCAAGTCTTATTTCAAACAATCTGAACAGATGAGCCACTACAGAACAAAAAACTAAAACTCAGTTTTTTGATTAAAAGGAAGGTAGGAGATAGATTAATTATTTCACTCTTCTTAAGGGGAGAGAACAAAATACATCTAGAGTAGATTGGCTTTTTATTGACTCACATATTCTTAAGTGATTGCCTTTCCAAATTTGGTAACTCCTCCTAAAAAAGCAGTGGACTCAAGCAAGTACATTTCTTACTAGGTTTTATAGGAAGAATATCTATAATGGTTGATGTATGTCACAAATTAGACTTGGAGGGAGAAGCAGTTATGGCAAAAATGTGTCTTCATGATGCTTTACTTGGTGAATTCTACTTTATTAAATGTTTATCACCAACTTGCACTTGCAATAGGAGTTCTACACTTTAATGTAATATCAGTATCACAAAACAACTTGTAAGCTTAGGTCTGCTCCTCTAGAATGCTTGGGTTCTAGTCTCAACTATTTCACTAACTAGCTGTGCAGCTTTAGGCAAGTCAATTTTGGGCTCAGTGCTTTCATCTATAAAATGCGGTTGTCCATGATAGATGGTCCTTAAGGTGACTTCTAAATATAAAGTTCTGTGGTTCTAGGTGTTTAGATATAATTCAGGAAAACATTGGAATCTATGGAAGGTTTGTGAGTTGTGATATGATGAAAGCTCATCTTTTCAGTACCATTAGTTACATTGACTGTGTAACTATTGCAATGATCCTAGGCAATTAGTTAAACTCCCTATTGAAAAGAGCTGGAAGGACAGTTTTTTTTCACACAGATTGGACAATTTAATCCATCCCTGAGTAAAAGCATTACTTGTAAAAGCATTCCCCTTCTGTAAAGTTTTCGTTTTAAATAAGTGATTTTGATCTTAACTGACAACTTTACACACCCCTGTTCAGGACACATCTAATGCTTAAAGTAATGCCAACCTTTATCTGGGTAAGTCCTCTGTTCTTTTAGATTCAAAGCTGTGGCAAGGGAATGAGATCCATTCGGAGATATTTATGTGACAGAACCAAAGAAAAGCTCTTTGTAGTACTACAACCGGCAGAGGCAACGGGGGGCTCACGCTGAGACGTCAGATACGGAAATCAAGCCACTGCCAGATTCCATCGATTGGGTCAACCCAGCCTTGGCTGTCTAAGTGTACTGACTGCCCAACTGGGGGATTATCTGAGGACACGCTTCTCACCTTAGCTTTTGTATATTTCATTTCTGCCAGGATCTGTAGAGACCTAAGAATGAGATGAAACTCAAATCAACCATTTTTCCTTCCTCACAACCTAGATAAATGACTTAGCTGAGGAGGAAAGGTTGAAATTGTTGGTTTAAATGTGGTTTGGAATGTTTGGTACCTTTCAGCCATCAATCTTCTTTGTTTTCTCTACAACTACTAATAATTGAAAGTTGACTGCAGAAAATAGAATAAAATTATTCTTCTAAATAAAATGGAAGCTGTCATCACAGAAAAGATCAAATGCTCTTATGAGAGAAGTTCGCATGAGCAATGATTTTACGTTCTGAGAATATTAATGATGAGGTGTTTTAGAATAAAAATTGTGACTTTTATTATTAAGGGATTTCAGGTTATCCTCTAAGGAATCTCTAAGGGATGCTCTTCTATGTTGAAGGCTAAATCACACTTGACTGTCTTTTTAAGAAGTGATCTATTAGACAATGAAAAAACAAACTTCTTACATAATGGGGTTGATAAATATTTACATGGGGGATTTTGAAGAGAACTTGAATCGTAGGGTTTGTTGTATGTTTTGGTCTTGAATTTATTTTACTTCAAATGAGTAATAAAGTTTTAAAATTTATTTTATTTTCTGATACTTGAGTATTATATTTTCTATAGGTATAATCCTTTGAAAAGCTTTATGTTTATTTTTCAGTACTCAATTTGAAAGGGAATTAAGAACATGTAAGATTATAGAAAAATGGAGAAGCCTGGAGAAAAAGACTAGAGACAATAAGAGAGATTAGAGTTCAAAAAAGACAATTATAAGTTTGAGAAGTGATCAATAATAAATAACATATTTTATTGTGTGTGCATGTGTGGTAATCCATACGTAGAAGAAATAAGTATCACAAAGTAAGATAGGGAAAAGGTGATAATATAAATGGATAGATGAGTCTGGGGATGGAAATGTGAATAAGATGGAGTCCTTGCTCTACTAGGATTACAATTTACTGGGGAAGCGAGGGGTGGGAGGTAATATAGGTAAACAGTTAATTGTAATTTAAGATAGAAAATAAAAAATTTTGTAAACAGACTAAAAAAATAGAATGTTCTTGGAATTTGGAGGTAAGAGGGGGAGGGAAGGAGAAGAAATCAGGATACCAGTGGAAGAGGGGACATTGAAGTGAGCTTTGGGGCCAGGAGAGATGGCTTAAGAAGACTTCCCTGATAGAAAGAACTGTGTAGGCAGAACAAGTAGGGCCTGTTTGGAGGTGTGATTCACACAGGTAAACTGAGACCTAGGAGAATCGAGAAACCATAGGGGAAAGGCTGCTGAGGAGAATGCGAAGACTCCAACTCTAGGTTAGAAGCATTTTACTTTATTCAATAGGCAAGGGAGACAATGACAAAGCCAGGAAGTAACTAGTGCTATGCCTTTGGAAGATGTTTCTGGAAGCGGTATTTAGAAGGAGTGAGGTGGGAAGAACCAGAACCCACCAGTAGCAAAGCGGAGATTCAAAGTCACCTCTGAGCCTCAAAGGCAGGTTTGTGAGAACTGGGAGAAAATAGGAGATATTTCATTTTTTAGCAGTAGGGGGAATGCGGGGTAAGGCAGGGAGGATGAAATGGAGCAGAAAATATTTTTGAAGTTGACATTTGAGCTGCCTCTGGAGGGATAATTAGAATTTGAAAGACGGTCCAGGGAGTGAGAATAAAGGCTTAAAGCAGGAGTGTTGTGGTAAAGAAGGAAAGGAATAAAAGTGGTAGGAGAGGCAAGACTCGGTGACGGACAGAACATGGGGGCTCACCTTCCAGATGCAGTAGAGGCAAAGAGGATGTCTGCGATTTGAGCCTGGGTGTCTGGCTGAGACAGAGAATGCTGGAAATTACAGGTACAGGTATATAGTAGCCTAAGCATCTCCACTTTTTTGGATGGAGCACTGTCTCAGTCTCTCTGCAAACAGCACACTCAGAAAGGGTGACTAAAGGAGTGGATGGGGGAGTGGTTATAAAAGCATGGGCAGGCGTTAGGAAGCAACAGTGGGTGGTGAGCACCCCTGGAAGAGCAACAGTGGAGAGCTGTCATCACCCCCAGGCCTGAAGGGGTAAGGGGAAGAAGCTGTTCTGGCACTCAGTACTATCTGCACCTGTCAGGGACCACCTGACAGGAGCTGTGGCCTCACAGAGAGGAAGCTATCAACCACAGTCCAGCAGGGAGGGTGCGGTCAAGGGAGTAACTACCCTAAACCCTCTTGCCTCCTGCCTCCTGCCCTTGATCACTTGCCGGTGGTTCCCATTGGCTGATCCCAATGGAAATCAGAGGCAAGGGAGCCTGGTTGATATTCCCTGTAGAGATCAGCCTCCCCAGCACAGAGCACAGCAGAGAGTGGATCTGGAGGGGTAAACACAGAGGTCCCAGCAGAGGCAACTCCTCAGTAAAAATATTTTGAGAATTTATTCATTCATAAACTTACTAACATACCAATATATAGAGTATAAAACATCAAGAATAGAAATTACCATTGGATTTTAAAATACTTTTACTTATGATTAATAAAAATCCTTCTGCTCTCCCAATGTGATTGAATATGTCAGATCTGATCAGACTGTATTGTCTTCAGTTCTCGGTGTTGCTGAGGAAGAAATCATGGTGGGAATAGGATGAGCAGCTGCTCTGCCATTTTCATGTTGTTTGCTTCACTTGCGTTATTTTCATTTTCTTTTCAGGAATCCATATTAGGAAGGTTTAGTTTAAGCTAATATAAGTGGTATTTACTTTACTACTTTACAGGCATATGTAAGTTGAAATATTCTGGAAGAAACTAATAAATAAGAGCACTGCTGTCAGCCCTTCTCCAATGTGGAATTCCCTTCTTTCCTTATCTTACCTCACTTACCATATTGGAAACATATGATCTTCATTTGGCAAGGGGGCCAGGATTAATCTGTAAAGCTTAATGTCTTTTCTAATTTGACAGATAAAATAAATGTGAATAACAGTCCTCATTGTTTTTTCTCACACCTCAGTGGAATATCTTGTGCCCCCACCCCCCGCACCAGAGTGCATGTTCCTCCCCACTTTGGAAACCACTGTTATAGACCAGTGGAAGTATAAATCTGGAATTTAGGAGAGAGGCCAGGGTTGGAGACATTAGCTTTGAAATGATCTATGTGGGTGCAATATTTGATAGCTCCAGGAATGGATGAAATTACCAGAAGAAGAGATAATAGTGAAGGGAAAGAATGGAGAGCTGAGGCCAGAGGGCTTGGAGAATTCCTACATGTATGGATATAAAAAAGGAAAAGGAAGCAGTATAGGAGACAGGGCAAAGCAGGAAAAGAACCAGGGTCCTGGAAGTCAAGAAGGGATGATCAGTGGTGTCACCTGCTGAGCTGGAGAGACTGAGGACTGAGGATTGGCCAAGGAGTAGTTGATGATGAGGCTGAGGTTAAACTTCGAGGGTCTCAGTGGAGTCCTACATGAGTCAAAGCAATGAGCATGGGCTAATTTTTTAAGGAAGAATTGATGAGGACAACCACCCATAGGCCAATAAAATATTTTGTTATTGTTTTTGTTTGCTTACTCTAAGGTAGGAGATGTTGTATGGAGAAGGGAAGAACCAAGGGGAGAGGAGAGAATGTAGATAAAAAATAGAAGGAGTCATTAAGAATGGGTTCCTCAGAACTGAGAGCCCAGAAATAAAACCACACATATACGGACAGCTAATTTTCGACAAAGGAGCTAAGAACATACAACAGAGAAAGGAAAGTCTCTTCAATAAATGGTGTTGGGAAAACTGCACAGCCACGTGCAAAAGAATGAAAGTGGACCATCTGCTATCGCCATTCACAAAAATTAACTCAAAATGGATCAAAGACCTGAAGGTGAGACCTGAAACTATAAAACTCATAGAAGAAAATATAGGCAACACACTATTTGACATTGGTCATAAAGGAATCTTTTCAGAGGACATGCCTACCCAGATTAGGGAAACTAAAGAAAAAATAAACAAGTGGGACTTTATCAGATTAAAGAGCTTCTACAAGACAAACGAAACCAGAATCAAGATGAACAGACAACCCACCAGCTGGGAGAGAATATTTGCAAAACATATATCTGACAAGGGGTTGATCTCCATAATATATAAAGAACTCACACAACTGAACAACAAAAAAATAAACAACCCTATCAAATGGGCAGAGGAAATGAACAGACACTTCTCCAAAGAAGATATACAGATGGCCAATAGCCACATGAAAAGATGCTCAACATCGCTAATCATCAGGGAAATGCAAATCAAAACAACACTAAGATATCATCTCACGCCCGTTAGAATGGCTGTAATCACCGAGACAAAAAACAACAAGTGTTGGAGAGGATGTGGAGAAACAGGAACCCTCATACACAGCTGGTGGGAATGCAAACTGGTGCAGCCTCTATGGAAAACGGTATGGAGATTCCTCAAAGAATTAAAAATAGAGATGCCCTATGATCCAGCTATCCCACTACTGGGAATCTATCCAACGAACCTGAAATCAACAATCCAAAGAGGCTTATGCACCCCTGTGTTCATTGCAACATTATTCACTATAACCAAGAAGTGGAAACAACCTAAGTGTCCCTCGACTGAGGATTGGATCAAGAAAATGTGGTGTATATATATATATATATATATATATATACATATATATATATATATATATATATACACACAATGGAATACTACTCAGCCATAAAAAAAGACAAAATCTTCCCATTTGCAACAACCTGGATGGGCCTGGAGGGTATTATGTTAAGTGAAGTAAGCCAGAAAGAGAAAGACAAACACTGTATGATCTCACTCATGTGTGGAATATAAACCAACACATGGACAGAGAAAACTGTATTGTGGTTATCAGGGGCAATGGGGGTGTGGGGTGGGCACAAGGGGTGAAGGGAGACATATATGCTGATGGATAAACAAAAATGTACAACCCCAAATTTCACAATGTTAAAAACTATTAAAACATCAATAAAAAAGTAAAAAAAAAATAAAAAAAAGAATGGGTTCCTGATGGAAGCAGGGAGAGGTGGGATTGAATGTCTCCATAGAATAGTAGCTTTGGCGAAGAAGACACTTCCTTTTCAGGTTGTTCCAAAGAGACTATGGCATTTTTGGATGCAGGAAGTGTATTCCTTTTGTACTCAACACTGAGGAGATACTTAGTATAATACTGCAAAGAAGCCTGACCACAAATCAATAGGTAGAGAGTTTTTTTTCAGAGAATGATATCATCTGTTCTCTACTGAGAGCAAAACCAAGAGAAATGAATGTAAGGTATTATCAAAAGAAATTATCAAACCTATTCCTTTTTTGAGTTTTTCTTTAAATGGGTATATTTGGGGGCCGGCCCTGTGGCTTAGCGGTTAAGTGCATGCGCTCCGCTACTGGTGGCCCGGGTTCCGATCCCGGGCGCGCACCGACGCACTGCTTCTCGGGCCGTACTGAGGCCGCGTCCCACATACAGCAACTAGAAGGATGTGCAACTATGACGTACAACTATCTCCTGGGGCTTTGAGGAAAAAAAGGAGGAGGATTGGCAATAGATGTTAGCTCAGAGCCGATCTTCCTCAGCAAAAAGAGGAGGATTAGCATGGATGTTAGCTCAGGGCTGATCTTCCTCACAAAAAAAAAAAAGAATAAAAAAAAAAAGTGTATGTTTGAATCTAGTTGAAATGCATTGATTATGGGCATACTTTCATGACGGGCTGGGCCAGGTGACTTGGGAATGCTGTTTCAGGCTCAAAAGATTGCATATATGTGAAGACATACGTTCTCTCATGGAGCGTGGCCAGGCCAGACAAAATCAGAGGGTTGCTATTTTTTTATGAAAATAAGTGGTTGCCAGGAAACTGGGATTTTAATTTCAGCTTGATCATTAATTAGTTCTATTTTTTAGACAAGAATCTTAACTCCTGTAAGTCTTAGTTCCTTTTTTTAACAAAATTAAGGAGGTCATCATGATAGCTAAGATTCTTTTAGCCTTAAAATTAATTATAAAAATGTATAGAATATTACCTACTTTGCTCATGGTAAAGTCACAGAATGTGTCCATTCTTTATGAATGTTTCCCTTGTTTGAATTTCATGAAAACATTTTGTCTGCTATTTGACTAATTGCAACATCTGATAACTTTTGAAAGTATTATAAAAACTCAGTTGATGTTACATGTATGGATACTAAGCTTAGAAAAGACTAAAACAGATTGCCCTCATATTAAATCTTTCTCTGCCTGTAAGTGTCGCTCACTTGGAAGCTGCAATAACTCAGGCTACTGTTAGCCATTTGATAAATTTTTATTTACAAGTATTCCACTTCCTCTTGGGAGTTGAAAGAATTAATTAGTGCAGTTAAAAACTTTGACTTAGTCTAGACCTTCTTGGATGTCTTGTTTTCTGATTTTTATAGTCAATTTAGCCCTCCCTGCAAATAAGTCACTTTAAACTATCACTTTAGGCAGAAAACGTGAGGAATTGAATTTTGTTTGGTTGAATTAATTATCGTATTTCATTCGTTCCTTTGAGTAGACTCCCTGCTAGACTGTGAGCTGCATGGAGATAGGGATGTGTCTGTTTTTGCTCATCAGTGGATCAGACCCCTGTACTTACCATGACGCATACACATCGTAGCTGCTCAACAGAGACTTGTTAAATGAATGAATGGTATGATTTTACTCCTCTGGAGTTGGTAGGCACTAAAAATTTGTGATTCAATGTTCTTTTCCATTTGAAAATTTGTAGTCATAGACCATTTTATATTTGGAGGTGATCGTACGAGTGTACAATCTGTTCGACAGCATCGAGTTATGAAAAATGTCTTACTCAAGACCTTTTATGTCCACCTTGGATTCTGCCTTGAACTCCCTTCAGAATATTGAGCCAGACACATAAAACATGGACTGGCCAGATGAAATGGGACAACATTTATTGGGAGTAGGAGAGTGGCTGGAAATTCAGGAAATGTTGGTTTGCCTATTGGTTGCCTTTCTTTAGTCACTTCTTCAAAAGGGTCCCAATCCCTTATATTTTTTATCACAACTTCTTTACTGATTATCAACTTCCCCCTTCTTCACATACAGATTTTCTTTCTCCGTCTTTCCAAGAGTTGTCTTATTTCCCCTACGTTACTCAGTATGTTAATTACCTCTTGGACATATTTGCTCTCTACCCAAACATGGAGGGCAGGGACAACCATTTTGGTGTTATTGCCCACAAGCTCTGCCAAATTGGTGGCTCTGACATCTGACCCACTCTTCCTTCTTGCCGGTGCAGCTAGAGCCCTTCTAGAGGGAGGACCAGACCTCCACCATCTTTGGGCCACCCAAATCCAATCTGCCAGCTTCATTGATATGTTCAGAAGTCCTTTAGCTCATCACTAGGTGATTCCCTATTATGATTCTCATTGCTATTGTTCCAATACCACTTGCCTTGATGTTGCAGTAACTTTTGGGGTAAGAGGTTGGAATAAGAGGTGTTCATAAATGTGATCTGGAACTTAAGGAATGTATATGCGTTTATTCAATAGTTATTTATTTGGCACCCATGGTATGCCAGGCATGTTACATAACTGGAGCAATCATAAGGTAGGTGACTCTAGCTGTAGTGTTGGAGCAGAGACTGTCCTTCCCTCTCCCATCTCTTGTGGTTAGGCCATGATTCCCCATTACTGCCAGTATCCCATGGATCTCTCTGTCATCTTTCCAACGAGCCAGTTTAAGGACTTCTAACAACCACTTTTTTATGTTTGTTTTGTGACAGATGATTCAAGAGAGCCGGTTTCTCATAGAAATGGCAGATACAGTCCAGGAAAAGATTGTGCAGTGTCAGAAAGCAGGTAATCTCCCCCTTTGCCCAACCCCCCATTTCGTTTAGAAACTTTAGTGATAACTTTTGGCAGGTTTTTTTTTTAAGGTTCTGTTTTTACTCTTAAAATCCAAATATTTTATGTCATAGTTTAACTATACTCTGAGTTAAACTTATGTCTTTGTTTAATATATATAGGAGAAATCTAGGTGATAGCAGGTGGCCTGTAGGTGTGTATCTAGGGGGGTAGTGTCTGAAGATGTCTAGAGAGGTGAGGGGTTCTGAATCTCCTTTTGTGGTTTGGAAGCCTATCAATCCTTTTACTACACATTGCTCCTTAAAAACACTTCATTTTTACAATTTGAATTATAATCCTATTACTCTTCTAGGCGTTTGCCTCATTTATTAGTCCTCATTTTAGATTTATTCTTCCTTTAAGCATGGGATGGGACACGTGTTTGTGAGGGCACGCCTGTGTTTAAGTTCACCTTCATTCACACTCCTGCACTTTTCTCTCTCTGGGATTCATGTTCTCCTTGATCCACACACACAATAATGATTATGATGAGGAAGATCACAATATGACAATTGCTCGATTTATTTGCATATGATATACTAAGCAGATACACTATGTTACTTAGTCCTCATAACAACTCTGCAAGGTAATCATCGTTACATCCAATCTACAGATAAGGCATCTGAGATTCTGAGAGATTGAGTGAATTATTCAAGATCCCATATCAACACGTGGTCGAGCTGACCTTTGAACCCAGACGAAACTTTAAAAATGGTGCTCTTCAGGGGCCAGCCTGGTGGTGTAGTGGTTAAATTCACGTGCTCCACTTCGGTGGCCCGAGGTTCGCAGGTTTGGATCCCAGGCGCGGACCTACACACTGCTTATCAAGCCATGCTGTGGAGCCGTCCCATATAAAGTAGAGGAAGATGGGCACAGATGTTAGCCCAGGGCCAGTCTTCCTCAGCAAAAAGAGGAGGCTTAGCAACAGATGTTAGCTCAGGGCTAATCTTCCTCACACACACACAAAAAAAACAATGGTGCTCTTCCCTGCCTGGCCTGCAGGCTTAAATGTCTCGGTTGACGGGAAGCACAAAAATAATAATACCAAATACTTATATAATGCTCCCATGTGCCAGGCACACTTTGAGGCCTTTAGATGTATGGACTCATTTAATCTTCACCACAATCCCTTGAGGCAAACACTCTTGCTATCGCCATTCCACCAAGGAGGAAATTGAATCACAGAGACTCTCAGGGACTTGCTCACACTCACGTAGCTGGTAAGCAGTAGAGCTAGAGTGTAAGCCCGGGCTCCACAGTCATGCCCTTACACATGCTGTGCCGTGATGTTAGCACCAGGAAAGTTCGTGTGGTTTTAGGCTGCATTAATAAAAGCAGAGTAACAAAGAGAACAAGGAGGGTGATGGTAAATCCTTACCTCATGTGTGCTGCTTCAAGACCATTTCGAGTACAATGTTCCTGGGTGCAGGTCCCTACAGCTCAAGTCTAGGAAGCTGTGCAATGCAGTGGCCTTGCCTGGAGCTCATCCTTAAAGAAGAGACATTATTAATAAGCTGAAACATGTTAGAATGTTTAATCTGGAGAAGAGAAGGCTCTAATGGACTTTATCTAATATCTTTCTTTGAATGTTTAAAGGACTGCACTGTGGAAAAGAGATGAGACATTGTTGGTCTGGGTCTAGCTAGCCCCAAGGAGTAGAAGTTCCAGGGAGAGAGACTCTGGCTCGATATCAGTCATAGCTTTCCAAAGATGGAATGAACAGTCCAGAAGAACATGTGCTTCCCATCTCTGAGGTGCTAAGACAAAGGCTGAAGAAACAGATGATGGTTATGTTTTTTATAGTATTCAAGCTTGAGAAATGGTTGAGCTAAAAATAACTTTAAGGCCATTCTCAAATCTGAAACATGTAGGTGTTTCCAGGAATGCTATTTTTAAAAAATCTCTTTATTTTTACTCAACTTTTACTAATTACCATTGTTATCTATGTGGGCTCCAGGGTGTACTGTAAAGCCATATGGGTGGTTCATAAGGAAAAGTAAGATGTGTGCATCTATCACATGTGGGTACCATTCACACATTTCACTGTTTCATATAAAAACTAGGTAGAAGACAAACAAAATACGTTACCTGTTTGAAGAATTTGCTTCTTAACTTCTCATGTCTTTATTTATGGCTCCTGTTTACAATGTAATTTGGTCTAATGCATTGATTCTTGTCAGTTTTGTTAACCATTTGGTGGGGATGAACAGAATGGGAAGGAGAATGCAATTCAGGTATTTAGAAATTATGAGAGAAGGACAGGAATGGGAACCATATTTTTACAGATAATATTTTCATAATAAAATGCCTATTTTTTTGAAATTTATACTAATAATTCTTATATGTTCTCTTTTCAAAGGGATGGAGTTCCATGAGGAACTTCATAATCTAGGGGCCAAAGAAGGCTTGAAAGGAAGAAAACTCAACAAGGCAACTGAGAGCTTTGCTTGGAACATTACAGTGTTGAAGGTAAATGAAATTCCCAGGTACCCCCCTCTGCTTTATTTTTCTCCTCCCTTTCTCTCCAGCGTGCAGAGAAGCATCAGTGGTTAGATACGGGGATCTGAATTTTTCAGTCAGTGTGTGTCCTAATCACCAGGTTCGCGCTCTGAGTGATGGTGAGTTGCATCCTGGGATTGACACGCTTTTCACCATAATAAGGCAATGAGGTTTGTGGTGGAGGCAGAGGACAACACAACCTAATTCTCTTGCTGGATGTTTGCGCTTGTGTGTTTTCACTCACATGAGCGCTTCTGTTCAAGTCAATATGGCTGTTCTTGTTTGTGGAAAGAACAACGCCAAGTGTTGCTGGAGAAGGATCCAACACAGGTGATCTGGAAGAGCCTTAAGCTACAGAATATCTGGAGGTTAGGATTATTTTATTTTGAGAGCAGTCTCTATAAATACATTTATTTTTGCAAACAGCTTTAGAAGTCAGTTTCTCGAGATTATGATTTGCTCTGCTGAAAATTAATTTTAGGGTTTTGAAGTAAAGATGCCACTTTGCGTATTTTCTTACATGAGAGCAGAAATATTTTAGGCAGTTAGAATAATTTATTCCTGACAATGTGATGGGAGAAAAACAGCCACAAACAAAATTAATAACTGCTGACATTTAAAGAACACGTTTTATGTGCCAGGTACTGTTTTATATGAATTAACATTTTAATACAACAACCCAATACAGTCATTATTCTCATTTTACGGGTGAGAAACTGAGGCATTGAAAACTTATGTATAATGCCCAAGGTCACTCTGCTGGTAAGTGGTGGAGCTGGAGCTTGAACAGAGGCGGTCGGCTCCAGAGCCTGTGTCTTTAACCTGCTCTGCAGAGATGCTGCACATGTGTATGTGAAAGTGCTAGGTGAACTGTAGGACACATCACAAATGTTTACTAAAAATTCAGTCCACAAACATTTGTTAAGCTCCTCCTACGTACCTGGCTCTGGCTAGGCATTGGGGATCCATGGAGAACAAGAGATACAGACTCTGACCTCATGATTTAACGGTCTGGGGGCGGGGGGTGGGGTGAGAGAAAATAGGTGTCATTCGTTTAACAGACAGGGAGGAGCTACTCGGTTAATGCAAAGAGGAACTTATTTTATACTACTAGAGTACCACATGGCAGCATGGACGCTGATACAAACACTTTCTGTCCAGCGGTTGTTTATGTGGGCTTGTTAATGTGCCGATCATTGAGAAAGGTGCTAGAGATACAAATATTGAAAGAGTAATTCCTGGGCCTCTAGGGCTAGTCTGCAAGGGGAGACCAACGTGCAGCTAGTAATGGCCATCGGTGACTCAGCACTTGATGATTGACAAGCACTCACGGCTAAATAGTTTCTATGCATTTCCCCTTCCTTCTTTGCAGCAGCTGTGTGACCTTGCAGCAGCTCATGCTGACCCTGATATGACTCTCCCCATCTCACGGAGGAGGAAATTGAGGCTTAGGGAGGTTTGAGTTTCTTGCCTTCAGCTAGTAAACGGCAGAGCTGACATTTGAACTCATGCCCATGGTTCTGACACTACCCTGTCCTCCTCAGTCCATGTGACTGAGTCCCGGCAGCAGGGGTGAGGGCACAGGCTCTGTGTGCAGACTGCCCCGTAGCTGTGAGGCTTCAACCAAGTTGTGTAATCTCTCTAAGGGTGATAATAGTACCTACACCCAGGGTTTGTGAGAATTAAATGAGATAATACATACAAAAGAGCTAAGTCACAGTGCACAAAACCAGACACTATATATATATATGTATATAGTATATATAAATATACATACATACATACATACGTGTGTGTGTGTATGCTATTACTTTATATATATATAAGCTATTACTTTTGCCAAGTGAGAATAACTATTGGAAGAACAAGTCTTTTGTTATTGTTTGTTTTTTATTTAAAATTTTTTTAATTAATTATTTTTTTAATTGAGATGTAGTTGTTTGTTTCTTTGTTAACTTCCGACTGAAGCCCATTCACTGTTTTCTGAAGTTTCTTTGTGTGTTTTTTTTTTTTTTAGTGACAGGAGTTGGCTGCTAGATGGGGCCAAGCAAATGCTGTACAAATTATTCCAAGACAGATCTTTTGAAACACAATCAGTCTTCGATTATTATAGCTAATGTACTGTTGCTATTTCAGCTTAAGAGTAGTGAACTTTTCCAAACGTCTAATATTTCCTTTCTCTCCTCCATTGAGTTTGGAGGGCCTTTAATCAAGATGGCCTTTCCCTAGGTGTTGAACAAATGACCTTCTTGGAATTTGGATTTTTAGCTGAGGGACAAAGAGACTGGGCTCTTTTGGAGACTGTTTATTCCAGTGGTGCCTCTCTGAGAAGATCCTCCTCTCTAAGACTCTTCCTTTATTTTTTATATCTTGGATCTGAAGCTCTTAGTTCTTGCGTTGTTCTCCAGCCTTCCTATTGATTTTCCAAGCTCCTCAAATTCTTCCAATAAATGGCCTTTTCCTTAAGTTTACCAGAGTCAATTTACATTGCTTACAACTGGTTGAATTAGTAATAACCACACTGGTAAGACATAATCACTGAATTAGTAGGATATGACAGGGCTCGCCTGTAAAATTTTGCATTGCCTACTGAAAAGGTTTCCTTATACACAATTTATACAAGCACTCCCCATTATCTGGTGGGAGGAAGTGGAGATTGACCAATATTGGTTGAATATATGGGTTCCTGTAGCTAAAAATATTTAATTCCTATGTAATTTCCACCAAGAAAGGGAAGAGGTAGAAAAAAGGAGAAATATGCCTTCAGGATTGGCAGCATGGAGTGGTGGAAAGGGGCATTGACTTTAAAGCAAATTGAGCTGAGACTAAAAAATAAATTCTTTAGTTTATGTTTTCTGCAATTCAGTATTACATTGATCTGATATTAATAAATGATGGGGAGCTGGAGAAAAATTTGGAGAGAAAAAGATGAATGTCTACATTCATAGTTCTACAATGTAATGAATATGAATTATACTTAACAGTGTCCAAATTTTCCAAGCCGGAGATGAGGACTTAGAAGCCAGCAAGGAGGCTGAAATCAAGATGGTCCTGGAAGCTCCCATATATGTGTTTTTCTTCCATTCATATTTTAGCACTATGCATGGGTCCAGAGTGGGGACTTCCTTAGCAGATCTTTTGTACTTCCCCACACTTTTGCCATATGCCAGTAGCCAACTGTAACAGTTATTTTCCTCTTACCCTTTCTTTCTCTTTCACTGCTGAGCACAAAATTGAACTCCTTAAATAGCTACTGTGTCCATTTGGGATGATATGATGATGCATGTCTCAATGACTCAGTCTTCAGTGTCTTTTCCAAATAGTCATTGGACCAAGATAGCTCCCTCTCATCCCACCCTCACACATTAACAATTCCTCCCATCTGTCTTTCCTCCATGCTGTCCTTCAGAAATGAGTTTTGTTTGGTTATTAACATAATATTAAAATCTTACAATGGGAATTTTTCCTGTTCTTTAAGTCTTCCAGAAAGAGATACTACAACATCACCTGCATAGCCAACCTATTGTAGTGAGTTGTTTTTAATTTTGGAAGTGTTTCACTCATGAGAATTCTGAAGAGCTCTTGAAAGAGAGATATGAATTTATACTATATCACTGATAAAACACAATGTGTTATGAAGTGGAATTCATTTAAAGTCCTAGACTCCATCCAGATTATTTGACTCTTTAAGTACAAAAAGAACTTAACTGTAAGGTTGCTACACCTGTAAAACTAAAATTAGAAAGAACCCGAGAATAACATTTTAGAGAGCTTTCCCAATATATATTTTTCTAACTTGGCCTGTTGGCTATTTTAAGGAACTAAATTCCATTATCTTCACATTTTTTTTTTTTTTTATTGAGGAATATTCACCCGGCGCTAACGTCTGTTGCCAATCTTCCTCTTTTTTTTTTGCTTGAGGAAGATTAGCCCTGAGCTAACATCTGCACCAGTCTTCCTCCATTTTGTATGTGGTATGCCACCACAGCATGGCAGGTGAGTGATGTAGGTCCGCACCCAGGATCCAAACCTGAGAACCCAGGCCGCTGAAGCGGAGCATGCGGAACTTTAACCACTTGGCGACGGGGCCAGCCCCCATTATCTTTACAGTTTTAAAGGTTTGATGAAAAAGTAAATTTTAGCAGACTAGAGAAGTGTCAAGTAGAGATATATAAAAAATAGTGTTGTAGAAATCTAATTAGTAAACATTTTATTATAAAGGAAAAGCTATGAATTAGGTGATCACTAGAGCTTAAAGAGAAATAAAAGGGTTAAGAAGTGGCTGACATTTGTTCATGAATCTCATTGATTACTAGTTGAATGATATGTATTAAATAAGTAATGAATAAATGACTATTTCATCAATGAGCACTTCTATTAATTGATATGTATTTATGCTTTCCCTAGATAGATTTCTAGCTTATAATTTAATGCATTCCAGTGTATGCCATAAAAAACTGGGTCTCTTCTATTGATTTATGTTCGCTAGATATGACTAATCTTTTTTCATTCAACTTTTTGGCTTTTTATCACTGCTTAAGCTTTTGCTTCTTCTGCTTTGATCTTGACAACATTTTCATTTTCCTTGGGAAGAGCAGAGGCTGAAGCTTTTCACTTCTCTTTGGGCACTTCTGTTTCTAACCTAGGCAGATTCTCTCATTCGATCCCCAAATTTTAGGCCCTGACTTCTCTGGGGAATATCGCTACAAAAAAGAAATTACATGGATGTCAGTGTAGTAATATGCTTTCCAATAGACTTTGAAGTCTTTGCTCATTGTTGAGAGAGAGGAAAAGCAGGGAAACAAGATGACGGTCTACTGGGAAAAGAAGTACAAGAAGAGGCATCCGTCTCTGAAAGACTGAGCAACAGTAAGAATGGAGTCGCCCTCAACTGAGTGACCATAGATATTTTAAATCATTCTATGAGCTACTGTGTGTGCATGGGGGGGATCAAACCACGCTCTTCTGGCAGCCATAGTGACTGTGTCCCTGGGGGCTGCTTGAGGTTATATAAAGAAGAAACGTGTCCAGTGTCCTCCATGTTGTCCATTGAGAACTTCTCCAATGGTATTTGTAGCAGCTGCTGGCTGTTGTTGCCATAGAAGCTGGAGAAAGGCTAGGTTTCCTCCTGAGCCAACTCATTCAGAAAAGAACAGCTATCTATGAAGTCTAGAAACAGATCCCCAATGACAACAATGCATTAATAATAAACTATTCTTCATATTATTACTATCAATTATTAAGAAACATAAAGCAAAGTGGTCAACAGTACAGACTCTGGAGCCAGATGCTTTCTAGCTGTGTGGCCTTGGGAAAATTTCCTTTTGTCTTTATGCTTGAATCAGTTGGGATGTGCTAGGCTGTGCTGTGGTAACAAAAATCTGAAAATCTCAGTGGCTTAAAAAAATGGCTTCTTTCTTGCTCACTTTGTATGTCCATCATGGGTCAGCAAGGGTCACGTAGGAACTCAGGCTAATGGGGGCTCTATCTCAACAAATACTTCTGCAATCCTAGAGGCAGGAAAGCACAAGCTGGTTTTAAACACTTCTGCCAAGTAGTGTCACATATCTCTTCTATTCCCATTTGACTGGCCAAAGCAAGCCACGTGGTGAAATCTGACTACAGTGTACACTTGCTCAAGGAAGGGAGCAGATATTGGTAAGTATAGTCTACCAGTGACAGGTTACTCAACTATCCCTGCCCCATAGGGTTATAGCTAGGACTAAGTATATATAAAGTGCTGTCTGGCATATAAAAAGTGCTATGTAAGTTTCTGTTATTTTTATTATTAATAATGAGCATTCAGTGCCTACAATGAGCAGTTAAGTGATTTTCACACGTCATCCCAAGTAATTTTAGGGGTAACTTTGTAAAGTTACTGTTATTACACCCATTTTACAGGTAGGAGGACTGAGGCTCGAGAGATTAGGTAACTTTCCCTTTGCCATGTAGGTAGTGAGTGATGGAGCAAGGCTCTAACTCCAGAGCCCATGCTCTCACCCCACTATGCTATGTCTTCAGAATATTTATAGCACCACAGTAATGATGGCTTGTATTAACTGAATGCTTTCTATGTATCAACTCTTGTACTGAGTGCTTTATATCTATTATCTTAATCCAAGGGAGGAGTAGGTATCCTGTCCGGCTAACGTGAGTATTCTAGTCACTTGGCACTGCAGAAAGGCATATTGACAGAGTGTAGCTTGAGACCACGAATTCTCTTTGTTCTGGCTTTACATTCACCAATCAACTCTCTGGTGTCCACTTGGCTTCTGAAGAATACTTTTCTAATGGAGATAGCATGGGTTGACTAAATGACATAACTAGACCCATCTGCCTGGCAGTCCCATTTCTCTTTGTCAATGAGTCAGTTAACTTTCTTTTTTAATCAGTCCATCTCCCATGAGTTTGGTTAGCATGAATCAGCTCCCCAGGGCCTGATCACCCCTGAGTGAGTGGATGCAATTGAGCCCCTGGACAGATACCATTGAGATTATGAAAGCAAAACAAAACAGCAACAAAAATATCACAGCAGAGGGTCAGACCCTGGACCCACCATGAGAACCCAGCCAGCCTCCTCCTGTCTCTCTTGGACAGCTTCACTGTTCCCTGGCTTTTAGTCTAGACTCCATCAGCCTCCACATCTTGATGAGATAGAGGAAGTTTAAGAGCCGTGCTTCCAGCAAAAACTTTTCAAAGGCCATGCTCCCTTTCATAGTCCTTCCTCAGCTCACTCCTCCACAGCTTCCGTTTTGCCTCACAGATCCTCAATCTGTCCTTTATCACCTAAGCCGTTAGAGCAGAAGTGCTGGAATCTTCTTCCTTTGAATAACAAACCTGAGATGGTTCAGAAATGGAAGGTGAAGTCCCTATAGGTGAACTCCTCAGGCTTCACTGAGAAAGGAGCCTCCTGAGAGGCCAAGTTGAAGAGCCGTTAAAGTCACCAGTCTTGAGAAGTGAACATTCAAAGAGTTTAAACAAAGCTTCTAATTCTGATAAGTCTAAGGAAAATACTTCCCAGTGATACATATGAAATAATCAATTCTTGGGCTGTGAATGCCCGTCTGTTTTATCTTAGACTTATCTAAGTGTTTAGGTCTATAGGAAATTGGACTCTGAGTCTAGAAATCTGCAATTAACTAATATAATTTTTAAAAATTATCCTATCTTCTCTGGGGCTAGATTTTCTCACCTAAAAATGAGATGAGACTTTATGATTGCTAGAGTCCTTACAGGTCTTCGCATTCTATGGTTATATGTTATTTTCCATCCTTTTCTGTGGCTTAACTACATTACATTGCTAAAATACACTGATCCTTTTGTCACTAAACTTATCAGTAGTGTAAATGTCTCTACTTATGTTTCTTACTTTTTATGTCTTGCTCCCCCACCTTTGTTTTTTTTGGTTTTCTAACCCATGGCGCTATGAATCCCTAATTATATTTCTTCTTCCCTCAGCCTCCACTGTGATCCCTCCACTGCCATCTTCTCCTTTCCTGACTTCTCTTTCCAAATAAGATGGTCTGTACTTACCATCTTTATTTTTTCCTGAGGAAGATTCGCCCTGAGCTAACATCTGTTACCAATCTTCCTCTTTTGTTTTTTATGTGAGCTGCCTCCACAGCATGGCCACTAACAGATGAGTGGTGTGGTTCCATGCCTGGGAACCCGACCCAGGCCGCTGAAGTGGAGTGTGCCAAACTTTAGCCACTAGGCCATCGGGGCTGGCCCTGTACTTACCATCTTGTTGAGAATTTTTCTTCCAATGTTTTTTTATTGTGGTAAAATACACATAACATAAATTTATCATTTTAACCATTTTAAAATGTATAACTAGTGGTGTTAAATAATTAAATACATTCAATGTGCAACTATGACATACAACTATCTACTGGGGCTTTGGGAAAAAAAAAAAAAGGAGGAGGATTGGCAATAGATGTTAGCTCAGGGCCCGTCTTCCTCAGCAAACAAAGGAGGATTAGCATGGATGTTAGCTCAGGGCTGATGTTCCTCACAAAAAAATAAATTAAAATAAATAAATACATTCATAATGTTGTGCAACCATTACCATCATCCATCTCCATAACTCTTCTCATCTTGTAAAACTGAAACTCTGTACTCATTAAACAACAACTCCCTGTTCCCCTCTTCCCCCAGCCCCTGGCAACTACCATTCTACTTTCTGTCTCTATGATTTTTGACTATTCTAAGCACCTTATATAAGTGGAATCATGTAGTAGTTGTCTTTTTGTGACTGGCTTATTTCACTTAGCATAATGTCCTCAAGGTTCATCCATGTTGTAACATATGTCAGAATTTCCTTCCCTTTTAAGGCTGAATAATAGTCCATTGTATATAAATGCCACGTTTGCTTATCTGTTTATCTTTTTATAGGCACCTGGACACTTCCATGTTTTAGCTTTTGTGAATAATACTGCTGTGAACATGGGTGTACAAATCTCTTTGAGGCCCTGATTTCAATTCTTTTGGGTATATACCCAGAAATGGAATATGGCTTATATGGTAATTCTCTGTTTAGTCTTTTTTTGAGGAGCAATCATACTGTTTCCCACATTGGCTGTACCATTTTACATTACCACCAACAGTGCACAAGAGTTCTAATTTCTCCATATCCTCACCAACACTTATTTTCTTATTTTTTATTAGTAGCCATCTTAATGGGTGTGAGGTAGTATCTCATTGTGGTTTTGATTTGCATTTTCCTTATGATTAATGATACTGAGCATCTTTTCATGTGCTTATTGGCCATTTGTATATCTTTTTTGGAGAAATGTCTACTCAAGTCCTCTGCCCATTTTTGAATTGGGTTATTTGTTTTTTTTTCATTGTTGAGTTTTATAAGTTCTCTATATATCCTGGATATTAATCCTTTATCAGATATATGATTTGCAAATATTTTTTCCCATTCTGTGGGTTGCCTTTTTACTCTGATGATATTGTCTTTTGATGCACAAAGTTTAAAAATGTTCATGCAGTCTAATTTGTCTATTTTTTCTTTTGTTGCCTGTATCTTTGGTATCCTACCCAAGACATCATTGCCAAATCCAGTGTCATGAGGCTTTTGCCCTGTGTTTTCTTCTAAGAGTTTCATAGTTTTAGGTCTTACATTTAGGTCTTTGGCCCATTTGAGTTAATTTTTTGTATATGTTGTTAGGTGAGGGTCCAAGTTCATTCTGTTATATGGATATCCAGTTTTCCCAATACCATTTGTTGACAAGACTTTCCTTTCTCCATTGAATGGTCTTGACACCCTTGTCAAAAATCATTTGACTGTTTTTGTCAGCGTTTATTTCTGGGCTGTCTATTCTATTCCATTGGTCTATATGTCTGGGTTTATGCCAGTGCCACACTGTTTTGACTACTGTAGCTTTGTAGAAAGTTTTAAAATCAGGAAGTATGAGTCCTCCAGCTTTGTTCTTCTTTTCAAGATTGTTTGGCTATTCAGGGTCTCTTGAGATTCCATATGAATTTTAGGATGGGTTTTTCTATTTCTGCCAAAACATTGTTGGGATTTTGATAGAGATTGCATTACACATGTAGATTGCTTTTGGTAGTATTGACATCTTAACAATATTGTTTTCTTATTGGGAATTTTGCAAACGGAATGATCTTTTATCCTTTCTTTCATTCTGCAAGGCTACCCTGCAGTGAAAAATACTCAAAAGATGTTGTAGAGGTTCTAATAATTAAATTCAGAGTATAATTCACAAAAGTTCTATTCTGGAAATACAGATTACAGTCTATTATTCCGTAGGTTAAGTGCTCTATAGTAAAAAGCAAATTGTACGGAATGGACCATGTAAGTAATCACCACCTCAAGACTTACCTGTCTGTCTGTTCACCTATCTAGCCAGCTAGTTGTGTATCCATCTGCTCAAAGACTTCCCTACCCACCTAAAGAATGTCTTATATTGTTAGGTTAAGTGTGTCTAATAGCTAGTGAAGGGAATGTTGTGTATTGACCTAGTCTACATCTTCTCTAGGCTACATTTATTTTTTAAATTTTCATTTTATTTTTTAATTTCTTTTCATTTTTTGGCCTATTAAGTGTTTTAAAAATAATATTTGAATTTTGGCAAGCAGTTATGGTATTTGTCATGCTGTAAATGTTTGGGGACTGCAACTAGGATGGGCAAAATAATGATGATGCCAAAATTGAGGGTCTCATTCTAGCGGCAGCCAATTTAGTCTCACTCAGCCTAGCAAGCCCTAGACTCAGCTGTAATCTCAGCCCTGTGTTACAATGCATGCCATTTATCACCAGGAAGAAGGTGGCAGGTGAGAGAATGGATGGATCAGTTCTAGAAAAACAACTCTAATCTCATGTGTCAGTACCATTATCTTTATACACAAAAGAAACTTTTATTAGGCCTTATGAAGTGAAGAATATACATTTAGAAGGCATAACATCTATTCCTGGGGTTTTATAAGCTAAGTTTGATATAATTATACTTGGGCTAGGTGTTTGAAAAGGTACTCCTAGACACATTTTTAGAACCTTGTTATTTGGTTTATTAGTGCAGAATAAAGACGTTTTTCTCCCATCTCAAGAAGTTGATTTAATTTATTTTCACTTCAACATTTATAAATAAGAAGGTGCAAAGAATAAAAGAGGCTTCTAAACCATAAATTAGCAAACAGTGATTTTTGTTTTTTGGTGAAACCACATTCATCCATTCAATAAATATCTGTAAGCCCCTGCTGAGTACTAGGCTCTGTGCCTGGGACTGTGCTGGTGAATAAAAGCATGGTCTCCTCCTCTCATGGAACTGACAGTCTAGTGGGGGAGGCCGTCATTAATAATCACACACTGCATATTAAATTTGTCGCTATGATGAGTGCCATGAAGGAGAAGTTGCATGGCATTGTGAGAATGTATAACGGGTTTTGACCTAGTGGGAGAGGTCGGGGAGGTCTTCTGTGAGGAAGTACCAGTAAACAAAGAGTAAATATCTTTAGTCTTTCATGGATTCTAAAATCCTGCCTTGTATCTTGATACTTGAGTGTGGTTACCAAAACAATCTGAAAATAATGGTGAAAAGAAAACAAATCAAAATAAAGATGTGCTGCAACCTCTTCAGCCTGGTCTGGGGAGCTCTGAAATGTCTGCCTGGCTCATTTAATTACCCCTGTTAGCATCATAGCTGATTTCTTACTATATCAAATCTGGTCATGAGTCAGCTTGTTAATTACAAGTGAATGTAATCATCCATCTTCTAAAAAAATAATCTATAGCAACATTCTATGTCCATGTGTAGCCATAGAATTTGCTTGACAGCTTGTAGTTGCAGAGCAGGCTGTTAAAAGGTTGGTTTTTGAGAGATTTCTGTGATTTAAAGCTGAAAGCCTGCGGAGAAAGAATTATATAATACACAATATTAGCTGTGTTAGCATTAGAAAAAAGGGTAAATTCTTTTAAAAAGAGTATAATTAATGCATCTATGATAATAAAAACGTCGCAAATCTAAAACATTACTTCAAATCACTCTTGCCCAACAATGTGGGACAGTTCGGGTGGAGTGGAAACGCTTCTCGGTGGTGGCAGGCTGGTTCCGCGGTGTCCAGATTTCTGCTGTGGGTGCCTGCGCCCCAGCTGTGCTGCCCGGGAGTTGAGAAGAGAGAAAAGCCAGGCTGCTGACATGATTACGGAAGCACAGACCACACTTTATCTCCAGTGGAACTAAATTCAATGTCTCTCGAAGGTACAGTTTTTTTTTCAGATGAAAGCTGTATTTCATAATGATTTTGAATAATTCAGAAATGGCAGAATCCTAATGAATAGACGCATCATAGACCAGAGGGCTTGGCTGCAGCTCGTGAGGTTATGGAAGGTCTTACTTTTCTGGCAGGAAGGCTTTCTTTAGAGAAAATTTGCTTCTTACACACAGAGTCTTAGTCTAAGGTGAGTTTTAGCTAAAGTGAGTTTGATGTCTTAACTCTGAGCTATTTTCTGTGAAGATATAAGTGGAAAGAAGACATTGATAACGAAGGTGTTTCGTTCTATTTTCTTATAGTCCTTTTTGATTTTTCAGACACAAGCTCCTCTTCTTTCCTTGTTACTCTAGGGAGAAGAAGGGATACATCCATCTGATATCCTTATTCTTAACCCAAAACAGAGCAACATGAGCTCACTTCTCTGAATGTATATGTAAGTGTGGTGTGTACATTGTCAAGTAAAAACAAATCCAGGTTTAGGTAAAGAGAGATTTTATTTGAAAGGATTATTGCAATATGAGGAAGGGGAACATTGCAATAAATAGGGAGAATGCTCCTTCCATAAAATCTGTAAGCTTCTCAAAGGTCAGGCAAAAAAAAAGCATTTTTATTTTACTGGGAGGGGCAAACAAGGCTAGAAAGAGCCTGGTATGGGGAACTGGTGCTTGGGTGGTGTGATCCTGAGGGGCCATTAAGAAGGGGCTGTGTGTGGGTTGGCCGGGGGTGTGGGGTGGGGTGGGGGGGCCAAAGTTCAGGGGTCTGAAGGAGACAGAGAAGCTTAACTAAAGTTTGGCTGAGTCAAAGAAGCAGATATTTTGTCCAGATTGGTTACTGGGTACAGACAGTTTAGCTAATCCTTTCTGGAAGGGAGCTTGAGGGTCTTTGTCTGGCCTTGGCACAGGTAAAGGGAGGGCGGGCCGGTGCGGGGGGGGAGCACCCGTGAGTCCTGTCTAAGTCACATGGGGAAGGCTGGTTCTTTGCAGTGAGCCATTTTCTGGAACACAAAAGGGTGAAGGATTTCTTAACCGTCTCTGTTTTCCTGGAGCACAGGGCTCAGGTAAAGTTTAACATTCTCAACATACATATATAAATATGTATATAAAAATATTGTATATGTGTGTATGTGTATATATACACACATGTATATACATATCACACATATACGTAGCATTTACATTTCCACATGTAAATATGTAAAGGACAATTTCGGTTAAGAATAATCAAATTAGATGTTACTCTTTTAAAGCTATATTGAAAAGATCATAATGCGCAGCAAGAAAATTTCCCTTAATCCGGAAGTGGTTATCTTCCAATTTAATTAGACTTCTCTTATTTCGGGTCCAGGTCCTGGGTGCTCAAATATACATCATGTGTGACATTACATCCTCACAGAACAGACTGGGGCGGGGCAGGAGGGGGAATGGACCTTTTTTCCCCCTTATTTCCCACTTGTTGGAAAACAATTTTGTATTGTTAATCACTCCTTATGGATTAGTGATACTTAAGCGTTTATGATAAGTAAAGGTACCTAGTCACCAAAGCAGAATAATTAGGAGCTGAATTTTCCTTTTAAGGAAAAATCCATGTTTTTATGAGAAGATTAGTTATCAATTTTTTGAAAAAGAAATCCTCTTGGATTTTTAAAAGTAAGTTTAAATGCATAAAATATTTACACTTAACTGTTCAGAAAACTATTTGAATAAGGCAAGAAACATTCATCATTATCATTAGAATTATCATATTAATGTTTTGAAAGAAGATAACTTCTGAAAGGGAAAGACTCCCTGTCACAGAACTGTAACTTAGAATTGTGTCTTAGACTTTTGCATTATCAGAGGATTTTATGGAAAGGTTATCAAATCATTAGGTAGAAGCTGCTTACTTTCAGAGACAAAGAAGTGTGTAGGTTTCTTTCAGGCTGAGGAGAGTTCTTTGGTGTGCAGCAGAATACACTAACCCCTCTGATCTGGTTTGTAAATCTGCCAAGATAAAGCCATGTGTTCTAAAAATAGCCAAACTCTTTGTTTATGTGAAAGATACTATTCTCAATGGACTTTTGAGTCAATGGACTCAGGGATGGAAAGTTCTTAAATTGCTTTACAATGTATTCCAGGATTAAAAGATTGCAATCCAGATGTCTCAGAGGTATCTCTTAATCAACTAGAATATTCCAGATCTCCCAGGTGTCTGCTACTCAGCAGCTGGCATTATGGAACAACTAACATAAAAGTGGTTTGTGGATCCTGCTGCCTGGGAAAAATTAATCTCTTGGGCCAAAAAGAAGTTCCTGGTCAATTCCTAACAAATCTAGTTTCAGAAAGTTGAGCTTTTTTTCGTAAATATGCATTAAGAATTGTATTTCTCGTATACATTTAAAATATCCTAGTACCCTAAATGTATGGTGTTGGTTTCAGCAGTTAATTCTGGTTGCCTTGGATCAGAAATGTGGGTTTGTCTCCCTGTAATTTTCTACTTCTCTAGATTTATTTGAGCATCATTTTTTTTTAAAGCAAAAACAGAAGAAAGGTTGAATGTTTTAGCGAGTTACTTGTGTTCTCTGGGGGCACATAATTGAATCAGTAGTTTATTCCTTCACGCTGCTCAGATGAGTTCATTTTGAATATCTGATAGAACAGTCATATTGACACTGAAGAGCTGGAGACAGTTTATTTGTTGGTGAAATCACGGCTAGTTGCATACCACTTCCTCATCCCCTTACCTTCCAGATGGTTTTTTACACTTACACGTGTTCCAGGAAACAGGCTCTTTTGTTTATTGTGGATTTGATATCAACCAAGAAACTGAATCCAGGGCTGCTAAAAATGAAGCTGGCATGTAAATGCGTGGGTATGAAAAGTGTATTTTAATAGTGACTATGTCCTATTATTAAATCTGAATAAATGAGACTAAAGATTCTTAACAATGTATATTGTGTATCCTCTGAGTCAGCCTGTAGAGTCTTTTCATGTAATGTGAAACCGGAGAGGGAAAAAGCCAGCACCTTCCTTCCTGTTCTCTTTTATCTGTAATACATTTTTGCCTGGGAGAGGAAGAATGTCATTGAAGGGAACAATTATATGTATATATAGTGTATGCTTGTGTGTGTGTGTGTGTGTTATAACATAACCCTCTGATTCTTATATTAAACAATCCATTTATTAACCCCACTCATTGTAAGCTCTGTAATAATACACGTAGATATAATAATAACAATATACGAGAAATTACATCTTCCTCTGAGTTTTTGGTTATCTAAAACTATTCTCAGTTATTCTTGTGAAAAACATAAAAATGTCTAACAATATGATAATTACAAGCACTGCCAGGATGGAAATTCCACTTCTGAATTTTGGAAAGTATTTTCTTAGCTACTAAATTACAGTTATATCACTCAGACCAAATCATTTCTGCCATCCTTCACTTAATAACCACCACCTTACAGATTATTGGGTTCGTCTCAGAAAGTACAATTTTGTTCTAGAACTTCCTCTCTAGTCAGAGGGAGAGGGAGCAAATAGTGAAGTGATTACACTGTCCTTATTCTTTAAATAACTGCTCCTGGGAAGGTCATTTCCTTTGGCTCCTTTGTCAAGGATACCCAGGAAGAGTTTTCACAGGAGACCCTGAACTACAGCTGGCCTTCATGATTAATTACATGAGACTTCATGAATTTCATTGAAGTTAAGCATCAGTAAAACCAACATTATCTCCTTGGAGCTCTTGATCAGACATTTCTACCCCAGTGCATTTTCTTTTTTGCAACACGCGTTTTAACAATCTGATCCCTGAATTGGCCAAAGCTGCCACGTATGCTACCATGTAAATTGTGCAGTACACAGCTCTAGGGGGCGCCATTGCCTTTGAGTCTATGTGAATGGTGCCCTCCGGATTTGTCACACAGCTGCCCTGAAGTTGTCAGTCTAAGCATTTTTTTTTTATCTCTAGCCTTCTGTTTTCTGTGAAGTTTTTGAGAGTGTCTGTAAGTATTTATTACTTATATTAGTTGTAATTATCATCTACTACAGTGATTTTCCCTACTAAGGTTTACATTTAGGAGAAGTCTTTAGTAATTTCAGAAGGCTTCGTGTACAGTGTGTGACATCTTGTGAACCTGTCGTTTATTTGTATGTGGAAGCACAGTTGAGAATCTCAACAATCCAGATTATTCTATACATCAGACGAGGAAATGTTCATTTGTAGCTTAGCTAGATCTTAGCTTTGATTTTGACAACCAAACACACTTGATTTGGTTTGTAACTCCAGATAACAGAAACAGAAGCCATTGGAAAATAATATCTAATCCTCTTTTCAAGTCAAATACAACCTTCTTGTGAGAGGAAACTTAATTAAAATTTTTTTATCTTCAGAAAAAATACTCTAAATTCATTTGAGGATTGAAAAGCAAAGTCCAAATAGACTGGAGTGAGATTAATGTTTTGATGTTTGTCTGTCATCTATAGGAAATAATTCTGAGTTCTTGGCCTGGATAGAAGGTCCTCTGGGACGAGGCCTTTGCTTAGCTCTGTACCTTCACATTTCATGCTCCCTCATTCCCACAGTTCTGTGGATCCTGGAACATATCAGGCAGTTTCAGGATTCCATGCCTTTGCACGTGCTGTTCCTGCTGATTGTACTGTTCTTTCCCTCCTTGGTCAACGACCAGTTTCTCCTCATCTCTCAAATCCAGCACAAGTGGTATCTGTCACCTTTCTAGGGAAACTTTCCCTGCTCTATTCTCTCCATGCTCCCCCCGCATCTCCCAATTCTCATTAAAACCTGATACTCAGTCTCCTTTTCAGGGCTATATCTGTAGTTTATGCACGATTTCATTGCTGTGTTCTCCACTCTGACTCACCATATTGTAATGATTTGTTCCCATGTCTTTTCTCATACAAGGTTACGCTCCTTCAGGCTGGGGACTGTGCCTTAGCAGGGTGCTGAGCTTAAGCAGAGGAAACAGGATTACAGAAGCTAGGCAATTTGTTCAACATAACATAACTCACTAGTAAGCAGTGGACCTGGATGCAAAGCTGGATCTGGGTGACTCCAAAGCCGGTTGTTAAAATCCAGGGTCGTGGTGTCCAGTGTCACCATTTGATGCCCGTGTGCTACCTGGGAAGATGGGCATTTCTGCGGTTGTTGGCAGCTCCGCTTCTCACTGCAGCTCATCACAGTTCTTGGCAGCTCCGTTTTCTCATGGGGTTGACATTTTGTCGTCTTCCTTCTTCCTTCTGCCTCTGGGGAGTTTCATTTTCCCTGACCTGTCCTACTCCTACTTGTCGTTTCCTACCAGGGTGTTCTGTCTTCACAGAATGCAGGCAGGGGCCCGTGTGCCCTAGACAGGTGATCTGGTTTTAGCTTTTTCTCTCAAGAGGCCCAATGCCCACCTTTATGTTTTTCATCCTCTAGGTATCTGTCTTTTGTCTGTCAGGCAACTAACAGTGACTATTCTCAGGGTTATGTGAGGTACACAGGTTTCCAGATCACTCCTTGGGCTCCTTCCAGCCATTTTCCTCCGTTTGTGCAGTTATACGTGCAGTGTGTGCACATGTACACAAATATTCTGAATATACATTAGGTACACTTTTTGGTAGCCCTGTTCTACATTTTACAAGTCTAGTGCACACATTCAATGTTTTTTTATTACAGTAGAAACAGCACATGGTATGTGCTCGAGACATGTTTGTTGAATTATTTGAATATAAACCTAGAAAAGAATATTAAAAATTGTCTTGTGGAATAAGACTTTCATCACGATTGTCTTTAGTTGCTCATAAGAGGACTGAAAAAAGATTCCTTAATTCTCTTTGGGTTTCTTGTCTTCTTCCATCATGGTTCAGATATCATTAACAATCCAAGTGACCGAACTTTAGAATTTTTTATATGATCTTTTTTTAAAATCTGGGTAGCTTTTATCCTTGGGTTCCTTCCTCCCTTTGTGAATCATCACCATCTTCATCACTGTCACTCTTTAAATATTTATCAGGAGCTCATCATATACCTAGTGCTATAAATATATGACAATGCCTTGAGAGTTTGCTCTCCTTCTAGAATTCACTTATGCCCCAAGCAGGCAAACCTTTTCCCACTGGTCTTAGTTACACTTTTGGAAAAATCCTCTCATCTTGAGATCATCATTATTTTTATCCAGTAACTTAGAGTATTATTGAAAAACAGCTTGTATACACCAGAAAGAAATGGGACATTTTAGGGAAAATCAGAATATTCATGGTAAAACTTGAATCAAGCATATGACTAATTGGAATTGATGAATTTGATTTTCTTTCAAATATTTTTCTTAATTCGGAATGCACTTTAGCAACAGCAACAGATAATAATAGCAGTTATAAAATGCTTCTTCTCTGCTAGACAATATTCTAAGTGCTTCATACTTATTAAATCATTTAATTCTAATAAGAACCATATACTGTAGGCATTATTAATATTTCTAATTTATACATGAGAAAACTGAGGGACAGGAAAGTTAGGTAATAAGTCACCTTTAACAAGGTCCACTAGCTACTGAGTGGCAGAACCAGAATCAAAACCCAGACAGTCTGGACCTGGGGTCTTTGTCCGTAGTGTGACAAGACTACCCCACCTATTACATGGCCGTTTTGTATATAATGTATGAAAAAGCACCTTGACAACCATAAGCCATACTTTATAATAATAATTAAAATCCTAAACTTATAAGTATATAAATGCAAGGGGGTCTGCAGATGGTCAGAGAAGGGTTTGTTATTCATAGTACAATAGGCAAACTATGCCAAAATTTTAAAAACAGTTTTTCAGCGTGGTTCGATACAGATAATAAGTTAACAGAGATTGGAACATTGGGAAAGAGGTGATTGTTATGGGCTGGATTGTGCCCCCCCCAAATTCATATTTTGAAGTCCCAACCCCAGTATTTCAGAATATATTTCAGATTTTTGGAGATAGAGTCTTCACAGAGATAATTAAGTTAAAATGATGCCTTTAGGGTGGGCCCTAATCCAATAGGATTGGTGTCCTTATAAGAAGAGAACATAGACACACACAGAAGAAAGACCATGTGAAAATACAGGGAGAAGATGGCCATCTACAAGCCAAGGAAAGAGGGCTCAGAAGAAACCAACTCTGCCCACTGCTTGATAACAGACTTCTAGCCTCCAGAATTGTGAGAAATTAAATTTCTAATGCTTAATCCACCCAGTCTGTGGTACTTTGTCATGGCAGCCATAGCAATCTGATACAGTGACTGTCTTAGTCATTTTGAGCTGCTGTAACAAGAATATCATAGACTGGGTGGCTTAAACAACAAACATTGATTCCTCACAGTTCTGGAGGCTGGGTAGTCTGAGATCGGGTGTTGGCAGGTCAGGTTCTGGTGAGAACCCTCTTCCGGGTTTCCTCATACGGTGGAGAGAGAGTGAGCTGGAGTCTCTTCCTCCCCTTATAAGGTCACCAATCCCTTCACGGAGGCTCCACCCCCATGACCTCATCCAAACCTCATTACTTCCCAAAGGCTTCGCCTCCAAATACCGTCACATTGGAGATTAATGCTTCATTAACATATGAATTTTGGAGGGCCACACTCAGTCCATAGCAGTGACCCAGAAAGAGAAAGATTGAAACAAATTTTAGGGAGTTTTCTAATATAAAACTCAGTAGGAACCCCCCTGCCCCTGTTGCCCCCACCCCCCACAATTTCTGTTGATCATTGGCTGAAAAATATAATTTAACTAGAATGGATTTTTATGTGAAGTGAGTGACTTGTTCTCGATGTGGGCAGATAGGACAGTCTCCTTAGTGGTGTGACTAGAAGAATTCCACCAGCTCACATCTCCCATCAAATATACCCCTTGTTACTCCACTGGTTCCTGTCTCCCCCAGATATACCTCTTATTACTTCTCCTGATCTTGAAATTTTGCTTAGCATCATGGTCAGTTTTTGGTTGTTTTCTCTGGCAAATTCTTGTCAAAAAGGGCCTGAACAAAAGATAGGAGGCAATATTGGTTATAAGAGGTTGGGCTAGTTTTTGGGTGACTTGACTATTCCTTGCCAGAATTAAAAAGTTGGAAAATGAGATTTTGCTGGGAGTGGAAGGCAACAGTCTTGGGAAATTCCAGGCTGAGGCGAATGTGTATTCAATGGCACCCAATTTATTCTCTTGATAAATGCATTTGGATCCCTGCTTTGGGCAAGGCCCTGTGCTGACTGCTGGGGATAGAGCCGTGCACACGATGGAGGCAGCCACTGCCCTCACGGAGTGTGCATTCTTGTGGGAGATGCAATGTTAGAAAGTGCAAGCCATAATTAGTTATTTAAGTGTAATTGTGGCAAGTGCTATGTCAGGAAGGAGGCTGGAGAGAGTGAAAAATAATTTTGCTTAATTCACTATATTGCTGAAGGTCAGCATCATCTTTTAGCCTGAGATGTCCAATGCAGAAAACACTAGCCACAGGTGTCTACTGAAATAAAAATAACTAAAATTAAACAAAATTATATATTCATTTCCTCAGGGGCACTAGTCACATTTCAAGTGCTCAATAGCCACATGTGTCTAGTGGCTACCGTATTGGACAGCAGAGATAGAGAATATTTCCATCATCACAGACAGTTTCTTTGGTGAATACTGTCTAGGCTATAGAGTTATGCCAGAATTATAAAGTAAAAATAAGAGAATCCTTAACTGTTAATTCCTTAGAGAATAGAAGATTATATCTATATCTATATATATCTACATATCTATATATATCTACATATATATATATCTACATATGTCTACATATATATATATATATATATCTACATATATATATATATCTACCAAAGTAGTCCACTTTTGGCTGCAGGCCACAGCACAAATCTCATCTTAGTCTGGCCTTCAAGATGAGGAATGGGGCTTGATTTTAAACTAGCGATAGATTCCTTTTCTTTTAGTATTGTGATTAAAGAGGTTTTGCATTCTTAGGGTGTTCATTTTTGTATTTATGAGCAATTTGTCCATAGTAACTGGGGGATTTTTATATCTTTTCTTTTTATTTAAAAAACATGACTATATAAAATAAACATCCTGTGGTTTATAGATACGAGGAGTGTTAGATACTGTGACTTTAAAATAGCAGAGCAGCATTTGGACTCTCCACAGCTGAGAGAACTAACCTCGGCTTCAGTGTAGCCAGTCTCCATTCTTCCAAGTACAGCAGAAAAAGAAGAGAATGATATGCGGGCAGAAAAGGAGGGAATTAGCTGTGATGGTTGAACACCCTCGAAGTTGACATTAGTGGAAGACTTTATTAAAATATGCCACCTGAAGCTGGGGATTAAAAAAGATAATACGTCATGGTGGGGGATATGCCCTTGCTGCCACACCTAAAGATCACCCTTTGACAAAGCTGAGATGGCCGCCGGGATCCGTTGATTTCTCTCTAGTACTGAAACTTCTGTCAGGTGTCAGGCTGGCTGTTTGAACACATAAATATAGAGAGTTAAAGAGCAAGGAAGAGGGGCCCATGGGATCCTGCTGCTAGATAGTTAGAAGGCTTCAGTATTTGTTCTGAATAGACATTACGTCAATTTTTACTTAAGCAGCACAACCACCATGGTCATATGAAATAAATATTGATAAACAAATATTTTCCCTAGAGGAATATAGCTTCTCAAGCTCTAGGGTAACAAAGTTTTAAAACCCTGTCTAGGGGCTGGCCCGGTGGTGTAGCAGTTAAGTTTGCGTGCTCTACTTCGGCGGCCCGGGGTTCCCGGTTCAGATCCTGGGCGCGGACCTACTCACTGCTCATCAAGCTGTGCTGAGATGGCGTCCCACATACAGCAACTAGAAGGATGTACAACTATAACATACAACTATCTGCTGGGGCTTTGGGGAGAAAAAAGAAAAAAAGGAGGAAGATTGGCAACAGATGTTAGCTCAGGGCCAATCTTCCTCAAAAAAAGCAAAAACAAAAACAACCCTGTCTAGGTGTATACAGTTCCTTTAATTCATTTCTAGTGAGGTTGCTTCATGTCGTTAAGCAGGTCATTTTCCTAAATGATATGCTGTCATTTCTCTTGTATTAGTTTCCACTTATCCCCTATGCCCCAGCCATGGCCATCCCCCTGCAATTCTCTAAATATCTTATGGTCATTCCTTCCTTTGGAGGTGATTTTGCTCAGTGGCTAATCTTTTAGATAATTTTTTCCTTCAGTTTTCTCAGAAAATGGGGAAAGATGGAAAGAGTGAGGGGTAAAATGATCTGCTGTCCCCGGCCATGGGGATTTCCCATGGGGCTGTGTGAAGGGAGCGTCCTTACGTTGGTGCTGCTCTCATTTCCATTTGGATTCCAAACCTGAAGAGCTAACATTCCTTCTGCACTATTAGCAAGTTAAAAATGATAGCACTGTTTCCTAAGAAGATTGGAAAATGAGGGAAATTAGTTTTAGCTAGTATGTTGAGTGTGTGTGTGTGTGTATGTGCGTTCTTAGTCCCTTTGTGCACCCATAGTTGTGAAACTAACATTTGCCCTCCTCTCTCCCCTTTTATTTCTGGTGTTAGTGGGCATTTCAGGTGCAGCAGGATGGGAGAGGGGCAAAGGGAAGTATCTGTGGGTGGACCTTTTCAATTGCCCTTCAACCCACACGTCTTCCTTATTGTGAAGATTCATAAATGCATAATAATAACATTGCTAAAGCATGCTAATAACCCCTATCAAGCAAGAGACAAGATCATTATGTCTTCAACTCAACAGATTACTTAAACCTGAGAGTTTTACATCATCTTAGACTGTTGTATGTGTTAAAATTCTCCAAACAGCAGGTATAAAGATACTGCCTAAAACATACAAAAGTCGTTGATATTTTAACCTATTTATTTTTTATTACATAAAACAGATTTATTGGACATTTTGGAGTTACCATTTTTTTCTCCTTTCACCAAATTATGAAAACAAGTAGTTAGATTTTTTTTTTTGCCTTTGAAGAGGCATGACTATTTCAGATTTTGCTAAGAGAGATATTTTCCATCTGAAAATTCGTGTACACTGTTAATTTAAATGCTTACTTATACAGGTTGGTGATACACTAATGTTTTTTGATGACTTTGTAAGCTTTCAGGATTTATTTGAGATCACTTTTACATACTTGGAATAATCGGGGTGCAAATCTGCATGGAAGCAGAGAAATAAACAATGGCTTTATGAGCTCTAACTATTGGGCCAAGCTTTTTGCGGACAAAGAGCTCCCTACTTAAGCCCAGGACAGGGGAGCCACCTGGTGGACAACGTGAGAATCTTCATTTTCTGGAGGTAGTCCTAAATGCATAGACCTTTTGCAATCCCTGCTCTTTTACTTTTAAGTTTAGGTAGATTGAGTTATATATTTAAATTAATATACTTTACATTTTTAATTGCTGATTAACTTTCCCACTTCATACAAATAACAGGGCTCTGAAATAAGGAGAAAAACATTAGGCTACTATGAGAATCAAGTGAGAAGAACCATTAATCCAAGAAGCAGAGGTGTTTAGTTACTCCATTTCATAGTTTGCCTTTCCCTTTCACAATTCACTGTTCAGCCCAACTGTTTTAGACACATAAAAAAGGCTTTTATAGAAGACTCTCAGCCTCCCCTCCAGCTACTCCGCTTCCTATCGCTCTCTTCGCCTACACGGCCGGACTTCTTAACAAGATTGTTTACACTTGCTGAGTCTACTTCCTTACCTCCCAGGTGCTCCTTGGCCAACATTAATCTGTCTTCTTCCCCTGACACTCCATTAAATCGTTCTCACCAAGGTCACCAGTCACTTTCTTGTCACGAAATCTTGCGGACACTGTTCAGCTTTTATCTGACTTGACTTGGAAACATTCTACGTGGCTGATGGCGCTCTCCTTCTTACATCACTGCTTCCCTGGATTTCTGGGAACTCACACTCTCCTGGTCTTCCTCCTATGTCTCTGGCTCTTTCTTCCCAGGAGTGTTTGCAGGTTACCCTTCCTCTGCTCTTCTATTAAATGCCCGTGTTTCTTAGGGTTCTAGCCTAGGCTCTCTTCTCTTCTCACTCCATCCTCTCTCCATACTGTCCATGCAAATGGTTTTTATTACCCTCTCCAAGCTGTCAAATCCCAAATGTATATCTTTGGTCCCTGTGCCTCTCCTTATCTCTAGATGACCTCCGCTTGCCACCCCTCCCTCTCCACTACCCATCAGGCATCGCACTTTGGAGGTCTCTCAGCCACAGTGAGGTCAGCGTGTCTCAAACTGTGCTCATCTCCATCCACATCTCCTGTCTGCCCTCTGCAACATCTCTGGTATCCCTACTTGAATGAATAAATGATAACTCAGAGTTGTCTGAGGAAGAATCCTGGGAGTTATCCTTGATCTTTTTCCTAAACCTTCATTCTACGCAGTTACCAAGTGTTATTGGGCCAGCCTCTTACATATCTCCCTACGAAATCTCATCCCATAGCTGTCGCCTTGGTTCTTCTCTTCATTTATCACCTGAGTTAGTGAAAAAATCTTTCCTTTCCCATATACCTCTGCCCACCTCTGCAGCCCAGCAGCTGGGGTGACCTTTCTAAATGTAAGTCTGGTCATGGCCATTCTGCCTGCTTAAAGCCCTTCCAAGGCTTCCGATAGCTTCTCCTGCAAACTTCTGTACTTCTCCCATGGAGCTCTTTGTGAGCTCCTTCCTCTCCAGCTTCGTCTCTCATCGCCTTCCTCTTCCATGCACTGCTCCAGCCGCACTGGACTTTTTTCAGTTCCTCAGTGGCACCAGTTTTGCTCCCATGCTGAGCAGTTATGTGGGCTGTCCTTTCTGCTTCAAAGGCATGTCTTGTAGCCCTGCTCCCTGGGATCCCTCACCCTGTTGTCTACACACTACATCAGGGCGCTTCAACTGTGCTTCAGCTATTAGCTCAGGTGCCAATTCTTCAGGCCCATTTATTGACATGGCGTCTTCCCCAGCGCCTCACTCCTCAAGAGGGGTAGGTGCCTCTGCCATGTGTATCCACAGTGCCCTGTTCTTCCCTATCATAACACTTCAGCTGCTTCTTTATCTCTTCATACCAGACAGTCTCTCCTAGTTAAAATAATTAAATGATGAATTTAAACACAGCAGTTTTAAACTGAGCCGTAATTAATAAATGATAGACTTTCAGTATATAAGGTGAACTCAAAGAGCATCTCATTCAATCCCCTTGTTTAATAGTGAAGGAAACTGCAGCCCACAAGAATTAGCGATATTCCCAAGGTCACACAGCCGATTCGTAATTTCTTAATCATTCTTCCATTGCAGACAGCAGCCACAACCCCTGTCCTCACTTTCCTTTTGACTGATTCTGGCTTTCTCTACAAGAAGCTTCGAAAGCCTTAACGGGGATGAAAGCATGTTTTAAACTCTATTTTGCTTTGGTTATACCAATCACATGGTGTGATTAAAATTATAACAGGCCTGTCATTTCTCATTTAAAGTAATTTTGTTTTTTTTTTTGGCTGAGTTATAGGGAACAGGGACTCATTCAGGCTTCTTCAGTGAGACTATGTGTGACAATGCAGGACACACATCTCCTGGGGAGAAGAGAAGACACAGAATGGGCAGCCTCATAGAAGATCATGACAATTCAAGCAGGCTGTAGGGGACTGTGTTACCTTTTCCTCTCCCTCAGGAGCAAGAAATTGTGGATTTTCACTCCAGTGCTATGGCCTTGCGGGGGGGCTCAGCTCTCTCCTCTCTCTTTCTTTCCTGTGTATATTTTCTAGCTCCATTTTCTACTGGCAGCTGACTAAGGCTCTTTGAGTTTCCCAGGCTCTCTTTCTGAGAGAGTTAATCTGATTGGTTTGACTAATAACTGTCATTGCTGCCAGGAGTCAGGACAGCTCAAAGGTCACTGGCCAGCTACTGATTGGCCACTCTTGGGCCACGTGTGAATGCTCAGTCCAACCAGTTGTGGCCGGGGAGGTAGGATCCTATAGAACTGAGCAGAGCCAACCCAGCTCAAGGTGAGCCTGGGGCTAGTTTCTCTAGCGAGAGTCTGTGCACATGGACAGGACACACAAGGCTTGTCAAATGAATTTCTGGATTTTCTACGTGGTGATAATTTAAAGTTCCTCTAAAAATGTGGTTTTTTTTGGTCTGTACATCTAAGCCCTAAAAAATATCAGCTACTGAAATAGTGGAATTGCGTAGGAGTGTCCTCTTCCACTAGTTTCTGATAGTTTGATTTTCACAGTCAACTGTTCTGGGAGAAAATCTAAGGCTGGATAGGAAGAGCATGTAGGGAGGCCTCAGCAAGACACTGACAAAATTAAATGGGTTTGGTGAATGTAAGAATAATTTTTGCAGGCATATATATTCATAAAGTTGATTTAAAAATAAAAATCGAAGAGTGATGGTATTTGACATTCAGAAGAAATGTTTCGACAAGTGTATGTGATGATTTGATGGTGTGTATTCCATGGAGTGGACAGTGGTGAAACTGTGGAAATGCGTGTCTTTCAAGGAGGCGGTGCTCCTGCTGTGAGCGTGCTGTGGAGTTCCCACGTCCTCCTCGGTCACCCGAGCTTTGATTCTCACTTCACCACCTCCGTCGTCATTTTCAAAGATGCTAGTCGTGTGTGAACCTTGATTGGATTCTGGATTTAAAAAAAAAAAAGCTATAACAGATGTTTTGGGACATTTGGGGAAATTTCATACGCACTTCATATCAGATGAAATTGCTGAATGAATGTTCATTTCTTGGGTGATGATAATATTGTGGTTATGTAGAATGTCCTTATTTTCATGATATGCCTACTGGCGTATTTAGGGTGAAGTACACATAGATAGATAGACAGGAATAGATAAGTTGATTAAGGCAACATAACATAATAGGAACAATTGGGCAATACAGATGCTATTATTTTAACTTTTGTGTAGTGTAATTTTTTAAAATAAACATAATAAGTTGGAGAAAAATGTGTTGCTAGTGGTTTGGTGTTATAGATGGCTTGAGTTTCAGATCTGAAACTTGAGCGAGTCTCAGATTAGGGAAGATGATTTTGACATTTCCTTGGAGTAACAGTGGTCTGGTGTTTAACCACATGCCCTGCTGGATTTGGGCACCAACAATGAATACCTCAGTAATGACCAAATCTCCAAAGGGTCATTGTGGAGGGAGCCGAGTTGGCTGCTTCTCGTTTAATTAACTATTGATAAGAAGTAGCCCATTTCATTTGATAACTGCCTTACCACCATTGATTAAAAAATAACCCATTGGGTGGAGGGTAGAGGGCAGTTGCTCCTTTGACAACGTCTTGCTAGTAGGTATTTGGCCATCGCAACTGAACTGAACCTAGAACTCATGCCAGCATAATTGGGTGCCTACAGGACCACTGGATGGGCTAGCCCTGCACGCGCCATGATGCACTCCTAAAGGGGACAGTTTCAGCCTATTTAAGAGCATCCTGATTTTGCAGAGAGTAAGGAATAAATGTCCTTGGTGAAAGGACGTGTCTAGACCAGATGCGGCTGTCGTGGGGCTGCAGGGAATGCCAGGCACGCGGAAGGCAGTGTGACGGGGGCCCCTGGAGTGGTGCAACACAGGAGCAGACGTCACAAAGAACCTCTTGCTTGCTGAAATTCTCAGCCCTGTGGAGGTGCTTAAGTAGCTGAAAGCATTTTATGATCAGTTCACTCTGATTGTGGACTGTTGTTACTGCATGTATACTCTTATTCTGGCATTTTTGCAAATTTCTTTTCTGGATCGAGTAGTCAATAATTTAAGCAATATAATCAGTAATTTCTTAAAATGAAACCTTACCAGACAAACACCAGGATGCATTTTAAAAATATCCTTCTAATATTAGTAACTGTCTCTATAGCCTTTGTCTGCTCTGGGGTTTGGAGCGTCCTACATCTTTCAAGCTGTTGTAAATGGTTGTTTTGAAACGGAAATAGCACAAGTTGGCTAAGAAGAGGTTTCTATAAAGTTCCTTCCGTGTCTGGCTAATGGCACTCACGATAGTCGTATGAATGCAGATTTCAAGGTCATTTATTATCCAAGGAAAGTTAATTTGAGATATTAGAACTTTTAAACAGTACTTGTTTTATGTGCTGATGACCATCCATCACTAAAATTTCACTTGAAATGCAATTAAGTACCTTTGTCACCTTGCTAAATGTTGATATTAAATCTTCTGTCCTTTCTTATTAGAGCTGTTGACATAGAGGCAGATGATCACAGTAATGGGAAGGAAGGAGCAGAGAGCAGAGGAATCAGGCAGTGACCTAGCATGGTTTTATTGAAGGGTTCTTTTGTGAAAATGACTGAGAGAGAATGCTCGGGATCCCAGTCCCATCACACAAACCTAAATTCATAAGCTTTCTGCAGTTGAATCATATTTTAAAGTTTAGCTCGAGGTTTTCTATTATTCAGCTCACGGGTGTTGAAGCGATTCTGTTGACATTTTCTATAAGTGGATTAGGCTGGCAGTCCTTTGCCCAAAGCAGGCAGATGGCTTCTTAACCAGAGCACCCTCGCAGGAGCCCATCTTACGGTATCTTCAGAAATATATTGAGTCTGTCACAAAGGATAATGTTTGTCATTAATTTCTTTTGGTGACAGATGATTTCAGTTCATTTTTATTTTTTCATCTGGCTTAAATGAAACAGCTGTTTGAAATTGTCTGTTCCAATAGCAAGCAATGCTTCAATGTTTTACACTGAACGATGTTGTAACCTCTAAATTACAAATAAGAAAATAAGCTTTTGGAGAGGAGAGGATGACACATTCTGAGGTTCCCCAAGGAAAGTTCCCACATCAATGCGGTTGTTACTCCTTTTATTTTAATCATTATGGGGTCTTTCACAGGACTAATGGGTGATCAACCCTGAATTTTATTCTCAATAACAGTTTATTCTCCCCAGTTCACCAACTTGTCTTTCTTAAGTTTCAAAGTGGTTTTTGTTTCCTCACATTTTATAAGGTAAAGCGCAGTAGATGTCTGTAACGTCATTATTGATAGCAAAACAGTGTTTACTGAATTTAATTTTCCGTTTCTAGAATAATAATAATAGCTAACAGTCAGAGTTTGCCATATATGCCAGGCATTGTTCTAAATGATTCACATATATTATCTCACTTAATCATGCAATAAGCCTAGAGGTGGGTACAATTATCGTAGCCATTTTATGGATGAGGAAACCGAGGCACCAAGTGACCTGCCCAAGGTCAAAAAACTAGTGCATGGTGCGGCCAGGATTTGAACCCACTAATCTGCCAGTGGAGGTGACACTATAAGTTAACCTGTAGAATAGCAATGTGGTTATAATTCAAAGCCTCTAGGCCAAATTGTTATTATATGAGAGAAATGTGGAGTCCTTAGAATCAGATATGTTCCTTCATCACTCCTGGAGTTCTGGTTCTCCTCCTCAGCTTGAGTGTGCTGCCATCTTGGGCAGCCAACTTAAGTGGGAGGTTTTTAGGGGCTCATGGGTACTGCAAGGAGAATCAGTATCCCAGAGATCTGAGAACTAACTCCTGAGTCCTCACATTAATAGCATCCTTTAAAATGTTCAGCGGGTGCCTGCAAGAAATTCGATTCTTTTATAATCTTCTTTTTTTTTGGATCAGAACTATTAGGACTTATGATGATATCTTTAAAGTGGAAACCAATCATCTTCTCCATACTTCTCCCTCTCATGAATCTTCTACCATTGCTTTTGTATTTTAGTTTTCTGAAAATATGGCTTGGATTAAAATTATTAAGTTCTTCCAAACTGTATCCACACTGAAGGCAAAAATCAGACATCAAAGTATCAGCACAAAGGTAGTATTTATATCTGGGACTTTCATGGGGTTCTATCAGAGGATTTTTTCTTTTTTAAACCAAACAGATCTTAAGCTATTTTTTCTTCTCTATATTCCTAAGATCTGTTAGATGACATGTGCAACATATTATGTAATGTACCTAAGTGCAAAGAAAAATAATACAATGAAAGAAAAAGCATCTGTTGGCCCGGGGAGCAGGCATTATTAGTTATTTCCTTCATATTTATTTCCTGCGTGAACCTGGGCAATGTATTTATTTAGCTTTATTGAGTCCTTTTCTTCATTTGTAAAGTTAAAAAAACATTATAGCTGTTTCTCAAATGTCTCAAAAATTTGAAATAATTGCTGAGAACTCTTACTTATAGCGGAAGAACATGATACTTCACTAAATGGTACTTTATTATTTTCTACTTTCAGTGTTTTTTTCAGGTATAAATTTCAAGGAAACGAAATAAATTCTAAGTTGGTAAAATATAAGAAAAAATGGGATTGATTAGGCAATTTTGGTGCTGTGCCGTAGAGGCAGTATCCTTCTAGAACACTTTGCTGTACTATCTATATCTGTATCTGTAGGACTGTGGAAGGATTGAAGACTCAAGGCAAGCTTCAAAAGATTCTTGTATTGTATTTTACTGATTGTAAGATGCCAAGGAAGAAATGAAGATGCCTCTTCATCTTTCAAATCGTTGTTCAATAGTCACTTAAACGGGAAAGCCTAGCCTGATCCACTAGACTACATGTTCTCTCAGCATTGCATTCCTTTCCTTTAAGCACGTAACACAACTCGTGATGAGACTTAACTTCATTTTTGTGATTTTTTTATTTAAGCCTGTATTTCTAACTAGACTTAAGTTCTATGTGGGCAGGAAGGGCATCTGTGCTTACCATGGTATCTCCAAAGTCTAGCCTGATGGTTCTTCATGGGCTCAGTACTGCCTCCTAGAGGGTGTTCTGGAAATTTTGGAGGATTCTCTTGGCATTCAGTGGGAGTGGCCAGGAATGCTAGATGTCCTGCACTGTGCAGGACGGTGCCACATAAGAAGAGCGGCCCTGTGTCCTTCAAGACTTTCTTAGTCCTGCCCAACTAAACCCTCTAAAATACAAATAAGAGTGCTTTAGTAAATAATATTAATTGATTTTTTTACAGGAAGTTATGTGAAAGGCCCAGTACATGAGGAAAACGTAGTTACTGAGGGGGACGTATGAATGAATAAAGATGTTGTTTCCAAATTACTGAGTAATGCATTCACTCCGGGTGTTCTGTCTTCTTGATTGTATAATTGCTATATAGTGATATTGGAACAAACTGGAAGTGAGATAGTTGATTGTAATTTGGTACTTTATTTGTTATTATTGACAATTCACGGTAGGCATCCCAGAGTATCCTGTGAAGTGGATATTATCAATCACAAGAAAAATGTCCTTTGAGGTACTTTTAAAGATTTGGCCACTTTGGTGGGCTGTATGGATATTATTTACTTCCTCACTTGTGGGATTATCAGACTTTCCATGGTGAGAGTCTGTGCTTGTCTTGGCATGTTATCCCTAACTTAATTAAGGTTATTTCCTTCCTTCTTTTATTAAATGCAAATGAGTCTGGTCTGTTGCCATTATTTTCTTTTATACTAGTGTCTATCTGGTACACCTTTATTGTCATTTTTTAAATATTTTGTGTGTGTGTGGAATGGCATCTGATCTTCTTATTTCTCCTTTAAACTTAAATAAATTCATATTAAGTAAGTGCAGGCATCTGCCTACTTCATTATGGTTTCTTGCGTGCCTGCCTGGGTATTTACATATTGCAATACATATTGTTTTAAATGACCATTCTCTAATTTCTCCTTGTAGTATAACTAGGATACTATATTTAGTTAATTTTGCATAATATATATAACTAGGTTATATTATTTGTGACTTTCATTTTAGGATAATAAAGGGAACCTCACAAAATATTTATTTGAAAGGGGCTTGGTTTTCACAGAGTTCAGAACTGCAGGTCAAAGACAAAATCTGGTATATAGTAAATGTTTAACAAAGATTTGCTTGATGGATATATAGGTGGATAAAGCAAAAATGAAGGCCCAAGCCCTCATTGATGGCTAAGGAGATCACCATTGTTCCTAAATCAAAGGGAGGAGGTGGGAGTGTCTCAGTTCACATACATATAGCTTAGAACAACATACAACAGGGACAGTAAATGAGAATTGTAGACATTAAATTCCATACTTATATGTAAGCTCTGCTCAACAAGGGCATCTCAATGCAGTAGGTTTGTTGATGGATGCAGATGTTATCCATCTTTAATAGTACCCGTTGTCAGTACTGTGGCTACTGGATTATTATTAATTTTATTATTATTATAATATTATTAGTAGTAGTTTTTCAGCTTTATTGAGATATAATTGACATTTGACATTTTGTAAGTTTAAGGTGTACCACATGATGATTTGATATATGTATATATTGTGAGATGATTACCGCAATAAGGTTAGTTAACGTGTCCATCACTTCACATAGTTCCTTTTCTTTAGTTTGTGGTGAGAACTTTTAAAATTTATTCTCTTAGCAACTTTCAAGTATACAATACAGTACTGTTAACTATAGTCACCATGCTGTGCATTAGATCTCCAGAACTTATTCATCCTGCAACTGTAAGTCTGTAGCCTTTGACCACCTTCACCCATTTCTCCCAACACCCTGGCAACCACCAATCAACTCTCTGTTTCTATGAGCTCTGTTTTTTAGATTCCACATGTAAGTGATATCATAGAGTATTTGTCTTTCTGTCTGACTTATTTCATTTAGTATAATGCCTGCAAAATTCATCCATGTTGTTGAAAATGGCAGGATTACCTTCTTTCTCATATATATTATAGATATATATATTAAAGAAGATGTTTTATAAGCAGTCATGCGTCACTTAACGACAGGGATACATTCTGAGAAGTGCGTCATTAGCCAGTTTCGTTGTGTGAACATCATAAAGTATATTTACATAAACCTAGGTGGTATAGCCTACTACACACCTAGGCTATATGGTACTAATCTTATAGGGACCACCGTCATATATGTGGTCCATTGTTGACTGAAATGTCATTGTGTGGCGCATGAGTGTATAAAAAGATGTTATATATATGTATATGAATATATATATGTATTATATGTATATGTGAAATGTGAGATAGATATATATGTGAATGTATATATACATATGAAATGTGAGGTAGATATCTATAGATATAGATAGATAGATAGATAGATAGAGATAGGTGTAGATAAATGGATATCTATCTCACATCTTCTCTATCCATTCATCCGTTTGATGGACACTCAGATTGCTTTCACGTCTTGGCTATGGTAAATAATGCTGCAATGAAAATGGGGTGCAGGTATCTCTGAGATCCCAATTTCATTTTGTTGTTTACTCAGAAGTGAAATTGCTGGATCATATGGTAGCTCTTTTTAATTTTTTGAGGCACCTCTATGCTGTTTTCCATAGCGGCTGCACCAATTTACATTCCCATCAACAGCGCACAAGGCTTGCCTTTTCTCCACATCCTCAGGAGCACTCGTTATTTCTTATCTTTTTGATAATAGCCATCCTAACAGGTGTGAGATGATATCTCATTGTGATTTTGATTTGCACTCCCTGATGATTAGTGATGTTCAGCACCTTTTCATGCATCTGTTGGCCATTTGTATGTCTTCTTTGGAAAAATATCTATTTACGTCTTTTGCCCATTTTTAATCAAATTATTTGATTTTTTGCTATTGAGTTATTATATATATTTTGAGTTGTTTTATATATATATATATATATATATATATAATTCCTTATATCTTTTGGATATTAACCATTTTATCCCATTCTTTGGTTGCCTTTTCATCTTGTTGATTGATTCTTTTGCTGTGAAAAAGCTTTTTAGTTTGATGTAGTCCCATTTGTTTATTTTTGCTTTTGTTGCTTGTGCTTTTGGTGTGATATCCAAAAAGTCATTGCCAAGGTCAAGGTCAAGAAGCTTTATCCATGTTATTTGCCAAGAGTTTTCTGATTTGGGGTCTTACATTTAAGTCTTTAATCCATTTTGAGTTAATTTTGTGAATGGGTGCAATTTTATTCTTTTGCATGTGCATATCTAGTTTTCCCAGCACCATTTATTGAAAAGACTATCTTTTCCCCATTGTGTATTCCTGGCTCCCTTGTCAAATATTAAGTTGAAGGTATATGCGTAGGTTTTTTTCTAAGCTCTCAATTCTGTTCCATTGGTTTATGTGTCTGCTTTTATGCCAGTGCCATACTGTTTTGATTACTGTAAATTTATAATATAGTTTGAAATCAAGAAGTGTGATGCCTCCAGCTTTGTTGTCTTTCTTGGGATTGCTTTGGCTATTTGGGGTCTTTTGTGGTTCCATATGAATTTTAAGATTGTTTTTGTCTTTCTGTGAAAAATGCCATTGGAATTTTGAGGATTGCATTGAATCTACAGATGACTTGGGGTCATATGGACATTTTAATAATATTAATTCTTCTGATCCATGAACATGGGATATCTTTCTATTTGTCTCTTTGTGTCTCTTTCAATTTTAATTTCTTTCATCAATGTCTTGTAGTGTTCAGTGTACAGATCTTTCACCTCCTTGGTTAAGTTTATTCCTATTTTATTGTTTTTGATGCTATTGTAAATGGGATTGTTTTCTTTATTTCTTTTTCTGATTGTTGTTAATGTATAGAAACAAAACTGATTTTTGTATGTTGATTTTGTATCTTGCAACTTTACTGAATTAAGTTATCAGTTCTAACAGTTTTTTTGGTAGAGTCTTTAGGGTTTTCTGTATATAAGATCAGGTTATCTGCAATCGAAGACAATTTTACTTTTTCCTTTCAGATTTGGATACCTTTCATTTCTTTTTCTTGCCTAATTGCTCTGGCTAGGACTTCTAGTACTATGCTGAATAGGAATAGTGAGAGTGGGCACCCTTGTCTTGTGCCTGTTCTTAGAGGAAAAGCTTTCAACATTTCACCATTGAGTATGATGTTACCTGTGGGCTTGTTATATATGGCCTATATTATGTGAGATATGTTTCTTCTATACTCGCTGAAAGTTTCTATTATGAAAGGATGTTGAATTTTGTCAAATGATTTTTATGCATCTATTGAGATGATCATATTATTTTTATTTTTCATTCTATTAATGTGATGTTATTGTTATTATTAGTGAGTAGTATTTAAATAATGTTAAAAGACTTCATTTATATGCAGTATTCTCTATACACAAAGACACAAAAATGGCATCCTCTATATTAAAATCTTTTTTTAAAAAACATGATTAATACAGAGGTTTTCTGCTTACGATGCAATTAGTTAACATTTTGAAGTAAATAGGGTCCTTCATTCCTTCAAGTTAGTCAAGATTTCCTAATAAGAAAGATATTGTAACAATGGATGTTACAGTTGACGTGGATGATATCTGAGAAAGAAATATGGAAAAAAGAAGATCTTATTTGCCAGGTCTTAAAACATATGCTTTCGAATTTAACTTTCAAATATAATTTTCATTATGTTGAATTTTAACAGATTATGACTTCAGATTTTTTATAGACTTTTGTGTGGTTATGCTTATTAAACATGTCACTCTGCTTTATTTTGCAATATTGTGTTCTCTTTGGTATTAAATTATTAAAATTTCTTTGAAATATCTTCTATACTTTATAAATTCTTCCTTCAGAATTATATTCTCAGGTTTTAAAAAGACTTATTTATGTTCTATTTCTATAGTCTTCAGAAACATTTGATTAATTGGAGTTTATGACCAATACTAAAATGTACCAGTCACAAAACTAATTAAAAAAACTGAAGTTTATATAAAATTATAAAATCTAATGGCTCAGGTGAATGAGTCCAATGTAATTCCCTTTCTGTTCCTATAAAAATAAAATAATTTAATTGCATGTAATAAATATTTGAAAAGCAGTGTTTAATTTGTTTTGAGTTCAGAGTTTCAGGAGAAGAGTAACATAAAAAGCTCCATTAAGCAATATTCTTGGACCAGAACTACTCTACAATAATTCATCCATATTTCTTGAGTGTTCATAGAGTAAAAATTAAACTTTTTAAGTAGCGAGTAGAATACAGTTGAAATATTTGGTTGCCAAGATGTTGAAAAATAATAAATCTGAGTGTTGATAACAAAATGCAATGGAAACTTCTATTTTTGTGCAATTAAGGTATTTTGCACATAATCCCCTAATGGCTACACATTTGTGCCCTGTAACTCTTGTTAACATCTTGTATACCTTCCCTACATGGCTAGGCCTTCATTCTGGAGAGCCAATATTCCAGAAATGTAACATCAAGGGAAGTACATCTGTCATGACATCAACACATTTTTTATCTGCTCTTTTAATTTCTCAAGTGACACTGTAATAGTTGTTTCTACCTCTTTGGAGCAAAACATTTAACCTCTTTAGATAATATAGAGATTCCCCAAAAACATGGTTTTTCAACTAGTAAGATGGTAGTAGTGCACAGCCCACCACAGTATGGTCTTGTCCACCAAATGGTAGCTGGAACAAATAAAGAGCTGGTAATTCCACTGTGCTGTCTGTGGCTGACTTTTACTGCAGTATTATCCATGGGTGACTCTAGCTGTGGGTGGGGACTCTCACGTGGAAAGAATATCAGGGGAGGGGCCGGCCCGGTGGTGCAAGCAGTTAAGTGCGCGCACTTGCCTGCGGCGGCCCGGGGGTTGCCGGTTTGCATCCCGGGCGCGCACTGACGCACCGCTTGTCAAGCCATGCTGTGGTGGCGTCCCATATAAAGTGGAGGAAGATGGACATGGATGTTAGCCCAGGGCCAGTCTTCCTCAGCAAAAAGAGGAGGATTGGCAGATGTTAGCTCAGGGCCGATCTTCCTCACAAAAAGAAAACAAAAAAAAATGAATATCAGGGGAATCAATCTGCCATTGAGTGTGTGCTGAAAAATACCCACACAAATCTTCCTGGAGACAGAGCTGCATTTGTTGATGTGTGTAGTTGTGTATATGTGAGATTCTCTCCATTCCCGAGTCTCAGTTAGCTGCTTTAAATATTTGTGGTGTGCTCTGAGACAACCAGTGCATTTCCTTCACACGCGACAAGGACACTGGTTATGATGTTCTCCTGCTCTTTTGTACACTAAGGTCACAAAGGTTAGTACAATTCATGGGAAATGAGTGTGAAGGAGCCATGGGTGTCTTTTGTAAGTTACTCTGCCAGATTGTGGCCAAAACTATTTTCAAACGGTGGGGGGAAACTGCATTTCTTAGTAAGAACAGGAATAACAAAAATCCTAAATGTATTTGGGTAGATAATAAAATGTATTACTAACAGATAACTTACAACTATATGACTAACAGATAACTTACATGTAGAATTCCAGCCCCTTTTATGGTTATGATATAATGTGTGCAAATTGGTTGACACTTAGTATACTGTGTTCAATAAATGTTAGCTTCTGATAGCATTGTGTTGTGACAGTATTTTACTGTCAGTAATAAACTTATCAATAGTAATAAAAATTGTGATGGTATTGTACAGCAGCCCCGTTTACAATCTATATGGCATCAAATATGTCTCGATTTCTAGATAATGTCTTTTAAATGCCATTTAATGCAGCTGGAAGGATTTGGTTATGAATGCTTAATGTCTCTTTTTAAAAAATGTATTAATCATCACTAGGTTTTAGATTCAAAATCTCTATAGTGATCTCTCTATGGTTTTCTATGATTCTAAGCATTACCCTTTAAATGTGTTGGGATTTCCGTGGACGCTGACATTCGGAAGCCAAATAACCATGGAGGCGGAATTGGTGGCCTTTGCTCTTGAGACTTTTGATGTCCTGTTGTCCCATTAGCATCAGTTATGCCTGAGTGCCCGCTCTTACTCTTACTTTTCTTTGGGTTAAAGCAGTCCTTCTCATTTTTCTTCCTGAAGCATCCCTAGTACCAGAGGAGAGAAACTGCAAATTCCCATGAGATTGCTGGTGTATTGAAACGTCGGCCGCAGCTTGACGTTTCTTTCAAGTTGAATGTGCAATGATCAAATTGTACATTAATTTTACATTCCAAGCCATAACAATCCCAGATTTATTTTAGTATCCAAGAGGTGTTTCAATTTATATACCACCAAGGATAATGAATTCTCCTGGGCTTTTCTCCTTTCTCCTTGTCTCCCAAGACCTCTGTTTGAGGAGAATTTTTGAGCATATTCTTTAGAAACGCCCTGTACAATAATCCTTAAATACACACTATACACCAATACCTTTAAATGGCTTAGCTACTCTGAAATACCTAATATATCTTGTGGGAAATGATACACGGGACAGAGATGTTTTTTGGGAGGACATGTGGTATAAGCTGGCTAGTTAAGAGGAGTTTGAGAGGGACTCTGGGGGGAGAGAAGGATGCTAATTGGTCGGGGGAAATCGCTGCACAAAAAATGGGAAAAAGCATGAGATAGGAATGCCATCCAGGATGGGAGCTGTTAACAATAAACTTTATCCTTTACAATTTTGCCCAAAATTTGTCTTTTCTAGTTCTGGTACCCTTATTGGGAGGACTCAAGGAATTGATTCCTTGAACCACACAACAGAAAGATGACCTCTATTCCTCCTTCTTGAAAAAATAGAAAACAAAATTTTTACATGAATGTTTCCGTGTAAACGGTTCATAACTTAGTCTTTCATTTTTTCTTCTTCTCTTAGTTAACAATTTAATTTCTCTATATTTTTCTGTCTGTATTGCTCAGCCAGGCCATGTTGTCTCCTGGTTATCAGGAGAAAGCATGTTGTGTTTTTGTGCACTGGCACAAACTGTTTTCTCCAATTGGCCATTGTTTTCTAGAGAGACTGACTCCTATTTACCAGAACTGGCGCAGTCTGGCATTTAGGCCTGGATGGCACATCTCAGAACCAATGAGATGACATCCTGGTTGATTGAGTAGACATGTCTCGTAAACTGCTGCAGAAGGGATATGAGAGCGTTACACGTTGGCGTACCTAGCTTGATATTTTTGCATATTTCACTGTTCTCTTGCAGTTAGGGAAGATGCCAGTTTTGCTTTTGTTGTGCTTTTTAAAATGCTTGATGAAAATTTCAAAACTAAAAGAAAAAGGAATACTTAAAAGTAGTACTCTGAAAATGAGTGTGGGTATAATCTCTTTATTAATACAGTTTGGCTTTTAATGGAATATTTCCATTTGTAATACTGTACATATCTTTGTAAAACAGACTCTTGTAGATGCATTTTAAAGTTAGTAAAATTTATATTAAAATATGCACAATACCAAGATATTTATTATATCTTGGTTTATTATAGTTGTAGAATTTGTTAACTGTTTTTCTTATCACCTTATAGTGTAGTTTACTTGTGATTACTTAAATCACAAACAGCTTTCCAACGTATTATCTTTAATCTTTAGGGAGGCAAAAGGATATTTTTGTTTTTACAAAAGAGAAAATGGTCCAGGGAGAAGTTGTTGGAGCTAAAAACAAAACTAAGATATTCTGACTTTTGTCCCCGCCCATGGGTTCTTTGGGTACCTGATCTTCCTGACTGTAGATCCCATCTCTAAGTTCTGTCAGACTGTATGGCATGGGCAGTGATTTTCCTTTTGTCTGTGTTGTTTCCATGGGTAACAGTGAGCAGGAGGCTTTAATGTGCTCTGTAGGGAGTGCACGATTTGCCTTGAAGAGATGCCGTGTCATGTAGTGGTTAAGACTATGGCCCCTGGAGCCAGTGGCTGCACTTTATTTCAACCCCAGCTCTGCCGCTTAGCAGTGTTGTGACTCTGGGAAGGCGACTGCTCTGGGCCTCAGTTTTTTTTATCTGTAAACTGAGAATAAGAAAGTGCCTATCTCATAAGGATGTGGTGACAATTGAATGAACGAACGTATATAAAGCACAAGGAAGAGTGCTTGCACGGAGTGAGCACTTTATATGTTGTATTTTTATTACTATTACTCAAGAATTGCATTTTCAAAGTGGATATGACTTCGTTTTTCAATGTCAAGAGGGGACTCATTAGGTCTACACTGTTAAGACCCAGCTCCCCAAATTCTGCTGGTATAGTGAATATTTTTCCCTTAGAAAATCCATCTCTATCTGACAGATTGTTCCTTCTCTAGTCTTTAGTTGTAGTCTAAATTAAATTATAAATGCGGTGTGTGGAATAGGTGCTGAACTAAGAGGGAGAAGACCTGGACTTTAGTCCCAGCTCAGTCATTAACCAGCTGTGACCTTGGGTCCGTCATTTAAGGTCATCAGGCTCAGCTTCTTTTCTCCCCATGAGAGGGCTAGACTATAAAACTTCCAAGTTTACTTCTAAAAGTAAACCCATTCCATGACGCAGCCTTTCTCTGAGTCTCCACTTTGTAGAGGAACGCTCCAGCAATCAGTGTAACCTCCATATCCTCCCATATCGTCCTTCGCAGTTTCAGGGTCATACTCTCAGGCGTTGCCGTGAGAATGGAGAGGAGAGAGAGCAGGACCTGCTTCCTCTTTTGTCTGTACACTATGGAAACATGCTCTGGCTTCCCCAGGTGTAGTCCTTCAGGCCCCTGGGCCAGCATCAACATATGCACTCGATCGTTATAACGATGAACTAAAATAAAAATAATGAGAAAAGCTCTTCTTTAGACACTGATGTAACTGACGGCTGATGATTCCCCGTGATTGTCATTTGCTTTTTGTTTTGATTGACACGCTGAGCCTCTGGAGCCTCTCTTTCTCCATCAGCCAGATGGGAACATTGTCCTCAGGATGATGGAAAAGACAGAAGGAATGTGGGTAACTAACAATTTATCAAAAGACAGATTGTGGGGCAGGCCCTGTGGCCTAGTGGTTAAGTTCAGTGCGCACTGTTTCAGTGGCCCGGGTTCAGTTCCTGGGTGTGGACCTACACCACTCGTCGGTGGCCATGCTGTGGCGGCAACCCACATACAAAATAGAGGAAGATTGGCACAGATGTTAGCTCAGGGCAAATCTTCCTCAAGGGAAAAAAAAAAAAGAGGAAGATTGGTGGCAGATGTTAGCTCAGGGTGAATCTTCCTCAACAACAACAAAAAAAAGGCAGATTGCAAGGATAACCCAATATGTAAAAACCAGCTCACCAAGCATAAGAGTGTGTGATTTACTTTACCAAAGATGTTTTGCTTTGTAAGCTCTTGTACACCGAGGGGCTGACTTAATTTTCAGTTCTTTAAGGAAGAGCTTCTTTCCTTGTTTTCTCTCAGGCCTAGGAATGCTGGGCCTGGGTGGGACAGGAGTTGCAGCAGGGTGCAGGTGATGAAGGGTTGACTGTCCTCGGTACAGTCAGAGGAGGGTCCCCACTGAGGTGGTTCCCTACTACAGGAATCTCAAGGGGCTGCTGGTAACCACAGAGCTGATCGACAAGGGTCAAGTTGAGGTCTTTGGCTTAAAGAGCAAAGACTGTCAATAACGCTAGGAAAGAACCTTGGGTTAAACCTTGGAAAAGTGGGCTCTGGAGTCTGGGTCTGTTTCCTCACTGAACAACAGCACTAAGGATATAGAGTGATGTCACTTAGGATATGCCTGACCCATAACTTCCTTCTTTGATGTATATTTCTACCTGTTTGTAGGGCCAAGGAGATCTGTTGAAGAATGCCAAGAATGAAGCTATAGAAAACATGAAGCAGATCCAGCTGGCGTGCTTGTCTTGTGGACTTAGTAAAGCCCCCAGCAGCGGTGCTGAGGCCAAGAGCAAGCGCAGCCTGGAAGCCATAGAGGAGAAAGAAAGTGGCGAGGAGAACGGGAAGCTGTGACCCCCAAGCAGTTCACTCATCCTTCCTGTCATGGACTCTGGTTTTTCTTTCTTGTTTTCTTTCTTTAAGCTTTGTAGAAGTTCACAAAAAGATGCCCTCTATGGGGTATTGGACATAAACAGATATTTTCACAATGTCAGTATTTTATCATAGTTAATTTATCTAAGTTAAACCTTTAGTAGCAGTGTTATAAATTCTGAGCTGTGTGTACAGACTCATGTATGGATGTGGATGGAAGTGTGCGTATGTGTGTGTGAGAGGGAGAGACAGAGACAGAGAAAGAGAGAGAGAGAGAGAGAGAGAAAGAGAGAGATTGAGAGAGAGAGATCCTGATAAAATCTATTCTGTGTTGCATTATTCATTTAGTAAGTTATTACTTTATCATTTTGGGACAAATTTGTTAATCTGAAATTCTAAAGAGCACTCACTATAACCTGTTGCTGTGTTTAATTTTACTTCTCTACATTTTTCATTTAATGTAGAGATCTTAACATAGCTTCTCATTGAAGGAGGCCAAATTCACCAATGCACAGATGCTTTATAGATTAAATATAGATTAGAAAAATTCCTAAGAATCACAGTAGAAATAAAAGTGAATGAAAGATAAACAAATGATCAAAATTTCTGCAAAGATCAGCAAAGTCATTTGTTTCTTCAGTTAGTGAACTCTTCAAAATATTTATTAAATAAAATCAATTTTTAGAAAGTTTTTTGTAGTTGTTTACTAGAGAGATGTGACTTCAGTGGAAAAGCTGATCATAAGTGAATTTATACCCACGTATGTGGTACTCTGAGACACAGTGAAAACTCTGTTGTAATTAGGATTTTGCTGTGACAATAATATTCAGTTATGAAATTTCAAGGTTGAGATTTGTAGGAAGGTCTCATTCTTCCAAACTGAGAGTCTAGCATTCATTTTCCATAAGAGACATGGGCAGCTAGGAGGTCTTGGCTTTGACTGAATTTAGAGTACTAAATTTAAATTTCAAGACATTGTTCAAACAATACCGTATCACATTGAGCTGATATAAATTCTGTGGGTCAGATAACATCTTCATGATAATTTAAGAACTAACTGATTACAAAGTGTCTATGATATGATTTTAACACATGCAGGAAAACATACACACAAAAGAAGCAAATGACCAATTAGGGTACGTTTATAATTGCATCCATATCATTTTACCCTAATTTCTTCATAAAGTACTTGAGTGTAATATGTTTGTTACCTCCAACAGAACTAAATGTTCTATGATTATGAAAATATATTTATTTAAAACATTGCTTTTATTTTGAAAAGCTTCTTAATTAATTTGATTAACAAATATGCTAATTTGGGAGAACCTAGGGAAGATAATTTGTTGAAATTTTGCAAATATAAACATCTTCTATAGCTACCGTGTTAAGTTATTTCTGACTTCTTAACACTATTATGTTCATGTTGCACATTAATGAAAGAGTAAAGATATGAAACAATAATTTTATTGTTCTCTTTTATTGTGAATTAATTGAAAAAGGAGAGATAATGAAAATGGGTTATTATATCAAAAATATTGTAAAGAGCATATTTTTATGGACCAGATATGATGAAATTTCTTCTTGGGTTTAAAACTGGGCACTTGGAGAGGTACCCGAGCTCATTTTAAGGTAGGTTTCCAATGGTACTACAATAGCCTGAAAAAATTTCTTTACTCTCCATTATACTTAACCTGCATGGTTGAAAGAACAGTGGAATGAATGCAGGTATCTAAGCCCCTTATGATGACAAAGATGTGATATGGACAGAAACAAATACCACCTTACATCAGCCAATTGGTTGGTTTCACCTGTGGACATCTTCAACTCCCTGAATTCCACTTGGAGAAATCCATGCCTTTACTGGTGATACAGAGAGGTGGGAAGAGAAGATAAAGAGTGGCAAACTCTCAAAGAATATTCATTCATTTCTTTACTTGAGGGTCAAATCCAATCCTTGAAAGAGGCTTCCCTAGTTTATTCCATTTGTTCTGGAGCTCTCTCTCACTTAAGACCTACCCAAATATTCTTGAGAACGTGATATGGATTCCACCTCATCTAACGCTAATTCTGGCAATGGGTTGTCAGCCATTCTCTGCTCCATTGCATTGGGTATTGTGAGATAGGGAGTGAGGTGTGGCAAGGAGGAGCTTTACATTCTGAGAGTGGAGAAGTTGTAAGGGAAAAGGTCCCTATGACGGTCCTGCCTCTGGATGGAATAGCAGAAACAAACAAACAAAACTTGTTACACTGTTACAGTCTGTGAGTGTCTGTCTCCTTACCACACTTGAGCTGCAGTAGAAAAAGCCCCCTTCCATCCACTTAGCTTTTGGCCACACTAGGAAAGTAGTGTGGGAGATATTAATTCTATTTTTGTTTATTAATTTTTACGTTACCAAGGGGATTTGAGGCAGAGATGGGAGGTATTATCACTGACATTTTATAGGTGAGAAAGCCCAAGGCCGCTGACATAGTATCTGAAAGACTTGACTTTGAATTCTAGTCTGTCTGATTTTATGTGCAAGAGTATTTATTCAGTGATTTTGGTTTTTAATTTAATTCTCAAAATTTTAAACTAAACTATTAACTCTTTTCTTTATAACCACAAATAAAAAGAACTTTATTGTATTTTCTGATACTAAAATATTAGTGATCAATATAAAAGTGCAAAAATAGAGGGTTTAGTCTCTATACTCCTTCAGACACTGTTTAGAGTTTATACATACGTGTAAATAAGCTTTCATTTTTAACAAAAAAGGGATCATATTATATAAACTATTTTGTAACAACAAGCTTTTTACATTAATAAAAACAATACATCATGGATATCTTTCTATATCAATAAACGTATATGTACCTTAGAGCTCTCAGCCTTTGAATTGCATCTGGTCCATAAATGACATGTTTTATTTGGCCACTGAATCTTTTTCAAAAAATTTTAAACAATAGACAACTTTAAAAAATCAGGAGATTTCCCATAAAAAAAATACAGTTTTCTACTTCTCTTAAAATATTGGGTATTCTGACCACACCAGACACCCCCCTTCTTACTTGAGTAAGAAGCTCAGTTAAGTGGAGCTGCCCTCTCCGAAAGGGGCACGTGCGGTCCGGTTTGCCAAAGAGCCTCTTCACTCATTTGTGTTACATCCTGCCCCTGTGGACGTCTTAGGTGGTGATCCTTGATCCAAATCATTATTTATAATAATGGCAGTGACTTATGTGGATTATTATAACATAATTTAACCAATTTTCTATTGTTAGACTTTTCTCTACTGATTTCTTGTTATATAAGCATTGCAGTGATGAAAATTCATTTTTGCAAAGTTGTTCAACTTTCTCTTTAGGATAAACTTCCAGAATTAAAATTATTGGGTCAAAGGATACATATATATTTTGAGGGATATTGAGGTACATTGCCAAATAGTTTCCAGAAAACTTCTCCAATTTAAATTTCCACCAGGAGTTTGAGTGCTCAAATCTTAGTTGATACCAAATTTAATTTGTCTTATTTTCATCTTTGCCAATCTACTAGGTTAAAAATCTTATTTCTCTTTGTCTTTACTCTCTAGTGAGATTGAACACATGTTAGTATGTTCATTGACTATAAATAATCTCATATAGATTGTCTATTTTTGTTTTCTGATCATTTTTGGGTGGGGGGGTAAATGTTTGTCTTTTCATTATTTATTCTTAAAAGGCCTTTACTTAATAAGAATCTTAAGCCTGTGTCTGTCATATGTGTTTCTAATGTGTTTTGATGTACAGATCCCTAATTTAATCCAAGTTATGATTTTTTTTTCCTTTATGGTTGGTGTTAAGACATCTTTGCCTTCCTAGGCTCATGAAGATATTTTCTTATATTATCTGCTAGTAGCTGTCTTGGTTTTCACATTTAAATCTATGATCCCCCTAGAATTGATTTTTGTGTATAGTGTAAGGTAGAAGTCCAATTTTATTTTTTCCCAACATGGATAATCAGTTGACCCAGCCCATTTATTGTAAAGACTGTCCTTCGTCCATGGCTGTGTAGTGCTACCCTTGTGAAAAATGAAGCACTCATGTATGTGTGTGTCTATTTCTGGGCTCTATTTGGGTCAGTTGGTCTGTGTCTGTCCTGGCAACATTACTGCACTGTCTTCATTACCATAGCTTTATAATATTTTGATATCAGACAGTGTAGGCCTCCCCACTTCTCTTCTTCTTCAACATTTTCTTGCTTATTTTTGGCTCTTTGCGTTTCCATATAAATTCTAGAATCACCCTTTCAATTTCTATCATGCACCTGCTGGAATTTTGATTGGTATCACATTGAATCTACATATCATTTTGGGGAGTTCTGACATATTTACATTATTGAGTATTCCAATCCATTCACATGGTGTATTTCTCCATTTATTTAGGTCTTATTTAATTTCTCTTAATACAGTTTTATAGATTTCTATGTAAAGATCTTGCACATGTTTCATTAGATTTATTCCTAGGTATTTGATGTTTTTCATGCTGTTAAAAATAGTAACATTTCAAAATTTAGATTTTCAAGTTGCTTATTTATCGTATATGGAAAATACAATAGATTATTTTGTGACGGCCATATATAATGTCAAATTGCTAAATTTACTTGTTAATTTTAATTATCTGTGTATTATTTTGGATCTTATAGGTATACAATCATGTCATCTGCAAATAATGACCCCTTTATTTTTTCCTTTCTGATCCTTATACATTTTATTTATATGTCTTATTGATTTTTCTTGCTTTGTTGAAGTGGTTAAAATCTCCAGTGTAATATTCCATAGAAGTGATATTAGTAAACATCCTTTCTCATTCTCAATCTCAGATGAAAGCTTCAAATATTTCATCATTATGTATGATGTTTATTCTAGGTTTTAGAGATTATGTTGGGGAATTTAAAAGTTTTTAAATATAACTTTTGCAATTTATGAAGAGATAAAACTACAAACTCTTAGAAGAAAATATAGGAGTAAATTTTTTGATTTGGGGTTAAGATCATGAATTTTAAATACTGCATCAAAAACACAAGTGATAGAAGAAGAAATAAGATTGGACTTTATCAAAATCAAAACCTTTTGTTCTTCAAAGGACACCACCAAGAAAGTGAAAAGATGATCTACAGAATGGGTTTGCAAAGTATATGTCTGATAAGGGACTGGCATCCAGAATATATAAAAAACTACTACAACATAATAAAAAGAAAACCCAATTTTAAAAGTGGACAAAGGATCTGAATAGACATTTCTTCAAAGGGGATATACAAATGGGCAATAAGCACGTGGAAAGATGTTCAACATCCTTAATCATCAGGGAAATTTAAATCAAAACCACAATGAGATACCATTTCACACCCACTAGGATAGCTATAAAAAAAAGACAGATAATAACAAGTGTTAATGAGGATGTGGAGAAATTGGAACCTTTCTACACTACTGGTTGGAATGTAAAATGGTGCAGCTGCTTTAGAAAACAGCCTGGCACTTCATCAAAAGGTGAAACATTTAGTTACCATATGACCAGCAATTCTATCTTAGGTATACCCAAGAGAAATGAAAACATATGTCCACACAAAAACTTGTACACAAATGTTCACAGCAGAATTATTCATAATAGCCAAAAAGTGGAAACAATACAGATGCCTATCAGCTGGTGAAAGGATAAACAAAAACAGTATATCCATACAATGAATTCAACAATAAAAAGAAAGGAAATACTGAGACATGTTACAACATGAATGAACCTTGAAATACATTATGCTAAGTGAAGGAAGCCAGGCATAAAGGCCATATATTGAATGATTCCATTTATATGAAATTTCCATAATAGGCAAATCCTTGAAGACAGAAAGTACACTAGTGGTTGCCAGGGGCTGGGAGGAGGTGGAATGGGAGAGGCTGCTAAGGGGTATGAGGTTTCTTTTTGGGATGATGAAAACATTCTGGAATTAGATAGTGGTAATGGTTACACAACTTTGTGAATGTACTAAAAAATATTGTGCAGTTGAAAAGGGTGAATTTTATGGTACATAAATTATCAGCAAAAAGTTATTAAAAAAAACATAGAGAGAAAAGAGAGCTTACATAATGAACTGAGCAGCAGTGAATAGTGAAATAACTCCAAGAAGTCTAGTATATATGAAATTGGAGAGAAGGAGGGAGAAAGAAAAAGTATTTGAAAAAATAATGACTGAAAAAGCTCTCATTCTTTTATGAAAACTATGAACTCACAGATCCTTAAAAAGATTCCTTTTTAAGGAATCTTTAAAAAAAATCCCAAGGACAAGAAACATGAGGAAAACAACCAAGGCACATCATAATCAAATTGTTCAAAAGTAGTGATAATGAGAAAATCTTAAAAGTGGACAGTGAAATACGACATGTATGTACAAAGACAATAAGAAAGACAGCAGATTTCTTAGTGTAAACCACACAAGTGAGATGACAATGGAGCAACTTTCTTTTAAGTACTGAAAGAGCAGCACGAACGTCATCCTTGAATTCTAGACCTGGAAAGTACCATCCAAAAATAAAGGTGACATAAAGAATTTCAAAAGCTGAAAGAATTCATCACCAGCATGCCTGCACTACAAGAAATGTTAAAGGAAGTTGTTGTGACTTTGTTAAATTATCATTTGTTAAGTAGAGTCCCAGGGTGTCAGATGGTGAGCTGTGGTTCAACAAAAGACCACAGGGAATTGAAAGAGAGAAGTTTGTTACTCACAGGTCCTGGAGGAGGTGCATGGCATGCCTTGAGGGGCCACAAGGGATGTCAAGGCAGGGTGCAGGCAAAGAGAGAGCAGTGGGATGTGGGACATATGCCTTTATTAGGGTCTGCAGGTGGAGTGATTTGGGGTTCCTGGGCTAAGTCTGGATTCATCAATTCAGACCGAAAAGAGCAGGGTTTTGGTAAGCTCTGTGGGGGTCTTATCTAAGGAGTTCACAAGGGGAAGACCTGGGAGGTGGGAGAGACTGTTTATCACAAGGGTGGTTGGGGGACTCATATCAGGAACTTATATTTACTTATGACTCTGCAGGCTGTGATCTAGGGCATGTCCTTGAGAGAGGGGCTAATGTCTGTTGAAGACCCCTGCAGGCCACTTGGCCACACAAAATGGATGTCAAGGCAGCAATATTATCGAGTAGTTTAGCTAAACTCTCAGCAGAAGTCCTCCAGGCTGAAGGAAAATGATGCCAGATGAAAATATGGATCTGCACAAAGGAATGAAGAAGACTAGAAATAGTAGCTACAGGGGTAAATATATTAAAAATCATATTATTTAAATCTCTTAGAAAAAGAAATGACTGTTTAAATGAAGATTAGATACTGTATAATTTGCAACATGTATAAAAGGAAAATATATGATAAAAATAGGACCAAATTGGTAGGAGAGAAAGGTTTCAATACTATGTGTGAAGTAGTATGATATCACTTGAAGGCAGACTGTGATAAGTTAAAGAGTGTTCTCGAAACCCTAGATCAACAACTAACACAAGAAGGCAAAGAGTGATAACTAATAAGCCAACAAAGGAGATAAAATGGAATCAGAAAAATGCATTCAATTAATCCAAAAGAAGGCAGAAATAGAAAAAAAGAACAGACAGGAAAAATAAAAAACAAATAGCAAGATGGTTGTCTTAAAGACTAACCATCTCAATAATCAGATTAAATGTAAATTATATAAATAATACTGCAATTAGAAGGCAGAAATTGTCATACTGAGTAAAATAAAAAGACCAAACAATATGCTGTCTGCAAGACGTACACTTCAAATATAAGGACACAAACAGATTAAAAGTGAAAGGATGGGAAAAGATACACCATGCTAACAAGAGTCAAAAGAAAACTAGAATGGCTCTATTAATATAAGATGAAGAAATGTCAGAGCAATCAATAATTCCAGGAATAAAGAAGGTCATTTCATAATGAGTAAGGAGTCACTTCATCAAGAAGATGTAACAATCCTAAATGTTTATGCAACTAATATCAGAGCTTCAAAATACATGAAGCAAAAACTGGATGGATTTACGAGGAGAAATACACAATTACACAATTATAGTCAGAGTTTTCAATATACTTTTCTCAATAATTGATAGAACAAATAGAAAATAATTATGGATATAAGAGATTTAAATAATGTGATAACCACCGTGACTTAATTGACATTTATAGAACACTCTAGTCAATACAGCAGGATACACTTTTTTTTTCAAGTGTGTGTGAACATTTACCAAGATAGGCTGTATTATGGGCCATAAAACAAGTCTCAATAAATTTAAAAAGGATTAAAGTTATACAACGTATGTTCTCTGATCACAAGGAAATTATATTAGAATTCAAAAATAGTAGGATCTTTGAAAAAAATCTCCAAATATTTGAAAACTAAATAAAGCACTTCTAAATAACTTGTCTGTCAAATAAATCAAAAAGGAAATTAGAAAGTATTTTGAACGTAAGTGAGTCAAAGTCATCAAAATTCGTGGAATGACACTAAAGCCATAAAATTTATGGCAGTTAATACCTGTATTAGAAAAGAAGAAAGTTCTCAAACCAAAAATCTCAGTTTCCATCTTAAGATACTAGGAAAAGAAGAGAAAATTAAATTCAAAGTAGGAAAAAGGAAATAAAGATCAGAGCAGAAATTAATGAAGTAGAAAACAGAAAAACAATAGAGAAAATCAATAAAACTGAAAGGTGTTTCTTTGGGAATACCAACAAAATTAATAAACCTCTAGCCAAACAGGTGAGGAAAAAAGAGAAGACACAAATTACCAGTATCAGGAATGAGAAAGGTGATACCAATATAGATTTTAAGGATATTAAAAGGATAATAAGGGAATATAAAAATTTTAGGCCTATAAATTCTACAACTTCAATGAAATGGGTAAATTCCTTGAAAGACACAAACTGCCAAATCTCAAAATAATTATAATGAGTAAAAGAAACCAGACAAAAAGTATATCCTATGTATCCAATAATATAAATTTTTGGAAATGCAAACTAATGAATAGTGACAGATTAATAGGGACAGTGGAGTGGGGAGGGTGAGACTACACAGTGGCACAAGGGTACTCTTGGGGATGATGTATATGTTCATTATCTTGATTGTGGTGATGGTTTCACATGTTATACATATGTCAAAATGATCAAATTGTATACTTTAAATATGTGCAGTTTATTGTATGGAATTATACCTCAATAAACCTCTTAAAATATACGGTATTGTCTCTACATTAATAACAATTTGAGGCAGCTTTATTTATTTATTTTTATTTGTGAGTAAACTTTCCTCTGCCTATATGTTTGTGGTTTCTTTTTTCCTTTGAGGTTCAAGACTTCGCCTCTGTATATTTTCAGACAGTTCAGCTTTACTTTTATTTGGGAAATAGTGAGTTTGTAGAGTTAGGTGTTTTTTTAGCTTATTAAAGCTTTCTTTTTGTATCTTCGTGTGTGTGTGTGTGTGTTTAGAGACATATTTGTTTTGGTGTGCCTGCTCAAGTATCTTCAGGAACAGCAGTTGGCCATATCAACATCATCACCCTTTCCTTCATCTTTTCTGTAATCATGTTATTTTTCTGTACTTTTCTTTGTATCCTGGGAGATTTTCTTGTGACATTCCTTTACAACAAAAATTCCATTTTGTACATTGTCAGTTTTGCTGTTTAGTATTTGATCACATTTTTCATTTCAAAGCATTTCTTCTTTATGTCATCCAGCTCTTTATTCAAATTGCTGCTTGCCTCTCAGACAGCTTTTTCCCCTTATTGTCTATTTTCTGATCACAAATTTAATAGTTAACATTTACTGTCTCTTCTATGTACCAAGTCCTGTGCTAAATGCTACGTGCGTAATCTCATTTAGTTCTGAAAACAGTCTTAGAGATTGACGTACTATTATTTCCATTTCAGAAGGGGGAAACCAAGGCTTCGAGAGTGTCCAGTTATCTATTGCTGCATAACAAATCACCCTAACACCTAGCCGTTTAAGAAATCAAGCCCATTTATTTTGTTCACGTGTCTGTAGCTGAGGTAGGGTTTAACGTGGGTCCCCATCTTTGTTCCACTCAGTGTCAGTCGAGATGATTTGAAGGCTAGGGGCTGGGATAATCTGAAGACTTGTTTGCATCTGTAGATGGTAGGGGATGCTGGCTGTTGGCTGAGACCTTAGCTGGAAGACCTACAGGGGAGCCAGGACGAAGCTGTATCACCTAGCCTTTCATGACCTAGCCTTGTAAGTCACACAGCGCCATTTCTACCATGTTATATTCATTGAAACAGCAACAAAGGCACACGGAGTATCAAGGAGGAGGGGTGTGGTAGACTTCAACTCTTGATGAGGTGTAGTCAGGGTCTGAAAGAGCCTGTGAGACCGAAAATGTTACTGTTGCCATTTTGGGAAATTTTAATCTTCCACAGAGAAATTAAGTAATTTTCCCAAGGTCACATGATAATAATGGAGCAAGATTTCTTATTTCATAGAAATCAAGTCTTAAATTTTACTGAGTATAAAAGAGATGCTATCTCAAATTTTCTTAAAAATGTGTACGTATGACCTTCCGTGCCTCTTGTCATGGTCCTTTGTGTTATGGGGTTTTGTATTATGATCTTTAATTTTACGTTACAAAATATTTTTGTACTGATTTTCTTTTCTGATTACTCTTATGTTTATTCAAGCATTTTTTTCTTAAGAAATGGCGTGAGTTTATTCTTGCTAGATTTCCTCACCTTAGCTTGGATGTTGTTAAAACCCTTACTTAGAATTTAAGGGAAGAACTAAATCTTTGCTCTTAAGCTGCTGGGTCTCATGTTACTGATTTAGTGATCAGGTTATCTTAGAGGTAAGGCCTTGAGACTTAGCAAAGACTCAAGTGTCCCGATTCCTAATAAAAAGACAACTTTGTGGTAATAAAAGGGAATGATTTTACATGGTTTTATTGATTTTATTCCTAAATGGTGTAGCGTTTTGTTTTGTGACAGGTTTTATAATCCTCATTCGTCTGTTGGGAAACCAAGGTGTATTCCTTTGTCCAGGGGGCCTACAAGTTATGCGTACCAGCTCTCAGTGTGGTGACTTTTCATTTCTCTACAGCTATTTTAGCAATATCTTGTCAATAAGATAGACTGGAATAGTAAGTCATCCAAAATATGTTTATATCTAAGTCATGGTCGATTTAAGCTTAAACCCAAGTTCCAAGGCTGCAATGGTGGGAATGTCTTGCTTCACGTTTTCATCGTAGGGAACAGATTCCTGGCATCCGAGTGGCGTTAGGGGTAAATGGACTTCTAGATTCTAAATTCTTAAATTTCCCCAGGTTCTAATTGGAATATATATTAGAATATGTGGGAATATGTATGTGAATCTAGATATGAATATGTATTTTATATAGATATTTTGTTTGTTTGGAGATTGGTAGATTTGATGCTGCGGAACTGACTTCTTGTGTCTGCATTTGCCCGTTTCCAATATGCCATATAAATATTATCTCTTCTGTACAATCTCTTTACAGAATATAATGCATAAATGTTTAGATTTTAGGATTGCTAAAGCAAATAAACATACTAACAGCTCCTGGCACATCGCTTAATAGTCCCTTTATCTGTCTTCTATTTATGTAACCACAGATTTTAGCATTTCTCAACAAAGAATTGACAATTACTTGGTGGGATAAACAAACCGTTGACATAGGAAAGCATAACAATAGCTTTCATAAGAATATTGTACAGCACTTGTTATCTCTAAGGAAAGCAGTGAGACACAGCTGAATGGAAAAGAATGCTATTCAAATAAAATCTCAAGGGTATTGTAACTGTTCAGTGATTAGAGGTTTGGCTCAGTAGCTAATATTAATGTCCTACTTTCTTAAAGTTCTCTTTATCTGTTTTACTTAGAAGATGCAGCTGCTGCTAGTCAGCACATACAGTAGAAGTAATTTGACCTTGCCAGCTGGAGAGTCTGGATTTTAGACTTTCTGCACAGTGTCCTTCACTGTGTATCCGTCCATACCTGGGACACCACGTATTCTGATTTTCCTTCATAAAATACAATCCTGCCAGGCCTGAGGGGCCAGGAGAATATAAGAATCCTAGCACTTTGGTGAGAAGGCCTGAAAAATACATTGGATTTGCAATATTGTAACCTTATCAGCACATTTGGGTCAAATTTCAGTGCATAGCACCCATGAAGGCCTTTATACCTTTTGGCAGAGCAATAGAGGGACATGTGGGGAAAGATCCAGGTTTATAATTAAAGCCTCACCTTTGGAATCTCTTCTCTTTTCAGGGCAGTCTTCCTGCTGCTTCCCCACTACACTCTGGGTGTTTTCTACGTTTCCATGATCTGTTCATTGATTGCCTCTTGTGCTCAAATTTTCAATTAGCCTTTCAAGCAAGAGAAATACCAAGCTTTCTGGAAAATTTTTAAAAATCTCACTCGTAGACCATCAGACAAAGATAAATCAACTAAAACGCTGAGTTTGCTCTTCCACCAAATCAAACCCACTTTTACTCTTTTACCACCTTCATTTGATTTGGACTCCTATGTACCATTCCCATGTCTAACTCGTTAATTCTTCTATTTGCTCAGAGAAGCTGTGTTGTGGAGTCTGTTCTACGAGTCAGCTGTTCCACAGTAGACCGCCCTCCACTGTGAAAACAAAGAGCTTTCAAGACTGAAGCTGTATATTTTAGCAGTCACCAAATTAGGAAGGTTTTCATTTCTTTTCTTTCATTGAAATAGCACAATGGATATCTTTACTACCAATTAATTTCTCTGTGCCATCAGTTCCATTTAGTTGTGAGGAGGACTTCAACATGACTTTTTAAGGAATTATAATTCTGCTATTTTTAAAACCGAATTGTAAGAGAATATGCTTTTAAAATTGGTTTTTATATTTGTTCATTTGTTAATAGTGTCAGATTTTTACCCCAATTTTTTTGGATAGAACATTTTGACACTTCTGAGATTTAAATTAAATTTCTGAGTAAGAAAATATTGTTCATTAATTCTATCCTTTTTGAACAGTTTCTAAATAATCATGAAGAATATATTCCATAGATAGATAAAGCTTTAGGGATTATGAGCTCATTTTTCTGTCAGTGATGAATAGATTATGTTCTTTCCTCAAGGTGTGTACAAGGAATCATAAGATGGCAATACCTCTTTGTTGCAATTTATAAAATAATGCTTTATTTCCTTTTATAGTCATAAACATGCTTGCAGTATTCTCCGCCATTATAACCAGGAGAGGTTTAAAGTCAAATTATCCTGTAATAGTCTTGATTTCTCAACTCCCCAACCCCCTTACCGTCTGCTCTTCCCTGTCTCTTTCCCTCCTACTTAATAGCATCACCATCTCCCCAGGAGCTTAGGCCAGAATCCCAGAGGGCGTCTCCACTCTGCTCTTTCTCTCACACTCCTATATCCAATCTATAACCAATTCCTGTTAGCATCTTCACCCACATAGATCTGGAATCTTCCTGCTTCCTTCCGTCTCTAATCCTTTTACCTACCATCTACTATTGTCTTGCCAGGATTATTGAAACAGTTTCCAACTAGACACTTTAGTCTGTTTTTCTCCAAGTAGTCAGAATGAATGAAAAAATATATGTATGCATATATCTATATGTGTGTATGTGTATATGTATGCGTGTGTGCATATATATAGATCTATATCTCTATATATTATATCCATGTATAGATATATGTCTCTATATAGATATCTATATAATTGTGTCATGTTTCTACTTGAAACCCTCAAACAGCTTTTGATTGCACTTAAAACCCAAATTCCCAGGCAAGATCCTCATGACCTGTAAGTCTGGACCCTGCCTACTCACTGCCTGTTATGGACTGCGTGTTTGTGTCTCCTCAAAATTCTTATGTTGGAACTCTTACTAATGAGATAGTATTAGAGGTGGCCTATGGGAGGTAATTAGCTTTAGATGAGGTTGTGAGGGTGGAGCTCCCATGATGGGATTGGTGACCTTATAAGAAGAGAAGACCAGAACTTGCTCTGTTCCATCTTATGAAGATACGAGAAGATGTCTGCAAACCAGGCAGAGGACCTTTACCAGGAAGTGAATTGGCTGGCACCTGGGTCTTGGACTTGCCAGCCTCCAGAACTGTGAGAAATCAGTGTTGTTTAAGCCACCCAGTCTACGGCATTTTTTTATTTTTATTTTTTTTTATTTTTATGAGGAGGATCAGCCCTGAGCTAACATCCATGCTAATCCTCCTCTTTTTTGGCTGATGAAGACTGGCTCTAAGCTAACATCTATTGCCAATCCTCCTCCTTTTTTTTTCCCCAAAGCCCCAGTAGATAGTTGTATGTCATAGTTGCACATCCTTCTAGTTGCTGTATGTGGGACGCCACCTCAGCATGGCCGGAGAAGCAGTGAGTCGTTGTGCGCCAGGGATCCGAACCTGGGCGGCCAGTAGCGGAGCGCACGCACTGAACCACTAAGCCATGGGGCTGGCCCTGGCATTTTGTATAGCAGCCAGAGCTAAGACCCTTCCCTCGTGTTCTGCTGGCCCCTTTGCCACTGTATTCCAACCTCAAATCCACCAAGCTTATTCATGCCCCTGCACTTGATCTTTTCTTTTGTAGTGACTGGTTTTTTGTGTGTGATTCTGGTATCAAATGTCATCTTTTCAGAAAGACCTTCCCTGACCACACAATCTGAAACTGTGTCCCCAGATACTATCTAGCCCATCACTGTTTTATTTCTTTGGAGCATTGTGTTTATTTGTTGATTTCTTTGTTTATTATCAGCCTTCTCCAAATAAAATAGAAACTCTATGAGAGCAGGGACTTTATCTGTCTCCTTCACCACTATACCCCGGGCTTCTAGCACAGTGCCTGGCATGTAGGGAGCACCCTGTAAAGGTCTGTTTCCTGAATATTGTAAAGCAACTGGCACAACATCATAAGTGAGTTGACAGAGCTGCATAGGGAAGATGATATATACTTTGCTTCAGGAAAATGTTTGACTTTTACTAGAGGATTCATTCTGGAATTCTTTTATCTTCTCTTGGATATTTTTCTAGGACCAATAATTCTACATTTTAAAATTGAACTTCTTCCCAAACACATCTGCTGTTACTGTGGATCTATCTCCATGAAAAGAGCACTTAACCCCTATGATCTGAGTTCATTACAGTAGGCCGCCCTTTCTTAGCAAAGGTAGCTGATGTTTTCCATGTTTATTTAATCAAAATAATATAATCTCCTTTCCCTTGTTTCCAGACTTGGTACCTTGGAATAATGGCTAACATTAGCAAGTTAATTTACTTTAATCAGCTGTAAGAGTTAGCTCTGGGCTTGCAGATAATTTGGGCAAAAAGTGTGACAGAGTGAATAATAAAGCTCTCATATAAAGCAAAGAAAGATATTAATTCATTAGTAGAGAAAAATTTGCACAGCTCTGAACCCAACAAGAGTCTTAATTCAATACTATTCAAAGAATATTAATTGAACATCGATTATGTACTAGGTACATTTATCGAGCACATATTATTGAACCTAACTGTAGTACTGGGTACTGTATTTCATTGATCTAAGGTGCCATAAATAATATGATGTACCATTATTTTATGTACTACTTAGAAACAACAACAAAACATGCTGTCAATTCAGCAATAGGATAACATCAACTAAAAGATATATCCTAGTTAAAAAGAAAAAATTGTGGATAAAGATGTCCTTAAAGAGTTTATAGTCAATTAGATGAAGCAGAGATATTAGTAAATAAGGTTATAATACAGTTTGATAATGCAACAATAAAAATATACACAAAATATTGTCATAGAGCAGAGGAGAGAATGATGAACATTTGTACAAGGTATCTGTGTGGAGGAGGTGCACTGGTGTATCAGGGAAATTTTCCTGTAAAAGGGTATTAGGTCTCCAGTAGATAAGAGTTTTCTAGGGTGAAAATTGTAGAAAAAAACATTTCAAGCAATGGTTTATACTATAAAATGTCTTGATGAGGTCTAAGGTTATAAAGAGTTGAGTGTAATTGCTTGAATGTAATGTGTGTGGTTTAAGTGAGGAAGGGCTGCAGCTATAGTCAGGCAGGGATGGTGAGGGTGCTGCTCAGTCAGCCAGGAGCCCTGGGAAGAGCTCCAATACCTTGTAAAATGATTTGGACTTATTTAATGGAAAGCCACCAAGAGTTTAATCAGAGTGAGGCATGGTCTGATTATTTGAGCCATAAATTAATTAATTAATACAATAATGATTTATTAAGCCACTGTGATATGGCAGGCATTGGAATAGGTCTGGAAATTCAGTGGTGAGCAAATTAGATAGAGTTCTTCCCTGTCCAAAGGATACTCAGTGGAGAAGATTGATAGTTGAGTAATGATAGACACAGTATATTAATACAAAAAAGGGAAGCAATGTAGTACAAAGAGCACAGGCTCTGAAATTACATTTACTAGGTCCATATTCAAACTCCTCTACTTAATATAAAATAGAATTTCAATATGTATAAAATGGGAATAATAATAGTATAGACCTCATGAGCTTGTTGAGAGAATTAAATGGGAGTCATGCCTGGCACATAGTAGGCACTTAATAAAAGTGAATTCTTGTTAAGTGTCATGATAGAGGAAGCACAGGATGCCAACATGGCTTATGAGCATCTCCTAAACTAGTCTAGAGGGAACCTGGGAAGACATCCCACAAGAAGGGAAGCCCCAGTGGAGACCTAAGGATGAGACCACAAGTGGGTTTAGTACTTAAGAGTGTTCCAGGACAGAAGTCAAGATGGCGGCATAAGCAGACTCTGAACTCACCTCCTCCCGTGGACATAGCCAATTTACAACTACTTGTGGAAAAATTACCCCTGAGACAGAACTGAAAACTGGATAGGAGGAACTCCTGCAACAAAGGACAATCCTAATTGAGGTGGAAGAGGCAGAAACTTCCTCCTGGAGAGAAAAAACGCCGCCTTCACAAGCCACAGCGCCTCACGGCCGCCCGGGAGCAGCCCGCAGGTACGCAACCCTCCCTGGAGGAGCGAGCCCCCGAGCTGGGGAACGCCCCCACTGTGGGCATTTTGTGGACCCAGCACAATTGAGATGAGTGGCATAATATCTGACTTTGCCTGCTACTAAAACATTGGGGAGTACCCCCAGCAAAGCTGGTTCACAAAGAAATTACAACCGGCTCTTAAAGGGCCCAGGCGCAAACTCACCCGTTTCAGAAAGCAACCTAAAATCACCAGAAAGAAAGGTGCACAGTGCTGTGGTGAAAAGAGACTCACCTGATAGGCCCTGAGTGCATCTTGGTGAGAGGTGAGACCTCTCCAAGGACTGGGACATTGGCAGCGGCCATTGTTGTGGCCTGGTGTGGGCCTGCTGACACAGACGCCATTGGAGTTCTCCCTGAGGCCTGCTAGCCTGGGTCTGCTCCACCCACTAGAGCACTGATTTAATCCAGCTCAGCCAGGGTGAGCAGCCCACCCTAGGTACTGGTCCCACCCAACAACAAGCCCTCAGGCAACTTGTGGGCCTGCATGATTGGTGACTGGATTCTCTGCAGCCTGACAACTGAGCCCACTTCAGTGGGGCAGGGCATGCACAAGGAGCAGGTGGAGAGTGTGGGGCAGTGGTGGAGTGTGTGGGGCTCCCACTGTGGAGAGACTGGGTCCACTTCAGGAGGTCGGGGCACGCACACAGGGTAGGACTGTCTTGACTGTGTGTGTGAACCTGTGGGCAGCAGGGCTTGTCAGCTGCAGAAGACTTGTGCTTCTCAAAGACCCACATAGGGGGTTTGCCCCACCTTCCAAAGCCTGAAACAATTGGGTGCTCCCGTGCCTGAGGCCAGCCCCACCCAGCTGCAATCCTCAGAGAGCTGACAAGAGACCTAAAGGCTGGAGGCTTATAGCAATTGTAAGCCCCTGAGCCTAACAACCTGCCACGCTGGGGGCCTACTCACTTAAAAGAAATACTGCAACACAAATGTGGTATTAGAACTTGCAGCCAACTGTGCTGGGGCTCCCCACACCTGATAAAGAGACTGAAGGGCCCACAACAACTATAAGCAGCTGAGCATTACAACAGCTGGCCAGGAGCATAACTCGGCCTCCCTGGGCGCCTACAGGGAAAGCAAACAGGCCACAGCAGAAGGACACATGTAGCCCACATAGGGGTCACCCCTGGAACATTGAGACCTGAGGGAAGCACACTGCAGGCCTCCTAAGGCATCACTTATATAAGGTCACCTACCCAAAAGCAGGAGACGTAGCTGACCTACCTAATACGTAGACATAAGCACAGGGAAAGAGGCAAAATGAGGAGGCAAAGGAATACATTCCAAGTAAGGGAACAGGACAAAACCCCAGAAAAAGAACTAAGTGAAACAGAAATGAGCAACCTACCTGACAGAGAGTTCAAACAAAGAGTGTTAAGGATGCTCACTGATCTTGGGAGAAGAATAGATGAACTGAGTGAGAATGTCAACAAAGAAATGGAAGATATAAAAAAGAACCAATCAGAAATGAAGAATACAATACTGGAAATGAAAAATTCACTAGAGGGACTCAAAAGCAGAGTAGAGGATACAGAAGAACGGATCTGTGAGCTGGATGAAAATCTAGAAGAAATTACCCAAGCTGAACAGGTAAAGAGAAAAGAATTAAAAAGAGTGAGGACAGTCTAAGGGACCTCTGGGACAACATCGAGCACACTAACATCCATGTTATAGGTGTCCCAGAAGGAGAAGAGCGAGACAAAGGGGCAGAGAATCTATTTCAAGAAATAATAGATGAAAACTTCCCTAACCTAAGGAAGGAAACAGACATCCAGGTACAGGAATCACAGAGAGCCCCAAACAAGATAAACCCAAAGAGGCCCACACCAAGACACATCATAATCAAAATGTCCAGAATTAAAGATGAAGAGAGAATCCTAAAAGCTGCAAGAGAAAGACAAGTTACATAGAAAGGAAACCCCATAAGTCTATCAGCTGACTTCTCAGCAGAAACCTTACAGGCTAGAAGAGAGTGGCACGATATATTTAAAGTGCTAAAAGGAAAAAACTTACAGCCAAGAATACTCTACTCAGCAAGGTTATCATTCAAAATAGAAGGAGAGATCAAAAATTTCCCAGACAAGCAAAAATTAAAGGAGTTTGTCACCAAGAAACCAGTGCTACAAGAAATGTTAAAGGGACAGATTTAAGGAGAAAAGAGAAGACCACAAATAGGAAAAATTATCTATTTCCATGATAAGAGGGTAATGGATACAAATGCACAAAAAAGAGGTTAGATATGATATCAAAAACATAAAAGGAGGGAGGAGGGGAGTTAAAGAGTAGAGCTTTCAGACAGAGGTCAAACTAAAGAGACCATCAATTCTGTATCGAAGGAGAAAGAACAGAGAAGGACTACTAAAACACTGAGAAAAAAAATGTTAAAAAATGGCAGTAAGTACATACTTATCAATAGCTACTTTAAATGTCAATGGACTAAATGCTCCAATGAAAAGGCATAGGATGGCTGATTGGATAAAACAACAAGACTCATATATATGCTGCATACAAGAGACACGCTTCAGACCTAAAGACACTCACAAACTGAAATTGAAGGGATGGAAAAAGATACTCCATGCAAATGGCAATGAAAAGAAAGCTGGGGTAGCAGTACTCATATCAGACAAAATAGACTTTAAAACAAAAACTGTAAAAAGAGACAAGGGCATTACATAATGATCAAGGGAACAATACAACAAGAGATGATAACACTTGTAAATATCTACGCACCCAATGTAGGTGCACCTAAATATATAAAGCAATTATTAACAGACATAAAAAGAGAAATAGACAGTAACACAACAATAGTAGGGGACTTTAACACTCCACTTACACCAACAGATAGATCATCCAAACAGAAGATCAATAAGGAAACATTGGCCTTAAACGACACGCTAGAACAGATGGACCTAGTAGATATATACAGAGCATTCCATCCAAAAACTGAAGAATACACGTTCTTTTCACATGCACATGAAACATTCTCCAGGATTGATCACATATTAGGCCATAAAACAAGTCTCCATAAATTTAAGAAGATTGAAATAATACCAAGCATCTTTTCTGACCACAACAGTATGAAACTAGAAATCAACTATAGGAAGAAAATCAGAAAAGCCACAAATACGTGGAGATTAAAAAAAAGACTACTGAACAACGACTGGGTCAACGAAGAAATCAAAGAAGAAATCGAAAAATACCTGGAGACAAATCAAAATGAAAATACGACATGCCAGAATTTATTGGATACAGCAAAGGCGGTTCTAAGAGGGAAGTTTATAGCAATATAGGCCTATCTCAACAAACAAGACAAATCTCAAATAAACAATCTAACAATGCACCTAAAGGAACTGGAAAAAGAAGAACAAACAAAGCCCAAAATCAGTAGAAGAAGGGAAATAATAAAAATCAGAGCAGAAATAAATGAAATAGAGACTAAAAAAACAATAGAAAAAATTAATAAAACCAACAGCTGGTTCTTTGAAAAGATAAACAAAATTGACAAATCTTTAGCTAGACTCACCAAGAAAAAAAGAGAGAAGGCACAAATAAGTAAAATCAGAAGTGAAAGAGGAGAAATTACAACAGACACCTTAGAAATACAAAATATTATAAGAGAATACTATGAAAAGCTATATGCCAACCAATTCGACAATCTGGAAGAAATGGATAAATTCTTAGAATCATACAACCTTCCAAAACTGGATCAAGAAGAAATAGAGAATTTGAATAGACCAATCACCAGTAAGGAGATCGAAACAGTAATTAAAAACCTCCCCCAAAATAAAAGTCCAGGACCAGACGGCTTCCCTGGTGAATTCTACCAAACATTCCAAGAAGACTTAATACCTATCCTTCTCAAACTCTTCCAAAAAATTGAGGAGGGGGGGAAGCTCCCTACCTCATTCTACAAAGCTGACATTACCCTGATACCAAAACCAGACAAGGACAACACACACAAAAAAACTACAAGCCAATATCACTGATGAACATCGATGCAAAAATCCTCAGCAAAATACTAGCAAATCGCATACAACAATACATTAAAAAGATTATACACCGTGATCAAGTGAGATTTATTCCAGGTATGCAGGGATGGTTTAACATTCGCAAATCAATCAACATAATAAACCACATTAATAAAATGAAGAATAAAAATTACATGATCATCTCAATAGATGCAGAGAAAGCGTCTGACAAGATACAGCATCCATTTTATGATAAAAACTCTGAATAAAATGGGTATAGAAGGAAAGTACCTCAACATAATAAAGGCCATATATGAGAAACCCACAGCTAATATCATCTTCAATGGTGAAAAACTGAAACTTATCCCTCTAAGAATAGGAACCAGACAAGGATGCCCACTGTGACCACTCCTATTTAACATAGTACTGGAGGTCCTAGCCAGAGCAATCAGGCAAGAGAAAGAAATAAAAGGGATCCAAATTGGAAAGGAAGAACTGAAACTGTCACTATTTGCAGATGACATGACTTTATATATAGAAAACCCTAAAGAATCCACCAGAAAACTTTTAGAAGTAGTAAACGAATACGGTAAAGTTTCAGGATACAAAATCAACATACAAAAATCAGTTGCATTTCTATACACTAACAACGAAGTAGCAGAAAGAGAAATTAAGAATACAATCCCATTTACAATTGCAACAAAAAGAATAAAATACCTAGAAATAAACTTAACCAAAGAAGTGAAAGATCTGTACACCGAAAACTATAAAACATTGCTGAAAGAAATTGAAGAAGACACAAAGAAATGGAAAGATATTCCGTGCTCTTGGAGTGGAAGAACTAACATAGTTAAGATGTACATACTTCCTAAAGCCAGCTATAGATTCAATGCAATCCCTATCAAAGTTCCAACAACATTTTTCACAGAAATAGAACAAAGAATCCTAAAATTTGTATGGAACAACAAAAGACCCTGAATAGGTAAAGAAATCCTGAGAAAAAGAACAAAGCTGGAGGTATCACATTCCCTGATTTCAAAATATACTACAAAGCTATAGTAACCAAAACAGCATGGTACTGGCACAAAAACAGACACAGAGATCAATGGAATAGAATCGAAAGCCCAGAAATAAACCCACACATCTATGGACAGCTAATCTTTGACAAAGGAGCCAAGAACATACAATGGAGAAAAGAAAGTCTCTTCAACAAATGGTGTTGGGAAAACTGGACAGCCACATGCAAAAAAAATGAAAGTAGACCCTTACCTTACACCATACACAAAAATTAACTCCAAATGGATTAAAGACTTGAATGTAAGACCTGAAACTATGAAACTTCTAGAAGAAAACATAGGCAGTATACTCTTTGACATCAGTCTTAGCAACATATTTTCAAGCACCATGTCTGACCGGGCAAGAGAAACAATAGAAAAAACAAACAAATGGGACTACATCAAACTAAAAATCTTCTGCACAGCAAAGGAAACCATCAACAAAATAAAAAGACAACCTAACAATTGGGAGAAGATATTTGCAAACCATACATCAGATAAGGGCTTAATCTCCAAAATATATAAAGAACTCATGCATCTCAACAACAAAAAAACTACCAACCCAATTAAAAAATGGGCAAAAGACCTGAACAGAAGTTTCTTCAAAGAAGATGTACAGATGGCCAACAGACACACGAAAAGATGTTCAAAATCACTAACTATCAGGGAAATGCAAATCAAAACTACAATGAGATATCACCTCACGCCCGTCAGAATGGCTATAATTAACAAGACAGGAAACAACATGTGTTGGAGAGGATGTGGAGAGAAGGGAACTCTCATACACTGCTGGTGGGAGTGCAAACTGGTGCAGCCACTATGGAAAACAGTATGGAGATTCCTCAAAAAATCAAGGATAGAACTACCAAATGATCCTGCTGTTCCACTGCTGGGTATTTATCCAAAGAACTTGAAAACACCAATGCGTAAAGATACATGCATCCCTGTGTTCATTGCAGCATTATTCACAATAGCCAAGACTTGGAAGCAACATAAGTGCCCATCAGGGGACGAGTGGATAAAGAAGATGTGGTATATATACACAGTGGAATACTACTCAGCCATAAGAAACAATGAAATCCAGCCACTTGTGACAACATGGATGGACATTGAGGGTATTATGCAAAGTGAAATAAGTCAGAGGGAGAAGGTCAAATAGCGTATGATTTCCTTCATTAAGTAGTAGATAATAACACCAATAAACAAACACATAGAGACAGAGATTGGATTGGTGGTTACCAGAGGGGAATGGGGGAGGGAGGAGGGCGAAAGGGATAATTCGGCACGTGTGTGTGGTGACGGGTTGTAATTAGTATTTTGGTGGTGAACATAATGTAATCTATGCAGAAATAGAAGTATAATGATGTACACCTGAAATTTATACAATGTTATAAACCAATGTTACTGCAATAAACAAAAAATTAAAAAAAAAAAAAAAAGAGTGTTCCAGGCAGAGAGTGTAGGGTTGGAAGAGGGTTTGTTTATAAAGAAATTACCAATATATAAAGAACTATTATAATTCAACCATAAAAAGATAAATGGCCCAATTTAAAAATTGGGCAAAAGATCTGAAATACGACATTTCTTCAAAGAAGATATACAAACAGCCAACAAACACATGGAAAGATGCACAATATTATTAGTCATCATGGAAATGCAAATCAAAAATACAAGGAAATATGCATTTATAATGGAGTTGAAATCTTGGGCATAGGAGATCACTCAGGAAGAATGTGGAGCCCGAGAAGAGTTCCAAATATGGAATCCTAGGAAACCCAGTGATCAGAGTCCAAGGAGGTACTGAATGATGGTCTGTGCTAGTGTACACAATGTGGGTACGTAGTGAATGAATGCTTCTGCCTCTGGTTCTTCCAGGGGACAATTTTGGGAGATACTTTCTATGCTGCTCAGGAGGTCCTGGTGAAATCGAGCCTTTGTTGTCCACAGTTGCAATGTCAATAACATACATGTATTATATATACATATATATGTGTGTGTATTTTTTTCCCATTTCTCATTCTTCCTGGTGGTTCACTTCTCTCCCTTGGAATAAGCAACTAAATAAACTACTACACAGAAGTCTTGTCTTATGCACTGATGTGGGGGGAACTCAAAATAAACCAGTTGGTATCAGGAATAGCTCTAGAAAGCAGACCTTTGATGGGATTCTGGAACACTCACTGACTAGTCAAATAGCAACAAGGACCAATTGCTGGTGGTAAGTGGATGATTCCTGGTGACAACTCGGGGCATACTGAAGCATCACAATGAAAATGACTCACCTGGGGTAGATCAGGATGAGCTATAGGTGAAAGGTGAAGTAGTTGCTCTAGCACCTGAAAGGTATCGGGGTATTGGTGATTTAAAGGATTGTGGCACTGGCTGTGGAAATCTTGGTTTAGCCAACTGTCAACTCAGAGTGAGCCATAAAAGCTGAAGGTCCTTCAAGGCAGCATTTAAGGAGATTCTCTTCTCCTGAGGCCACAGGGAAGACTGTGTTGAAAATCATGCCGACATGGTAGAGCTAAAGGAGGACTCAACGCACAAGTGTGACAGGTTCCTATGCAAAGTCAAGGGCCCTGATAAGGATGACTTGGGATGGGAACATTTGGGTGGATGAAAGCTTGAACCTCTATATCCTTCTGAACTCTGGGCCAGCAGCAGTAGCCTCTTTCCTCTTGTTGTAGAGTGAAGGAAAGCAGCCTTGTTTTCCCTGGCTATTATTCAGAGACCTGGCCTGAGGAAGACACCTTGAAAGAAGATGCTTGTTCTCCTCAACATCCATCCTCACCGTGCCTGATTCCTCCAGATCAGTAAATAAAGTGAGGTCTCTTTGTAGTCCAAGATGGGGAGTGAGTTCTCCAAGAGGAAATAGTTTATTCACTGAAAAAAAAATTGGCTAATGTATACTGGTGAAACCAGGAGAACCCATGTGGGATTGGGTCTTGAAAGTATTGGATCAGGGCAACAGAACATAAGGCTTGACTGAAGGGTATATAGTCACATGGGAGAATTCTCCCGCAACACAGGTTTCCTGAAAGGACAAGGAGTTGGAGCTGGTCACAATACGCTGCTGAACGGCTGCTTGCAGCTTGGACGTGTCAATGGTCTACAATGTTAAAAAGATGGAAATGCCTTGTGGGGTCAGAAGGCTCAGAGTCCCCTGCTTTCTCTTAGTTCAACCAAAGCAGTTCTGCTCCTACTGCTTTATCACTAGGACCTCCACACAAAGTGTCACTTGCTAAGAGGCTTCCATTGCTCTGAAAAAAAATTGGAAAAGCACTAGATGAGATGCTCTTCAAGGCCCTTTCCAGCTCTAACAGGCTTTAGGACCCTGGTCGGTTAAGCTCTGGAGTCTGACTACCCAAGGTCAAATACAGGCCTCATCTTTTCTGGGCTGTAAGACATAGGGCGAGATATTTCCCCTGCTTTAGCCTCAAATTGACCTGTAAAACGGGGGTAATAATTATATCTAATAGAGTTATTGTCTTAAATGAGAAAAAACATGCATGGTACTTAACACAGTATCCAGCACATAGTAACTGTTCCATACTTATTATAGAAATATAGGAATGTCTAAGAAATAAACTCCTTTAACCAGATTAGATACAGCATAAGTAGGTGATGTAGTTATATCTATACATATTTAAATAAATTTTAAACCATACAGGATTTTTTATATCAAGGTATTCAACATCTGCATTCTAAGTAGAGCCTTGCAGAATAACAATATATTATTATTGTTAATAATAATAACAATGACTTACTGACTGTAAAAACTTTCTGTTTTTATAGGTCAAAAATGGTTGTTGATTGGAAATTTTGTTTGTTTCTACATAATATCTGGAAAGCAGCAACTTTTAGAAAAGACTGAACCTTGTTAAGGCGCAGGCTTGGCCAGTGATGACCCACTCCTGTGAGGAACAAAGCTGTACCTTGCTGAGGATTTCTCGCAGAGTGTCCATGGGCTGCTGAGCAGGGGAAATTTTATCTTGACTTCCGAACATGGGTTCCATAATAGAGAACAGAGACATAGCAGGTCAGAAAGGCTTCCTGGTCTGGTTTCTATTGCAGCAGAACATGTCAGCTAAGTCCTTAGAAGGCTTTTTTGAAACCCAGATTATGGTAAAATGCGCATGAAATAGACAATGGTGTTGCTATGCTGGTACCTACGGGCACTGTGATCGTGTGAACAGCAAAGCTTAGTACTCCTTGTCTTGGGGTAGAGTTGCAGACATGAAAATGAGAAGTCTACTGGTGTCTTCAGTGAGGGTTTTGTTATTCCGTACATTATACTTTAGGATTTAATGGTATTAAAATTTATGTGGTCTGTTGTTGTTTTCTCTCATTTTGTATTTTTGCTTGACCGAAAAAAAAATACCTGCTAAAAATAACAATTTTTGGATAGCAATCTTGTAATGCCTAAGACACATAACGGAGTACTTATATATTCCTTTCATCTTGAGTTTTCCCTTCCCCAGAGTTCTACCAGGTAAATATATGAACTTGGGGTTGGTGTCTGAGAGGCCTCCCTTCCAGTTAGCTCCTGTAGTCCCAGGAAATGTCATAGAATCTTTGGATTCGTTCCCATGGCAACAGGCAACTCTGTCACCAAGGACACTACTAACTTCTCTCTTTAAGAAGGTTTGCTCTATATTTGAGATTCAGAGCTATCTTCTCTATTAATATTTATTTTTGGATGCATTGTGATGCACTGTGACTACAGAAATGACTTATTTGTTGCATATACTTGAGATGGGAAGGCAGTCAATGCCCCTTCACTAAGGAAGCAAAGCATGGATCATGTTAAAGGGCTTTGCAATGCTGTGTGCATGGAGGTTTTTGTGCGGCTAGGCGGAAGAGAAGCAAAACGAATGGGGATAGACAGAAAATAATAAATTAGGCCCTACTAACTGGAATATATGCACAGATACACAAACCTACACATGTACGCATGCACACACACACACAACAAAATAGAATAGACACTGTGGAATAATAAACAGCTACCCTGCACACTTAAGCACTGAAGTGGAAAGGTTTAAGCCCAGCCTTCTTGACTGTGAAATTTGTAATGGAGATGAAAGTCATAATCAGCGGTGTCTTTTCCTCCAAGTGTCTGTGCTATTAGGGATATTAGCAGGGTCACTGGTTGGGGTATGACTGTTTTTATATGTCTAGACCCTCATTACTTTATCACATTTTCCATGATGTGACATGAGGGAAGCAAATTATTGGAGACATTACTAGATAAAATCTATTAAAACATTCCATTTCATGTCTTGTGAAATGGAAACAAATATGAAAGGCTGCACAAAGGAGAGCCTTGTTAAAAAAAAAAAAAAAAAAGCCAATGCCTCTCCCACCCCCAGAAGCTAATCTAGGGTAGGACTCATGTATTTCAATGTGTGAGCAAGACTGACTGATTAGTTTAATTACCTTGGAGATTATTAGCATTTCATTTGATAAAGAAATGTTTCATTTTACATCATATCACTCTGACATATGGAGCCACATTCCAGTTTTAATCAAGATACACTCGGTGTTTTTAAATATTTCGAAGTACATATATATGTATACATATTTTCTCATTTAATATTCAGCATCATCTTATTAATAGGGAAGGTACTACTTCCCCTTGACAGAAAAGGAAAGTGAGGTATTGTGTAACTCAATGATGCAGTCACGTTTGTGACTCACAACGTGACTCTAAAGCTGATGTTCTTTTTACTGTTTCATACCATCTTTGTCATCATCAGTCAAGCAGACTATATTCCAGGAACCTCGTAGCAAACAGGTTAGGTAAACGGGGGTGGGGAAATGTGAAGGGCAGATCTGGACATATTAAGGTGGACTGATTCTCCGTGTATTAGTTTCCCAAGGATGCTGTAGCAAAATATCACAAACTGAGTGGCTTGAAACAACAAAAGTTTATTGTCTTGCAGTTTTGGAGGCTAGAAGTTTGCAAGCAAGGCATCCAGCAATCTTTGGAACACCATAGCTTATAGCTGCATCACTCTAAATCTTTGCCTTCGTCTTTCCATTGGCATCTTTGTGCCTCCTCTGTGTCTCTGTTCCAAGTTTTCACATCATTTCTCTTATAAAGCACCAGACATTGGGTTTAGGGCCCTCCGTAAAACTGGGGTAATTTCATCTTGAGATCCTTTATTAATTACATCTGCAAAGACTGTATTTCCAAATAACGTCACGTTCTGAGGTTCTAGGTGGACGCGAATTTTGGAGGAACCCTATTCAACCCACTACACTTTGCAATTGACATTTAGAGACATTAGTCATTTCTCCATGAGAAAACTAGCGCTCCTGTCTCTTGTGAGAAGATTTGCACAGAATGGGAGGAACAGGCGAGAACGGGTGGCTGAGAGGCTTTCTAAGGGCCCTGGAAGAACACAGGCAAGTCCTGAGGACAGTTTCTAGGAGACCTTCTGCAGGATTCCAAGTGAGAAACAGAAGTTACTCAAGGGAGTTAACCACTTATGTATGGTAATATAAGAGGGCTTGTGCAAGTTGGTTCAATAAGAATTTATTTGATATTTGGTTTTTGCGGGCATTAAACAAGCTTTAGGGGCATAAAATAAAAAAGTTGTGGGCCCTGATCAGAGGAGTTGACCACCTGGAGAGTGAAGTAAGCTTGTCTCCTGCCAGAGGAGCTAAAAAGGCTTATGGGAATATCAGTTTGCTTGTCAGCTAATGTCAAGGGTTTCAAGTAAAAAGAAATAATACACAAAGGAAAAAGGCAAAGACTTTGATGAGGCAGAGACCCCCCCCCACTCTGAGGATCTGAGCTTGACAGTTGCAGGAGGTTCCTTCCACAAAGGATGGGTCTGGACCACATGGAGAAGTGATGTCCCTTGCTCCTTTGGAATATAAGAAAGATTCACAGATGTTGGTGGGTGGGAAGAAATCTGTTGCTATCCCCAGGAGGAAGAGCTGCTCCAAACAGACAGGTGTTTGATGAGAGATAATGGAGGTGGAGAAGGTGGAATTGCCTTGGCTAATTGGAAATACTGAGTTTGCCTTAGGACTGAAAGTCCACCGAGACTTAAAGACTCAACAAGGCACAATTTCAAAATAAGAAAAGCAACTAAGGTTAGGTAACTAACTGAAGTAAAGGTTCAGAGGGAGTTCCAGCACCTTGTTGGTGGTCTTGTAGAGCTCAGATATGTACTATTGTGTCTGGGTCCAGTGATCTAAAATTTTGCCTTTAAAAGTTTTTAGAAAGAAAAAATAACTTAAGCATGCAATTTCTTTCAGAAAAGATTTATTCTTTTATTTGGTTATCCAGAAGTCAAGAAAATACAGATAGTTTTTGTATCCTCGTGTTCTCATCAATTTCATGTAACTTGCAGTTAAGAAAATACCCTGATATATCCATGTCTACCATGATTCCCAAGGTATTTCTCTTCACCCTCCCACCCTTTTCTTTCTCTCCATTTGGACTACACCCTACAGCTTTCCCTGCTCCTATTTGTTTGTACATCGGTTCCTGTTTGCCTATAACAGATCCTTATTAAACACTGAGACTAAACCAAATGAAACAGCTTAAGATAGGCATTAGTTCCAACAGTATGGTTTTTCCATTAATGTATTTAATTACCATATCTGGATTCAGAGTTGGTGGTGATTATATTTTCTTCCTAATTAAAATATATTCAGAGAAAGTGACATTGAAGGTATTTGGCCTAATTCACTTGGGAAGTTTTCTGCTGAAGAAGCTCAGACTTTATTTTTTATTTTTTGTGAGGAAGATCAGCCCTGAGCTAACATCCATGCCAATCTTCCTCTTTTTGAGGATCTTCCTCCACTTTATGTGGGACACCGTCACAGCATGGCCTGACAAGCAGTGCGCCTGTGCGCGCCCAGGATCCGAACCCCGGCCGCCAGCAGCGGAGTGCGCGCGCTTAACCACTACGCCATGGGGCCAGCCTGAACCTCAGACTTTAAAAATGCTGAATATGCAAGGTGGGAGTACTTTGATCCCTCTTTTGTTTCTTTGCATTCTAGTCCACTGGAATGTCTATAGATGTCAAGATGTTTCTCCAGGCTTCTTCAGCTTGTGGATACAAAAGGGGGTCATGTTAAGCAAAAGAATCCATATCTTTCTGCCTCTTGCCCTCTCAGCTAACATAGAACCTGCAGTTTGAAAACCTCACCCAGGTATATCTGGGAGTCCTCAGGGAACTTCACGCATGCTCGCAAACACCTTTCTCCTCTAGCCCCCCATTTTGACCCCTTTCCCAGAATTTGTTCTTTGGGAGCACCACGTGACATGGTTATTGGAACAAACTGCACTCTCACAATAGTGCAGACAGCAGTGGTTCTACCAGTTTGGTATGGACTTCCTTCTGGAAACCAAAACTTAGTTTGAGTGATATAGTCTGTAGTATAAGTTCAGATATCTTCATCCAAAAATATTTTGGCTAATTTAAAAAATAAGTGTGATATGTTGTAAGGTGCTAGGTACATGAATCAATTTCCTCATCTCAGTGATTCATTCAATATTTGAAATTTTCATATTTAAAAATATTGTTAAAACAATAACTTATTTGCCTTCTTTGAATTTAAAATAAAAAGAATAAGTTCAACCTTTTAGATGTTGGCAGTATCTGACGCTGGGTCGAATTTTGTATCCGGAGGAAAGTAGAATAGCTAACAATCAAGCTGTTGATTCTTCCACCAGTATTTCTCAGCTCTCCTCTTGAAGTTCAGTTCATAATATTTTCCTTTATGCTACTCAAGGGATTTCTAGAACTGTGGTGTTACACTGTATAATTTGTTGTTACAAAGCCGTTTTATTTCTATTTGATCTTCACTATGTTCCACTGGGACACAGGCATGAGTATTATCCTCCTCTTAAGTTTGAAGCCCCCGAGGCTTGGGGAGGAAGGCACGTGAGTACCCAGGGTCACGCAGCTTGCCTGGGGCAAAGTCAAGCTTTGCAGCCATCTCTTGGCTCCAAATCTGGTGCTCTCTCTTAGGTGAGAACAAGTGCCCCTCTCCTTTGTACGCAATATCTGGGCACTCTTTCTGTGGGGCTGGCGAGACTTGGTCACTTTCAACAGGCTGGCATGCAAAGGAGAACACACGGCGGTCTGAGACATCCGTTCATGGCTCTCTGACTGGGAGAAAAGAAACTGACTTCGAGAGCCTACCATGTGCCAAGCATCAAGCAGTTCTCCTCACAGCTGCCCGATAAAGTAGATATTCTCACCGATTTTCACAGATGAATTACAGATTTGAAGAGGTTTAAGTGACTTGCCCACAGCCTCATCTGGGGAACAGAAAAGTCAGGACTGAGATCCAGGTCTTCTTGTTCTTTGCACACGTCACAGTTGCCTCCTCCATGTGTTTAGAGGGAATTGAACAATAAAAGGAGGCAGAGAATGAGTCATGGAAAGAAGATACTGTCCTCAAGATGAGAGGAGTTGGGAGGGTCTTCACATGTATATGGACCTTAGCAAAGGTTAGACCCTGGGCTAGCCTGGCTCCCAGGCAGAGAAGTCACTACTTACCTTGCATGACTTGAGAATCCCTGGAAGACTCCTAAACAAACTTAAAAATGTTCCCCCACAAGCATGCTGGAAACTGTGTCTTGGAGTGCTTTTTAAAAAATCCATATGCTTCTGGAAGGATAATATACATTAGGGTTAATCTGTTTAACCAGAGATTAGTAAAAGGACTCGGTGGCTCTCTGCCGTCCGTTCCCTGTTAAGGTTCTCCCAGAGAAATAAACACACAGCAGGTGTGTTGGAAAGTGGTTAGTGTGTGGGGGCTGATCAGGGCAGAGCAGGTGAGGAGGGGGCCATGTGGAGGAAGAGGAGCCATAGGCTGCCAGGGCCCCATGGCCCCACGACCCCTGTGTGAGGCTGTGGAAGAGACCAGTGAAGGAGAGAAGACACCAGAGGCCCATCTCGACCTATTTTACCACTTATTCCACTGCCAGCACTTGTCTCCCGATTTAATTTCCATGGAAATTCTAGACGTTTTCCTTCATCATTAAAAGCAATGAATTTTATTTTCATAGACCAGCATTTCAAATGTTCCGTGAATTCTGATTCATTATTTTTCCACACTGCACGAACAGTATCACTCAACAGCAAACCATTATCACTTGTCTAATAAAAGCTTACTCCTGACAGTTCATTTTTGAGAAATACCAACTCAGAGTCACTTGTTTCTATTCTTGCAGCATACTAACTTGTTGCTATCGGTATTTGGTAAAATCTTACTACTGCAGCAACTGCTCCTGAAATTCTCCTGTCATTAATCACAGAGCGGGCAGCCCACGCCCCTCCTGCTGCTTCTGCCGACACTCATTTTAAGCGCAGAGCCCCACAAACAGGATTCTCGGCCCCTGCTGGCTGCCTCGTTATCTTCTTCCAGTTTCTTCCTGCATCACACCCATGCGGTTTCCTCTAACCAGTCAATCATCCCCGTATTTAATGTACACTTCTTTACTTTCTTTTTCTGAATACGGTATGCAGTTTCCTCTAGTAGGTCAGGTATGGGATTTTACTTTTTACTTTTTTATTTTTAGCTAGCTCTTAAATCTGCCCCCCAACATCATCTCTCTCAGTGTGACAAGGCTTGGACACTTTGGGCAGCATATGAAAGGCACAAAAGATAAATAAGTGAAGTTGATCTGTTTGTAATTAACGACGGGACCCAATTTCTTTTCCCATGACTTGAGTTTCCTGCCTAGTAAAATGGTGGAAGAGACCACATTTATATTTTGCAATCTGATTTGTTTTTACATAATAGTTTTTTTAAAAATAAGAAATGAGTGTATATAACTCTTTTTAGTCACCCTGACTCGACAAGGACTGGGTGGTGGCCGCAACAGCAGCCTCCAGCCGTTAGCTCCTTCCGGGTCAGCCTCGCTGCAGAGAGGGGCTCACACCCTTTCCTGCTCGGCTTGCATCTGGTGACTGAGTGAGGAAGGGGTGTAAGTCACCAACTGTCTGGACCCAGAGCTCCCCTCCAGTTGGCCCAGGCTTGGCTGGACCTCCATCACAGTTTGGTCATCCCTCTGCCCAATCCTGCTTCTGTCCCTTTCCATCCACGGGTGTTGATACCTAATCAACTTCTTGCATCCCAGCTCAGTATCTGCTTCCGGAGACCCCAACCTGTGACAGATACTATTGTAAATAAGTCTGCACTCCTCTGGCTTCTTGGAGTCTCGAAAATAGAAGTGCTCCGGCCTCTCTCAGGACTTCTGAGAGGCCTAGTCTGGGCCAGGTGAGGCAGTCAGGGCCAGATGCGGGGGCTGAAGCCAGATGGGGGCAAACACTGCAGGCACATTCATGGGGAGGCTTGTGGCTCTGGCTCTGACGACTGCAGAGGAGCCCTGCGAAGAGGCGGCTTGTGCCATCCTAACCAGCTCCACCCCTAAGATTAGAGCATTTGGGATTGAGGGACTGCAGGCTGTTATTACATGTAAGGCTTGGAGCTTTTCACGATTTAGCTCCTTCCTGTCATGAGAGGGACAGTAGAGCATTGTGGTTGAATGTGTGGGCATTGGCCTCAAGCAGGTCTGGGTTGTTAATAGCTTCATTGAGATATAATTACATACAGTAAACTACACATTTAAAGTGTTTGACTACATATATACACACACACCCGTGAAACATCACCACAATCAAGATAATAAACGTGCTCATCATCCCTAGAATTTCTTCTTGCCCGTTTGTAATCCCTCCCCTCTGCCCTTCTCTGCCCCATCCCCCAACTGCCTTCCCCAGGCAACAACTGATTTATACTTTGTCATTATAGATTATTTTCCATTTCTGGAACTTTATATAATTGGAATCATTCAGTACGTACTCTTTTTTTTTCTTAGCCTGGCTCCTTTCACTCAGCGTAATTATTTTGAGATTCATTTATGTTGTTGCATGTGTCAATTATTCATTCCTTTGTATTGCTGAGTAAAACTCCATTGTATGGATATACCACCGTTTATCCATCCACGTTGAAGGACATTTGAGTTGTTTCCTGTTTTCCTTGGCAAGTGTGAATAAAGCTGCTATGGCCATTTGCATGCAAGTTTTTCTGCGAGCATTTATGTTCATTTTTCTAGGGAGAGATCAGCAAACTTTTTCTGTAAAAGCGCAGATGATAAATATCGTAGACTTTCTTGGCCATATAGTTTCTTTTCCAACTCCTCAATTCTACCACTGAATATGAAAAAGCCATACATTCAGCCATTATGTGAATCAATAAGAGTGACTGTGTTCCAATAAAACCTTATTTACAGAAACGAGTGACTCTTGCTCTAGAGTCAATATTTAGAAGTGAGATGGATAGGTCATGTGCAAGGTGTATAAGAATCTGCCAAACTATTTTCAAGAGCAGCTCTACTATTTTGCAATCTCACTAGGAACATACAAGAGGTCCAGTTCCTCCTAATCCTCTTTAACATTTCCTATGGACAGTTTTTGTTATTATTATTTTTTTTTTATTTTAGCCATTCTAATAGGTGTACAGTGGTCTTTCATTATAGTTTTAATTTACATTTTTCTATTGGCTAATGTTTTATGTGCTTATTTACCATGAGTATAACTTCTTTGGTCAAATGTCTGTTCAAATTTTGGGTCCGTTTTTAAAAATGGGCTGTTTGTTTTCCATTTGTTGAGTTTGGAGAGTTCTTTATTCTGGATAAAAGGCCTTTGTCAGATATATGATTTGCAAATATTTTCTCCCACTCACTAGCTTGACTTTTAATTTCTTACCAATCTTTTGTAGAGAAAAAGTTCTAAATTTTCATTTAGCAAAAGTCTAATTTGTCAATATTTTTCTAATACAGATTGTGCTTTTTGTTGTTACGCCTAAGAACTTTTTGCGTATCCAAAGATCACAAAGATTTTCTCCTATATTTTCTTTCAAAATTTTTATAGATTTACATTTCACACAGATTTGTGATCAACTTTGAGTTAATTTTTGTGTAAGTTGTGAAGTATAGGTCAAGGACCCAGCACCATTTGTTGAAAAGACTATCCTTTTTCCATTAATTGCTTTTGCACCTTTGTCAGAAATCATTATTGCACTATATTTGTACATAATCATTTCTGGATTTTCTATTCAATTCCATTGATCTATGCATCTCTCTTTTCACCAACATAGTACTGTCTTGATTGCTGGAACTTCATGCTAAGTCTCAAAGTCAAGAAGTGTGAGTCCTTCAACTTTGTTCTTTACTAAAAGTAGTATAATTGCTTTGCCTCTCAATATCCATTTTAGAATTGTCTTGTCTGTTTCTGAAAAAACTTCTGGGATTTTGATTGGAATTGCATTGAATAAATACATCAATTTGGGAAGAACTGACATCTTAACTATGTTGAGTCTCCAAATCCATGACGACGTTATGTTTCATATTTATTTAGGTCATCTTTGATTTCTTTCATCACCATTTCATAGTTTTCCACATACAGATACTGCACATAATTTGTTAGATTTACACTTAAGTGTTCCATTTTTGGAGCTAATGTAAATAGTATTTTTTAAAAAGAATTTTTAATTTCCAGTTGTTCATTGCTTGTATATAGAAATACAATTGGTTTTTATGTTGATTTGGTATCCTGGGGCCTTGCTACACTTAGTTCTAGGAGCTTAGCTGTACATTCTTTGGGATTTTCTGTGTAATAAACAATCGTGTCATCTGCAAATAGAGGTTTCTTTTTCATGCCGTATTGCACTGCCTAAGTCTTCCAGTACAATGCTGAATAGGAGTGGGTAGCATGGACATCCGTGCCTTGTTCCTGATCTTAGAAAGCATGAGGCCTTGACCATTAGGAGTGAAGTTGGCTGTAGGTTTTTTTTGTAGATGTCCTTTATCAGGTTATGGAAGTTCCCTTCTATTCCTAGTTTGCGACAGTTTTTGTTGTTGTTTTAATCATAAATTCATGTTAAATTTTTTCAAATGCTTTTTATGAATCAATTGTTACTATCATATGGTTTTTCTTTTTTACTCAGTTAATACAATGACTAACCTTGATTGATTTTGTAATGTTGAACAAGCCTTGCATTTCTGAATAAACTCTACTGGTTGTGATGTATTGTTCTTTTTACATATTGCTGGATTTAATTTGCTAATATTTTGTTAAGGATTTTTGCATCTATTTTCATGAGGCAGAATGGCCTCTAGTTGTCTTTTTTGTACTATCTTCATCTAGTTTTAGTAATGCTGTTTCATAATATGAATTATTTTCTGAAGAGATTGTATAGAATTTGTGTCATTCACCTTCATTTTTCAAAGATACTTTCACTGGGTAAAGAATTCCAAATTGCCCTGTTTTTTCTTTTGGTACTTTCAAGATATTTCTCTACTGTTTTGTAGCTTGCATTGTTTCCCACAAGAAATATACTGTAACTCTTATCTTTTTTCTTCTTTACATAACATACCTTTTCTAGTCTGCATGCTTTTAAGATTTCTCTATAACACTAATTTTGAGAATTTGATTATGAGGTACTTTGTTGTAATTTTCTTCATGTTTCCTGTGCTTGGGATTTGTTGAGCTTCTTGATCTGTGGGGTTATAGTGTTGATCAAATTTGGAAAAATTTATACCATTATTTCTTAAAATATGTTCTGTTACTTTCTGCCCTTTTAGGACACTAATTATCCATATATTTAGTTCCTTGAAGATGTCTCACAGTTCATGGATGTTCTGTTCATTTTTTTCAGTCTATTTTTTCTTGGTGTTTCATTTTGATAGTTTATATTGCTGTGTCTTCAAGTTCACTAACCTTTGTCCTGCAATGTCTAACCTGCTGTTAATACCATCTAGTGTGTTTTTCATCTCAGACGTCTCTAAAAAGTTCAAATTGGGTCATCTTTATATCTTCCATGTCTCTACTTAATGTGTTTAATCTTTCCTCTAACTTACTGAACATATGGAATACAGTTATAATAACAGTTACAGTAATAAAATAATACAATACTGTTTTATTGTTCTTATCTACTAATTATCATCTATATAATTTCTGGATCAGTTTTGATTGATTGATTTTCTTCTCTTTATGGTTTGTTTTCTTTTGCTTCTTTACCTGCCTGGCAATTTTTGACTGGATGCCAGATATTTTATATTATACCTTAGTGGGTGCTAGATCTTTTGTATTCCTGTAAATATTCTGCAGTTCAGTTAAGTTACTTAGAAATGGTTTGATCTTTTTGTGCCTTGCCTTTAAGCTTTGTTAGAGCATTTAGCCAAGGCTTATATTTTTTTCCTACTACTTTAGGCAAGAGACTTAGTTCTATAGGCAATGCTCCATGAATTATGAGGCCTTCTACTCTGACTGTTGGGAGTAGGCACTGTTCTTGATTCTGTGTGATCTCTGGGAATGTTCCCTCCAATTATTTCCATATCTTTGCCATTCCCCATTCCTCTCATCCCACTGCTGCCAAGCCTCAGGTAGTTTCCTTAAATGCATGTGCTGATCAGTACTCAACTGTATACTTAAGAGGGCTCCTCTGTAGATCCTTGGGGTGCTCTGTCTGTGTAGCTACCACCTTTCCAGTCCTCTGTCTTATGAACTCAAGCCACCTTGGCCTCCCTAGATTCCCAACTCTATATCCTCTACTCAGGGAGACCACTGGGCTCTGCTTTGGGTGCCCCTCCCTGCAGCGGTCTGGGAACTTTCTCTTGGCAGTAAGCTCAGGCATTCACAGGGTTCATCTCATTAGCTTCTGTCTGTCAGAGATCACTGTTCTTTGTTGCCTGACTTACAACATCATGGGAGCCTTTGTTTCATATCTTTTGTTTGGTTCTTTAGTTGTTTCATGGTGGAGGATAAATCTGTTATTTCATATTGGTCAGAAGTACAAGTTGAAGTTCTGGGCTTCATTCCTGTCCTATTTCCTCCTCTTTTCTCCACTCGCAAGTCTTGAGTCCTTCCATGTCCTTAGATGTGGAATTGAAAGGACTTTGTGGAAACAGCCTCTGGCCCATAGCCCCTGCACACTCGTGTCTGGCTGAGTTTGGCAAGCGCCAGCCCTCCTGTAGTTCACTCCTTTCCAGTTTGGCCTGACACTGTGGGCTCTGACCTTGACTTTTAGCTCTGTGGCGTGGCCACCAGGCTATATTCCTACCCAGGGCTGACATAGGGGTGTTCCTCTTGCTGACAGCCCTGTAGGTGAGCAGGTTCCTATTGTCCAGCATATTTTATTGGAATGTAAGGCTCTACCTTCTATTTTTGTGTAAATATTTTAATACTATTTTCTACACAGAGTAGCTCAAGGATGCCCTGGCTTTACTATGGTAAGTTGCCAAATTTGTAGTAATGAATTTTGCAAAAATTGGCCTATAACATAAAGAGACAGAATTTGAAGTAGAAAATATGGTCCTGGTCTAAGAGGGAGGAACTCTGGACCCTGTCTTCTTGTATGAACACAAAGGACTGTGCTTCTTCCTTTTCTGAGTACTAGCCTCAGAGCCTCCTATAATATACACTGGCTATTCCTGTGGCCCTGGGGCCCATGATGACAGCTGTTCTCCCGGAACATGTCCTTAACTGCTATTTCAGGAGAGCACAGGGTACCCGTGAGCTAAACAGCAATATTTTAATTAGTGCCAAATTTGCTAAAGAACTCTAGCAATATAAATAGAAGATAGCAGAAACAAGAACAGCAGTGTATTATTCTGCTAGGGCTGCCATAACAAAGTACCACAGACTTGCGGCTTAAACAACAGAAATATGTTTTCTTACAGATGTGGAGGCTAGAAGTCCAAGGTCAGAGTGTTGGCAGGTTTGGTTTCTCCTGAGGCCTCTCTGCTTGGTTTGTAGGTGGCTGCCTCTTCTCTGTGTCCTCACATGGGCTTTCTCTGTGTGAGAGTGTCCCTGGTGTCTCTCTTGTGTCCCAATCTCCTCTTCTTAGAAGGACACCATTTGGATTGGATTAGACCCACCCTAATGACCTTATTTTAACTTAACCACCTCTTTGAAGGCTCTATCCCCAAATACAGTCACAATCTGAGGTACTGAGGGGTAGGGCTTCAACATATGAATTTTAGGGAGACAATTCAGTCCATAACAAGCAGAGTTTTGATCATTGTGATTCTGTATGATGGTTATGTAGGAATTAATTATATATTTCTACTTTTGTATTATGTTTGAAATCTTTCATAATGAAAAAAGTTAAGTACTAAAGAAGGCAAAGGGACTTGAGCTAACGTGGGGAAAAATTCTGCCCAAACAAATATTTCTTTGTATAATTCTTTCTGAAAACATTGCTTTTCTGTTTATTGTCCTCTTGTGAGATGATCAACACACACACACACAAACACACACACACACAAAGCATTGTAGCCTTAAGTACTCTAAGTTCTTAGAGACAGTCCCACTATCCTGTCTAGGACTGTATATCTATCACTGATTGGCTAGCTTTGACAATAATAACAACAATGGGAATCAGCATTTGTACGGAGTTTTGAAAAGAGATTGCACGTGTTTCCTGAGTCCCTGGGAGGCAGGAAGTATGAGTGACCTTATCCTCGAGGTAGGGATGAGGAAAGGAACTCTTGGGCCAGTGACTTGCACGGGTCACTCAGGGTGGTGTTGGCAGTACCAGATCAAGGACCAAGTCTGCTGATTCCAGCCTCCATGACTTCCCCTTGGACGTATTTCTTCTGTGATGGAACAACGAGTTATAACTCCCACAGCATTTTGCTCTCCCTGTATTGCAAGAAACTGTGGTTGAATGATGATACCTCTGGCAATGACCCTTTTCAAACTGCTGCCAGTTTTTGTTAAACGTTACTGCTTCAAATTGGCACTTTAATCTATCAATATCAAAACCTACTTTTATGTTTAGCTCATTGGGTTTAATTTCTGAGGTGCTGAGCCTTAAAATGTTTTTGTCTTTTTGGAAAGATTGAATTTATGAAACGGGCACATAGGACAGTTTTATGCTGTGTAGTATATTTTGCTTTTTAATGCAATAGGCACTTTTAAGTATCACCTTTGTTAGGAATACTGATCTCTCAGATCTATGAATTATCCCGATATGAACTGAAATACTGTTCATTTCAAAGGAAGGCTGGGCTATAAATAAGGAAAATCTTTTCTGTGAACTTTTTACCTTCAATCCTCTGATACATCCTTCATCATTTTAGTTCAAGAAACAATTTATACGTACTGCAAGAATTCAGAATGATTTTTTCCCCCATGGACTCTAATACCAAATTCTCCTTTCTCAAATAACCATGTGCAGTAGAGTGAGCTATTAGAAAAAGGAAAATAAAAACTGTTTTTCTCCTTCCTGTGGACTCACTGTCTCCTTTCACTCCCCATCTTCCATCCCAGGAAGGAGAGACCAGCCTTGGTTCCTGGAGGCTGAGTTCCCTCCCTGCCCCCTGCTCCCTATCCCCATCCTCACCCTCAGCCTGCTGGGTGGAGTAAACAGTTTAAGTGTTTCTAGATCATTGAGATGACCCTGGATTTTCCTAGAGGTGGATGGGCTTGTAGATCACATAACGCAAAAATGGACAGACCCAAGAAATAGAAAGTCATCTACAGAGAGTGGGGGGATACTGGGGCCTGGGGGTTTCTTTGAGCAGCAGCACCATGCCCAACTTACATGCAGCGGTCTCATAAGGGATGGCTGGGCAATGGCTGTGGCCCTGGATGCCAAGTGCTGAGGCCCTGAGGCAGCAGTGAGGGCCTCTAGGGCCAAGCCTGGTGTTGAGAGCGAGCCATGGGAAGTGGTGGCTATAAGTGTACTCAGACAGCAGGGTTTGAGGGACAGCGACAGGCCAGGCACAACACAGCTGTGCTGGGCAGCAGAGGGAGTGACAGCAATAATGGCAGCCGCCATGGACTACCAAGTTCCTGTTCTCTTTATATCATATTCATTCACTCATTTATCGTCTGTCTCCCTCCCCTAGTAAATTTATCATTAAATATTTGTTGAATGCATAATGAATGATTCAATGAATTTTTCTGGTAGCTATTATTTAAAGCTCCCAGATTCTTCTATGATACCAGGGAGGGCTCCAAAGCATGTCTAGTTCCAATTTATTACCATCCTGTGGTTCTTGTTTGTGTCTCAAGCCTTAGCGGCACCCTCTGTCCGTGCAGCAGTACAGGCCCTTCGAGTGGCCCTGGCATTCTTTCTGTATGCCACTTCAACACTTGAATTCTTCAGAAGACTCTTGTGTGCAAAGAAATTTGTTCACAGCTTCTAGATCTTTGTATCATTTGAAATGCTTTTGGCTGTATTCTGGTTTTATATGGCTGCTTAAGAGAAAACCAGAAAAGTTAGTATTTTAAAACAGTTTATTATTATCTCTCGTGGTTCTATTGGTTGACGGGGCTCAACTGGGTGGTTTCTGTTTAGGATGTTTTGCGTGGTTGCAGTGAGATGGCAGCTTGGGCTGGAGTCGTCTGAATGCTTGACGAGCGCAGCAGTAGGAAATTAATACAAGAAAGAAGACAAATAAATAATTATAATACAAAGCAGAAAAACATTGGTGTAATTAACAATTTTAGGGCACTTCACTTGTTGTTCGAAGTCCTTTCCGTATCTGTTATCTCATACAACAATACATGAACCGTGCTATGAGTTTTAATTAAACGAGGCAAATATAGATGGTGGCTAGATTCAGAAAGGCGTTTCCAGAGGGGCTGCTGGAACACAACCTTGAAGGAAGAATGTAATTTCTATGAATGTAAAAGATGGGAGGAAAGGAACAGCATGGACCAGGATTCCAGAACATGAGAGTGTATGGTAAGGGGAAAATAGTCTAGGAGCTAGAGTAAGCGGTGCCTGGAAGACTACATGAGGGGCATGTATGAAGTATAAGTGAAACTATGAGACTTACTAATTGGAGAGAGAAGTAAACTCATTCCTTCACAATTAGGAAGTCCTGGCTAAATCTGACATGTTCAGAGCAACACACCTGACAGCAAACTGTGTCTTCATATAAGTGCTTTTTATCATATTACTAAGTTGGCAAATTTGCTTCTTATTCAAAATGGTGGCGCCTGCTCTCTGGCTGGAAAAAATTATTTGTTCTCAATTCATCAGGAACAGGTCCCCAAACGATATAACGATGACACATGTTATTAGTGACCTAGAGTTAGACAGTAAGGCCAACACAAGTGGTGAAAATCATGAAGTGTCAAATTTTTGACACTTTGACAATCCCTTAGAGAGGTGCCCCCATGGAGATCAACACACCACCTCTTGCAGGTCCAACAAAGTGTTTCTGTAATCGAGCACCAGATAAAGCAGCCGTGTTTAGACGCCTTACTCTACAAAAAATTAAATGTTTGAGTAGCATAGCTTAGCAAGATGTTCATCTTGTGAGAGGCACGTAGGTACCAAGTGGCTAAGGGAACAATGGATTCACATCTCCCACTTGGAGAAGCTCAGTTCGTGGAAAAATACTTGCTATTTCTCTCTCTCATCCCCTCTAACCCCCTTTACTCCCCCCACCCCCACTCACTCCCTGTTGTGGAGCAGAAATAGGCAAGTGGGCGGAAGTTAAGCATGTATACAATTGTTCGTCTCGTGGTTGCAGGACCGTGCCAAGGCCTCCAGCCATCCTTCCTCCCTGGAAAGTCTGGGCTGAATATGCTGAAGGGAAATTGTGGAAGCCTCCTTATCGTTCCACCTCTTGAGTCTGGCAAGCAGCCAAATTCCCTTCGTCTCTGTCCGGTTCCTCTTAGCTCTCCAGAACCAAAGACAACTGCAGACTGACGGTATCTCTAGCCCCCAAATGGGCCTCTAGCTGCCAAAACGGCCCCTAGAGATGCTAAAGCACCTTCCCAGGGCTCTTCAATCAGCTCCCACTTGACAAGCATTTATTGAACTCTTCGTGGTGCCAGACTGTACGCCATGTGGGCAAGAACACTGAGGTAAACAAGACTTAGTCCCAAACCACATCCCATCTGAAAAACAAGAGTCTCACCTCGTGCCACCAATCTCTGCACCTTATGGCACACATAGAAAAATGATATTTGTATTGCATACTTAGAGTTGTGCTATGTGGTAGCTCTCCGCAGACTGCTATTCGTACAAACTTACCAGCAAAATAAGAATTCGTGAATTCAGGAAACATACGGAAGGACATGACAAAAACACTTGTCAAGCATAATTTCACAAGTTATAAGTTTGTAAATAATTGCTTTAGAATAATTTAAATTTGGCATCACTCTAAAAAATGTACAACCATCAATCTCTTGTGGCACATCCATTACCTACTTACAGAAGCTCTGGTTTAATTCTTAGACTGTTCCCCGAAACCCCACCCGCAGCCCTGCGAATTTTAGGGCAGGAGAAAGGAGGATTCACACCACCCTCAGCCTCCTGGCTGGGCATTGTCCTGAGGCCCCTAGTGCCCATAACTATAGTGGTCTCGGGTGTTTGTCTTCATTATGGGTTGTTGACTTTCAGTTCTTTTAATCCTCCAATAGTAGGGCCAAAGAAGCCAGCTCAGACACACCCCAGGCCCTCCTTGTCCCTTACTCCTGTCTGCACACCACCTTCCCCTCTGCGCCCGCCCCACTGCACGGTGTCAGTCCTCGCCTATCTCTGCTACCCTGCGGGACTGATGACTGCAGTGGCGGGCACCCGCGCACGCTGGTGGGGATCAGCGTGGGAAGGGGAACTTCTGTGTGAGTGGGAAGGTATTAGGAGGCTGTCAGAATCCTTTATCTCCCATTTTTTTCTATGACAATAAAGACATTAGATTAGACTCAAGCCTACTTCAAGGATTTCTTCCTCCTCCTAGCACTTGTTTTTGGAAGTGAGGAAATGGTCGAGATTCTCTCTTCAGTCATTCATGTCCATTTCCATTGATGCTGCAGGACGAGCAATAGGCAGCTCTCGGCTTTTTTCTTTGTCAGCTTTCCCGATATCCTCTGGCTTTTAGCACATCTACAGTTGCCGCTGGTCCAAGTTACTAGAAAGAGGTTTCCTCAGCACTCTAGGTCCCCCTCAGAGCTTATTCTTATTTTAAAATCACACACCCACTGCCGCTGCTGTAGTTAAGTCTATCATACTTTCTCATCTGGATTATTGCAATAGTTTTCTAAGTGGTCCTCTGCCTCTCATTACCCTTAACTCCCTCTTTTGGCACCAAGCTATCAGCCAGAATTGGCTTTCAGAAAAGGAAATCTGATCAAGTCACATCCCTGCTTGAAATCTTTCACGCACGTCCCCTGTTTGTAAGATAAGGTCTTCCCTCATTTAAGTGTCTGTTCACATGCTGTGTCAGAAAGGTCTTCCCTGCCACTCTTACCATCCTTTCTCAAATAGCACCCACCCCTCACTCTGTGTCTCCTTACATTGGTTTCTTTCCTTCATATCGCCATAGGCCACACTCTATATCTGTTTACTGTCTGTCATCCTCCACTAGGATGTAAGCTCCATAAGGGTTTTCTGTCTCTCTTATTCACAGTTGTGTGCCGGCAGGTAGTAGGCGTTCAATAAATAGTTGTTGATTGTTAAATGTTGAATGAAAATGAGATAAAAATATTTTTCACAATCAGTTCACCACTCACACGGTGAGTCTCTAGCCCTGCTGCACCCCACCCCCATACTGACTACCTTCTGCACAAACCGACTATGCCATGAACTTTCAGATATCTGGAGTTTGGGGCAAATTTTTTCCTTTGCCTGGGCTTGTCTTCCCTTCCTCCACATCCCCAACCCAACAGTTATTTGGAAAGTCCCTTCCTATCACTCAGGATGAAGCTGAAACATCACCTCTTCTCTCAACACCTTCCTCAGCCTCCTCCCCAACCCCACCCTACAGCCTCACTTCTCCCACCCTGCACAGAACACTCCTTCCTCTGGCACTGGGAACAGAGTGCTCCTTTGACATGGAACACGGTAGTTACTTGTTTATTTGGAAGGCAGCAGAGAGTCCTGGTCACAAGTGTGGAATCTAGACCCGGATTGTAAGGTTTTAACTCAGCTTCATTGTTGACTGTGACTCTGGGCTTGTCCCCGCCTTCCTCTTTCTTTCTGGAACAAGCTATCATTGAATATCTATTCTGGATCAGGCACCGTGTTAGATGCTATACACATGTATAAAAAAATTCCTCTACTGTGCAAAAAGTATGCTAATAGAGGCAGAGGGTGGAAACAGAGTTTGGTGCTTTGGGAATTGTCTTTGTGGAGGAGATTCCATGTGAGCTAAGTCTTGAAGGACAACTAGAATACAGACTGAAGTCATTTAGAACTTGAGTGATAACTATATTATTTTGTAATAATAGTTTAAAGGGCATATTTAACATGAGGGAATAAAAATATCATAGACAAAAAATTTCATTTTTAATATCTTGGGTCTCTAAAGAAATCTAATGTGATTGTAATTTAAGACCCACTGATTCCGAGAGTGTGTTGGGATTTATTTTTGATTCTAGTTAAGGCTAACTTCAGACAAAATTTTCAGCAGACCAAGGATAAAATGGAGCTCTGGTTCTCTTTCTCACTCCCTTTTTCTTTGTCGTCACACCCATTCTTACCCCCCAACTTAGCTCTCAACTTAGTTTATCCAAGTAGTTTGTGATCTTTAGGAAATATATTCTGCAGCCAGTCTCCTTATTATTAAAATCTCTAATGATTCATATCCTTATTTCTCACATCTTTAATGAGTGGAAATAATTTTTAAAAAGTCTACTGCAGATTCTTAACACAACTCAGTATCTTTTGTGTGTGTGTGGTAGTATAGTATAGAAACAGTAGTGTCTCCGCCACGTATTAGCAATTTGATCTTGGGCAAATTAATCAACCTCTCTGAACATTGAATTCCTTATTTGAAATTGGGCTACTCATACTTACCTCACAGAATTAGCTTTTTGGAGAAGCGAATCTACTCATAAAGTTCTTGCCACAGTACTTGACTGGAAAGGCAAGCAATTCATGAAAGCCTGACCTCTCAGTGACTATGTGGAACTTACTGAAACAGCTCAGATTGGTGGTATCAGCTCTGTATTCTTCCTAGAATAGATGATTTAGTTTTATCAAGCCTCATTCCAACCTTTCCTCTTCCCAGCTTGCCTCAGTAATATTGTCAGAAAAATCTGGACACAGACATAATGGGGATGAGGCAAGCATGTTGTAAAATCCCAGAGGTTCTTTTAGTAAGGGATGGGCCCTAATTTTGTTCTGCCCTTATCTATGATGTCGCTTATTTGTAAATTTTTGGAGACTAAGCACCATATGTTATTTGGATTCCTCATTTTTTGGATGAGACACGTATTAGAATAGTAACTGTAATCCACGGCCACATGTAATGTTCTAGAGACCCTGCAGTGATAGGCGCACACTGATAAGGTGTCTCACTAACACGGGAGTTGCTCAAGCCTATTAACATCAGCCACACTGGGAACGCTGTGTGTGGCAAGACCAGAGCTGGAAGAGGGCACAGCAGTGCAATTTCAGGCTGTCTCCTTCTGTTTCTTCCTTCCTTGCCTACTAATTAGATTTTAGGAAGAGTGTGAATGAGGAGGAAACAAATGGAAAGGGACCAGCAGAAAGGTTATTCTAGGGTCACTTCTATAGATTCAAAAAGGAGTGAATGAGTGAAACGAAATAAAGCTGCTCAGAGAACTGAAGTGTGTCTTTCCTCCATCTAGTCCCAGAGTTCTCTCACGCTCTTGGACACGTACCAAGGGCAGGAAGCTTGCTCTTACACTATCAGATCTCTCCAGTTTAAAGAGCCAAAATATTTCAGTGTATTATTCCCTCTTAGTTAATTGCTAGAATCACAAGTTCTCAATAGTTTAGTCTAAAGTAGGTGGTAGAATGTCAATGGTATTTTACTGACTCTGTTTACTTAGCAGGGTTACAAATGATAGAAGCTTGCGAGGTAATTGCCAAAATTTGATCACAAAGCTCATATCATTGCTGTGAAAACAGCAGCCGGGCAAGCAATGCCAGAGAGAGAACGTCGTGTGGTCTGTTGTGTACATAAGCCCATCTGTATCAGCAGGGCTCCCAGGTCTTTAGGTTTAGCGAGACTTTCTTTGGAAAGAGCAAAGTACACTGTCAGCTCTGGAGCATGAGGAACAAATATGTACAACCCAAGAACTGAGACCTACTTTTTCAAAATTGATCATTGCTGTGGTGGAGATTACTAGTTATCTACTAAAATTGTTTTTGCTTGTATACTGAACACATGGGTGGACTGCATTTCCCAGACTTCCTTGCAGTTAGGTGCATCCATGTGAGTGGAAATGAATGTGCCCACTTCACCCGGAACTCCAGGCAGTGGGTGATGCTCTTCTCCGTTCTCTTCTCCTCTGTGATGGTCAGTTCTGTGTGTCAACTTGGCAAGGCTATAGTGCCCAGTTATTCAATACAACACCAATCTAGGTGTTGCTCTAAAGGTACTTTGTAGATGTGGTTCATATCTGAGCGGACTTTAAGTAAAAGAGATTATCCTCAGGACGGGACTGATCCAATCAGTTAAAAGGCTTCAAGAGCAGAATTGAGATTTCCTTGAGGAAGAAGAAGTTCTACCTGGGAACTGAAGCTTCAGTTTCTGCCTGAGAATTTCCAACCTGCCCTTCTGGAGAGCCTGCCCTCTAGATTTTGGACTTGCCTAGCCAGCCCCCATAATCACACAAGCCGATTCCTTGCAATAAATCTCTTAATATATATTTATCCTACTGGTTCTGTGTTCTGGTGGAATACTGACACATACGTTCTTTTCTCTTCTATGTCCATGTCCTCTTCTCCTTTCCCACTGGCTTGAACCCATGGTGATCCAGTTTTGACCATGTAGGTAGTGACACTAACCCCAAGAGTGGAGGAGAAGTACGGGGAGGGACTCAGGTCCCTGATTGTCCATATGGAAAAGAACTGCCCTACCAACCCGGCAACCCACATCTGAACTGTTGTGTGAGTGGGAAATTAACGTTTTTGTTCTTTAAGCCATTCTCTTTATAAGCATCATTGTTACAGCTATCTACCTTTTACCCTAAGCAATATGATTACTATTTCAGAAGTACTGTTGCTTTCAGTGTTCCTATTTGTGGATATTAATGTGGCTGAGAACCCTGATATCAGTCTCTATATGGGATGTTCACATAGGCTTTGTCTATGGTCAAACTTAGTCTGTCAGATACTCAACAAATACTGACTGAGTGCTAATTTGTACCAAATAGTCTGGAAATATGACAGCATAAAAATTAGATGGTGTCACTGCCATCATTGAGCTCACTAGTAGGAGACAGTAGCAGAGGGAAGGACAGAATCATAATCTGTTCAAGGAACAGAAAGATGTTCAGCGTGGGAGAGGACTGAGCGTGACACAGGATGGCCTAGAGATATACGAGAAACAGATAACATAGGGCATTTTCAGCCGTGTTAAGGTATTCCGGCTCTATCCTCAGAATAGTGGAGGAGTAACGTGGTTATATTTGCATTTTTCCAAGATCAGTCTGGTTGCACTGTGGAGAATGGATTGGAGAAAAGCGAGGATATAAGTAGAGGAAGCAATTTGGAGGCTATGGTGGTAATCTGGCAGGCGTCGATACCTGGGACGAAAGCGGCCGGAGTGGGCATAGAGAAAAGTGGGGCAAAGAGAAAAGCAGTTTGATTCCAGAGCTCACTCAATGACGGTACAGGGGAGGGAGGGCTCCAGACTGGCAGAGTTCCTGTTTAGGTAATTAAGCAGATGAGGTGGTTGCTGAGGGAGATCAGAGCTGGAGGAGGAGGTTAGGGGGGGAGCACAGGGGAACAAGATGATGATGAGCTTGCTTTGTGTCTGATGGAGTCTGACACAGCTATGGAAGCAGTTAGGTATATGGGTCTGCGTTAATTAAGGTAAATAATGTTAGCTGCTGAAACAACCTCTTAGTAGTTTAACACAATAAACGGTTTATTTCTCACTTACTTAAAAGTACAATGTGGGTTGGGGTGGAATGGAATCTGCTCCATAAACTAATTCAGATTCTTTCCATCTAGAACTTTCTTCTAGGTGGCTGGAACTCGTTCATTCACCTGACAGAACGAGTATTGCATGCGGGAGTTTTATGGGCTAGCCCTAGAAGTGGAAAATATCACCTTTCTCATTTCTACCATCTAGAACCCATCACATAATCACTCTGAACCGCAAAGGTGGCTGGAAAATACATTCTAGGGCCAGCCCGTGGCTTAGCGGTTAGGTGAACGCACTCCGCTGTTGGCAGCCCTGGTTCGTATCCTGGGAGCGAACCGACACACTGCTTCTCCGGCTATGCTGAGGCTGAGTCCCACATACAGCAACTAGAAGGATGTTCAGCTATGACATACAACTATCTACTGGACCTTTGGGGGAAAAAAATAAATAAAATTAAAAAAAAAAAAAAAAAGAAAATACATTCTAGCTCTGTGCCCATAAAGAACAGGAGAATACAGATATAGGTGAACAACAGCAGTCTCTGGCAAAGTTTCTGAACTTGAGAAATAATGAGGTGGAAGACAGACAGTTAGTGGTCATTTGGTTATAAATAGTATTTAAAGTAATGAATGCAGAAGAGATTGCCAATGTAAAATATATAGAATGGGTAGAGGGCCTAAGATAAGAATATTGAGGAATACTAACCTAGGGGACAAAGAAAGAGAACTCACAAAGGAAACTGAAAAGGAGAGCTAGGGATGTCAAAGTGTAGTCTCACAGAATCTAAGCGAAGAGAGTATTTCTAGGAGGAGGAAATGGTCATCAATGTCAAAGGATTATCTAAAGGGAAGGTATGGATTAAGGAGAATATTCCCGCCCTTGGCAAGAGGTATAAGGGGTGGAAACTATATTTCAGTAGGTAGCAGAACGTTTGGGAGATTATAATGCAGAAGCAGTGAAGGCAGCAGATTAGTGAACTCTTTCTAGAAGACAAAAGCAGCAAACACAGAAAATACTTTTTTAGAAAAAGATACTTGTGATATTTTGATTTATAATAAGAAATATATATTTGGTCTTTGTCCCCCTTCCTGGCACAGAACTCCTTGGAATTTCCTAAGTGATAAAGGTGCCTTTGTTATGTGAATGAGGTGACTTTTGGAAGCACCTAAGGATGGAGCTTAGGAGAATCAGGTTGCCAGGAGAACCAACCATGTGATTAGAGGGTTGAAACTTTCAGTGTCACCCCACTGACCTCTGGAAAAGAGCTGAAGGTTGACTCAATAGTCAGTGGCCACTAATTTAATCAATCATGCCTATGTGATGAAGCCTCCAGAAAAACCCAAAAGAAGGGTTTTGGAGAGCTTTCCAGTTGGTGAACATGTGGAGATGTGGGAGAAAGATGCACCTGGATGGGGCATGGAAGCTCCGTGCCCTTTCTCCTTACCTTGCCCTACGCATCTCTTCCATCTGGCTGCTCCTGAGTTATATCCTTTTCTAATAAACTGGTAATCTAGTAAGTAAAATGTTTCTCTGAGTTCTGTGAGCCACTCTACTGAATTAATTGGACCCAAGGAAGGGGTCATTGAAACCTCTGATCTATAGCAGGTTGATCAGAAGCACAGGTGACAACCTGGACTTGTGATTGGCATCTGAAGTGTTGGGGTGGGGGGCTCAGTCTTGTAGGACTAAAGCTTTAACCTGTGGGATCTGATGCTGTCTCCATGTAGATGGCGTCAGAATTGAGCTGAATTGTCGGAGAATTGCTTGGTGTGGGGAGAAAGCTAACACATTGTAATTAGTGACCAGAATCATAATACCATTTACAGTAGTATTAAATACTTAGTAATAAATCTAACAGAATTTGCTCAGCCCTCTTTTTATTCTCCATTTACTGCATCCCATATGGATCTAGGGCTTTGATTTATAGAAGGGCACGCCACCTAAATTGGTTCAAGTAGAACTAATCTGGAATTTTTGTGGAGTTTTTGGAAAAGAGTGGCTCTTTCTTGGGGGATAAGAGAGACTGTTGGATACAAGCTTGGCGCTCCATGCCACAAGTGGAGGACTTGCCTTGGAATAAAGCCAATACAGAGGAAGCTGAGGGACAGGGAGAGACCAAGACTTGTTGGCTGAGACCTGATATTTGGGATCCTGGATCCATCCAGCCTAAAAATCTACTCTTGAGTTGTTCAGTTACACAAGTCAGTACGTTATATTTTATTTCCCTTTAAGCTAATTTGAATTGAACTTATGCCGCTTGCAATCAAAAGATCTTCTCTTACATGCACCTCAATAAGATTTGACTGATATAAATAAAGGTCAAAGGTGGGGGAAGGGAATATTTTCCTTCCTGAGAAGACTTACAACTTGACAGTTAGGCAGCTTGCTCTGTGGATTGCCAGTGTAGGTTGATTTAAAAGAACAACAAAAATCATCCTTCACCTTCTAATTATCTCTTTACTAGTCTATCTCTACACTATATATCTATAGAGTATATCTCTATAGATCTCTATATGTCTCTGTACTATATACTATACTCTATGCTATTTTAACAGAAGTGTCTTGAGATTAACCTGCATAGAACTCTAGTGTATAAAACAAACAGGAACAGAGGTACTTTGGTGACTGAATTGTGGACCTTAAAATACCTCTCTTTCTCTCTCTCTCTTTTTCTTTCTCTCTCTCTCTTTCTTCCATCCTTCCCTCTCTCTGTCCTTCCTTCCTTCCTTCTTCCCTTCCTTCCATCTGTCTGTCTTGTCTTTTTTCCCAATTCATTTTTACTTTATCTGAGTCAGATAAGCACATTTTTAAAAGCCATATAGAATTTAAAGCTACATAACAAAAGTAAGTTTGAAGTCAATGAGAAAATTATTTACTATCACTGTCTTCCCTAGAAGCCCTTCCTTGCCTCACTCACGCACACCCCGGTCCCACTCCCCGATGGAGAAACCATCTTCAACATTTTTAGCTATGGCTTCTGATATTACTTACACATTTTTTAAAGGAAATGCTTTAATTACAACCTTTTAAACTTAATTCTAGACATCATTTGTTGAGCTCTCCTAGTAGACAAGAATTTAGTTTTTATATAAATATCGCTTCCAATTCTTTTCCACCCTTCTTTCCAATGTAGTTACAACACAGTTATTCAATACCCAGTATTAGTTTGAATGATTTTGGCAATTTAATATTATTCTCTGCTAGTCAAATACTGTACTGTTATTATATTTTTCATAACTCTGTGGTTTTTCTGGACTTAATAACTGCTTCAATTTTTTCATTTGCTTGGTTTTCAAAATATTACTAATTAGGTTTCAAATTCAAGTAGATCTGTCAACTCCTGTCAATATGATTTCCCAAATGGTCAATTAATACAAAATCTTTCAGTTCTTCCTACTTCTCACTCTCCTACCACCCAACCTCTCCCTCTAGAGTCATCTCTTCTCCTCTTCCATTCTATAGCAGACGCTCTTAAACCTGCTGCACAGTTATCCTGGGATTTCTTTCACCATAATCTTAGAATTTCTCTCTGCTGATTGCCTGTGTTGAATCTCCTTTATAGTGGATCTCATATTTTTCCCTTTCTATATTCATTTGATTTGCTGCATAGCTTCCTGGTAGTTTTCTGTAAGAGGTGCAAAGAAATTAATTTTTAAAAAAATCTGTGCACGTCTGAGAATGGTTTTATTCTATCTATACCTCAATTGATAATTTGGCTGAGTAGAGAATTTTAAGTTGAAAATAATTTCCCTCAGACTTTTGACATTGTTTCATTGTCTTCTAGATTCTAGTGTTGGTAAATAAAAGTCTGAATAGACCTGCTCTTTCCTTGTGGAAACATTTGGAATTTTCTCTTTATTTTTATTTATTTCTAGTTGTTGGAAGACAATTCTCCACGGGTCTCTAGCATTTCTACATATCTTGTGAGCTGAGGCACTGATAGCCTTTTGTTCTGAACTATCTTTTCAAAGATGTTTGTATAGAACACAGCCTTGGAAGATATTGTCTCTCTCGTTAACAGAGGGCATGTTTGGTTGCTATCCAGAATAATAAAGACAGTGTCTCCCTCTGGTCCAAAGTTTGGGCAGGTTTGCTTGAAGCCCACTATAAAAGAATTGGGTTTCCCAAGCTCGGGATTTCTCAGCTGTGACACAAACCCACAGCATGTGCAACATCCACTTGGGTTGCTCTGTTGCCCCTGTGGGACTTGGGGAGCAAGGAGAACCATGTGACTATGAAGCTTATGCTGCTTGCTGTGTTGTAATAAAGTCCTTTGTCTCTGAACCAGGAGTGGCACAGCTTCTGTCAGAATCTATGAAACCGTGGCAGGCTAACTTGTTTGCTTGCAAGTTGGGTAAAATTTCAGACCCTTCATAGCTGACAGTGGTGAGCCTTTTGTCATTCATTTTAAGGGCACTCAGTGAGGTCTTTTGTATTAGTCAGAGTTCTCCAGAGAAATGGAACCAATAGGATATACATATATATACATATACATATAATGAAGAATTGGTTCATGCTATTATGGAAGCTGAAAGAGTCTTGGAGTCCCAAGATCTGCAGGTAGCAAGCTGGAGACCCATGAGAGGTGATGTGTAGTTCCAGTCCATGTTGGGAGGCCTGAGAAACAGGAGGGCTGATGTTGTATGTTCCAATCCAAAAGCTGGCAGGCTTGAGACCTAAGAAGAGCTGATGACTCACTAAGTCTGAAGGGTGAAAAAGACTGATATTCCAGCCCAGTCAGGCAAGAGGAGTTCCCTCTTGCTCGGCCTCTTTGTTCTAGTCAGGCCTTCAATTTCTTGGATGATGTCCATCCACATTAGGTAGTCTGCTTTACTCAGACCAATTCAAATGTTAATCTCATCCAGAAGCAGCCTCACAGACACACAGAGAATAATGTTCAGCCAAATATCTGGGCATCTTGTGGCTCAGTCAGGTTGACACATGAAATTAACTGTCACAAGTCCAACCCTTGTCAACTTGGCACCCATATGCATCTCCTTAAACCATACTTAATCTCCAAATAAAGACAGTAATAAGGTCATAATTCCACCTAACATGATACAACTATTCTGCATACAACCAAAACGCACCTGCCCCTTCCCCAGAAGAGGAGGAAAAGTCCTTGAATGATGTTTTCTCTTCTCTTTGATATCCTGTAACTTAAGTACTATGAAGTAAAGTCAGTGCATCTTCTATTATATGATAAGGGAATAAGAGAAGGAAGAAAAAAAGATATTTTCTTAATACATACACAAATATATTCATAACAAAATAAGGAGAAGATACTCGTGACAATTATAGTCCTCATTTCTGTAACTGGCCACGTGGTTGTAGCTGGTATTTATAACTACCTTCTTCCACTACCCATTCTATATTCTTTTTGCCTTCAGCAAGCACCTCAGATGGTTGCGATTCTTTACCTGGTGAGGTGACCCAAACCTTCACTCCTGAAGGATGTGGGTCATTAGTAGTCCTGCTTGGATTGGGTTGTTGTAGTTTTCCATTGACCTTGATCACAGAACATGGTAATACTGAGAGACGCCCTAAGGGATCTCCTGTGTTCCAGACATGCTCTTCCTTACCTCCATTGTGGAGTCATAGTCCAATTTCCCCTACAGTGAAGATCAATTACCCCAGCCAGCACAGTAACTCCCTTCTTTGCCTGTTTGATTCAGAGACATGAGGAGTCCAAAGTGGCCAGGTGGCAGTGCTAACTTCCAGTTTAATGGAATCAATATTGTGTCTCCTGGAGAAAGCATCCCTCCCTTTGGAACTAAGCCGGCAGAGCATAAGGTCACAGGGACAGAAAGCAAAAATTTTTGCTAATGAGTCACTAGAGGTAGTAGTGAGTGGTACCACTCCCATTTCCACCTCTTGATTCCTGCTATGCGAGAGACTTCATCATTTTTGGTTGCTGATTCAGAGCACATAATAGCCTTCTAGAGAACCCTGCACCAGCGCTACAAGGTATTTCCCCCTAGCTGGAGCTGTAACTGAGTCTTCAAAAGGCTATTTCATGGTTCTATCAAGTCAGCTACTTCAAGATGGTAGGAAACATGGTAAGACCAGAGAATTCCATGAGCTGTGCTTCTTTTGCTGTGAAGAGAGTTCTTTGATTAGAAGATGTGGAATACTGCAACGTTTTTTGATAAGACATTCTGTAAGTCCAGGGATGATAGTTTTGGGTTGTGTTCAGGGAAGATAAATCGGTATCCAGAGTAAATATCTATTCCAGTAAGAGTAAAATGCTGCCCCTTCCATGATGGAAGCAGTAATCAACCTGCCACCAGGTAGCTAGCTGATCATCCCCCAAAATAGTGTCATATTGGGGACTCAGTGTTGGTCTCTGCTGCTGGCAGATTGGGCACTCAGTGATGGCCGTAGCAAGGTAGGCCTTGGTGTGTCCACATTGCTGAGCCCATGCATAACCTCCATCCCTGCCACCATGGCCAGTTTGTTCATGAGCCCATTGGGTGATAACAGGGTGGCTGAGGAAAGAGTTTGACTGGTAGCCACAAAACAGGTCATCCTACTCTCTTGATTATTAAATCATCCTCTGCTGATGTCACCCTTTGTTGAGCATTCACATGGGACACACACATCTTCATGTTTTTTGCCCACTGTTTGAGGTCTATCCACACACTTCTTCCCCAAATTTTCTTGTCACCAATTTCCCAATCATGTTCTTCCCAAATCCCTGACTATACAGCCAAATCATTGGCCAAACTCTATGAATTGGGATATAATTGCACATCTGGCCATTTCCCCTTCTGGGCAAAGTGAACAGTGAGGTGCACTGCTCGAAGTTCTGCCCACAGGGAAGATTTCCCCTTACCACTGTTCATCAGGGATGTCCCAGAAAGGGACAGCTGCAGCTGTCCTCTTTTGGGTGGTGCCTGCATATTGTGCACACCTGCATACCTATAGACGAGGCCTGAGTCTTCTCTTCCTCTGTCAACTGATCACAGGGAACTCCCCATGAGGCCATAGGTGCAGACTGGGAGAGAGGGCAGTGTAGCAGGAGTGAGGACTGTGGGCATTTGGGCCATTTCCACATGTAACTTACTTGTATCTTCAGGGCCTGCTCGGGCCTGATTGGTCCTCCAATTTTTTTTTTTAATCTATTGTATCCTATTTAAATGTCTTTGTCTTTATCTCCTATTTTCTAGATTTCCTTGAATTGATCTTCTAGTACTTCTTCATTATTTTCTAAATTAAACTTTTTATTTTGAAGTAATTGTAGAGTCATGTCCAGTTGTAAGAAATAATACAGAGAAATCCTTTGTACTCTTTACCCAGTTTCCCTCAATGATAATATTTTGCAAAACTGTAGTACAATATCATAACCAGGATATTGAAATCGTCGAGTAGAGAACTTCTCCATCACTACAAGCATCCCCCATCTAGGCCTTTTATAGCCACACCCACTTTCCTTCCCCACCCCACAAATCTGTTCTCCATTTGTATAATTTTGTCCTTTCAAGAATGTTATGTGGATTCATACAGTATCTAACCTTTTGGAATTGGCCTTTTTCACTCAGCATATTTCCCTCAAGATTCACTAAGTTGTTTTATGTATCAATTGTCTGTTCCATTTGATAGCTGAGTAAGATCCCATAGCATGTTTGTTTAACTATTCAACTGTTGAGAGACATCTAGGAGGTTTCCAGGTTTGGGGCTATTAAGAATAAAGCTGCCATGAAAATTCATGTACAGATTTCTGTGCGAACATAACTTTTTCATATTTCTGGGATAAAGCACAAGAATGCAATTGCTGGATCGTATGGTAGTTGCACATTTAGTTTTCTAGGAAACAAACTGTTTTCCAGTGATATACCATTTTACTTTCTCACTAGCACTGTCTGAGAGATCCAGTTTTTCTGCATCCTCCTTAGCATTTGATATTGTCACTAGTTTTTATTTAATTCTTCTGAGAGGTGTATGGTGACGTCTCATCGCAGTTGTAATTGGTATTTACCTGATGTCAAATGATGTTGAATATCTTTTCATGTGCTTATTTGCCGTCTATAGATCCTCTTTGGTGAAATGTCTGTTCAGATCTTTTGCCCATGCTCTAATTAAATTATTGTTTTTCACTGTTGAGTTTTGACCAGTATGTATTTTGACATTTTTAGTTTGGCTTTCTCTCTTACCAAGAGATCCTTCTTATCTGAATTCTGATAATAAACAAAAAAGATCCTGAACTATTTTTTTCATGGATACAATGGCTTCTTTTCTCTTTCTGAGATTATTAATCATACAGAATTATTGAAGAGTGCTTTGATTTCTGCATTGTTTTTTAATCCTGGATATTCCTTTCTTTTGTTTGTTTTATACTCTTTCTTCATTCCCTATTGAAGCTTTCCTCAAATGTCTGGTGATTTGTGGTTCAGGCCTGCCCCTAATATTGTGAGACCTGACACAAGACTGCAAATGGAAGCCCATAAACTGTTTATCTAAATATTTAGAAATTATAATTCAAGCTAACTGTTCAATTCTCCTACCTTGATAAATATACTTTCAAAACAATGACAATAATAATAAAAAAGTATTCAAAGCTGGTTTTCATAGGACTAGAAGTCATCAAAACATCAAAGACAATTGAATTGAATTATAGCTCATGTCTGGGTGTTCTATAGAGCTATAGATGTCTGGACAAGTAATAAAATAAAGACATAATTTATGAATTATTGTATATTCTCCAAATTATTTCTCTTTATTTCAGCAGACATACTAATTATGTTTTTATAAGCAAGATTTTTACATAATTTATGTTATTGACATGTAACAATCTAAAGAATTAAAAATACCATAATTGCATTCAAAGTGTATACAACTTGGACATATTTTCATCAGAAAATGTAAGTTAAAGTGAATGTAAAAAAGTAAAAATTTTATTTTTCATGTATATTGTCAAGACTTACTTTTATTCAGGATATTTAGAATGCATATTTATGGTTGTGGTTCACTATACTGTCTCTGTGGTAAGTCCAGAGTGAGAGGTATCATGTGTAATTTAATACATTTAGTTTTTTGTGCTTCTGCTATGTGGTGATGTCTAAAATGGAGGGCCAGGCCACTCCTGTCTGGGCCAAACAGTGGTTCTGCTCTGGTTTTCTATTTTATCCTTGAGCAGGGCACTAAAAGTACATTTTTCTGTGTGGAACAGTGGGGCTCGTCAACCTGTAGGTTTCTCTCTGTGGTGAATAGGCGTAAGTCTGGCCTTTTGTTGGATTCCCAATTGTTAGTACCTTGAATTCTTCTCTCTGGGTAGGTCATTTTCTCCAGAGGAGAATTCTCTAGTCTCTTCTGGCCACTAGAATTCTTTAAGTAGAGTAGGTGGAAGAGGCAGGGTGGGAGGGAAGTGGTCCTCTGATTCAGCCTCTAACACGATCCCCCTGAGTTCAGCCATACTTTATATACCCATCCTCTGCTTTTTCTGGTTATATTTCTTGAGAGCAAAATCTCCTGGTGAGTGGGGGAGGAGACCTGGAGTTTCGATAACTTCATATCCAGGCTTTCAACCAATCCTCCTGGTTAGGCCCAAATCTCTCCTTCCCCTCAGCCCTTCCCCAGTACTTCTAAGTCCTTGGTTTTCAGGGCTGTGGGTGGGGGAATCGGCTTGCCTCTTGGTATTCCCCTCTGCTAGGCTGGTTGCCTGTGCTGTGTTAATTTGGGCATCACTCCTTCATCCACTTAGTATCTTCCAAATCTCCCTAACATCGCTAGTTCGCTGTTGCCTTCTCTCCCATTCCTTGCTTTTGTGGATTGGTACCTTTTAAATGTTTTTGTTCTGCTATTCAATGGAATTTTGAAAGGAAAGGAGGTAAATCTACCATGTTTAGCTGAAAGTGACATCATCTTTTGGAATTTAAGTGGCAGCATATTTTAGTTAATTCATGTTTGCTTGCAAGGGCCACAGTCCAATCATAACCAACTACTATTACTACTAGTAATAGGAAAAATTATTGGGATGTGTCAGGGTTCCAACAGGAGACAGAATTCACCTAGATGGTCCAAATGAACATTAATGAAAGGAATGCTTTACAGAGGTATGGGCAGGGTTAAAGACATAAACAAGGGGTGGTGAGGCACCCAGAGACAAGTAACAGTGGAGAGTCGGTACCACCTCTAGGGCTAAAGGGAGAAGGGAGAAAATAGTGTTACTAGAGCCTGGTGAGAGGCGAAACCTTGGAGAAGGATTGCCTGGTAGGAGTTGTAGTTGCGGCAGACACTGCTACTAGCAGAGAAGGCACTGAAGCATGGGGGGAGGGAGCAGGGAAGAAATACTCTGGCTTCTCTCTTCTCCACTCTCTGATGACCTGCAGGTGCCTCCGTTGGCCATCTCCAATGGAAGCCAGGCGGCAAGAGAAGCAGAATGATGTAGTGTGTCTTGTTCAGCTCCTGGAGCCCAATGTAGGAGAAGGGAGGGAAGATCTGGGGAAAGTGGGGTAAGCATAGTATAACCAGTACTGAAGGAGAATAGAATACCTCGTAGAATCAATGAAGCTGCTAGACTTCAGAAAGAGTGGGAACCTGGCTGATTTCAGGAATCATAGCGCTTCATTGGACTTGATTGCTAATGTTTGCATTGATATGATTCAGTTCCCAATACTCTTAGTCTCGATATCTTTTAGTTCAAATTCTTGACAAAGATTTTTATTGGTTGTGAATCAGGCCACGAGTCAGTCTCTTTCCCTTGTCAGGTGCCACCCATGATCTAATCAGCTTATGTCATGTAGTATGGATATGGCTGTAGGCCTCCACTCCTTTGGGTAAGAAGGCAGTTTTAGAGAGAAGACCATGGCTGGGAAGGCACCCCAAAATGTATCAGCTACTCAAGTGTGTGGTAGTTATTCTACATTGCATGAAGTCATTAGCATACTATCAGAGCTCTCTCCAAAGGACAGAGGGTAAGATGGTTAATCGTAGGCACTCTAACTAAAGATCAAGAATGAGAGAAAGTACTGTGTGTGTGGAGGTGGTGGAAATATCATTGTCTCCTTCACAGCCAGGGTTATTGTGAAAGGTATGTAGGCTGTGCATGGTGCAACTCTAGGCACACCATTGCCATTCTGCAACAACGTGAATGGTGCTCCCTGGAATTTTGTGAAGTGGCAAGCTTGATCTCAACTTTGCTTAAGGACTTATTCCACCATGAAAATGACTTGGATGGCATTTATAAATTTTGTACCACAAGGCTGGGGCCATCCTGGAACCAAGTTTTACCTCTCCCTGTGTCTACCACCATGGAAAGCGATGGAGCCAAACAGAGCCTTAAGTGGCTTAACAGGGTGACTGTCCATAAAGAAACACCAAAGGGCAACAGAACACAGACAAGAGGTTCCAAGACCCAGCCATTTGGGAAAAGCACAATCCTAGCGAAATACCCATTGGTAGCTTTCCTGTGGTCAGAGGAAATGCTATTATACTCCTGTCTACTCACTATATACTGTCTCTATGAAAGAAAGAAAATCCACAAGGAGATTTTTCAATAACTGACAATTTTAGTCAAATTACTTAGGAAGGTCTATTTGGCTTGTCAGACTCTTACAGTGATAGAATTTTAAAAATACTGTCGAGTAGTGGTTTTTAATGTGTGGTCCCCAAATCAGTAGCATCAGCCTCTCCTGGGAACTTACACATGCAAATTCTTGGACTGGTGAATGTTTGAGAAACACTGCATCAGAATCACCCGACGGACTTGTTAAAACACAGCTTGTTGACCCCCCATCCCCCGAGTTTCTGATTTGGCAGGTCTGGAGTGGAGCTGAGAAATATGCTGTTACTGGAGAGAAAGTTTTTCTTAAAGAATAGTTTCCACCCAAAGATTGGTAAATGTATTAGGAAAAGTTTGTTGGACTAGTGAGACAGCATGTGTTTCATATAATCCTTTGGAGAACCTTTCCAAACATTTGGATTGTCTGCATCAAAATACAAAGGCTCTAAATTTGGCAAGATTTCTCATTTCTAGTGTTATTTGCTTTGGCATGGTGAAGTCTTAAGAAATCTTTTATCAAATATTAATCCAGGAATAACTTCAACAGCTCACAGAGTTTGTTTCAAATTTAGAAGAAAAATCAAATAAGACCCTGCATATTACACATGTAAGTAGTCACTATTGTACTTAACTGAATTTGAAAAGTGATTTCTAAGGAGCAATTGCTCTCTATATGCATTAGAGGGCTGTGCAGTTAAACACAGATGCACCAAGCCGGTGAAATGGTTTTGGAAAAACATCAGAGAGTCTGGTAGGACACTGGGTATCACCGCAGCATCCGTTACCAACTGCTCTATCATAGTAGGTACAAGATTTATGTTTTGTAGTCATTGAGAGCAGCCATGACACATATTTCCCTCCCTTTCATAAGTTAATTACTGCCACACATATCATTATCAGCCATTACCATAGATTCCAGAATGTGGAAAGTCGTTGGAGCTAGAGCAAAAGAGCCAAGTAAAACACCTGCCAGGGATTTCAAAAGTGATTACAGTTTGGTTGCTGTGTTTTGAGTGAAAAATACAGATGATGAAGCAAAGAAGCATCTGTTCTCTTCTCTTCCGTCTCTGTGCGATAGCATGTCGTGCATTCGCCTTGTGACTTCCATCAGTCCCGCTCCCTTGGAGCTCGCTGCACTCGTTCATACATACGGTCATTCAACAAGCGCTTATGCCTGGTAAATATTTAGAAATTTTATATTTATTTAGAAAATATTTAGAAAAGAAAGTACGATCGATGTCTGTAAGCAACAGTTTTTGGAGCAGATGCTGTTTTTGGAAATTGGTAGTCATCGCATAGATGACAAGAATATGACATATTTCTGTGCTAACACCTGACAATTGTACGATTTTTCTCAAGTTCTTAAGGAGATTTCTTGCACAATATTTTATGTCACCCTAGCCTCAGTCCTGAGATTAGACCAGAAAGCAATGATCCCCACAGTGAAGCAACAGACATCTGTACTGAGTGACCTGACCGAGGTCTCAAAGCTAATAAGGAGTGGGTTTTTCCTCCTTTTCCTTCTCAGGTTCAGCATTTAACAGCTAAAACAAATAATAAAAGCAATGCTGTTAGGGTTCAGTATTATCACTTTCCCTTTCTAGAATATTGAGTTTAGCTTTTCCTTTTTCATTTGGTAAATGAGAACAGCTTTTTTTCCCCAGTTCTTTTCCCAAGATACAACTGGCTGCACTATTAAAGACAGAGGCGAGAGAAGCTTAGCCTTGGTGCCCAGGTACATCGCAGGTGCCTGGGGCCCCTGGGCGGTAGGCGCAGCAGTTAGCGAACTGCAGCCATTCAACAGAGAGCTCCTTCCCCTGGCCTCCCAGTCTCTTTACTAGCCCCAGCTGCTCCAGTCCTAGCCCAGGCAGCCTACCAGGAACGTGCTATTTCTACAAAACAATGGCCCTTTTGTAAGACTAGCTTTAATGCTGCTCCCTCCTTCCTTAGATGTTGAAATTGCTATTTCTAGCTGGAAGGGACTGCAGAAAATGCCCTGTAAGAAGAGGGGCTCAGTACATCTCCTGTATAATGGCATGGCTTTTGGTTTTGCTGCAGGGGAATCTGAGAAGCTTCCTTAAGATTTCTCAAATTCCATAGTTAGTTTCATATAAGCTAGGGTAAAACTAGACAAACAAAGAAAGGGTATTCAATTTTAGCTTGGACTATAAAGTAAAACGAAAATAAACAGAATATGATTCAAGTCTTCCCTGGAGGTGCCTGCAAGTCTTGCACAAAGTATATTGGTATAAATAAAGTCATATTTGTGCCTGGTGATGTAGATGGGTGATATTTCTAAACATTTTGTGTATATAGCCAGTAGGAGATATCAATGCATGTTGATTTTTAAGACGCTTTGTGTTTAACACCCAATTTACTGACCATAAAACACGCCAGATACTAAAATCTTCAGCAAAAAAAAAAAAAAAAAGCCAAAAAGCTGACAAAAAACTACGTACTTTGCCACAGAAATGCAGATCGCTCTTCACAGGTCCTGATAAGCTGTGTCCAAGGCACCCTTTTCAAGGTAGACAACGATGTGGTGTTTTTGATCAGGGCAGGGAACAGAAATTCTTCCACTTAGTTTAAGCAGAGATGGATTGATTACAGGGTAATCAGCAGTTGATAGAATTATTGCGGAGGTGAAAGATTGAGCCTTGAAGAATTGCTCCAAGGGCCCGAAGGCCAACAGGAAACTACAGAATTGGGAAGCTGCTCGTGTCAAAATCAAGCTGCCCTGCCACAACCAGGAGGCCTTTGCAGTCAGGAAGTCCCGGACCAAAGACAGACATCTTCAGGACGCCACCTGCCAGCACGACCAGCGGAAGCAGCGGAATCCCAGCCTCCACCGCCCTGCTCCCTTCAAATGTCATGAAAGTACATCTGACAGACTAGATCAGCAGATCTCAATCAGATCCTGAGCCCCAGCTGCAACGGAGGCTGGGAAATGGGATATGTATGTTTTTCAAGCTTTCTAGCATAGAACTCAATAACATGCATCCATCCTATTTCACCTGTCTGCTCCCCCAGTTTGGGCACTGAAATTGCTTGCTTTCAGCAACCACAAAACTGCAATGAAGATTCTTCTAGATTGTGTGGTATTTTCACTGGGATATATACCCAGGGGTGGGGTAGCATGTTTCAAGTGTATATGCCCACTTTTTTTGACTAAGTACTGCCGGAATATTATTCTCCAGAATGGTTCCACTAGTATGACTCCCAAAAGTTTAATATATAAATAACCTTACATTTATGCATACTATCATCTAAAATATGAATAGTTTCTTTCTGCTTTCAAGGAAGAGCCTATTTATATTTAAAAGAAAACAGATTTTTATTTCTTAAGTATTATGTCTGAAACAGGACAATTAGAAGATAAATCAATTGATTAATGGAATACTTTCTTGAAATTTTATTTTCTTTCATAAAAATTGGCAGTAGCATGGGGCAGTAGAGAGAGCACTGCAGGCTCTTGTGTCAGATGAAACTTAGATCAGATCCTGCTTGGGAGACATTGACTGGGCAAGCTCCTTACCTCTCTTTGAGTGTCAGCAAAATGGTGGTAATGATAATAAGGATATTGTTGAAGCCTTGGAGTTAACGGGTAAGAAACAATCAGGGCAATGCCTGGCACGCAGCCCTTGTGCGGGAAATGTAAGCCGTTATTCTGATGAGCACCCATGGATTTGTCCCTACAGCAGCTCATATACATCTCCCAGATGAATGAATTTTGTGGCAGAGACCTAGGTTTTTGAATACCCATAACTAAGTTTCCTCAGGGCTGGAAGAATTATGGAGTTAAAGATAACACAAATTTTCCTTGCTGCTCTCTTGAGGACCTCAGAATGTAAAGGGGACAGAACAACACACACAAGCGCGCACACTTTTTGTTTTTTTAACTTTACAGATGACCATGAAGAAACACCCAGAGAGGGGAGCAGAGAGCAGCCACCACACTTCATAGTGTCGGCTTCAAACCTCAGAGTGGAGACTGCAGGCCTGAAGTAGCACCAGCCCTTCCCTGTCCTGTTTCATGCACAGGTGTTGTGTCCTCCCTCAACCTTCCCCTATGTCTCCCCTCAGGGTTAGTGGCCCCACCCCTGTCCTCCAGAACAGCTTACAAACCCTTTTAACATAGTTTACCATACTGTACTGTATGCTTTGTTTTTATCTTATGAATGACTGAATAGATTTGTTCAATTATTTGGCCACGTCCATGCTTGTTCTTCCTTACTGGAAGGTTCTGAGAATTTTAGGTGGCATTTTTTGCATGATTTTTATATCATTTCAGGTGCAGTCAGCAGGTAGAAACCAGACCAGCTGAACAGAGTGAATTTATTACAGAGAATTGTTACCTAGGTTGAAATTACTAAAAGGCAGAAGCTCGGAGGAGGGGCCATGGAGGTGCAGCTCAGGTGGCTGAAAGGCGGCCGTTGAGCAGTTGCTGGCGTTCGTGTCCCTGAGGGTGGTGCCATGAGGCGGGCCCTGCAGGTGTTAGAAAAACTGCAAACTGCATTCAGCTGCTGATACAGCCCTAGATGGCACTGCCTGGCCAGGTGAAGAACGTTGCCGGGGTGACAGTGGAACTACAAATGTACAAAAAGCAATACGGATAAAGAAGGAGCAAGCTCCTACCTCCTCCTCCAGCCTAGCATGCTCCCTCTAGCGCCCCCTGTTGACAGACCCTAATGGGGAGTCAGCAGGCAAAGCGGAAATTAGATTTACAGTCGCAGTCGCATTAGCCTAAAACAGAATATAAAAGGGTGGGTTTAGAGCTGAGAGACAATAGCATAATAACTGACACATTTCTTAAAATACTTTGTTACCTTAAAAAAATTAGGACCCATTTCCAAATGTTCATCCACAGATGAATGGGTAAGCAAAGTATAGTATATACACTCAATGAAACATTATTCAGCCTTAAAAAAAGAGGGAAATTCTGCCACATGCTACAACATGGATGAACCTTGAGGACGTTATGCTAAATGAAATGAGCTAGTCACAAAAAGACAAATACTGTATGATTCCACTTATATGAAGTATCCAAAGCAGTCAAACACATAGAAACAAAGAATGGGGGTTGCCAGGGGTTAGAAGAAGGGGGAAATTGGGAGTTGTTGTTTAATGGGTATAGAGTTTCACTTTTGCAAAGGTGAAAGTTCTAGAGACCTGTTGCACAACAATGTGAATATAGCTAACACTACAGAACTGTACACTTACAAATGGTTAAAATGGTAAATTTTGTGTTGTGTCTTTCTTACCACAATTAAAAATTTTTTAAAACTTATAAAAATAATTAGGACCCATAAGTACTGGCTATTTCTAAGAAATTTTAGGTCTCTACTAATTTCTCAGCCTGATTTCCATAGGGTTCTCTTTCTCCACAACCTATACTGCTATGGGATAATCTTTGATCTTTTTGTCATTGTTACTTTAATGGTATTCAGGATACAAATGATAAAAGCAAGCAACTATTTATGAAATATGGTTGCAAAATAAGACATAGTCATGTTGCAAAATGGCTCTGCTTTACAGCTGCTTTTAAGATCCTCTATCAATAGAATGGTCCAAAGTAAAACAAATGGTTTAGGAAACCAGCAAAAACATTTTAATTAGGTTTGAGGACACAATGAAATTTCTTCGTTGAAATCGTGTGTAGTGGAGCCAGGCTTATGCTGTTCCATGGTCCATTCTTTGCTAAATTGCCTGCTGGAGCCAATCCTTGCCATGCTGCCTCATAAAATTTTACAGTAAATATTCCGTTATTGGACACTGGGGTGGAGAGTGATGGAAGGGAATGTAATTGTTTTAGCTTTAAATTTACCCTTGTCCAAATATGTCTTAGACATGCGGCCCAAGACGAGCCTGTAAGTCATGAAGGCGTTCACCTCTCTTGAGGCTGGATTGCTTTTAAATCATTCCAGACAGATGAGGGAAGTGCCCCCTAGCAGAAGGAAGAAGTAATCCCCTACCGCCTCTTAGTAACTCATCCCGTGTTTGACAAATCTTGCCACCCGGGACCTTTGTAGTTAGCCCATGTCTCATCTGCTGCAATTTTCTCCTCCCCCTTCCCCCTTCAGGTCACCTCAAGAATGGAGATTGGAACCAGCTGGCCTCTTTCTTCTTTATAAGAGCCTTTTATAGATGTGAAAATGATTATTCAGTTTCTCTTCAACTACTTTGCTGAACAGTACTTTCCTGTAACTTTACCCCATAAATTTTATTTTTCAGATCCTTCAATGATCTTTTTGATGCTTCCCTGAATCCTTCGTAATTTTACCATGCTGCTCTAAAATTGTGAGGTTCCAGTTTTCATGGAACTCATACATTTCTAAACATTTTGAGATTAATGGAAGGATTATTCATTCTTATACAATATTCATTTAAAAAATAAATATCATTATTAAATCACCTCCTAAATCTTCATGGTTTTTCTCACAAAAAGGAAAAAATGTCACTCTTACCACTCTCTGCAAAGTCCTTTATCAATTCAGGTAGAAAATCAACTTAACTTTGAGAGATTTTTAATCTATGTATATATGAAAAATAAGAGAGAGATTATAGAAAATATATAAATATATATTGGTGGAAATGAGGATTAATTGGGATGAGTATAACTGTGAGATGCTTTCTCTATATCATAAAAAGATTTTTTGTTATTCTCTTATATTCTTAAAAAAAAATAAATATAAAGAAGGAAGTTAAACACCTAAAATTACACTATTTTGAGGTATCGGGATTTAACATTTTAGTGACAATGTTTTTGTGTTTCTCTTTATATTTCTTTTTATATATGTAATTTATCTTAAGTGTGATCATATCATTATTTTTATTGGTTATATGTATATATATTTTTTTGGTGGGGAAGATTAGCCCTGAGCTAACATGTGTGCCAGTCTTCCTCTATTTTGTACGTGGGACGCCACCTCAGCATGGCTGTTGAGTGGTGTAGGTCTGTGCCTGGGATTCAAACCTGCGAACCCAGGCAGCCAAAGCGGAGCGTGCCGAACTTAACCACTACGCCATGGTGCTGGCCCCATTGGTTATATTTTAAAAACATTTTTTTCTGTGTGTATTCTTATCTTCATATGCTCTCCCTCTTCCCCCAAATAACTAATGGGTTTATCCTTCCAGTCCTTTTCCATTGACATGTAATCATATTTGAGTACATCTTTAAAAGCTTGTCATTGTTTGTTTTAGAGAAAATTAGTCTTTTATATACCTTTCTTTTCTTACTAAACAAATCTTTATAGAAATTTCTGCCAAGCAATCTATATTGATTTATCTCATTTATTTTCATGGCTGCATAATGGTATGGATGTAACTCAATTCAACCAGGCCCCCATGTGTGTTTGTAATGCTCTTAGTTGCTGTATCAGGTTAGGTTTTCAGAATGTGGTTCAATAGCCATTAATATATCAGAACAGGAGTACATAAGGCTATGTACATAAATAGCTATGTAAATAAAATGAAAGTGAATGCATTATACACCTTAAACAGAAATCTAGAGAAAGAATTACAGAGGAAATAAAAAAGCAGAAGAAGGGAATTAATAAAGATTAAAACAGAAAATAATGAATTAGAACACAAAATAAAACAAAAAAGAAAGACTAATAAATAAGTCCAAAAGCTGGTTCTTTTGGAAAATATCAACAAAATAGAAAAACCACTGGCCAAACCAACAAGGAAGTAAAAGAGAAAACTTAAATACAAAAAATTAGAAATCACAAGGCGGAAGTTCAGAAGAGAGAAACCTTTAAAAATTTTAAAAGACTGCTTTGTACAAATCTCTGCAAATAGATTTGAAATGGATAATTTTCTGGTGTAATACAATTTGCTGGTAGATATGAAATGCCTAAATAGACCAAGTAACAGAGAAGAAACAGAAATATCAAAAAGCACTCTACTATAAAGCCCAGATAGTTTCATACAGGAATTTACTAAAACTTTAAAGATCAGTCAATCCTCATATTGTTTAAACTATTCCAGAGCATGGTTAAAAAAAAAAATCTTCCAAATTCTTTCTATGAAGTAAATTGATCCCAAAACCTGACAAAATGTGCACCAAAAAATAAAACTACTGGTCAGTCTCATTATGACCATCAAATAAAATATTCTAAATAAAAAAATTAGGAAGAAATATCCAACAGCCCATTAATGAAATAGTACTTTATGACCAAATGAAGTTGTTTTCCTGCAGTGTAATAATATAACTTATCATTTTAATAGACATAAGAAAAAAAATCATATGATCATCTTCATAGATGCAGAAAAATAATTTGACAAAATTCAATTCTAGTTCAATAAACTAGAAGATGGAGAATACTTCTAGAACAACTGAACAAGATAAAATACATATACCTCTACCTAAAGCCAGTTGTACTCAATTGGCAGGCATTACAGGATTTCCTGCTAAACAAGCAAGGCAAACATCTCCACACTATGTTGGAGGCAGTAGGCAGTGAATTTAGAAAAGACAAAGTAATTAGAGGTATAAGAATTGAAGAAGTAAAACTATCTCTATTTGCAGATGATGTGATTATATATCTGGATAGCCCAAAAGAATCAATGGGAAAACTGTAAACAAAAAGAGAATTCTGTCAAGTAGCAATTTAGGATATCATCATCAAAAATTAATACAAATCAATTCTACAGGTAAATATATATTCAGTGTTCAACATTCATTTTTCCAGTGCCTCTGTAGATTCTAGAAAGGCTCTTTTTCTAGAGGAGTTCTCAGGAAGTGCTGTGGGAACAATATTCATTCTATTCTTACCTATTCACAACAGTTTTTCTGTGGCCTTTGTACTTAAAAGTCAGTTTGATTGGATATAAATACTTGGCTCACATTTTCTTTTCTTGAGCAACTTGCATATGCTGCTCAATTGTCTTCTGGAGTACACCTTTGCTGTTGTAAAGTGTAATGTCAATCTAATTTTTTCCCTATAAATGACTTGTTCTGTTTGCCTAAATCTTCTCCTTTTTCTATTTAAAATGTCCAATAATTTTACTAGACAATGTTTTGATGTTCACTGCCTGGTTTTATTTTTTTTCCAGATATACAAATTGCCCTTTAAATATGTAGATTCAAGTTTTCTTCTATTTCAGGAATTTTCATTTAATGATAGATCCTTTGGCGACTCCTATTGTAGGTGTGCTGAAGCTTCTTTCCCTGTCTTCTACATTTATCACTTTCTCTTGAATCCTTTAAAAAACATTTTTTGTCTTCTTTTCCTTTAGGTTTTTAAAAATTTCTGCCTTTCATATCTTATTTCTTGTATGGCGTTATTATTTGCTTTTGTGTTCTTTCTAGTTTGTCTTAATTCTCGACTTGCCTTATTATTAGTTCTCATTTTTCTGCTCTGTTAGCTCTCTTTTGCCCAATCATCTCCTTTCTGAAATTTTCAAAATTCTGATTTATGCTATTCTTTTATATCTTCTATATTTTTCTTAAATTCTTTTAGCTTCCTTTAAAATGTTACAATATTTTTGTATTTGCACACGAATTTCCGAATGCCTTTATTGTTTGCAGCAGTATTGTTCTGCTCTTACTCACTCTCTGCTTATAATAACTTTATAGAAAACTCAGTTGCAATTGTTTTTTGTTGCTAGTGCTTAAGTGAGGTGTTGTTTCCTGGACTTTTCAGGAGGGGAGGATGAGGAGTCAGTATAGTTTGCCTGGCTTCATCACTCCAGGGCTCTCTTTTGTTCTTATCGTGAAGCGTTTAAAACGTTACGACCTTGTACTTTCTGAGATCTGTCTTCTCTACGGCCCGTTTCTTTCCTCTCACCACTCTGCTCTTGCTACCCCCCACTGCTGGCGTGTCCACCGCTGATGTCACTCACTCATTCTTTTAGCATGACCCATGGACAGAGGTCTCATCCTGCTGACTCAACCGACCCAGGCTGCTGGTGGAGCTGTAGATTCCCTCAATGTTTAGCTGTGACTCTCATCTAAACCTCGACTTGGGTGGTCAGTCCTCTAGCTCTCTGCTAGACAGTCACTTTGTCCCTGTTCAGTGACACCTTCCTCCTCCACAAGTTGGCCACCAGTACTCTCAGCTCTCCTCTCAGTGCTGCCTGCCCCGTGTGACTGGAGGGTTGAGGGAGGGAGGTTGCTTGCTGACTTTCCTAGGCCCTCTGTCTGTTGATGCCTGCCCTCACTGCTCTTGGGATCTAGGTGTATCTCTTGATGCACTGACCCCTCTCCAATATCTGTGTTTTAACTCTGGTTGGGGTCAGGAATAAAGCCCTTTTTAGATGCTCTCTGTGTCTAATTCTCTCTATCTCTGTAGTCTGACCATTTCTGTGTGTGTGTGTGTGTGTGTGTGTGTGTAAATACTGTATTTTGCATTTTTTTCTACTCCAAATGCTCCAGATTCTCGAACTTTGAGCTCAACGCATTTGTGGTCTTTTAGAAGGTCTGGTTCTTGTAATAGAAGGTCTGGCTTTTGTACTTTAACTTTCCCGTGATTGCTCCTGCTAAGGCATTTAATAATAATATTTAGAAATTTGTCTACCCGATTTTTTTCATGCTGTATCTCACTTCCCTCAAGAGCAGCACGTATGAAAGACTATCATTGTTTTTGTCTAAATGGTTGTGGAGAGGGTAATGAATATAAAGAAATGTGTCATGGAGGTTGTACAAGAAAATTGCCCCAAATCTGATCTGATCTGGGGCAGAACTTCTGTGTGGTGTAATTCACAATCTCCTTCCAGGGAGGAAAACACCATTCTAGACAAAATGTTAAAGCCATTTCCTGAGGAATTTTAATGGGACTAAAACTTATTCTGGGAACCCAGTCACCTACATACCCAGCTGATATCTGTCAAGAATTTAATAACCTTTAACCGACCATTCTTTTCTTTTTGATTTGAGTCTAACAATGATAATCTAACCCCAGAGGCAGTTTTGTCCCCTAGCAAACATTTGGCAATGTCTGGGGACCTTTTTGGTTGTCACAACCGGAATGGTCCAGATGCTCACACTTTGCGCTCAGCGCATTTTTGTTCTGTGAGAAGGTCCGGTCCTTACAATAGCCCAGGGGGAGCAGCTACTGGCCTCTAGTTTGGAGAGGCCAGGGATGCTGCTAAACATCTGTAACACACAGGACAGCTCCCCAAATAAAGAATTATCAGGTCCAAAATATCAATAGTGCTGAGCTTGAGAAATGCTGATCTAGCCTTTCTCTTTTCCTGTAAATTCCTAATTGAATCTTTGAATTGGTTTGCTGTAGGCCTTTTCTCTTAGAGCAAGATTGAGTAAAATTTTTTATGGTCTCATAACTAATTTGTTTAAAGATTTTTGTTTGTATTTTAAACAAGGTGTTAGGGGATAAATGTCAGTTAATTCCTAAAGATTTTATCCCACTACACTGGGTGTCAGGCAGCTGAGACCTGATCCGGGGTTCACAGGGGCATAATCCCCAGGCCAGGCAGGAAACCTCAGTCTTTTGCTTTAAACAAGGCCTTCTGGGGTCAGAGCTGACAATAAACTGACACAGACCTGATTTGCTGTGCTGTTGTTGACTGTTGAGACTAAGCCCAACGCATGTTGTTCACTGCCGCCTCCTAATTCTTTAGTTCCTAATCCTCCCCATCCACTTTGTCTCCCAGTTGCCTGAGTGCTGGAATTTATTTTTTGTTCTCAAGTGACTGTTCCCAACAGCACCTCTCAATTTGCCTCTCCTGTCACCAAAGGGACGCTGCTCTGTAGACACTGCTTTTCTTTCTGACCAATGGCTTGTAGAAACGAGCCTTCTGTTCCTCTCCCACCATCAGGAAGTTCGAACAGGAAGATTAGCCTGTGAGATGGGGAGTGGGAGAGACAAGGTGTCCTTCCATCCTGCCCATGGGAGAGTGCAGACAGCACGCCCAATGACTTGTGAGAAACACAGCCTGCCTCCTCTCTGAGTTTTGCCAAATACCTAGGAGAGGAGAGAATGTACCAGATCCTCAATTTTTGCAAAGCAGATGGAGGTATTAGTAGTAACACGTGAGTTCACAAGATGAGGAAGGCAAGGAGAAAAAGAAAATTCTACAGAATTGTTTGAATGGATGTAGGGTCTTTTTCTTCCTCATTATCATGTGAAAAACGAAATGTTTTTTAAAAACACAGTTCACCTGGCAAAGATCCTGTGTCTAAACCAAACTGATATAGTTGTCTTTCTGAAAAAAAAAAAGAATAGAAACAAAAGTCAAATATCCATGTATTCAAGGGTACAAAACATTGATGTGGAAACTGTATTGTAGAAAATACTTTCCTTTAAAATGATGGCTCACCTATTCCTTTGCTTTGCTTAAGGAAAAGTGAGAATATCAGAAAAAGTATGAGATTCTGAAAATACACATTCCATTCGACTTCTTCTTGAACAACATTCTTAACTGAAAAGTTAGGCAGATTTCTAGGTATTTACGATGAGTACTTTGAGCTGTTGGCTCACATCTTGTAGTTGTATTTTTTTAGCAATAACAGGCTCTGATTTTCTTCCAAGCACTCTCAAACCAGTAAGTGTGCAAATCCCAGCCAAAACTACAAGTAATCATCTAAAAATTCTCCTGCGTCCCAGCCAGCGGGGACACTTAGCCTCTGATGCCTGTGCTCGCTTTTCAACTCACTTCCCTTCACATTTCATTCTTTCTTTTAGCAATAAAAACCGTGGTAATTTTTTCTGACACAATTTCGGCTACATTCTTAAGTCTTACTCAGTTATCTCTTGTTAGTTTTTTTTTTGAGTTATTAGACTCAGTCCAAACTTCCAAGGCATTTCTGAAGGTGTTATTATGTCTGATGACAGTGACATGGATTTGAAGGAGTGCATGTTCCTATCACGTTCCTTAAGGTGGAATGCATTTTTGAAAAAGAGAAATTAGGATATTTGACTCTATGCATGCAAAAAATGACAGTGACTTGACGAAAATAAAGGAAGAGCTGTTATCTCCCCTAAAATGTGGTATAGTACCTGGCACTGGGGATGCAGTGATGAACAAGAGTACAGTCTCTGCTCTCAGGGGACTTGAGTCTAAGGGGTAATACCAGGATATTGTAACCGCGTGGAGTGTGGTCTGAGAGAGGAAGTAGAGGGGGTGATGGGACTGTAGAATAAGGGCTTTCACTTATGGGAGACTGGGACTCTTTCTTGGGAGAACAGACATCTAAGCTGTACACCAAAGTGACCCCCTTCTCGGTTTCACCATCAGCAAAATGAGAGAAGTGATGTAGGTAAGGGCCCATTGGTCAAAGCAGGACTTGGGCTAAGACCAGAAGATTTATCTGTGTTGCGTGTGTGCCTACATCTCAATATGGACACGTCTTATGTGGGAACTAAAAATTAACAAAGCTGTAATGTGCCAAACACCTGTGGAGAAGTGGGTGAATGGTTTACCCTTCTTGAACCCCACACTCCACTCTATGCGGAGCAGAAGGTCTTTGGCTGCTGCCCGGCAGCAGGCTAAGTAGGCACGGCTTCCTTCAGTCCTCCTTTTGAGTGGGGGCTACAGTTAAGCAAAATGGCTTTTTTAAGGTGTCTAAAGTTAATAACTAGAAAATTCCCTTTAGTCTTTGCTTTGGGGAAGAGAGGCAGAGAACCTGTGATGTTGTTCCCAGTGGGAGATTCATATATGTATATTAAGAAGCATGTTCAGAAATAGCTCTTGGTAGACCTGGGCCTGGTTCTCTCCCGGTTGTGATTCTCAACCCTGGCTGCACCTAAGTGTTTAGAACTGCAGATGCCCCAGGTCCACACAAAACTCATTCACTCACAATTTCTAGGCATGGGGCCCTTGTATTGGTATTAACAAAAGTTCCCTGGGTAATTTTTTTTTTTTTTTTGGTGAGGAAGATCAGCCCTAAGCTAACATCCATGCCAATCCTCCTCTTTTTGCTGAGGAACGCCGGCCCTGAGCTAACATCTGTGCCCATCTTCCTCTACCTTATATGGGACACTATCACAGCATGGCTTGACAAGTGGTGCGTCAGTGTGTCAGTGCATGCCCGGGATCCGAACCTACGAACCCCGGGCCACTGAAGCAGAGAGCGTGCACTTAACCACTACGCCACCAGGCCAGCCTCCCTGGGTAATTTTAATGGCAGCCAAGATCGATGTACATTGTACCAGGAGGTGGTATGCCAGGCAAATTGACTCTAAGTTCACCTAGTCTCTCACCTTCTTAATAGGCATTTGGGAATGTGTTGGGGTTGTTAGCAGTTACTTGTATCTAGTGGATAGGCAAGCAGGTGGCTAGCATCTGCAGACAGAAGGCAGGGCCATGCGATTAAAAAAACTCGGTGAGAGTGGTGAAGGAGAGCTTTTCCAAGGAACCCACTGGACTCTACCCTGTCTCCCCTCCTGCCCCCATTATCATGGGGGTATTCACGGGAATTTGGAAGCTGGGACGTGCTGCTGTGTAACTCCCTGTCTGTGTCTTCCTCTGCAGTGAGCTGTCTCCTTTAAGGACATTAAAGGAAACTTCGTCCATCAGCATCTTTCTGTCAGTTGCTTACTGCCAGTTTTGTGATAATCTGAAACTATACTTTACTCTTACAGAGAGAGAAAATATTTGAACCATTAACACTGTGGTAGGATGACATTTTCTTCCCTTTAACCACTTTACTTCCACTCCTCACCACTGGAAGAGATGGGAGCTTTGCTAAAAGTCAGGGTGTTAGCACAATAATGTATATTTTATTATGACATGCAGCTAATAGTAGCAAAAAGAAGACTTGTTTGTCCTTGTAAATATTTCACTCTGAAGAATCTGACTGTATTTCTCATGATGGGTTACATCTACATGCCCTGCAGACAATGTGGGCATGAATAACAATATAGAAGATTTTATGAAAGCAGCCATGATTTGTTGGCCAAATGTTTGCAATAATTACTTCCTTTTAAAACATGTAATTCTTAGATACAACTTGTAATCTTTAAAAAATAGTTTTCGGGGCTGGCCTGGTGGCGGAGCGGTTAAGTGCGTGCGCTCCGCTTCGGCAGCCCACTGTTCGCAGGTTCTGATCCTGGACATGGACATATGCACTGCTTATCAAGCCATGCTGTGGTGGCATACTGTATAAAGTAGAGGAAGATGGGCATGGATGTTAGCCCAGGGCCAATCTTCTCCTGCAAAAAGAGGAGGATTGGCATCAGTTGTTAACTCAGGGCTGATCTTCCTCACACACACAAAAAAAGAGTTTTATTGAAACATAGCTATGTCATTCATTTACATATTGTCTGTGGCCACTTTCTCACGACCACCATAGCGTTGAGTAGTGTGACAGAGACTGAATGGCCTGCAAACCTAAAATACTATCTGGCCTTTTATAAAAAATGTTTGTCAAAGCCTAGTCTGGATGATCAACAAAACAGTAAATCAAGCCCTGATTTGTAGCATTTGCTGGTTTCTGTGGTGTAAATACTACCATCATGGCTGATTTCAAGCTACCAATGTGATGTTACTGAAGAAGAAGTTGGAAAGAGATGTACAGTATTTCTGCCATACAGATACACTGGACATAACCTCAAGAATATAGGTAATAGTAAAATCATTAGGAAGTGATGAGTTTTGAGTATGTATACCCATTATTTGTAATATAATTTATTTGACTGTAAGTTTATTTAATTTTTAATTATGGTTGTGTTTAACACCCAGGTTGCAAAATTCTTGAAAATTTAACAATCGGATCTTGCAACCCAACATGAACCAGCTCCAGCACTCAACTGTTTATGCTACATATATAGTATTAAATTAGTGCTCAAGTGTTATCAGCAACTTGAGTGAATGAACTAACACTATTGTTTGCCTATCTGCATCCATTCCTCCCCAATCAGATATTTTGAAGATTGTGGGAGGTTGACTCTCCTATAGCATCTATAGCACAGAGACTTGCAGATAGTACTTGCTCAATGAATGTTTATAGAACAGCTGTGGTGATTTTGGTACATAGAATATTTGCCTATATGTCTCAGTGATTCTATAAGCCGATCCTTGTTTTCTAGTTTGTCATGTGTCTTACTTTGGCCATTATAATTTTATGTAAGCCTAAGTATCAGATACTTTGTCTAATGGAAATTATAATAACTACAATTATTTTTCCTCAGAAAAGTAAGGAAAAATGTCTGAATTCATTTGAGATCTATTCATGATTAGAAACAAGTTAAGTGAATTTGGAAGAGAATTGAGCACTCAGATTTTTCACACCTTGAATTGTATTCTAAAGAATGTCTACATGGGCTGATGCTTTAAGAATCAACATATCGAGGGAGTGATGTCAGCAACATAAGACACCCCTCATTCGTATCCTCTACTCAACAACAACAAGTTGGCATCCATCCATGGACACAACTGCCTTTGTGGGAGCTGTGGGATCCAGCACCATACTCCAAGGAACTGGGAAAAGTCTCGCCTACCTATGCATTAGGCAATAAGCATACAGACCTCGGTCCCGGCTGTGGACCCTGCAGTGGCCCGTGAACCAGCTCCAGCCCCTCTTGCCTGCGGTCCAGGATCCCCTGGAGAACACTATCTTAGACAATCACCCGTGAACAAGAGAGCCTTTGTGAAAGTCCAGATTTCCGGGGTAAACGTCCCAGTACACCAATGGAGCAAAAAATATGAGCTTAGATACATTGGAGAAGGTAAGAGGAGCAGTTTGACTTTACCTGCATCATGCCTCATCCAAGGTGGCACAGCTCAGGGGCAAGAGAGAGCTTACTGGCCTGCGATTTCTCCTGTGGGGAAAGTGAGAGCATGTGAGTGAGCCCCTGGCTCCCTCAGCTGTGCGGGATGCTACCAAAGAAGCCCATTTTTCTCTCACCCCATGTAGAGGACTGAGATGTGAGCTACGTGCCTGGGGGGTGGAAAGAAGCTAGGAGAGCAGCAGAGAGGACTCTCAGAGGGCATCAAAGGGACACGGATCCTACTAACTGTATTGTGGACTCCATCAAGAATCCCACCCATTAGCCGCTGGAGATGCCTTGCCCGTGGACCTCCCCAACTGGCCAAAGGGCTCCCCTAGTACTCCACATCCCTCACCCCCACACCCTTTGAATCTGTGGCCAGCTCCTGATGGCAGCAAGAGTGAGCATTGGCAGATGGCTAGTGAGCCAACACAGAAAGCCGGCCCAAATCTGTGGGCCAGAGAGAGACCACAAACTTGAGCTTTAGCTCCACCCTTGGGAGAGCAAAAGGGAGGCTGTCACTACCTGGCCTGGTGCATTGCAGGATCAAGTGAAGGCATATAAGCTTAAGAATTCTGCCATAAGAGGGAGAAAGAACTGTGGAGCAGGAGTATCCTTAGAAGCCTCAGAATCCCTAGCAGGGCTGACAGTAGGTATTTCTTTCCTGAAGGCAGTTAGTAAAGACTAGAGGAGGTAACTGCTACTTCAAATGCAAATTCAGCAATGCAAGACTTCAAGGAACATGAAAAATCAAGAACACATGACACCACCAAAGGATCACAATAATCTTCCAGTAACTGATCCTAAAGACATGGAGATCTGTGATTTACCTGCTAAAGAACTCAAAATAGCTGTTTTAAGGAAGCTCATTGAGCTACAAGAGAACACAGAAAGACAATTCAAAAAATCAGGAAAACAATACACAACAAAATGAGGTTAACAAAGAGATAGAAATCATGAAAAAGAAACAAATTCTGGAGCTGAAGAACAGAATGAATGAAATGAAAAATGCAATAGAGGGCATCTAACAGAATGGATAAAGCAGAAGAAAGAATCTGTGAATTAGAAGACAAAACCTTTGAAATTATCCAATCAGAAGAGAACAAAGGAAAAAGAATGAAAAAAAGTGAAGAAAAACAACTTGATCTGTAAGATATCATCAAAAGAAATAATCTGTGAATTTGAACCTGTGAATCAAAAGAAACAATCTGGAGTCCCAGATGGAGAAGAAAGTGTGATGGGGGCAGAAAGCTTATTTAAGGAAATAACGGCAGAGAACTTCCCGAATCTTGGGAGAGATTTCGATATCAAAGTTCACGAAGCTCATAGGTCCCCAAACAAACTCAACTTAAAGAGATATTCTCCAAGACAAATTATAATAAAACTGTCAAAAATCAAAGACAAAAGAGGAATCTTAAAAGCAGCAAGAGAAAAGAAGCTTGTAACTTAAAAGGGAACCCCCAATAAGGCTATCAGTGGATTTCTTAGCAGAAACCTTACAGACCAGGAGAGAGTGAAATAATATATTCAAAGTGCTGAAAGAAAAAAACTGCCAATGGGAGAAACTATTTGCAAATCCTCTATCTGATAAGGGGTTAATATTCAAAATATACAAAGAACTCATGCAACTCAGCAGCAAAGAAAAAAATCTGATTTAAAAAATGGGCAGAGGAACTGAACAGATGTTTTTCCAAAGAAGATATGCAGATGACCAACAGGCACATGAGAAGATCCTCAACATTGCTAATTATCAAGGACATGCAAAGCAAAACCACAGTGAGGTATCACCTTACACCTGTGAGAATGGCTATTATCAAAAAAACAAGAGATAAGTGTTAGAGAGGATGTGGAGAAAAGGGAACCCTTGTGCATTGTTCGTAGGAATGTAAATTGGTGCAGCCACTATGGAAAACAGTATGGAGGTTCTCAAAAACTTAAAAGTAGAACTACCTTGTGATACAGCAATCCCATTTCTGGGTATATATCCAAAGGACATACAATCAGGATCTCGAAGAGATATCTGCATTCTCATGTTCATTGCAGCATTATTCATAGTAGCCAAAATATGGAAACAGCCTGCGTCCATCTATGGATGAATGGATAAAGGAAATATCATTTATATATACACACACAATCGAATATTATTCAGCCATGAGAAAGAAGGAAATCCTGCTATTTGCAACAATATGGATGGACCTTGAGGGTATTATGCTAAGTGAAATAAGTCAGACAGGTAAAGACATATACTGTATGATATCACTTATATGTGGAATCTAAAAAAGCTGAACTCATAGAAACAGAGAGTAGAATAGTAGTTGCTAGGAGGTGGGGGGATGGGGAAATGGGGGAGATGTCAGTTAAAGAGTAGAAACTTCCAGTTATAAGAATAAGTTCTGGGGACCTGATGTACATGTGGTGATTACAGTTAACAATACCGTATTATATACTTGAAAGTTGCTAAGAGAGTAGATCTTAAATGTTCTCACCACAAAAAAGAAATGGTAATTATACGTGGCGATGGAGGTGTAACTAACTCTACTATAGTAATCATTTTGCATTATATATGTGTATACCTTAAACTCACACAATGTTATATGTCAACTATATCTCAATAAAGCTAGAAAAAAAAGAATCAACATATCTAAAGGAGGATTGGTGAACAATTTTAAGGTATATTAGATATATGAAAATATAGGTCATTCACAGCGTTGAGCATGCTGAGTTTAGGATCCCTAGCTGAAACAGAAAACACCCTCCAACACAGGCCATCTCCAAACCAGGCCTGCTGCCGGATCCCCAAATCTCTTATGCATGGGGAGGTAGACCTGCCAAATCAAATCTCTGGGAGTATGGCCAAAGAATCTGTACCCTGGGTAATTCTCATGGGCCATCAGGTTGGAAGCCATTGTAGTCCTGTTTTTCACAGACAGGAAACCAAGGTTTAGTGACTTAATTGAGGCCATGTACCTAGTTAGTAGAACAACTGAAGTCAACGTCCACATCTCCTGACTCCTAGGTTAGTGTCCTTCCGTTGTCCCACACCAGCAGCCTCTCCCTGCCATGTTGTCCCTTCCTATGCTAATCAGCTGACACTGGTTAAATCTGGGACTTCAGAGAAAGAAGGGGAAACATTTCTCAGCTCCAGCTTTGTCTGTTTAAAAGGCAGTCACTTTAATGTGGGGCTTCCATTGTTCTAAGTGCTACCTGTTATACTATTTCATCTGCATGATTTAATACTTTTCTAAATAAAGTGTTTATTATAAATATCTCTTTATGGCTTTCTGCATAAATAACTACAAACCCTTTATCTGCCTATGAGACATGCTGTAGCAGATTGGTCCAACATGAGTTCCAAAGATTTATGATTTAGGACAAAAATATTATCGTGAAGTTATAGGTAACAAGAGATCTTTGGACTGTTGAAGCCACAGGTAGCTTGCTGTCACTGGAGAGAGCATTGACAGACTCGCCTGTAATTATCCCAGTATGCCTCACCTGCACAGAATAACCAGGGATGCTTGTTAAAAATGCATATTCCTAGGCCCCAGCCAGGCTCACTGAATCAGAACTTGTGGGACATAGGGTCTGTGAACTTTCAGCAAGTATGTTCAATCAAATATTAAGAAATCAGCGCGACCTTCCATGTGACATTGAATGAAGTCTTTGGACCTCGTTTATAGCATGAGAGGCTTGAGTTCTACGATTTTATGCAAGATGTTAAGATTGGTTGTTTTCTCACAGTGCAGGAGACTCCAATGCGAAGGAGGCAAGAGCAATAATTATGCCTTTAACTCAGCTGTTTGTTTAAAAATACATGCCCGCGCCCCTTTGCGTTGTAAGATTCTAACACACTCTCTTCTCTTGCCATGAGTTGTTGGCAATGGCAGGCATCCCATGGCAGGATCACTGTTTACACACAGCCTCTTGGGTGTCAAATGGAGCATCATTGAATCCAGACATGTTCTGGATGAGAGCATCCACCCTGCACCTGCTGTATTAGCTGATGGAACAGTAGGGAGTCCTCGCTGGACCGGTTAAAGATGGAGTGTGCTACTTGAGGGTGCGGCAGAGGTTGCTCTCAAGGCAGTCACATTGGACCGTGCAGGTGGCCTGCTTCAGCTGAGTACACCAGGTGTAGGTTCTAACAAAAGGCTTCTGCTGCCAATGATGAGTCAGACTGGTGACATGGGAAATAAACAACACCAAGACTCTCACTCAGCTTGTGTTTACTAACCCATTTACACTATTTTTTTTTACCTACAGGAACTCCACAGATTGCTTGCTGGCCAAAAGTTTAGTAGTCTCTATAAAAACTTCAAAGTCAGAAAGAGTAGAAAGTTATCTACAAATTAATGTGATAGCTAAGAAGCAAAAATTGGACTACACAGGGACACAACATTATGTTCCCGTTGTCATGTTTCCACATACATAAAATTGCCTCTTTAATGTCTTTTCTAATAGAATGTAGGTCATCTTGCCGAGCCATCCTTCACAAGGTACTTAATTTTCATATTTCACTCCTTGCTTGCTTAGGACTGTACAACCTCTCTTACTCCTGCTGGTTTCCTGGATTTTTTAACACAAACAGCTTAACTCAAAAATGACAAAACCTCTTTGTCTGCCTGCCAGTGGAAAATCGGTTGCCACAGGGAAGACGTGGTGGAGGCAGGCAGGAAAGGATCTGGACTCCTAGGTTGCTCTTAAATTACTGCCAGCTTTGCACTCAAACTTTTCCAGGCACAGGCTGTGGAAAAGACTTGATTGTGTGTCGTTGCACCTTTTCACAACATAGTCTCCATGTACCAAGCCTGCCTCCGTGCAGATCAAAGCAAAGTCTGGGCGCCAATGGGAAATAGGCCACCACCTCTCATCTGCTCACATGAATACTTCTCATTGCCCTCTTCACTACGATTCAAAGAATTCAAGATAAAGTAAGATGGAATGAATTCTGAGATCCTAAGGAAAAAGAACTTTCCAGGTAGAACTTTCTAAAGTAGTGTTCAAATTAGGAACAATTCCTAAATAGTAATTGCTAAAACAAATTAGGTACATTAGTTTGCTAGGGCTGCCAAAACAAAATACCACAGACTGGATGGCTTAAACAACAGGAATTTTCTCATAGTTCTGGAAGCTGGGAAGTCCAAGATCAAGGTGTCGGGTCTGGTTTTTCCTGAGGCCTCTTTCCTTGGCTTGCAGACAGATGGCTGCCTACTCACTGTGTCCTCATGTGTTCTTTTCCTCCATGCACATGCATCCCTGGTGTCTCTCCTTCTGAGTATCCAAATTTCTTCGTATAAGACACCAGTCAGATTGAATTAAAGCCCACTCTGTCTGTCCCTTTTTAACTTAATCACCCTTTTAAAGGCCCGATCTCCAAATATAGTTACATTTTTAGGTACCAAGCGTTAGGACTTGAACATATGAATTTTAGGGGACACAATTCAGCCCATAACACTAAGTAACCCAGATTACTAGCAGTCCATGAAAGAGAACTAGTACAGGAATGATTTTAATTTTCAGACTAATAATACTCCTGAATTGTTTTTGGTTTTGGTAATAAGCCAAAGCTACAAGATTAGAAAAATAAGCCTGTTTAAAAAAATATATTTTATTATGGTTCCATGGGCTTCATCTATTGACAAGCTTCAACCATACTTTATTCAAGTTCTCTTTTTTCCAGATTTCTTAAACAGAACAACTGCAAGTGACTCCCTTTCATCCAATAAGTGTTCTCTCATCCACCTCAGCTATCCTTTCCCATGGTCACACCTTTGGCCTCATCCACAACAGGAATGCATACTTCTGAAATCTTGACTCCTTGCATCCACTAGTCTATTTTTGGCATCCCATTCAGCAATTCTTTGAGACCTTTAGCCTACTGGCCTTTCCACGGTTTCATTATCAATCATCCCTTCCTCCCCCACCGTGTCTTCTCTGTCTTTCTTATCAACTCAGAGTCTAAGATCCATCATTAGAATTACCTTCTCTCCATTTCTGCCCCCAGGGTTACAATCCTGGTAATACCAAGCCCTCTATTTCCTCCATGCCTTTTCCCCTTAGCAGCTGTAGAAAGTACAACTTTTTTGACTGTTCTCACTTCAGAGTCATAGAATGTGGTAGATAGAATAATACTTCCAACCAAAGATACCCATGTTCTGAACCCCAGAACCTGTGAACATGGGACTTTGCAGATGTGATTAAGTTAAGGATCCTCAGATGGGGAAGATTATCCTGGATTATCTGGTGGGCCCAATGTAATCAAAAAGGTCCTTATAAAATGGAGGTAGAGGTTCAGATTCAGAGAAGGTGATGTGAGGACAGAAGCAGGGTCGGAGTAGGAGATGTGGTGATTCAGGCAGCAGTCAGAGAGAGAGAGAGAGAGATTTGAAGATACTATACTGCTGGCTTTGAAGATGGGGGAAAAAGTCATGATCAAAGAAGGCAGGTGGCCTCTAGAAGCTGGAAAATGCAAGGAAATAGATTTTCCCCTGGAGCCTCCAGAGGGTGTGCAATCCTGCTGACACCTTGATTTTAGCCCAGTGAAACCCATTTCAGAGCTCTGACCTCCAGCACTGTAAGATAATAAATTTGTGTTGTTTTAAGCTACCAAGTAATTGGTAATTTATTACAGCGCCAATAAGCAACAAGTACATGGAACAAATCTCAAATGCCCACTGAACACATCTGACAATTGCATTATACCTCCCAGTTTGCTTGTTTTCTATTTTCCAAAATGAATATTTCAAGGCTACTGTCTTCTCAGATCTCCTCTCACAGCTGTTCCCACCCTAGCAGCTAACATGGCCTCACATTTCATTGAGAACCTGTCTCCCATTATGATATATGTACTTACTTGCTCAACTACCTTTATGCAATCAATCTCTCAATCACATTGCCACCTCCTTGGTCCTGCCATATCCTTGGCCCCTGGCCATGCCACTGTCTTCAAGGGAAAGAAAGGGAAGGGAAGAGGAAGAGGGAAATCAACATCCTGCTTTTGAATGTTAGCTGAGCATCTGCTTGTGACATAACACGATCTCTGCAGTACCTAAGCTGAAGCTTCTTCATATACATGCCCAAAGAACAATTCTTGCTTTAATTTCTAAAAAGCGGGTTTTATTCTTATAAAATTACAGCCAGACGTTTACTACAACTGGTGGTTTTGTGTAATGGTATTCCATCCCAAACAAAGACATTACTAAAAATATGGGTATAACCAGAGACCAATCAGTGACTTGAACTCTTTACCATAACGACAAGCATAAACCAACGTTATACCTAGGTCTATTACCTTAATGCTGGGTTTTGCAATTGCTTTTAATCATAACTTTAAAAATTTACTATGAATTTTTTTAACATAAAAAAGAGTATGGAAGTTTATATTTGTAGCTTAGAAGGTAATAATTGATGAACACTTACATATACCACCCAGATTAAGAGAGAGAAGCTTAGAAGATCCCTGTGTCCCTCCCTCACGGCATCCTCACTCCTGTTCAAGTTAACCACCATCCTGAAATTTGAGCTAATCATTTCTTGCTTGTCTTTATAGTTTTTCCACCTATGCAATATGTGCCCATGCATCCAGTTCAGCTGAGACAGTCCTGATTTAGGCCTGTTGTCTCTGAGTAACTCTTAACAGTGCTCCTTTTTACTCTCCAACGTCATTCTGTTTTGGATGATCTAAATTATGTGGACACAAAACTTACGTATAGGTCTCTCTACAGCAGGTTGTTTATTTTTGAAACTGAGTGGAAAAGTGGAAACCTAGTTTTTAAGAAAAAGGCATTATTGTCATAGTTAGCTGAAGGCTCCCAGGGGGCCTCTGGGTCATGGTTTGGCTTCGGTGTGTCTGGAAGTTCATGAGCGCATCACCTGGAGAAGTCAGTGAGCAAAGCAGTGAGTGAGGTTTCAGAAACATGGGACTCATCACAGGCCAGGCATTTGTCAGGATATAGTGTGTCAGGTTGATAATCATATTTTCAATCCTCTTTTAAAATGACTTTTAATGTTTGTTGAGGAATAATATACATACCATAAAGTGCACATGTCTTAAGTATACAACCGAGGAATTTTAACATCCAATGTACTTGTGTATCCAACATGCAGACCAAGATACAGAACACTTCTAGCCCTAGAAGCCTTCCTCATGCCCCTTCTCACTCAATAACCCCTCTCGAAGATAACTCCTGTTCTGATTTTTGTCAGCAGTGATTTGTTTTATCTGTTCTTGAAATTCATATAAATGAAGTCAATATGTACTCTTGTGTCTGGCTTCTTTTGTTCATTTCTTATGTCTGTGAGATTCATCTCATTTGCTGAATGTATCAGGTCCTTTCTTTTGTTGCTGTGCAATATTCCATTGTATGACTGCACCACAGTTTATTTATCCATTTTACTGTTGATGGACTTTTGTTTTTGGTGTTTCCCAGTTGTTTATTCTTATAAATGAGTACTAATTGCAGTATCACCAACGATATAGAATTCCAGTTGCTCTATATCTTCATTTCCACTTTGTCACTCTTTTTAATTTCAATCATTTTGGTAGACGTGAGACCAATATTTTTTTGATAGCGAAATCTCAAAAGCCCAGGTAAATTAAAATGAAGTTCACAAAAGCAATTCCTTACAATAAAATGAATTTGTCAAATGTTATTATTAGTCATACTGTCAATTATTTTAAAAATTGTGCCATTTTAGAAATTTTGATCAAAATTTTAATGAGAATTATGAAGATGTATACTATCAAGGAAGAATGAGTTGGCTGAGTTTGATCTATAACTTATTCTCTTTTACAGGGTTATGTTAACCCATGAAATGAATTGTGTCACCTCAAATTCATATGTTGAAGCCCTAACCCCCAATGTGATGTTATTTGGAGATGGGACCTTTGGGAGATAACTAGGTTTAGATGAGGTCATGAGGACAGGGCCTTCATTATGACATCAGTGCCCTTATAGGAAGAGACGCCAGAGAGTTTGCTCTCCCTCTTTCTCTGCCATGTGAGGACACAGTGAGAAGGTGGCTGTCTGCAAGCCAGGAAAAGGGCTCTCACCAGGAAACAAATCTGCCAGTACCTTGATCTTGGACTTCCCAGCCTCCAGCACTGTGAGAAATAAATGTCTGTTGTGTAACGCCTTCCAGTCAGTGGTATTTTGTTATAGCAGCCCAAGCTAATACATTAAAAACTGATATTCTACCAGCATGAATTCATATAAGATGCTGCATAGAGAAATATGTTTAGAATTATTTCTCATATAACAGGTATAATTCTTTCCAAATGACCCATCATTAAGAGGAGTGTGAAGAGGCACTTCCCTTTCCAATTTGTTGATTACACTGAAGTCTATTTGGCCACAGACAAAAAGGTGACTCTATAGTATTTAGAAGTGGGTGAAGAGAAGATAACATTACCAAGACTGATCTTTAGATCAAGCAGTGGTTCTCAGGGAAAGAAATGTAAATAAGAGTTGACTGCAGAAAAATAAATACTGAAGGTTTTAAAAAAGAAAAAGTTGGAAAAAAATTGGGAGACAAGAAGTTTTATGATTGTCTTGCAGAAAAATCATTTATAAAAGTCTTGAGAGTGGATTCAAGAAAGCTCAGATGAGCTATGAGTCCATTGAAAAGATACTATTTCTGTGTGTTCAAATTAAACTTGTTACTATTTCAGTGCAAATTCTGAAATGGGAAACTAGAAAGCATTTCTGTTTGAGACATCAAGTGCTGGCAGTGGAAGCTGAAGTGATCTCAAGAGGAATAACTACAGAACCTCACTCTGAAAAAGGATTTCTTAGCGAAAAGGTGTGCTGAAAGAGAGGACTTGGCCTTTAACTAGGGGTAGACGCAGGGGTAAATATAGGAAAAGATGCAAGAGATCATTATACCACTTAAATCAAGACCATTATATTTAATTAGTTGACTCAACACACACTGATCACCTACCATGTGCCAAGCATTGTGCTAGGTAATAGGGTATATGTGTTAAGAATTATTAGATGATTAATCCAGGTGCTCACAGTTACTTGAGTATGTATATCGCATTCCCTGACAGAACTTGCATTCATCCTCAGAGTCAGACATACCCAGGCACAGCTGCAATACTTGTGAGGAGACCTGATTAGGCATAGATTTTCATAAGTGATAAAATTGCTGATATTAACATTGATTGCTTCTCGAGTATTGCTTCATATGTTTATTAAAATAAATAAAACATACATAAAGTACCCTAGATGTGAGCACTGACTACTCACATTCCTTCCATATCAATAGTAGTCATGAAGGAGCAGGGAATTTTCTTTACGTTGATGGATGATCAGAGAGTATTGTTTTTAGCAGCTAGCTAGTGTTAGAAACTGTGATGTTATGTTCTTAATATATACATATAGACATTTATATCTATAATTTACTAGTGAAATTTAGTTACGTATTTCAGATAATTCATTAGACCAAACCTCACTGAACCCCTTCTGGTTACTGTGTTGGGACTCAGGGATACAGAGATCCACGAGAGGTGACATTTCTTGAGCAGAATAGAGTCTAGCGATGGCAGCAGCCATGTGGGCAGATAATTTCTGTATAATGTGATAAGTGCTTCCAAGGAATAAAGCAGAAGTGGAACTGTGGAGGAGGGAGTGACCAGTTGCCTAGGATATCAGAAAAGGATTTACAGAGGAGGGGGTATTTTTGTCTTAAAAGATGAGTAATCTGACTAGGTTAATGGAGTCACTGAGTTAGAAAGAGCGAGACATATCCAAACAGCCCTGTGGCATGGAGTTCTAGGGGTAGGGAATGTGGCTGGGCTGAAAACAATTGTCAAAGATACTGGGTCTGAGGCTGAGCGCATCCAGATGGGCAGGTAGGATATAGTGCTTGATTTTTTAGCATCTTTGCTAAAGATGAGCAAAGTCTATATTCAGCGCTCTCAGACAATGAACACTTTTTTGAAGTGCATTAGCCTAACCAACTATTAGGAGTTAACGAAAGTTTGATGTGAATTTTGGAAAATGGTTATAGTTAGCTCCTCTTTCCACTTTGCTAGTGACCTCCCTTGATTCTTACCTGAGAGATACATAAATACATTTAGGGAAAGAACATGAATTATATTATGCACATGCTCCTAGGCTCAGAGAGGCAGAATTACATCCATATTTCAATTCAAAATAGAAGGTGCACTTTTAAATCTGCTGCTTGACTACATTAAGGTTTAATAAGTGTGTATCAATTCCCATTGATGTGTAAATACGTTCTAAAGAAATTCAGAGATACAGACACATTTTTAGTTTGGAGTAAAAGGTCAGAGCCCAGTGTCTCAAGTCTAAGATAAGAAGAGCAATAATGAGAACATAAAGACACTTATTAGGCCATGAGGTATAAGTAATCTAAGATGGGTTGGTGTTGACCATAAATTAACTCCCAAATCTGAGCATGTCTTGATTTTTCTCTCAGTTTTTAAGAACAGTTTTGTGGGATATAAATTCTTGGTGGACAGGTTTTTTCCTTTCAGTACTTTGAATATGTCATCCCACTGCCTTCTGGCCTCAATGGTTTTTGATGAGAAATCAGCTGTTAATCTTATTGAGAATCTCTTATATATAATGACTCACTTTCTCTTGCTGCTTTCAAGATTTTCTCTTTGTGTTTGTCTTTTGACAGTTTGAGCATGATGTTAGGGGTGTGGATCTCTTTGAGTTTATTTTACTTGGGGGGTTTTGTTGAGCTTCTTGGATGTACATATTAATAGTTTTAATCAAATTTGGGAAATTTTTGACTATTATTTCTCCAAATATTCCTTCTGCCTCTTTTTCTCTCTTTTCTCCTTCTGGGCTTCCCATTTTGCACACATTGGTGCATTTGATGCTATTCCACAGATCTTTGAAGCTCTATTCATTTTTATTTATTCTTTTCTTTTCTGTTCCTCAGACTGGATAATCTTAATTAACCTGTCTTAAAGTTTGCTGATTCTTTCTTCTGCTAGTTCCTATTTGCTATTGACCCCTCTAGTGAATTTTTTCATTTCAGTTTTATTGTACTTTTAAACTCTAGAATTTCTATTTGATTTTTTTCTTTCTTCTTGTTTTCTATTTGGTGAGATATTGTTCTCCTACTTTCCTTTAGTACTTTAGATATGATTTCCTTTAGTTCTTTGAACATATGTGTAATAGCTGATTTAAAGTGTTTGTTCAAATGTTTAAAGGGTAAGTCCAATGTCTTGGTTTCATCAGGGAAAGTTTCTATCAATTTCTTTTTTTCTCCCTGTGGATGGGCTCTAATTTCCTGGATTTTGTCTGTCAGTTTGTGTGTCTTATTATTTTTTTTGTTGAAAATGGGATTTTTTAAATAATATAATGTGGCAACTCTGGAAATCAGATCCTCCCCCCTCCAATGTTTGTTTTTGCTGTTTGTTTAAATTGTTTAGTGACTTTCTTGGGCTAATTCTATAAAGTCTGTATTCTTTGTCATGTGCAGCCACTGAAGTCTCTGGTTGGTTTTCTTAGTGGTCAGCTAAGAATTGGATGGAGAATAGAGATTTCCTTAAATGCCTTGAACCAATGTCTCAGCCTTTGCTGAGGAGCTCTGTGTGTGTGTTGGGCATGACTTCAATACTTCAGTGGGCAGTTTACAACTCTGCCTTAGCCTTCACTTCTTGCTTGTGCATAGCCTCAAGGTCTGTCAGATGTGAGAGATTAGGGTCTTCTCATCTTTCCTGGGCATGCACATAGCTCCTGAATATGGGCATGACCTTCTAGATTCCCAGGAACATATAAGAGCTTTTCAAAGCTCTCTATGGACATCTTATTCCCCAGTTTATCTTTTCAAGTTTTGTGGTCAGCCTCTTGTTATTCCCAACAGGTAAAACTGCCTCAGGAGCTGTGATATAAATTTCTGCTGATTGTTTTTATCAAATACCCTGGGGAGAGAGTTGTTCTCTCAGAGTGAGCTCTCAGTTAGGCCATGTAAAGACCAGCCCTGAGAATGAAGCTTTTCAGTAATCTGCCAGACAAGACACATAGTGACAATTCTCCAGGAATGCAGCTTTTGAGGAGTTCCAAGCACATTCTGTTCCTTCCAGTGACTGCTGGGTTGCTGGTATTTATAACTACCATAGCTACAAGGCTATTGTTTTTCAAGGACACCATGAAGCTGGGGAGAGGAGGACAGGATTAGGTGAGTTAAAATGCCACAAAACTCACTGTTCTTTTTTTGTGTGTGTGAGGAGATCAGCCCTGTGCTAACATCTGCCAATCCTCCTCTTTCTTTTGCTGAGGAAGACTGGCCCTGGGCTAACATCTGTGCCCATCTTCCTCCACTTTATATGGGACACCGCCACAGCATGGCTTGCCAAGCAGTGCATCAGTGCGCACCTGGGATCCAAAGAGGCGAACCCTGGGCTGCCGCAGCGGAGCGGGCGCACTCAACCACTTGCACCACCAGGCCGGCCCAAAACTCACTGTTCTTACTGAGATTCAACCATTTTTCTTGAATAAAACTCCTTGGGGGCCAGCCCGGTGGCATAGTGGTTAAGTTCGCACGCTCCGCTTCAGCAGCCCGGGGTTCACAGTTTCGGATCCTGGGTGTAGACCTATGCACTGCTTATCAAGCTGTGCTGTGGCAGGCATCCCACATAAAATAGAGGAAGATGGGCAAAGATGTTAGCCCAGGGCTAATCTTCCTCACCAAAAACAAAAACAAAAACAAAACAAAACTCCTTGGATTGTTGCAAGTCTTTAGTTAATATCCAGAGTTCTGAACAAGTTGATCTGACATATTTCGCCAGTGTTCTCGTTGCTTTTATAAAATAGCAGGTTTTCAGAGGTCCTTACTCCACCATTCTGGTGGACCATGAGGCTGCAACCTTTAAACTAGATTTTACTGTGAGTTTGGACATAATCAAAGGGAAGTTTAACGCAAAAAAATGTACAACTGCTACTGGATGGGTTGACTTGCATAGTCCTCAGAACCAGACTTCTTGTACTGGGGATTATTACCAGAACTTCCAGGCTTAGTTCTAGCATAGATAGGGCTTCTCCCCAGACTATTTTCATGTAGCTGGCGATGGCTTGATCCTCACTACCAGGAAAGCAACAGAATTTGTTTCTTACTTGTAGGCTTATTACAAATATCCATGCGGCAAGACATAGGTAAGATGTTTTTGCCCTCACCAAAGTCCAAGGGTCCCCTCTCCTGTTCTTGGAACAATCTCTTCTCAGGTGATCGACAGTGGGAAATTCACTGCCTTCAAGGAAAGTCCCAACCCTACACGCAGGGTGTTGGTATGACCTCATACTCTGGCCTTAGTAAGTTAATCACCTCAGAATGTAATGGTCCAAAATCAGTGTTTTCCTCAAAGTCTGGGTTGTCTCATGAGAAATAGCACAAGGAGAACATTAACAGACTATTTCTGCTTAAAAGTCATTAGGTTCTGTCTAGTTTCTTTTGGGTCGTTTTTTCAATTTGACTTGAAGAAGGCTATATAAATCCTTTTCCTACATTTCTTGGTTTCATTCAACTCCTCATCTTGTGTAAGAGTTTATGTTCAAACAAGAATACAACTTCTTCACACAAACCAGGGACAAGTTTTAGGCAGAGTGCGTGCTAAATTCCAAGAGAAAAATAAATATTTTTCTCTGTCCAACTAAAAAGCAACAATGTCTGGAGAGACTCCATCCAGTTTATATCAGCAACGGAACTGCTAGTTGCTCATTCATGATGCCAGCAATAAGGGTTTATGGGGCTTCAGACTTGTTCCCAAAGAGAATGGATTAATATTTGTTTTTTATTTTTATGGCTAAAGATGCCCATTCAGTCATAATAACAAAGAAATAGCAAGTCTCAGAAAAGAATGAAAGTTACTACATCTTGCAAAACGGGATATTTTTGCAGGTTTTCAATGTTAATTTTCAGTTTATTTACAGCTTCTACCCATAAGAATATTAAAATTCTTAAGGATCTGGTTTTAAAGAGGTCATCCTGTTGCAAAAGCACTATTTTCAAAAAATTAATCTAAACACACACAAACACAAGAAGCAGGGTGACCCTTGGTTGAAAATAAAATACCGAGGAGTTTGCGTTCTCCAAAATCACAAAGACAACTCTTTGCGAAACAATGATTTAATGGGGGAAAAAAGAAACCACCACCTCTCCATTTCTATTTGGAGGGATTCAGTTTTCCCACAACTGTAAATTCTAGGTTAAGTGTTTGATATTATAAGAACTTAAAGCCCTGACAGTTGGAGACAGAAGTATGAACTACTCCCATACAAGTTGGAGTCTTTGGTATCTAGGCAACAGTCGCATAAGGTTCCCTTTAAAAAGAACAGAGAGAACATGAAGTTGAACTTAGTAGGGGACACTGTGACAATGTGCGTGGATGTCTCACTCGTGAGCGAACAGGTGATGGTTCCTTTTATAGCAATAAGCCGGGTTACCAGCACCAATGGGGCACAGCCCTGTCTGCTGTCGCTCCGTCTTCTCCCTGCCCCGATGACTTAAGCTGTGGGACTCCTTGTCCTGAATGGTTAGAGAGAAGCTCCAACAAAGGCATAGTAAAAGAACAAAAACCCTAATTTTAGAATTGAGAGACATTGGTTACATTTTTGCCTGACTCTGTAATCTACTTCACGTAAACAGAGTGGAAAGTTTTGTTCTGATTCTATCACAAGTGATGAAGTCCTTTGATTCTGGACTCATCTTCACAACTCCCACTGTCCCATCTATCACTTCTGTGACCTGCACTATAATTAGTTATGGCATGCTAGTGTCCTCAATCACAAAATGGAAATTAATATCTGATATGTAGGCATTTGAAGATCAAGTGAATAAAACAAATATGCAATTCTTACAGGGGTTACTTTGTTTTCCACGACACTTCAGTTGTCTGAGTTAAGGAAATAAAATACATAGATCACAAATACGAAGTATTTCTGATCATGGTTGTCATAGTGACGAGGCTATGGTAAATACTCAATAAATATCTGTTGAATGAGTAAGTGAAATAAATATCAAATCATTGCATTCTCTAACTGTTATTTATAATGCACATAGGATTCAGATTCCTAAAAAAAAAATCACAAAGTAGCCCCAAATCCATTACCCGGGAAAACCCTTGTTTTTGTAATGAACCCTGAGAGATCAACTATCTTCTTTATTTTTACTATGAAAAGGCTCTGGCAAATGAATCTCCTGAGGAATTTTTTTAACAATTTACATTCAGAGCAATATACTCAATTTTCTAAGATCCGTGACACTAGAATCTTGTGAAGAATGCAACCTGGAGTAAGCTTGGGGCTGGTAATTTCCCCAACAATTAGCCTATTTGCTCCCTACAGGATTTTCAGGGTGTGGGGGAGGCGTACTGGTGGTGGCGGTTGCCAGAGGGGTATTGACTTACTCCTGCCAGTGAAAACAAGCTGCTACCTTATTTTCTGAGCAATGACAACCCCTGGTTCTGGGCATAGCTTTTGTAATTCATAAACAGTCTGTCAGGAGCAGTACATAAAGAACTAAAAACAATAAAATAGATAAATTTCATTTATGAATGCTGGAAGTAGTCTGTAGGGAATGGTTCACCTTCTTATCATTAGGAATTAGCAGTAACAGGATATTGAAAATCTGACAAGTTCCATTTGAATTTTCTTGGAATCTCTTATTATCTTCCTCTAGAGACAACAGGATTAATCAAAAGATGAGATGAAAGGCTGCTGTGTTATTTTCCAGGGTCAACCAGCTCTAGGCTCCTCAATGATCTTTCCATTCCAGCCCCCTGGTCTTCCAGCTCTAGCACTTTGATGCTCTTTCCTGACGTAGGGCCTTTGTACATGATTTTATTTGAATACTCTTCCTGCCCCTCTTCACCTAGTTCACTGCTGCTCTTCAGATCTTTTAGGAAAGCTTTTTTCAATGCCCAAATGATCTTATTGTACCATGTTCTTCTTCTTGTCATAGTTTAATTTATGTTTGTGATGTTAATTGATCATGTTTGACTTGCCATTAGATTGTATATTCCATGAGGGCAGGGATGATGTGTGTTTTGACTACATATTGTGTCCCCAGAACAGTACTTGAAATGAGTCCTCTACAAAGTCAGAGAAGGAAAGGATTAATTCTGCCTGGGAGCCAGCGTGAGAAGAAATAAGCACGAAGCATAACGCAGATAGCATATCAGTTTAGCTTGGCGGACTATGATATGCCAGATAAGGAAGGTATTCCAATCATAGGAACCACATAAGTAAAGGAGTAGAAGCAAGTAAATACACGACGTGTTCAGAAGTCAGAACGTGGATGGAGAGGAAGGAATGAGTAGAGATGAGCTTACAGGGGCAGATTGCGACCAGATTGCTTAGAGCCTTGGGCTCGTTAAGGAGTTTGGACATTTTCTAGGCAGTGAGGAGCCGTTTGAAGACTATTAAGCAGTAGAATAACACAATCCCATCTGTGTTTCTGATAAAACTCTGGCAGCAGTGTGGAAGACAGTGGAACTAAAAATAGGCTTATAAGTAATGTGCTCATTGCTTTTCCCCTATTTGCACAGTAACCCAATTTTTAGCCTTGACATACATCCTGTTTGTAAAGGAAAATTCCTAAGCCTGAAGAAGGATCTCCTGATACTATCTTAAGGAGAGTTTTGCTATAAAGCAAAAGGGCAAAGTGGCCATCAGCCCTTGTATTACGTCATGTGCCAGTAAGTGTCCAATAATGAAATGATTTAACAAAAGTAATTAACTTAATTTATGGAACTGTAAAATTCAGGTATTGTTTGGACATTCTCAGAAACTGACCTTAAGGAAACATTGCAGAGAAATAGCCTAGGGAATTAATGTTATACATCTTCCAACAAAGGTCCAGGTCCGCAGGAGAAGTCAACTAATTCTAAGAAAGTGATCAGCAATATCCTAGAAATAACGAGTTATGGAAACCCATAGTCTATCTTGATATTACTAGACCTCTTGAAAGATGTCAACATTTAGGTGCCAGGGACATAGTAATATTTATTGAGAACCCATTATACATCAGATGCTGTTCTGTTTTAACGTGATTAGCCCATGTAATCCTCACAACTTTATGAGACACTATTATCAGCTCTATTTTACCTATGAAAAAATGGAGCTGCAGTGAGGGTCAGAAACTTGTTCAAGGTTCCATAGGGCATAAGTGATAGAGATGGATTCTAACCAGGGAGTCGCACTCCAGGTCCATGCTCTACACAATTCCCGCTCCGCCCATCATGCGGAGCTGTGCTCAGCTTTGGAAAGGCCCCTCTCTCCTCTTTATAGTCACACCTCTACTCAGCCTTTATTCTTTTCAACTAAAGAGAAACATTAGTTTAAATGGGTTCATGTTTGACTGGCTTTCCCTGTCTTTCACAAAAAATCACATGGATTTTTGCCTGCTAAGATTTTGTTAACACCTGTTTTTGGTGGTGATCATTTTTAAAAATTGGTTCAAGCTGGTCCTGGCTCAGGAAGTAGGAAGTACTGGAAACACAGGCCGCTAGAAATTCTGACTCACAAGGTGCCTGCAGAGGCCTGCAGCTCTAACCCAGAACCCTGACTTTTCCACATCTTGGGCGTTGTCTTAGAGTTGCTTACATCACTCTTTAAAAATTAATTTTTGGAGGAAGTGTACAATTGAGTTCTTTTTTCCTAGTGCTCTGTTCCTACAATTCATACTGTCAAATGAAAACACAAATAAAATTGCATTTCATTGTGCCTTGCTTTCACATACTGCTCATCTTGCAAAACCTGATACTAACAGACACATCTGAACTGGGTTTTCTACAACCTTCTTTCTTGGTGTTGTATTTGAAAGTATTCTTATAAAGAGCCTGACAACTCCTGGTGGCTTTGACACAGTGATGTTCAGAGTTATTGTATAAAGAAAAAACGTTTAGACTACTAAGTGGCATGAGCTATTTTGATAGAACCCATATATGTTCAAGAATGAGAATATGTGGAACAGTTAAATATTAATGAGAAATAATTTCAAAACTATTGTTATATGGTGGTACCCTCTTATCGTGATAGCCTCCTAATTTTATGCATGCCTTGGGTGACTAAAATGACTAAATATACTAAAGAAATCAATGGGAGCTATTAGGATACACTTTATCCCTACAACCTCAAGGATAATGTAGGACAATTCCCTACCCCTCCCTGACCACTATTCCCCTCTACCCCACCCTCTGCATTCAGGTGTATGGCTACCCCAGAGTTTGTAAACTAGAATGCCTGTAGAGATCAGGCCATAACATAGATGAGTAAAGCAGGCTCCGAGATCCCACACTCCTCTTTCTTGACACCAGCAGCACTCTCCTAGCTGTAATTTCTCTACTTTTGATAGGACACGGGTACGGGAGAAAGGTTCTCTTCTGTGAGGAAAATTAGAGTGCAATTAAGGTGATAAAAGGCTGTTGACTCTTTAGGTAGGGATGACCAACCGCCATGCTAGAACACTGGGCTCCACACTGCCCTCTGCTGGCCCTCTTCCTCTCAGCCAGGCCTGCCTTTTAGGGGATTATTTCCTCATTCTTAGTACCAAATTCTATGTCAGTTTGAGTGCTTTGAGTTGAAGAAATAGAAAATAGAATTAAACTGGCTTAAATAACAAAGTAGTTACACAGTTTACAAAACTAGAGGTTGCATTCCAGAGGTTGATAGGGTTCAGGTGAGGTTTGATTACGGCTCTATCTCCGGGTCTCTGTTTGGCTCTGTCCTCCTTCACGTGTTGACTACATTCTTGTGCTGACTTCTCTCAGGTAGTCAGATGGCTGCAGCAGCTCCAGGAATCACATGGGTACACCATATTGTCCAGGACAAGAGAGGGGTCCTCTTTTACCTCAGCCATCAGACAGAAGTCCTGCACATTCCACTGATGGGACCAGTTACTGTGACCAGGAGGATCAGATTACACTTCTGACAGTTTGGGCCCATCTCTGGGCTGGGGCTTATGCCAATCACACCAAACTATGGCTGCCACTTAATTGGGAAAGAGTGAAAGGATGCAGAGAGCTCTAGGCTTCAAGGTTGTCCCAGGTCACAACCCCAGAGAGAAGAGAGACAGCCACTCAGTGTCCACATTCTCTGACTCTGCTTGGTGATTTGGTCTTGTTTGACCCTGTTTGGCCCCTAGACCAACCGTAGTTTGGAAAACTACAGTTGACAAGGCTTGGGTCACTTGTTCACTCATGTGGCCAAATGTCAGGGAAGGCCCTGTAATTGGCATTTTCTTCCATACCACATGGATCAGAAAGGACAATTTTCACAATAGAAAGAGGGAGGCTAATGGGTAAAAATGACAGATACTCACTCTACTTTATATTTGAGTTATCTGCCCTTCAACAAGGAGCTCACATCTCCCAGAGATGATACCACATCCCCAGGCATTGATTTTAAGGACAGAACCATAATGTGCACTAGTGTATTTTTAAAACACATGGAATTTATGTCTAATTCTGTCTATGTGAATCTAACAATCAATGCTGTTTGGATATATTATGTACTGCAAGCTTACTGAGCACAGTCCCTGAATCATTCTACCATTCTACGGTACATATGTTCCTTAACATATGTCCAAGTTTTACTTCTTAGCACAATGTTCCACCCCACCCTTTTTTCCCCTGTAGCATGTAAACAAAGAAATCATCAGAATCAATAGACAGAAGTGGCTTCTCATTTCATTCTTTTAAGAATTTCTCTTTGCCTGGAAGGAAGGGTGAGCACCATCCAGGCTCTGGACATTGGTTCATATTAACCCACCCCAGAGATCCCTGCTAAGTGGATTTGTGGTTTTTTAAAATCTTCCTCAGGTAATCTTGATAATTAGCTATTTTTGGAAACCTCTGAAAAAGGATGCACTGTGTTCTCCTTACCAAGATATTTAGAGCCCAGTCCACAGATGACACAGCGGTGGACTCTTCGGTCTGGGAAGTCAATGAGCCTTTTATGGAAGACTTAAAAAGATCCCCATTGCTGGAGGCCTGTGTTTCTTAGCCTCACAATGTGACCATTTCTGCCAGGTTTACCCACATCTGTTTCCCTTCCAAGACATGGATTAGATCTGTGTCAAGGGGGAACACATGCAACTCTGGCAAAGTGCCTACCTGAACCTCTCTCTTTGTTTAGGGCTCATGCTCATTTCCTCTTTAGGATTCTAAAAAAAAGAAGCCTGCGCCTCCCCTCCACGTTCCAGCTGAAGTAACTGAGGGATGGAATGGCATAATAGGGCCATAATTTCTGTTCCGTGGAAAGTAATAAAAGAGGTCAGAGCAACTCCTGTCTCTTCACCTGGAAGGCTGCCCAGGGAGGCTTGTGTTCACATAAGCTCAGCTACAAGCTGTGGGCAGCTCCTTTGCCCTCTGTCCCCAACAACTGAGCGGTAAGGCCAGTTCTAAAGCTCAGGAATCTGGATAGTGGAAAGCATCCCACCTTCAGGGGCAGGGCAGGGCAGGGCGGGAGGAGAGGCGTCTGGATCAGCGCTGTCCAACGGAGATGCAATGCAAGCCACAAACGTCAGCCACGTAGGTAATTGTAAATTTTCTCATAACCACATTAAAAAAGTAAGCAAACGTTATTTGGCATTGGATTTGATAGGGATTAAAGGGAAAGTGCAATCTTTTGACTGATCTCTTTCTTGGTAACTTGGAATTTTTGCATCACTTTGATTAAATAGAGAAAAAGTAATCAGGAAAGTCTGGTCTGGAGAAAGGAGGCAAATCTTAGTTTGGCAGAGCCAAATCTAAGACAGAGCCCTGGCACCCCCTACAAGGAGTGCAGAGAAAAAGTGCAGAGGAGAACGGAGTGTAAATTCTTCCTATAGCTTGCAATGAGGGCTGCTGTAGGATGATTCGCTAGTGAATTAGAAGTGTAAGGGGAAGAAATGAGTTACATACATCTGAAAGTTAAGATCCACAAAGATTTGTCTTATAAATCTGTCTGAGCTGTAGGAGGTTAAATGATTCTTGGGATACTGTATATTTGTATTATCAGTGCACGGTCAGATAAAAATATTTGTTTTCAACTCCAAAGGACATTGAAGATTATTTTTTAAGGATTTAAATCCACACACAAGGAGAAGCAGCCTCCCTGCACAGTTAAGAGTAAAAATAACAATCTCTTTGCTGCAGTAATATCATCCCTATCACGCTTGTTTTGGGGGTATTGAATGTCTTGGTTTGTACAAGTTAGTGTACTCAACAAAGATTTGCATGAATTCCATAGCCACCCTCAATTAAAACTGAAACATTGAACTCGACACTGATTCAAAATCTAGAAATCACAATAAACTTGGTTTATCAGTGATGGCTCTATTCCCAAGTGTCTGTGAGAGTGAACATGGACAGTGTACCTCTACATTCATGAGAGGAAGGTTGGCAAAAAACATTAGGTGTTTCCTAAATTAACCAAAAATTTCCCAAAACTATCTGCCCAGTCAGGGAGAATATGCAAATGGATCATGTTCAAGATTTATTATTAAAGGTACTACAGGATGAAAGGAAATTAAATGCTGAGACTTATCATCATTCATTTTCTTACATCTCTTCTGGTTGTTGTCTTAATGGATTATGTAGTCTGGGAGATTTAAAGGAATAATAAATTTGTAATAAGCAATAAAGTTAAAGAAATGGTACATCATTAGTTGAGTTTTCCCAGTGTTCAATGATTAGAGTGCTAGGTGATGTGAATGGCGTCTTTCTTTAAATGAAACACCCATGTGGTACTAAACACCAACACCTTTTGATAGTTTTGATAGTACTGCTTGGTTCATAAACAGGTCCACCCTTCCATTTCTGCATTTTCCTTCTCCGAGTTTTGCTTCTCCATAGATTTGCTCTGGCTGAGGTATTAGTGATCAGAGGGTGGATGCTGCTTTCTTATTTTCCATCCCAAGCTCTGGTGTAGATTGGTATGTATGTAATATACAGCACTTGCTTTTATTAAGTGGAAAATATTTCATTTATTATTCTCTCTATGGTTCAGGGATGATGCTAGGTGCTGGAGGATGCAAAGATGAGTGAGATAAAATCCTATGCTTGAGAAGCTCACAGTCTAGTTGGGGATAAAACATAGACATGTCGTAATTACAATGTGACATGAAAACTGTAAGAGCAAAGGGCTTTGGAAACATTTCATACCAGTCAGCTCCAACTCCTGTTCTTATAAGAATACTTTAAGGTGACGACACCGTGTTTCTTCAATGCTCCATTCTAAAACCACATTGTGCATGAATTTGTGCAAGCTGACAACTGAAAGAAGGAAACGGGCATTATAGGAGTTTGTACCCAGACGGGGAGAGGAATAATTTGGGGGCATCAGGCATCACATAATGAAGCAGGTTTAGAAGGAGTGATGATGCACACAGCTCTGGGAAGCCAAGTGGTGTTTTTTATTTAAGAGAGTTTATTTTTTGAGCAGTTCAACGTTCACAGCAATATTGAGCAGAAAGTACAGAGATTTCCCAGATAATCCCTGACCGCCACCACGCATAGCCTCCCCCTTTATCAACATCCCCCACCAGAGTGGTACATTTGTTACAATTGATCAACCTACACTGACACACCATTAAAGTCCATAGTTTACATTAGGGATTGTCACTCTTGGTATTGTACATAAACAATGTTTTAAGAAAGCTAAGAACTAGCAGGGATAACCAGGCAGGGTGTTGAGCAGAGAAGCAGGGAGGCATCTGTTTCTCAATGTTGACTAAGACTGGCCCTGACTTGGTCCTTTTGTTTTGTTTTCCACCCACATGCATAAAGAAACGCTTACTAGAGTCAGGGAACAGGTCTTGTAGAGAGCATTGAGTGCAGTGGCTGAACGCTCATTAATATGCAAGAGGCCAATGCAATGATGAATATGCTGCATTTGGGGTTGACTAAGAACAAGTGGGGCCAGGGCGCGGCTTATTACTCTGAAAATTGACAATTAAAGGAAAAGAAATGTTCATCTTGGCTTTCTGGTGCAAACTATTTTTCAGGGTAATTAAATGGTGTTGGTGGATGAGGGAAAGTTTCTCTGTACAGAAGAATTTCAGCTAATAAATGTAGAAGGAATAACAGAATTGGAAAAAATTACCATTTTGCAAGCTCTAATGAAATAACTGTTGCAGATAATGGTCATCGATAGATGGTAAAACCATCAGATGAAGTGTTGATGGGGAAATAAACTCTCTGATCAGTCTTAGCATCACTGAAAGCGAGAAAACCAGACGAGAGGTGCCTCCGGATATGCTTGCTGCAGGATGAAATACACGCAGCACCTGTGAGGTACGCGTGTCAGAAAATCAAGCCTGAGGCTAGTTAACATTAATTAAGTCATTGAATTAGGACTCTTTCAACTCCTAGGAGACAATGGGGATAGAACCAGCTAGGCAACATCTGGTGGAGATCATCAGCCAAAACCAGGGTGTGGGGTGTTTTCTATGGTAGCTGACCAAGTCTCAAGTTTTAAATAGACTTTTCCCAAAGGATGGAAAATTTTGAGTAAATTGACTTTAGAAAAGCTAACTATGCTCCTATAGGTTTGTGTATTTTAAAAATTGTTAGTGATGGTGCACCAAGGTAAATTCCAAATTTTACAAACTAGAACATAATAAGTTGCAGAGTCTGAATTTGAAAGATTTGTAGGCAGATTCATCTGCTAATGGAGGAACCTGCATAGATTCTGCTCACAGACTGGCTTTTTCGATTGCTGGACTCTGGTCAGAAATCAGTGTAGGGACAAGGAAGAAACTTGATGCATATCTTGAGGAATGAGTTGGTTATTCTGTCCTATTGGTCAAATTAGTCCCCCATCAATTTGCTCACCTAATATTTCTTGCGAGATTTCAGCAAGTAAAATAAAGAAACTGAGATGAACTGCTTAAAAATAGCAAAAAAAAAAAAGTTAAAACAAGTATTCAAACTTAGTATATGATCTTGATACTGGAGCTTATGGTCCGATGGGGTCTATCAATTAGGATATGTTTCAGCTATAACCATGGAGAAATAATGACTTAAACAAAATAAGATCTATTTTCCTCTAAGAAATAAGGAGTCTGAAGTTAGGCAACTCAGGGCTGGTACAGCAGCTCCCTGGTCATCTTCCTGGTCTCCTTCCTTTATGCCCCACCTTGGCTCGCAACCTCAGGAGTTCTCTGGGTGAAATTTGAAATTGGCCTTTGTACAGAGCCGGCAAGGAGAGACCAAAGAAAGAGGCCGCTCCAGATTGGTAGATGGCAGGCTTAATAAGCAAGGGAACTTACATATGAGGCTTGTCTTGGCTAGCCGCAAACAAGTAGATCTCCACACCTGCCCGGTAGAATCTTAAAAGTTGATATAGAGGCTTCAACTGGGTTTGGTCACATATACTGTCCAGATGGTCTCAACAACACATTACTCTCTCAAGGCTGTGTCCTTAAAATGGCTCCAGAGTGGGAACACTGGGCAGAAAGTACATTACAAGGACAAGAGTAGGGGTAAGGAGCCTCCGATTGCCTGGATCCAGCTTGCAGGTCAACCGATGGTCATGTCCTTTCGGTGACCTCCTCCAACACCTCATCATCCTAGTTGCATCTCTCTTCGTTCTCTCTGTGATCCAGCCAACCAAAGGGAGAAGGGACAAAAGACAAAGCTTCCTCTTCTCAGCTGAGTCAATTCCTTTTAAGCAGCCTTCCTAGAAGTTCCACACAGGAGTTCTGCTTACAGTTGCACTGAGCACTGAGCAACATGGCCACTCCTAGATGCAAGGAAGGCTGGAATCGCATGCAGCATTTTAGCTGGGTGCACTGCTGGATGAAATAAAGCTCAAGTTCTGATGCTAAGAAGGAAGGGGCACATGAATTGGGGGATCTCTGTCAATGAAGAAAACAGACATATGAGAGAAAACTAAAATTACTATTTAAATAATTTCATTTCTGAAAAATGCTATGAAGTAGAACATTCTACGGGAGATCTAATTTTGTAGCATATTTTGTGTTATTTTTAACAGTGTGCCAGATTGTGAGATTAAAAGAGTGTAAATCTGTTGCATGTACTATTTTAAATGCTTTTGGGGAAAGACTACTGGCCCTTGTTAGTGTGTATAATTTTATATGTGTGTTCCATCCATTTTGATGACTTCATGGGCCATTATTTTGCTACAAACTCTTGTGTAATTTACTGAAAAATGTGTTGAGTCCCCATTAACTTCATTTTTCTTTTCTCATCTCACCTCCGTGTATGGCCTATTAGGCCAAAACAATGGCATTTGTAAATCAGAGGTTGTTTAATAGTTGAGTGGCACTGCCGTACTTTCTTGTCTAGGAAATCATAATGAAGTTGGCAAACTGGCAATGGTCTGACCCGTGGCTTTATTTATCTCACATCCATTTCTGTCATAGGTCACTTCTCTGGGGAAAGTGTATGCACAGGAGGAAGTCCATGTAGACTTCCAATCTTTGAAATCTCGTGGGTATAGGCCTCCTTAGGCTTGTTCTGCAAAACTCCATTTGTGATTGAGATAGCTCAGGATTTTAAGTTATCCCAGAGGGCTTTTGTGAGAACAAATTTTTAGGGAACAAAACTATGCAGAGTTCTCCTGCCCCCAAATACCACATAGCACAGTGCTGTATTTTGTCAAGTTTGATTTATTATGTCAAAGGCTGAGTTATTCTCCTAAACCAATCTCTCTGTTTTTATTTATATATCACGGCTTTATCTGAAAGAACTGAGGGCCTCTATGAACATGTGGAATGAAACACTGTCTGCACATGATGTTGGAGTGAGCAAAAAGTGGGCTTCAGAGTGTGAGGATCAGAGAGACGGAGCCTGCCCTCTCCTGACTTTGTGATTCTCGGCAACTGTAACTTCTCTGAGCCCTGCTTTGCTCCCTGACACTTCTAGCTAGATCCTATTTTGACGGCCAGACTTTACTATGTGCCAATCGCGTCATAAGCACTGGGAGATGACTACGAACATGATAGGGGTGGTTGTGGTCTTTAGAAAAGTTGAAGTTGAGGTTGCAAATTCCATTGCTTTCATAGGTGGGGCAGGGAGTGTGAGCGCCTGAGGAGGAGGGAAGTCAGGCAATCAGGGATAGGTGGGGATTGTGGCTGAGTTTGAGCCTGCAGTTTATCAAAAGTTATTTAGATTCAAAACAGTTTTGAAACACTAGATAGTGCTAACAATATCCCTGCTGGGGGAGAATTTTTAGCAGTCTGCTTTACCGCCCACACTAGGTATGGAGGAATACAGGCAACGTGGATACACTTGCAGGTTTTACCATCTCTTCTTGGGTGCTCTGCCCTAGGGGTTAAGAGCAGAGTTTCGGAGGCCACTATGTTTGGAGCTCTGCTTTGCCATGTATCCAGCTATGACCACTTGCTCAACTGAATGCCTTTGGGCAATTACTTAATCACCATGTGTCTCAGTTTTCTCCTCTCCAAAATGAGAAAAATAGATTTAGTGTTCTTGCAGTTAATTGGGCTAATAGCAAATAGATGTAAAACAGAAGAGTGCCTGGCACATAAGATGCACTCAAGAAATGTTAACTATTATTATGGGAGTGCAATAGAAAAGAGACTCCTCAAGAGTCCCTTTAAAGGGTGAGTTAGAAATAGTATGGATGAAACACTGGCAGCTAGAGAGTGTCTGCTTTGTAGCTAAACCAGAAAGGGCAAGTTTGATGAGAATAGCTAGAAATATATAAATTTCTTAAAATAAATCTCTCTCTATGTATACACACATCCTATTGGTTCTGTTTCTCTGGAGACACTGATTAATACAAACACTTTTGCTGGCAGGATAATGGCCCCCCAAAGATGTCCACATTCCAATCTCCAGAACATGTTACATTGCATGGCAAAGGAGAATTGAGGTTGTGGATGGAATTAAGGTTGCTAATCAGTTGACCTTAAGATAGGGAGCTGTGATATTGTGATTTATAATAAGAAATATATGTTTGGTTTTCATCCCCATTTCTGGCACAGAGTTCCTAAAACTCAGAATTTCCTAAATGGTAAGAGTGATAAAGGTGTCCTGATATTCATAGCAAACTCCTTTCAACCACACTTGAGTTTATTAATAAGGTGACTTTTGGAAATCACCTGAGGATGGGAGCTGGTTGCTAGGGGAACCAACCATGTGATTTGAGGGTTGGAACTTTCAGCCACTATCCCTCAACCTCTGGGTAGGGAAGAGGGCCTGGAGGCTGAATCAATTGCCAATGGCCGATGATTTAATCAATCATGCCTATGTAATGAAGCCTCCATAAAAACCCAAAAAGAAGGAGTTCAGAGAGGTTCCAGGTTGTGAACATATTAAAATTAGAGGAGAGTGGTGTACTCAGGGAGCATGGAAGCTCTGTGCCCCTTCTCACGTACTTTGCCTTATGTAACTCTTCTATCTGGCTGGTCCTGAATTATATCCTTTCGTAATAAACTGGTTGTTTGGTAAGTAAAATGTTTGTCTGAGTTCTGTGAGCCACTCCAGCAAATTAATCAAACCAGAGGAGGGGGTTGTTGGAATCTCCCATCTGTAGCCTCTCGGTCAGATACATAAGGGACAACCTGGACTTGTGATTGGGTCTAAAGTGGTGGGGGGCAGTCTTGTGGGACTGAGCCCTTAGCCTGTGGAATCTCACGCTATCTTCAGGTAGACAGGGTTAGAATTGAGTTGAATTGTAGGATGACTAGCTGGTGTTGGAGAGTTGCTTGGTGGTGTGGAAAAAACACATTGGAATTGGTGTCAGAATTAGAGGAGCCTAACCTGGATTATCAGGATGGGTCCAATATAATCACAAGGGTCCTTGAAAGTAGAAGAGGGAAGCAGGAGAGTTCAGAGTCAGAGGGAGATGTGACTAGAGATACAAACCAGGCAGTGATTTTAGTCACAAGGAATGGAGGGCAGGCATGGTCAGCTCTCACACCCCTCCCTCTCCTCCTCTTCCCTATGCCTCCCCTCTGGTATTCAGGTAGGGAACGTGATTGGCAGAGGCTGAGATTTCCTTGCTTGATGACTAGTTGACCTCTCCTCTGTCTGATACTGACTGCCAGTTGGATGTGTCTGTGGGACAAGCAGTGTCCAAAGGTGTGCCTACATGCAGTTCGTGGGCAGGAGCTATGGGAGATCTCGCTTGGGCTCTGACCTCTTCTTTCCCACTCCCCAACCCCCACGCTATGTGGTACACTCCATAACCTCTTGTTGTTGGGTTTTACTTAACCAGGAGTGAGACATCTTAGTTTTGAGTACTAGTGAGACTGCTCAAACCCAGTCATCTTCCTTTGGTCCACTTACCCCCAGGAATCTAGTGGATTCTTGCCCCTCACAAGGTGGAAATGTGCCCCACTGGCAATTTCAGCAGCATCAGTGGGTCCAGGATTCAGTGACTGGATGACATTCAGATGAGAGAGGAAGTTGTCTTTAGTACTTGACTTACTGGGTGAAGGTATCCCATTCTTTGAGAGTTATTTTATTGGGTCTCCCTTGGCTCTGGGGATGATAATAACTCCCTCTGCTTCCCTTCAGAGTTAGTTTAGGGAAGGGATAGTCTTTTCACAGACATTCCATTTATGCAAAATGCAGCCTTTCTCTTTCCTCAGTCTTCTTATTACTTGGTTGTGGTGATAGTGATGTTAGGGCTAAGGCAGAAATGGCAACTTCTGGGAGCCCCGAGGGGAGCCAGAAGGCCTTAACAATTGGGAGTTCTTTTGGTCTCTAATCTTAGAATGTGGAGTAGTTAGTCCCTCGAGGTCTCACAATTCCATGAAAATTGGGGGAACAAATCTCACTGGGCATTTGACACCATCCTTTACCGTAAGGCTAGAGAGGTGGGATGAGATCAGACCCCTTTGGGTCTTCCAGTTCAGTTGAGGTGGGTGAAAGGGAAGGTGGGATTTGTAGGCCATATTAAGGAGTTGGGGCTTTTACTTAAGAGCAATGAAAAATCATCAAAGGATTTTAAACAGAGGAGTGATATAATCAAGTGGTAGGATAATCTTTTAAGACGTTTTTTTCCCCTCTCCGTTTATTTTCTCCTTTCTGCATTCAATTCTGGTATTCAGGTCCTTTAAATCTTCTTGCCTCAGGACTTTTGGTAGGGGAAGGGTGGGCAACGGAGGAGCTGCTTAATTATGAGAGGTATTTCTAGATTTTGTAGAAGCTAAGCTCACAGAAGAAACTATACCTTTCTTTGAGTGGAGAGAGGGGAGAGGGAGTCTGAGAGTATTGAGGGAGAGAGTAGTTTCTCCAAGCCTGGGAAGAACCCACAGTCAGAGTGTTCTGGAAGTAGCAGGACCACATCCGTATTCCTGACCCTGCTGAGAGCTGATGTGTGGACCTGCACTGGTGATGAATGGCTGAGAGATGCTCCAGATGAGGCTGGCTGAGCGCAGGGGTTTCCAGCCTGGACCCAGGGCACAGGAACAGAGCTTCCTCAGCCTTTGAGGGACAGGAAGACTTGGACACTGGACATTTCAGTAGTGAGCTTGTATGAACCAAAGGATGGGGGACCCCACTCATGACTGACATTGAATTTCTTCACAGTATGTCTGACTATGGGCTCAGAATGGAATTTAAGCTGATTTTAAGAAACAAGATATTTCCTGTCCCTCTGAGTTTATGGTTATAAATTCATATGGGTAACGGTCAGATACACATTTTAGAAAGATAATTCTGACTACAGTGTAGATTGGAAGAGAGCAAGATGATAAAGGAATCCTAAACAACAATCCCATTCTGGTCAAAGTCTATTGACATTTTCAAGTTTTATTACTATATGCTCAGCACTGAAGACAAGATCATATCCTTGCCAAATGAGATTTTTGACATATTTTGATAATATTAGAACTGATAATATTGGTATTGGAGCCTGCCCTAAACTATGACTATATTGACCTACTAACAAAATAATTTTGTGTGGAGTGAACCTTTTAAGTTGACTATGTCATCATCTATTTTGTGGTTGAAGGTGTTGTGAAGAAAAAAGCTCCAATATAGTTAGGAAATCAGATGGTTAAAGAATTGCTGAGAGAAGACTCTTTCATCGGGCAAGAGTGGCTTGGAGGTGGCAAGAGGACGGACATTGTCTCACCTGCGCTGGGGGTTCTGGTCGCCAGAGCCCACTGAGGACAGATTTGGGGCAGAGGTAAGAGGAAAAGGGTTAGTGCTCCCGGAGTCATAAGAAAATGTTAGGGGTTCAATAAGACCTTCTCTGAGTACCATCGGATTACAGTTTGTACCTCATACACCAAGGGTGAGAGAAGGTCTTGGGGCAGCCAATGGCGGAGAGAGACATATGGCACTTTGGACGCCTTGTGCTACAACAACAGAACCACCACCATCGCCACCACCACCCGCCACCCTCCCACCCCCCCACTGCCCCCCTACCCCCCCCCCTCGCCAACTGCCCCAGAGTGGCTTAAGCAATAAAACATTTAATTATCTCATGTAACCAGAAGCCTGGAGGCAGGAAGCTCAGAGGACCTGGTTCACCTGCTCAGTGGTATCAATGTGGCCTGGGCTTCTTCCCTTCTCCCCTGCCAGCTCCAGCCTGATGGACTTTTCATCCTCAGGCATGTTGTCTCATGCCTCCAAGACGGTCTCAGGCATCAGGTGAGGATCAGTTTTGTTCATTTTTCCTTTCTTTGTTCCCGGTACCTAGTACATGTACACACTCTAGCACAAAGTAGCTGCTCAATAAATATTGTGTGAACGAGTGATTATTATGTTGCTTCTAAAGAGAAAGTTGAAAAGTGTCATTATCTGCTGGTTTTGTAATTAACTCTATAATAGAACTTTACAACTAGCAGTAACCACACAGCTACCACATTCTGCCAAACGCTGATAGTGAGGTGGATACAGATAAAGGGATTACTGAGGGTAATGTAGGTAGTTAGCCGCAGAGGACGCAGCCAGGGTGGAGCAGGATGCAGTATCTAAGCTTTTCTTCTCCTCTATCTGAAAGTCCTGCTCAGACCGTGCACAGACTTTCTCCGTGGAGGCCGGTGGTCTGGCTTTTCTCGGGTCTATTTCCAGTCTTTTGTTATGGCAGAAACTCTGGGCCTAATTTCCTTGAAGGCTCAGTCTTGAAGTTCCCAAACACTGGATCTTGCAAATTACAAGTCTTGGCTTGCAAGATCATTGCCTCTCCGCTCAATGGGAGGAAGGCGAATGAAATATGGGAGGCAGGGACTCATGATGAGGTCTTCACGGTGTAACAGGCTAACTCGGATCTTCTAGACCTTAACCCATAATAGACTAGATGCTTGCTGGACTCTCTAATCGTTTATATAAAAGAAGACATTCATACACCAACAAATCAATGAATTAATCAAAATCCAGAGGAAGAGTTGGAGATCTGGCTGAGAGCTGTCCTGTCTCAGCCTAACAGTGCTGTGTAGTCAGATGAAGTGGTCTGCATGGTAACAGTGCTGCTGATGCTGGTTAAAGCACTGCCTTACACAGCCCTGAATTCTACTCGGAAGGAGAATTCCTATGGGAGAGAATGGGGCCAAATTTATTTCTAGGGAAAATATTTGGTTAATGTAACCCCTAGGGAATCAGTGATTCCCCCTTCCCAGCTTGAAAAGTGTCTTGGGATTGTTGTGAAGACAGAACAGAAGGCAGGCTACTGTGAGTTTTCTCACAAGTGTGTGTCGCAGCTGCTCACCAACAGTGAGAAATGAGTCGTTGGAGGCTGTCCTGTGCTGCTTTCTTTTGTCTTTAGCAAGGTTCTGACTTGCTTACTGTTAAGTGTCTGTTTCAATTTTCCCCGCATATTTCTGAAGCTTTTGGAAGTGAAAGAGCAAAGTACTCTAATGGAATGAGTCTGCAGATGATAAAAATTTGGGAGGAATTCCAAATAGTTTAGGAGTTCTTAAAATGCAATTTGATCTTGATAAATGAAAGACATGGGCTGAAATCAGTAAAAGGAAATTTAATAAAGTAGCTTACATAGGGAGAAATGAAAATACAGTATTCAACTGGGCAAAACTAGCTTCAATAACACTGCTAAGTAGGCTTTTGGGGATTCGGCTATTAATGAAATGATTATGAATCATGTGTGCGTGTTAAAATGACGATACGTATATTGGTTTACATCGATAGAAATATCACTAAAAAAATTACTTTATCTTTTTTTTCCTTTTTTTTTTGTTTTTTTGTGAGGAGCTCAGCCCTGTGCTAACATCTGCCAATCCTCTTTTTTTTTTTTTTGCTGAGGAAGACTGGCTCTGGGCTAACATCTGTGCCCATCTTCCTCCACTTTATCTGGTATGCCGCCACGGCATGGCTTGCCAAGCAGCACGCCCGGGATCCGAACCTGCGAACCCTGGGCAGCTGCAGTGGAGCGCGCACTCTTAACCACTTGTGCCACCGGACCGGCCCCTAAAAAAATTACTTTAGAAAGAACATTTCTCCATATATGAGACAATTAAGTGGCTGCTGTTGATTGAAGGAAGAATAGTAGATTTGGAAAATAAAATCGCCCCCAAATAACTCATATTGGTGGACTGAATAGTCACTGATATATTTCTACATGCTCCGGAAAAAGAGGTAAGAGGAAATAGAACTGAGGATGACACAGCACCTCTCTACTGTCTACAGAAGATGTCTTGAGCTGCCTTCTTTGTAAAGACAGAGGACTTTCTCCTTAGCTTTTGCTTCTGTCTTTGCACCAGTCGCCTTTCCTCTGCCTCAACTGTGATATTGGAGATAGCTGTGTAATCAATAGAAATATTCTGTGATGATTTTAAGATCACAGTAGAACTGATCAACTGAATTCTCCCCTATACCACTACCTTGGTGGTTGGACCTCAGGTACACAGGTGTAGGTTAATCATAAATGTGATTCATAACGTGTTCCAAATTAGATCTATTCATAGCTTCTTTTAGTATTTAGTTATATTTATTTTTCACAATGTGGTAAACCCACCACTTGAAATACAAGCTGGGAAATTGCAGTAATCTCCATCTTAACCCCAGGTTCCTTCTCATCACCCTGCCTCCTTGACCTGAGATGATCATCATCCAAAAGTCCGTGTTCATCATTTTTCCTTTCTTCTCCTATTTTACATAATTTTATTGCATCTATTTAGAATCCTGAAAAGTACATTTTTAACATTATGCGGAGTATCATAATTTACGTAATTGTTTGGGATTTACTTTTTATTGCTTATATTGCCAAGATGATCCATATTGTTGTATGGTATGTAGTTCATTTGTTTTTACTGCTGTATAATGCTCTGTGGTGTGACTATGCCATACCATATCCATCTTCTCTCCTCTTGATTGATATTTGGGTTATTTCCAGGTTTTTGCTACTGTGAACAATGCTACTATGAACATTCTAGTAGATTTATTCTACTAGAAGAAAGAGTTTCTCCTGGATCATTTTCATCATCACTCAAACTGCTCTAGTGCCTCTGATGCTGGGTTCACCTGTCGCCCACCCTTACCCCACATTCCCTCGAAACTACTGTTACATCTCCTTTCCACCTAAGGCTCTTCTTATAGTTGTATCCACACAGTCTCTACTTCCTCAATGTCTGCTCACTCTTCAGCTCAATCTCTGCTGGCTTCTGCACCCATCTCTCCACTCAAACTACTTCTGTTAAATCAATGGTTTGCAAGTTGCCAAATCCAATGGACATTTTCTGGCAATCTTATTAGAGTTGTTAGCCATATTTGACTCAGTTGAACATTCTCTCCTTCTTAAAATACTTTCCTCTTTTGGCGTCCATGTCACCACATTCTCCTGGATTTCCTCTTTGTGTCCATAATTTGTTTCTTCTTCCTCCACTTACTACTTAAAGATATATATTGGAACTCATCAGAGGTCAGTTCTAGGTCTCTTTCTCTTCTCATTCTATACTCTCCCACGGGTGGCCCTGTTTTTGCTTACTGTCTCAGCAAAATTTTTAATAGCATCCCCTTTCACTCTTGAAAGTGTCCCAGTTTGGATGACAAATTATATGTTCTCCCTACCTAAATGCCAATGACTCCTAGTTCATCCATGACTTCTTATTTGTTAAATCTTCTACTAGTCATCTTTCCTTGGATATTTTACAGGCACTTCAAACTAAACATTTCTAAAATTAGAGCTTTGCTTTTTGTTTCAAAACCCATTTCTCCCCAGTCTCCACCTCAGAAAATGGCACCTCCACCCACTTAATTGCTCAAGCTCTAAACCTGAGAGACTTTTTTGTTTATTAGTATTTTTTTATAATTCCATATTCTTCAATCCATCTATTTCTAAGAGATGTCAATTCTAACTCTATGACCTTAGTCAAAGCCTCTATCCCCTCTTGCTGGGAGCTGCAAAGGGCTCTTAACCGACTCCTGGCTCCCACACTCGCCCACCTCTCTCACCCTCGTCCAGTCTCCTACCCTGATATTTTTAAAACATAAATCAGATCATGTCATTGCCTGCTTTAAACCATTCAATGACTTGCCGTTGCCCTCAGAATAAAAGAACACTGCTTTCTCTGGCTCCCATGGCTCAGCGTGCTCTGTCTCATGACCACTGGCCTGGTCTTAGCCTGGGTCATTCTGCTCCTTCTCCCCACTCTGGCCTCCCCATCTCTGAGCTCCTCCAGTGCAACAGCTCTTCCCTGTCCTGGCACCTTGCGACAGGGAAAGCCCTCGCCTACCTCCCGCTCCTCCCGCTCCTCACCTGGCCAACACTGATTCATTCCTGTGGTATCAGCTTAAGTATCACTTCTACTGGGATGTGGCATCATTGTGTTTGTGTAGTTAAATAACACTTTTTTCAATTCCAAAGTAATACATTTTATTTTTTAAATTATAAAATATAGATAAGCAAAAAACAAACAAAGAAACAAACAAAAACGTCATCCACAATCCCACCACTTGAAGATAAATACAGTTAATGTTTTAGTGTATACTTTTCCAGACCTGTTCTCTGTCTACACAGCATAGATATCAGTTGCTTAGATGGCCCCAAGTTCTATAATTGGTAGGAGTCATTCTACCCTGTCAATTTTAGTTATAATTCACACCAGGACTACTCTATTACATTGGAAAACTTATTATCTTTCTCAACATCTCTAGGGATTCTTGGTTTAGGCAAATGGGTCTCCTGGTCCCATCTTGCTTCAATTTCCTGCTTCCACTGCTGTCTGGATCTCCCTTGTGTCTAGTCTCTTGTGTAGACCCAAATATGGAACACAGCCCCTTATCCTTGATTCTGTGATTCTCCTTTCTGGGGTAGGGCTGGAAAATGCTACAGAAGAGTGCATGCTTAACACTCTCCATTTTCCAGATTCCTTTGCTACTTCACCCTGAACGTGCTTCCCTATCTGGAGCGTAAGGCAGCTGCTGCATTGCTGGGCCGGGACAGTTGCTCTCTCAACCATGCTGCTCCTCACTCAGTCCCCCGACTGCCCCAGACCCTGTGAGTCTCCTCATAGAGAGCAAGTCAACGTTCTGTCTGTTTGATAGTTCTTTCCAGACCCTTTTCTGGAAGGTCTCAGTTTCCACCCTCAAGCCTATTCAGACGTCTTTCCCAAACAACAAGTGTTTTAGGCTGGAGAGGAATGATGCCACTCCTCCAGGGGCAGAAACAGTTTTGACAGGTTAGTGTTTTAAATAGCAGGGTTTTTTTTCTCTTTATGGCACATAAAAATGCCTTTTCCTCCTCAAAATGTTATCATACAATACATACTGGGTAGAAATCTGCCTTCTTCACTTAACAATCGATGGTGAATATCTTCTACGTCAAAACATGTACACAGCGTAGTCAGTGAGGCAGAGCATTTAATGAGCTATGACGGACAGCATGCCCTGGAAGGTTGTTAGAAATGCAGATTCTCGGGCTCCATGCCCACCCTAATCCATTCATACCTGTATTTTGATCCCTAGGACATTCACGTGCACATAAAAGTTTGAGACACACTAGAGTACAACATTTATATGGCTTTAATAAGAACAAAATAGCAATTCTTACTTTTTCTTCATTGGAAAACCTGTAAAGGACAATTCTGGACATTTACAAGGCTATTTAATTTGTGCTTTGACACAGCTGGCTTTACTTATTAAATGTGACATCAATGCCAAAATGCAAAATGCTTTCCTAAAACGTAATGTCTTCCACAGCTCTCCTGTACCTCTCTAAAGTGAACTGTGGAATCCATGATTTTCACATTACATTTTAATAGAAAATTAGAACAGAAATTTGGTGGATTTAAAAATAATATAAAATCATCTCTTATCTTTCCAAATATTTAGTATAAAATGCTAAATCAGACAGTATTTTTTTTTTAGCAATTTACAAATATATGTATTTAAGACTAAAATACCTATTGCTTTGACTCGTTGAGAGCATAGGCACATAAGTAGGAGCTCTTTGGAAAGGTGCTACCATTTCTTACAGCGAGGGTGGAGTATGCACATTGGGTCAGGTCAGTGGAGCTGAAAGCTGTGATTTGGTTTAATTTGGAAACCCAAGTAAATACAGAAAAAATAAAATTCCACTCCTGGTTCTCATGTTGGAGAAGTTTATAATGAAGTGAACTGCTCTTCCCTTGAAAACAAATGTTAACTTCGCAACAGCATTACTTCGCATTTGTTTCATTTTAGAGCTCTTAAAAACTATTAAGTTAACCAGTAAGCTCTTTGCTGTGCAGAAGTAGCCGTGTGAAACCCCTGCACTGAAAAGTCATCCAGCACATTTTTGCACTCACACTTGAGAAGTTTCAGTTTCCCAGCTGGCGAAAGCATTAAGCGTGTGCATGCTTCCAATTAGAAGCGAAGTTTTCCCGATGCATGGTCCAAGGTTACGCAGTGGTCCACAGAGGATTTGTGGAGCGCTTTCCCCCTTTGTCTTCTCATTTTCTGATGCTGTTCCATGGACAGTTTGCAGAAATTTGGCTGCTGAGCAAGATGTAAACATTTCTGAACATGAATTCATTAGGAAGCAGCAATTCAATCCGAACAAACAGACTGCTGCATTTATGTCTGTTTCCTTAGAAATAACTCTCAGGAAGTCAGAGAGTTAAATACCAGAAGGGCATTGTTTCACAAGTGGAGGCTATTTGTTCATGTGCCAGCGGGAATTGTTTTATAATGTTCCTTTCAGAACAGAACAGAATTAAATAATACATTCTGAAATTTTTCACCAAGTAATATAGCTACAGGTTTTCACAAGTTGTAAAGGGAGTGGAGAAAAGCCAAAGTAAAGACTAAAGGGTATTCCTTAAGTCTTCATTTGTAACAGAGAAATCACTTCTAAACAGGCTGTGAGGATAAAAAGAGGATATTCAAATATTGCACTCAGGTATCAGAAAAAAATAGGCATTTCACACTTTGGCCTCAGACTGCCAAACACGCTCTTGGAAAAAATCCTTGTGTATGTTTTTATGTTTTGATATGTCACATATCAATTTGAAATACAGACCTGAGACTTGGTATGGAAGCTGCTTTCACATCTTTCCTAGATATCCAGGAGCAATTCGTGCTGCAGAAACCAAAGGAACTTAACCTGAACTTAAAAAAGAAATATATCTGGAGAGAGATTAGCATATTTCCAAACGTTTAGCATAGAGAAAGGAACTTTTGCACAAATAATGTTTAAAATGGCAGTAATCTATTTTTTTCGTCTATGCAGGTTGAATAAGAGTCTACCTACTTATACTGTAAAACATATATTGGATAAAATACAGAGAGACCAGCAAATGTTAGTATTTATTGAAATAAAAAGAATCAAGTTTCTAGGAATATTCCAATGTCTGTCATATAAAAGTTTAAAATTGATAGGACCTGTATTTTTACCCAATTTCTTTGTGATTTTAAAGGATCATTTACATCAAAAAATAGCTGGAAATCTGAGCTAACAGTCCACGTAGACGTACGTGAGGATTTTCTCACGTTTTAGAGTGTGGTACTGTGCTCCTCCTCTGCGAAGTGCCTGCACGCGTGCATCCACACCCACAACACTGAGCAGCATTGAACTGACTCAAAGTGGAACCCATTGGAATAGGAATGTAAGTATCCTTGCTTAACCGACTTGTGGCGGTGGAATAGAAGATACTTGTTTCACATTGTTGTTACAAAATCAGTTATTAAATGTCCTTGCCAACTGGAAGGGTCACTTGCCTCTCTTGTCCAAGCTGCCATTTTCTTTCACCTCAACTGCTGCCACGGTATTTCCACTTCTATTGTTGTCACCTTCCAATCCATTCTTCACACGAGAGCCAGAGTGATATGTGTTTTTAAGGTCTCTAGGATTTTTTTTTAATTGTGGTAAAATATACATAATGTAAAATTTACCATTTTAACCATTTTCATGTATACAATTCATTGGCATTAAGTACTTTCACGTTGTTGTGAAATCATTACCACCATCTATCTCCAGAAATTTTGCATCATTCCAAACTGAAACTCTGTACCTCTTACATTAAACACTTACTTCCCATTCCTCCTTCCTTCCAGTCCCTGGTAACACTATTCTAATTTCTCTCTCTATGAATTTGACCACTCTAGGACCCTCATGTAAGTGAATCATACAACATTTGTCTTTTTGTCTGGTGTATTTCACTTAGTATAATATTTTCAAGGTTCATCCACGTTGTAACGTGTAATTTCCTTCCATTTTAAGGCTGAATAATATTCCACTGTATGTATATACCACATTTTGTTTGTCTATTCATCCGTCAATGGACATATGGGTTGTTTCCACTTTTTGGCTTTTGTGAATAATGCTGTTGTGAATATTGGTGTACAAGTAGCTGTTCAAGTCTCTGCTTTCAATTCTTTTGAGTATATACCCAGAAGTGAAATTGCTGGATAATTCTATTTTTAATTTTTTGAGGAACCACCATACTGTTTTCCACAGCAGCTGTACCAGCAATGCACAAGGGTTCTATTTTCTCCACATCCTTGCCAACACATGTTATTTTCTGTTTTTTTGTTTTTGTTTTTTAAATAATAGCCATTCTAACAGGTGCGCAAGTGATATTTTTAAAACAAAAGCTAAATAACGTCTCTTCCTGCTTCAAACTCTCCATGGCTTTTCATGCCTCCTTACCATAGCCATCAGACCTGAACATATCTGGCCCCTGCTTATTTTTCTAACCTCATCCTGTGCTTCCCCCTTGCCTAACTCTTCCCCGTGTCAGGACTTTTATGCTTATTCATCCCTCTGCCATGACCACCACTCCTTCTCTTTGCATGGATGGCTGCTTATCATTCTTTGGGTCTCCACCTCCACAGGAGTCCCTAAGCATCCTCGGTAAGGATGCCCCCAACTTATTCTCTCCCCAGAACCTTGTTCCTTTCCTCTGTAGCACGGCCCACCATCTGCAATGACTTCATTTCTTTGCCGTTTCCTCCCTGCCTTCACCAGGAGAATGGAAGCTCCATGAGGACAAGACCAGGGGCTGTCTGCACTGTTGCCTCCTCAGAAGTGCTCAACAGCGAGTTGATAATCAAATTGCAAAAAGGTCATGGAAATCCCTCATATATTTGTGACTTTTCCCCTCCACTAATGAAACATATGTTCAATTTCTCTGATTTGTCAAAATAAAAGACTTCAGAGACTAAATTTATTGTCTAAAATCTTGTAATATTTTTCTTTTATTACACATGTGTTTAATATTAACTTAGTTACATAGCTTAATATTTACTTTACTAGACTCAAAGCTGCTAAACGGATTATAGCTAGATCGGCTGCTTTCTAATGACTGTCAGTTAAAATTACTTCTATTAAAAAAAAAACCTGGTTGATACTTTTAAAAGGTAACAAAACTCAAATACCATTTAATTTAAGCACTTTTGCCTCATCAAAAACAAAATTAACTATAACTTTTATCTGAAATCATGCCTATTTTGCCCCAGTGTTCTTCAATAAATATGAAAACACCAAATAATTTGCCAAGACAGGTTTTAAAAGTAATTTGAAGGGTATGTGGGAGAGAAATGGAGAGGATTTAATCTCTACTCATTCTAGTTCCATATTGCTCATCTTGGGCAGGAGACTAGAAGTGCTAACATCAATTACAGAGTTTGTGAATTAAAAGAGTGGTGAATTGTCTGGGATTTGTTGAACAAAAATATGTGTCCTATATGGACGATTTTAGAATGATCTGTTTGCACATTTACAGGCTGGTGTCTGGATGTGGGTTTCCTTTGTTCATCCTGCTGGGCATTTAATGGGTCCTTTGATCTGGAAACATCTCCCTTCTCACCTTCACTGCATCTGTTCTTATCTTCCATGACCTATTTTGACAGTTTGTCTACCATCTATTGTTTCACCTTTTTCTCACAATTTCTTTCTTCTTCTTTTTTTCTTTCTGTTTTTTTTCATTACATATTCTGGGAGACATCTTTACTATTTCTAAATCAGTGGTTCTCAAACTTTGCGATGCTTTGCAATCATCTGGGAAGCTTCTTAAAAAATAAATGGGTGGGCTCCACCCCTAGAATTTCTGATTCAGTAGTTCTGGATGAGGATCAAGAAATTGCTTTTCTAACAAATTCCCAGGTGACTCTGATGCTACTGGTGTGGGGACCACAATCTGAGAGATGCTTTTCTATATCCTTCCTACTCAAATACATTGGAGGATCAGCATGGCACTCCTAACAAGCTCCCAGGTAATGAAGCTACTGGTGTTTGGTGCACGCTTTGAGTAGCAGGGATCTGGAACAGCGGTTCTGAAATCTGAATCCTGAACCAGCAGCCTCAGAATCACCTGGAAATTTGTTAGAAATGCGATTTCTCAGGCCCCATCTGAGACCTACTAAACCAGCATCTGCATTTTAACAAGATCCCCAGATGACCAGAAAGCACAGTAATGTTGAGAAGCCCTGTTCTAGGTAGTCTGCACTATGCCAATGTTATTATGTAGCCCATCTGTTGCATTTATTTCAGATAAAATTTTAATTTTATGCACTCTTTTTAAATCTTTGATTACTTGTTTTCATCATTGTCTAATCTTGATTATGGATGCAATATCATCTCAGATTCTGAGGCTGCTCTTGTTCCTTTCAGGTTTCCTTGTTCAGTTTGTTAATCTTGTTCCCTATGTTTATAGCCATCCTGTGGTAACAAGTGATCCCACAAATCTCAACGGCTTATGAGAACAAAAGTTTATTTCTTATCTTTTATGTTGGCTGAAGGTTAATGTTGATTCTACTCCTGCTCCGCATGTCTTTATATCCCAGGAGGCTGAAGGAGGGGCCTTAATGGGCTATGCTTTTCTTGAGGCAGAAGGAAAAGAGCAAGAGGGCTGATAGAAACATACCAGGGCTCTTGACAGTTTTGCTTGCATACAGGCTCCATCACATCTGCTCACGTGTTATTGCCAAAGCAAGTCACGAAGGATAAATGCCATGTCAATAGAATGGGATGTATGCTTTTCCCACAGGAGGCATGTTATAGACTGAATGTTGTGTCCCTGCCAGATTTGTATGTTGAATTCTAATTTCCAATGTGACA